>NC_135480.1:52686039-53407706 GCF_052094955.1 Ictidomys tridecemlineatus | reverse complement strand
CTTACTGCCCAGAGCATGGACTCACTTGGGACGTCTGGGCGGCTTATCTTGTGTGCTTTCGGTCAGTTCACAACATGGGATTATTCTTGGGGTGTCGAAGACTAGAAGGAACAGTGTCTAAGGAGGTGCTTTGCCAACCTCACATGCATCAGGCCCAGAAGGAGCCTGGCCCCCTCCTAAGGGGACCTTTGCCGCAGAATCTTTATTTTTTCTGTGTGTCTTTCTCTTCAGCTCCACGTTTGGCTCAAAAGCAAGCCCTGTTAGTCATATCTTCTATCTTATATACAGAATTCAGTTGCTTCTCCCCATAGATGCCCTAATCTCAGACTCTATTATCCTTTGTTTAGATTGTTGCAATAGTCTCCTGGTCATCTTCTAACATGTCCCTCTGGTTTTGTTTTGTTTTGTTTTGGTACTGGGGATTGAACTCAGGGGTGCTCAAATACTTCCCAGCCCTGTTTGTATTTTATTTAGAGACAAGGTCTCACTAAGTTGCTTAAGGCTTCACAAAGTTGCTGAGACTGGCTTTGAACTCTTGATCCTCCTGCCACAGCCTCCTGAGCTGCTGGGATTATAGGCATGTGCCACCATGCCTAGCGTAATATGTCCTTCTTACCAACCTTTTCACCCACAGCCAGCCAGAGTAATCTAAAAAAAATAATATATCAGATCATGTTATTCCTTCATGGCTTCTCAAATCACAGGGAATGAAACCTGAAGTTCTCTCCAGGGCCTTTACATGATCTACCCGTCTCTCCTCCCTCCTTTACCTACCCTCTGACCTTACTTCCCATCTGCTCCCTCACTAGCTAACATCATTCCCACACACAGGCCTCCTTGCTGTTCCCCCAATATGCTGAGCATCCTCATAGCTCAGGGCCACTGAGCTTCCTCCACCCCCGCCCCTCGCCTGCTCTCCTCAAATATGTGCATTCCTTGACCCAGTATTTTATCCAGGCCCCTGCCCACATGTCACCTTATCCACAAGTCCTCCCAATGGTGACTGTCCTCTTCCCCTGTTATATCTGCATTTATAGTATTTATTACCACCCAAATACTTGATGGTAGTTTAGAAGTTAGAGCAGTAGTAGAGTGTGTATCCCCATTGCCTGTAAGCTTTGTGGGAAGAACCCTTTTGCTTTTCCCTTCTGCTTCTTCAGCCCCTAGGACAGTACTTGGCATGCGGTACTCAGGGAATACTTGTTGGCTATATGGCTAGTTGAATCATGTATGGACACTGGGACTCAGTAGGGTGAGCATCCAGGGATGTCAGAGTAAGTTAAGGGAGGAAGGCCTTGAGTTGGGTTGTTTGTGCTGGGTCTTGCACAGAAATGAGGCTTTGTTCATACAAAATCTGGGGAGTGGCAATAGGCCACTTTCCAGATGTCTCATGGCCAGGCCAAGGAGCTCACCCCAGAGAGTGATGCATTCACTCAGATACGGTCCCCACCTGTCATGAGTGAAGGAAGAACATGCTCAGGGCTCTTGGCTCATTCTCTGGCTGTGGGGTCAGGGCCAGGTGCCAGTTGGATCTCCAGAGAAGCTGTTCAGGAGCTGGTAGCAGAGAGCAGAGGGTCTGTCACCCCACTAAAACACATGAACCCTGGTTTGGGTATTGGTTCTAGCTTAGCCACTAACTCAGTTTGTGACCCTAGGTAAGACTTTGACCCACTCCTGGGCCTCAGTTTGCCTTTCTCTGAATTGAGCAGTGACTCTAAGTGTGACTTTGACTGTCAGCTGCCTTCCAGAGGAAGAAACAGAGGTCCAGAGAGGTTCAACAATGGGCCTGCAGTCACAGGACACTAGTGATAAAACTGGCCCCAGGCCCTTGGCTCCTACCTCCTCCCCCACTGCAATCCTGTGTTCAGGTTCTGACTTAACTGGTCTTCTTTTCTCATATCTGGACTTGTTTTTCCCAATTAGGCTTTGGGTGCCTCAGGGCAGGAACCACATCTGGTTCCTACTTCTCCCAGTTCTTCAAGATTAGGCAACCAACAGGTGCTGAATGAAGGTTTGGGGAGTAAGAGAGGGCGTCTGGGTTGCCCAGGGCCAGAAAGGGGGATGGCAGCAAAGGTAGGATCCCTACCAGGTCTTACTGGTTTCCCCAGAGCTTCCAGATGCCAAGACTAGAGTCATTCATTCACACATACATTCATTCACCCAAAAAAGTTTCCCTAAGCACCTACCATATGCTAGTTACCACTATGGTGCGATGCAGCAAAGGCAGGATCTCTACCTAGTCGTACTGGTTAGCTCTTGGTGTGGGGGGTGGGACAGAGAGCAGGCTGAGTAGCTGCAAGCTAGGTGAGGGCAGAGGCAGGCAGGGGCTAGATCATGAGGCTTGTGCATTTATTGGAACTGAGATGAGAAGTGAGTGGAGGATTCGAAAAGAGGATTCAAAGATTGGCATTTCCAAAGACTCACTCTGGAACTTCTTGCTGTTGCTAGTAGAGGAGCCAGGGAGGTCTGGGATCCCTTGCTCCAAGGGAAGGGATCCTCTGCTCCCAGGCAGCTCTGGAGTCCAGGGCTCTTTCCAGAAAACTGTGCCCAAGGTTCTGGTCCAGAGGATATCAGCCTGTGTCTCACCCCTGCCTCTCAAGACCATACTGCACCCCCCTCCCCAGCATCCCAGGGGTGTTACAGAAAACCTCGCCTGCAAGATGTCTAGCCCCCACTCCTTGATTATATTAATGCCAAAATGTATTAAAGAAGCGTGGTAGAGATGCCATTCTAATTGTTTCGTACACACGCCACTGGGAGGGAACTGATTGGACACAGCTCACAGGCAGTATGTTAATACGCTATTTTCATATGATGATAGCTCTGCATAATCTTCCCTTCTCCCAGCTTTGCAGGGACCTGTTGTTAACCAAGCCCCAGGAGAGAGGGGGAAAGGCAATTTGACTTCAAGTCCACTCCCCGCCACATTAATTAGTCATGTGGCTGGGGAAAGGTGTGCTCACTCAGTACAAAGTAGACTTTATAATTTATACACCAGCTGTTTCCGTCCATTCTCCTCCCTGCCTGCCTCTAATGAAATCGTGTTACCAGAGAACTGACTGGCGTGAATTGAGCCTTTAATCCCATTGACCCTGGCCTGGCTGGTGGGGCCCAGGGGAGGGGGGTGGGGCCTTTCAGCAAGGGGCTGTGATGAGAAGACCCTGGCAGGCTGGACCCTCCCGTCCCCCACCCAGCCTGCAAGCCCACACAATGGAGCAGCTTGGAGGTGGGGTCCTGCCTGGCTGAGCAGCCCTCTTGGGGATCCCTGGAGGCCGGGATGGCTCACATTTATTGCCTCATCTTCTGAGATCCAGCGAAGCACAACATTCTCATCTAGGTTGTTCCTTTACTTAGAGAACAGGGCAGGCCAGACTGCACAACCAATGAGCTAATGCTTGCTTTTCTGGCCATGGGGGTTGCTGGGAAAACAGAGACATGATTCCACGATTCCACTGAGGGAAATGCTGCTCCAGGCCCCAGCAACAAACCTAAACTCTCTTGATCGACAGCACAGCCCAGGACCCATTGCTAGGGAGGAGAGACAATGCAGAGATAAGGACAGGCCTGAATCTTAGTTCTAGTCCGTGGCCCCAGAAGAGCAGGGCTGAGAAATATAGGTTAGAGGGATGCTTCTTCCCCCACCCCTAAAAGGAAAACAAGCAAGACCAGGCATTAAGAGCCATTGGAGCAAATGCCTGCAAAACAGAGCACATTTGGTGAGCAGGAATAAACACAGCAATTAGCACCATGGCAGCCTCTTAAACAAACACATGGGACCAAGTCATGGGAGGGGAACCTCGTGCATCTGTCAGAGGGGCCAGAGGCTACAGAGACAGCGGTTGACTTGAGAGAAGCTGAAAATAAGAATGCTGAGGCTGTCTTGGGGATACGTCCTAGGGGGTGACAAAGACATGGGGCAAAGTGCTTGAGTAGGGCTGGAGTACTGCTGGAGAGGGACCTCGATGGGATGGATGAGGTGGGACAGGGTTGGTTTCCTTGTTGCCATCTTTAATGTACTGGGAACCTCACTATTCTCTCATGGAGGCGTGAGCCTCTGTCAGGGAAGTCTCGGGGAGTGAGCTACATCACGCCTAGACTTCATGACCTGTGAGAGCCTGAGTAGGCTTCTTCTACCAGGGCCAGATATACTCCAGTCCCCTGTGGTTGCCTGGCTTTTGCGGTCACCTCTTCCCAATCTGGAATGGTAGCCTTCTCTCCTTCCCCCTCCTAAGTCACAGAGCCTTCAAGACTCAGAAATCACCTCCCCCAGTTAGCCTTGAGGGATTCCTCATGCTGGTCTGGGCTGATCCTATCACAGCCCACTCTGATGTTAGGAACCATTTTTGCCTCCTTTGTACTAGCATGGGGTAGGGCAAGGTGACCTTGAACAGGTCTCCTGCCTTGGCCAGTCCTCAGTTTGTTCATCTGTAAAATAGGTTTGATGACCTCAAAGCATTACTCTGGCTTCCTAAGAGCCCCCACTGGATTTCCTCAGCCCTAAAACCATACACTCTGTCCTGAAATGAAGAAGGAAGTGTTTCAAGGCCACTTGGACCGTGTTGTGGGTGTCCAAACTGATTTATTAGGTCTGCAATAGCCAAAGTACTTCTTTTACTTAATGGCATATATTAGAAAAAAAAAAAACCCACCACCCTGTGACCAGTCCTCTTTTTTAATGAAAGTGTGGGCAACATCAGGGGAACCTATCCAGGGAAGGAAAATGAAGTTGTCATTTTTCAACATAATTAAACTTGGTTTTCAAAAATCTCCTGATCTGAAACGTGAATTACGCTAATTACTTCTGGTGGCTGCAACATTGATTTCAGTGTTAAAGTTAATGGACTTAATGGACATTGCCTCTCCCTTAGACGTGGCTGGGTCTTCTTGCCGAAGGTCCTGTTCATCCACCGTGGAGCCATTCTCCGGACCTCTAAATCTGCCATGAGGTTCAGCTGCCCAAGGTCCCCACCAGGTGGGCTCCTTTGGTCAGGCCTTGACTCTGGGCTCGAGGCCTCAGGAGGACAATTGTTCTTTCTTCTTTTAAGTGAGTGTGGGTTGCGCATCATGTTCTCATGGAGTTAGGTCCCATGAGGGGACACAGAGAAGGAAAGGCAGGTGGCGTTTGTTGCCCGTGGTCTCATGGCCTCAAGGAAGACAGTGAACGCTGGGGGATAGACCTTGGTGAGCTTTGAACTGAGGGCTGAGGTGTGAACCGTGAGGCCTTCTTGGCCCTCAGGGATCCCAGTGATGACCAGAGACTGGCTGGGGGAGCAAAAGGGAGAGAGAGGGAGAGGAGGTTGGGGAGACTTGCTCCTGGGAAGGGGAGAGGGTGTAGGAGCTGGTTGGGGAGGTGGAGCGCAAGAGTGAGCAAGGCCGGAAGGTGTGTGTGGGGGGGGCGGGGGACAGGAAGAGTGGCTGGTCATGGTCGAGCCACAGAGTTCTCTGTGGCAGTGGGAGGGATGACTGGAGCCTTGGGAGCCAGGAAGAGAAAACTGGATAAGGTATTTATTTTGTCTTGGCCAGAACGCGATGAAGTCCTGGTGTGCAGGCACCAGCCGGCAGCTGGAGGACCCTCTCTCCTCAGGGAGAACAGCTTCTCATGCCCCAGGGTAGGCCCAGCAGGCTCCCTCTGCTGGTCGGTCGTCTCTAGGAATTAGAGGTCCTTTCCTGAAGATGTGTTTTCATAAGGGAAGAGTTTGGGGTGTCCTCAACAAAGGGTCACAATAGATAGGGGACCGCTGAGTTATAGTTCAGAGCTCACACTTGCCTCCTTCACAAAGGGCCCAGATGGAGCCATGGGGTGGGGGTTCCCCTAGGGCAGTCACCAAGGATGCCGTGAACAGGTGGATCTAGTCACACGTGGGGAGGTACCTGTCGGCTACCCGGTACTGAGGCAGGAGTGCAGGAAAATCTGGTGGGGATTTGTGACTGCAGGAGGCAGCCTGAGTTGCTGGCAAGAGAGGGGGTGTTGGGGTGCTGTACTCTGGGGGCACAGGTGTGCAAAGCATGGCATGGAAGACAGCAGAGAAGAGCAGAAGGAGGCAGGGCCTGCAGCCTGAAGGCCTTGAGTGGCCAGTGAGGGACAAAGGGTTGGGGTCCAAGTGGGGAGAGCCTTGACCCCCAAGCCAAGCACTGAGGACCAGATCCTGTCAGAGAGGGGTCTCCGAGCAGTGGGTGGGGGGTCCTGCTGGAGAGGACAGGCTGGGGGTAGAGGGGAGCAAGGAGGCATCAGTAGGGACAGTAATGAGAAGCCAGAGTGGGGACCACGGCAGTGATGTAGAGTGCCCGTCTCTCCACCTCACACGGTCCTCTCCAATCCTCTCAGTTCTCTCTGTCCCCTACTTCTCACCCTGACCCTCAGTCCAGGCCACCTTCTTTTCTGTCCTGGACTGCTGCAAAGATCTCTTTTCCCACTCTAGGTCCACCCCTGCATCCTCACTTCCTCAGGTCAGTCTAGGGGAGCTCTGCGACCACAGTGCAGACCCATCTTTCCCTCTCCTGAAACAGTAGTAGCTGACGCTTGGGTGGCATGAGCTACACATTTGAGGTACTTTGCTATTTTGAGCCTTGTTATGATCCTACAAGGCGGACATTGCTTATTATCAACTCCCCTATTACATTTAACAAACTGAGGTCCAGGGAAGCTAAGTAATTGCCTGAAATCACACAGCTAATTGTGGCTAAGTCAGGATTTGCTCCTAGACCACCTCCACTTCTACCCTTGACTGCATGCAATCTGTTTTCTGCAATGTGGTCAGAAAGATCCTGATCTTATTTGAGTCCTTACAACAACCTACAAGGCCTATGCAACCCGGTCACCATTACTTCTCTGCCTGTCTCCTTCTACTCCCTCCTCCTGGCTCCATAGTGGCTTCGTGGCCATTCCTTGAGGGTCCCAGACCTCAGGGCCTTTGCGCTTCCTCTTCCTCCTGCCTGGAATGTTCTTCCCCAGAATGTCCACTTGTCTTTTCTCCTCTATTTCTTTCAGATCTTGGCTCAAGTATTTTATTCCCAGAAAGGTCTCTGGTTACCCCATTTAAAATGGCAACTCCTGCTCGACACTCCCTACTTTCTCCCCTGTTTTGTCTTTTTACATAGCATCGTTATTTGGAAACTTCAGGAGGGCAAGGGTTTTTCTCCCCATTCTGTTCCCTGAAGTGTTCCCTAGTGTGCAGCAGAGGGACTGGCCTATGGTACAACCGATACTTTTTGAATGAATGAAAGTCTCTTCAGACTCTCTGCCTCTGGCCAGCTGTTCCCCTTCCTTGGGAGGCCTCTTGCATATGTGCTGTGACACCCCAATGCACCCTGCTGTGACCAGCTTCCCCTGGCACTCTGCCTGATCACTCCTCCCAGAAGACTGGTCCTGTCACTGCCCGTCACACTCATACAGTCTGCCCATGTGTGGATCCCTGTGGGCCACTCCTCACCAGCAGAGCTAGGGAGGCTCTGCCTGAGGGCAGGCAGGAGCTCCACTCAACACTTCCTGCCAGAGGTCATGCCCCCTCAACTGCTCTGGGGCCCTGGATGAGACAAACTCCACATAGCAGGGGTGCACAAGGGGGAAGATTTGTCAGCTACCCTTCCTTAGACCTGTAGACATACCTTTGCAGTTATTTGGGACTCTATTTCCCTGGTTTCTACTTCCATCCTGAAGATGTTCAGATTTTCATTTCAAAATGAAAAACTTGTGCCCCGCCCCCCCCCATCAACCTGACCTGCCTCCACCCCATCAATTTAGCTCTGGGCCCAGACTCTAGGTTCACCCTGTTCAGCTGTGAAGGTTGTACACTGCACAGCATGAAGAGGGGACATTCAATTTTGGTCTGTGTAAACAGCATTCCCTTGGGTTGTGCAATGCAAAATCAGCACCCACATCCCTGGCTCCCCACCCACAGTGTTTCCTTGGATATTTCCATTGAGACAGCCACAGGGTTTTGACCCTAGTGCTATTCCACTTGTGTCAGACTTTACCCACACCGCTGCCCACAGCTAGCTGGATTGTCTAAAGAGAAAGGAGGACTCCAGCCAGAAGGATTCCCTGGTTCTGAGTCTTCCTTTCCCCTCCAGGGAAAGAGGCTAAGCCTGCTGAAGAGGATAGGGACTCTTGGTGGGAAGCAGCCTCCCCCATGGTCCAGGAGTGGAACTCATAGCTGATCAGCGTCTGGACCCCATACATTTGAGGGAGAGACAAGACGCCCTGGTAAGCAAGGTACTTTGGGATTCATTCCTGGACCAGCAAGAACTTCTTTATGTGGTTTCATCAATCCTCATCATGTGGAATAGCAGCAAAGCACCCCTGATCATCTCTCCCCACCACCCTTCCACATCCACCACTAATTGCACTAGCTCAGCCACATCTAGTTGGGTCACCCACATCAATCAAGACAGACCATCAATTCCCCCATCTTTCCTCTCTGGGCACAACGCAGATGGACTTGGGCTGTAATAACAGTGATAATCACTTCCATTTATGAATGCTAACCATGTACCAGGCACTTGCTGATTTATATATGAGGTGAAGGCTATCAATACTCCCATTTTACAGATGAACAAATCAAGCCTTGCTGAGTTTGTGGGACTTAGCCCAACTTATACTCAGTGGCAGTTAGGTCTTGGACTCAGTGTCTGACATCACACCCTACAGGTGTGGTCACTGCCTCCAGTGCCTCCAGATGCAGAGCACCTGGTTAAATATGCATCACACATCAACCTGCCAGCATGGGGCACCAGGTGCAGAGGTGGACTGTGCCTAGGTGAAGTCACAGCCTGGCCATGGCCTGGCCTGGCCTGCAGGGAGGGATTGACGGGGGGTTGTCCTATGCATGTTCGGGGGGCTCAGGAACTGAACAAGGAAGGCCAAATTTCTCTTCCCTGACAGAAGCCAAGACCTGAGTGAATTTCTCATTGAGCTAAAGTCAGGCTAAATCTGCTTCCACACAGGTGTTAGGTTGCCCTCCTGTGAGCTGGAAATTTGACTGGTTGATTTAAAACCCCAGCACCTGTGTCCATCACCCCAGACTCCACCATGATTACTGTCCCTATAAAGTTCCTAATCCCTGTACTTATGCAGTGTCCCTACCCTCTGACAGGCCAGACCTATGTGAGCAGGGAGATTTGGTTATTATGTGGAAGAGTTATAATAAGAAATATGACTGCAAAAGCCAAGTCAGTTGAAATTGGACTATAATTAAATGCTTAGAAAATTCTATGCTTGGCTCATTTTAAAATCAAGTGCTTCTTTGTAGCAATTTCCTTTCTTTAATTACAATTTCCTGTCTAGTTTGACATTTACAATGCAATCTTGGGGGACATGTTTGTGATTTATTATTCCTGCTCCTATCAGGATATCACTGTGCAGAAATGAGTTTATAAAATAAGAGCTCAAATTATTATGGCCTTTGACCAATAAAGCAGGCTCATAATTTCAGGCCTGAGAGAAGATTACCATTTTTGACAACCCAAGGCAGAAATGCTGGAGAGGGGGAGGGTACAGTTTGGGGAATTCACTCCATGTTCAAACACACTGCATTGTGTCCTCCGGGAAAGCTGGCTTTGGAGACAAGAGAACATATTAAAATAACCCCTCAAATAAATACAAGGATTTACAGCTTTGAAGAAGTTTTACTGTCATTGATTCTCATCATCCTTGGACACAGGCAGGCACACATATCCCCATATTACAGATGGGGAAACTAATGTCCAGAGAAGTTAAATGACTTGCTCAAGGTCACACATCCTGAAAACAGTGGTTGTAGATGTAAAACCAACTGAATCCTTTCCCTACACTATAATAGCTGCCCCCAAAGGCTTGAAAAGAGGCCTGATACAGAAGATAATCTCAGGGCATCTTTGAGTAAATAGCCTGTGTTAGTCAACTTTCCACTACTATAACAAAACTCCTGAGATAATCAGCTTATAAAGAGAAAAGATTTATTTTGGCTTACAGATTTGGAGTTTCCAGTCCATGATTAGTTGGCCCCATAGCTTTAGATCTGTGGTGAAGCAGCACATCAAGGTAGGAGGACACACTGGAGCAAGACTGCTCACCTCGGGGCTGGGGATGTGGCTCAAGCGGTAGCGCGCTGGCCTGGCATGCGTGCGGCCCAGGTTCGATCCTCAGCACCACATACCAACAAAGATGTTGTGTCCGCCAAGAACTAAAAAATAAATATTAAAATTCTCTCTCTCTCTCTCTCTCTCTCTCTCTCTCTCTCTCTCTCACTCTTTCTAAAAAAAAAAAAAAAAAAAAAAAGACTGCTCACCTCATGGCTGGGAAGTAAAAGAGAGAGGGAGGAGGGCTGGGGTTCCATAATCCCCTTTGGGGACATGCCTTCAATGACCTAAGAACCTCCCACAGAACCCTATCTCTCAAAAGTTTCACCAACAGCACCATCCTGGGAACCATGCTTTGAATACACGGACCTTTGGGGAACACTCAACTTCCAAATTATAGCAGAGTTCTTCTTCCAGTGGCAGGAACTTTGAAAAACCCCAGAGCAGTATGTGACCCATGACCCACACATGAGCCACCAACAGAGGCCACTTGGGCTGTTGGTTCCAGTTCAGAAAGGAGATGCCATCATTTTCCTTTTTCTTTTCAGCTCAAGAATGTATCTAGCTGGGCATGGTGACTCACACCTGTAATCTCAGTGGCTCTGGAGGCTGAGGAAGGAGGATTGCAAGTTTGAAGTCAGCCTCAGCAACTTAGCAAGACCCTAAGCAAGTTAGTGAGACCTCGTCTCAAAAAATAAAAATGGCTTGGGATGTGACTCCGTTGTGAAGTGCCCCTGGGTTCCATTTGGAAACATCATCTGCTGTTGGCCTGAATCATGCTCTTTCACCCCTGAACTGTGCAATCAGACTTCCAAACCCATCATGGAGGCGTGGCATTTCTGTGCACATGGATGGACAGTTACTCGGCTGTGTGTGTGCCTGGATGGCTATGTGTGTTTGGGGGATGTTGTGTGGCACCTGTGCATACACACAGGGTGTATGGCAGGGGAGCCTTGCACAAAAGTGTACATCATTACTGTCACCCATTGACCTAATCCAAGGAGAAGGCCAAAGGGAACACCACAGTGATGTGCACCAAAATCATGCAGTTCCCATGCCTCTGGGGAGACCTTGAAAAGGGCAGAGAAGGAGGTCTCCTGGGGTTGTTTGTGACTCTCTTCCTAGTCCCTAGGCCTGGAGTCGAGCAGTGACCCAGTCAGGTGGAGCTCACCATCAGTTCCTGAGTCTGCAGCACCTGCATCCCCTCTGCCACCCCCTTCTCCATGCCAGCTGGCTCTGCCCTGGTCAGGAACTGGGTGACAGGGTCCTAATGGCAGGAGCACAAAGGATGGGGCATCTCTGGGGAATGGTGAGGAGCCTGTGGACACAGTGGGATGGAGGCACCTGTGGGACATCCAAGGGGAGGTGTCCAGGATGTTGGATGTTGGTCTGGAGCCCAGGGGAGGCTCTTACCTGCATTGGCAACTCCTGCCTTGTGACTTTCAGCTTTAGCAGGAGTTGCCATTGTGTAGCTTTGTGTGTGGCTGTGCAGCCAGGACCAGGATAGACCAGGGCACGTGCAGCAGACCCTGGAGTGTGTGGAAGCCAGGATCAGGGTGCAGGCAGTGGGTGATGGTGCCATGGCCAACATGGTGCCAGTAGTTGGTGAAGGGAGGTTTGTGGAGCTGTGGGCCTCCGTTTGTTCATATCAAGTCTTCCAGGCCCTGGAGTGGGGTTCTGGGGGTGCTCTCCCCTGTCCCGTCTTTCCCCTTCAGGAATGGCATTTGGGCTTCTGTTTTGCCTCACTTGAAAGGAGCCATTATGGGAGGTAAATCCTGGTCTCTGGCTTTTGGCCTCAGATTAAGTCTGTCCAGAGACACATTTGTTGCCTGTGAAAATCCCTTTATTACTTCAAAACAATTTTAAAGCAGAATGCATTAAGATTTTTGAAGAAAGAGGAGGAATCATATCCCTACACCAGGATGTGGGTTATGAAATTCAAATGGATGGCTAAGGCAATCCTCTTACAGTGCCTCTCCCACATCAGGTTCTGGGGGAGACGGGGGAGGCAGAGGGAATCTGGCCCACCCCTCAGAGTCCTGAGGACACCCCTGACTGCTGGGCAGAGCATCACTGCCCTGAAGGCCCCTGCCAGGACTAGCCTCACCTGGGCTGACTGACATTCACCTCCCTCCCCTGCACGTTCACAAAATGTGCGTGCGTACACACAGACAGACAGACAGACAGACACACACACACACACACACATGTCCTAGACCCTTCCTGCGTACAGGTACTTTCGTGAGTCATTACAGTATTCAGGTAGGAAGCCTGGATGGCTATTTGATGCCTAATATTCAAAGGAAAAAAAAATCAAACCTCAAATAGAGAAAGCAGTCCTTCTGAGGTCAACCAGGAACAAATCTGAGATCATCACCTTCTAGAACTTTCCACACCTACAGGCAGGTCTGAGGCTCCCCTCAGGTTCCTAGTTCCATGAAGTAGGCCAGTGTAGGCCCAGGCAATCTTATATCTTAGTGCCTCCTCCTCTTCTTCTTTTTTTTTTTTTAGTTGTTGATAGACATTTATTTTATTTATTTATTTTTTTTATGTGGTGTTGAGAATCGAACCCAGTGTCTCACACCTGAGCCACAACCCCAGCCCTCTCCCTCCCCTTCTTTTTTTTTTTTTTTTTTTATTGGTTGTTCAAAACATTACAGAGCTCAAGACATATCATCTTTCATACATTCGACTCAATTGGGTTTTGAACTCCCCAAATACATAATACAGACTCACTTCTGTTATATACTCACATTTTTACATAATGGCATATTAGTGACTGTTGTATTCTGCTACCTTTCCTATCCCCTACTATCCCCCCCTCCCCTCCCCTCCCCTCCCAACATCCCTCTCTACCTCCTCTGCTGTAGAGACAGAGAAGTAGGGTCCAAGTGAATGCCATTGCCCTAGCCCCACCCCATCAGTGTCAGTCAGCTTTCTGTCACTGTGACAAATTCCTGTGATAAAACAACTTAAAGAAGAACAAGTTTATTTTGGTTCACAGTTTCAGTCCATGGTTGGCTTGCTCCATTATTTGGAGGACCTGTGGTAAGGCAGAACATCATGGTGGTGAGTTCCCAGTGAAGCAGAGATGGTCTCTTTATGGCATCTGGGAAGGAGAAAGTAAGGGAGAGAGGGAGGAGGGCAGTGGGGGGAGAGATGGGATCCCGACATCCCCTTCAAGGACATTCCTCCTATAACCTAACTTCCTACCATTAGGCCCCACCTCTTAAAGGCTCCACCATATTTCAATAGCACCATAAGCTTACCACTAAGCCTTCAATGCATGGCCTCTAGGGAACATTTAAGATCTCAACCATAATACCATCTCACTCCTGCACTGGCCCTTTGAAACTCCCAGACCAAGCAGGAAAAAAGGCAGGAGGAAATGGTTTGAAGAACCCGTAGAGATCCATCCATCCACACATCCAACCTTCTTCCCTTCCATCCATCCAGCAAGTTCAGATACCCTGGGTTTGCAGCAGAAAGCAAGGAAACCTCACTCCTTCCCTCAAGTAGCTCATGGATCCGAGAAGACAGGCAGGAAAATAGTCATTGCAACCCAGGGTATTAAGTGCTGTGACAGGAAAAGCACAGGGAGCCAGAGAGCAGAGATATGTCACTCTTGCAGTCAGAATGAGGCGTCTGGAGCCTTGGCAGATAGGAAGAAGCCAGCTTCATGAGGAGAAGGAAGGAAATAAATGTAGCAGGGAAGAAAGAGGGATGGGTATGTGAGACCAGGTTCTTTCAATGTGAGTGCAAATGCCCAAGGACACTTTCATTGTCTCTGCTGGTATGGCCTCTGAGTCTCTAGGAAACATTTGTCTGGCTGCTTCTGGAGTCCAGAGGCCCTAATTCCACTGCACATCCATTACACATGCATCAGTGCTCTAGGTGTTGCTTAAAATATAGCCGTCTCTGAGAGGAAGCCTTCAAAGATGTGTGCCACAGTTCTTACTAAATGCTTCAGGGATGTTATCTTCCTTGGTGGTCATGAAGCAGGCACAAATTGCTCTGTGACACTTGGAGTACAAGCAGTGACAAGTTTTCTGATTTTTCTAACACACATCTGGTGCTAGTCAAACTCACTAAAATTGGAAAGAGACCTAATATCACTCATTGCAGTGCTCTCTCTCCTCTCTTTTTTTTATTTTACCAAAACATCAGTGGTTATACATCCCCAAATTCCAGAGAAACCTTCACCCTCAGACATATCTCCCTTTGCCCCTGACTTAGGAGCATTTAAGGCAAGTAGCTCTGGTGAGACCCACTCCCAAGGTGTTGGAGTCTTGTGCTCAGCCTTCCACCTGCAGGTAGAAGCATTATCTCCAAGCTGTCCAGGGGCCTGAGGATGGATCCTGTGGACTTGGGGGACCTCTCATCTGAGGCTTGTAAGTTGATCTGGAGGCCTGATGATTCCCTAGGTCTTGGTTTGTGGACAAGCCCAGTGCTGTGCATCCTTATCACTGACTCACTGGGAAGGGTCCGGGAGTCTACCCTTTCCTCTCCTGCCAGAGCCCTTCCCAGTCTCTTGATCCCCTACAGGCTGACCCAGCTCTGTGACAATCCAGAAATTGTGCATTCAGTGGGAAGATTAGGCCTGATTAAGAAATTTGTGCTAACGAACTGTGCTTAATTGGATTTGGGGAAGGACACAAAATGGGCTGCTTGACATTCCAGGGTCCTCAACAAAATCCCGGGCCTCCCTGGCTCCTCCCTTCAAGGCCTGCTGCAGCTCCTGCCCCTTTGCCCCCAGTGCCCCAGTCTTCGGCCTCTCAGCCTAGGAACAGAGAAGTTATCTGCCTAATCAGACTAATTAGCACTGGGGACACAAAGTCATAATCTACAAAGAATGCAAATGCCAGTTTTACAAAATGAAAACGCCATATGTGCAGTAATTAGCAAACCACGGGCACATTTTATAAATCATATTTATTAGTTTGTAAACAAATCAAGCTCTAAATGAAATGAAAGATGCCATTAACTGGGACTGTGGCAGTGGCAGTGCTGAGCAGTCCTCTAAACAGGGAACTAGGGAGACAGGGTAGAAACTGACCCGGGAGCCCTGCCCAGGAACCCAACAATCTCCACCTTGCCTTCCCTGGTGTGGGAAGCAGGTACCTGTACCTTGGTTAGCGAAGACCCATGGTCTACTTTTCTTCTACCAGAGCCCCTGCCCACTTGCTCAGGTTCTCATAATCCTGAGCTAGTTATTCAAACTAGAGGTTAAACAAATGATTATTCCTACCATGAATATAAGATGGCATCTGAGCCCACAACTCAGCAGCAGGTCCTCATTGCTTAAATCTAGAAACTTTTTGTCCACTGATCCATCTCTGGGACTTGAGGAAAAGTAAAGACAATGCTTCGTGGAGAGTAATATGACCACACCTGCTGCTGACCTTGAAGGAAAGCTTGGGGCATGGGGGACATCCCTGGTGGGATCTTTCCTGTGTGCACCATCTCCCATCAGATACATTCTCCCATCCATCCAGCTGGGCTCCTACAGTGTGCTCAGCACTCTGTTGGGCATTCAAAGTGTTCAAACAGAAATACAAGAGTAAGTCTTAGCTTTCTAGGGTGCTCCAGGTCACAGGAATCATGATTCCTGGTGTGGCATCCATGACTGTTCTGCTCAGCACATGATCTCACTTCCTTTATGGGGATGAACTGTCCTTTGAAACTCCTTTCTCTGCCCCTGTGGCCATGATGAATCTATCAATTCAGGGACCCAGGCTCCATCTCCATCCCAAGGTGGGCATATAACCTAAGATGAATCACATGCATTGCACACCCTGGACCCAGTGACACGAGCTGAGCCCATACATTCCTTGTCCAGATTTTCTGAATAGAGATGGGGAGATTATTGACTACGGAATCGTGTTGGTTGCCTGATCTGATCTATACAAGGAGCAATTATAGTATATAAAGAGAAGACCAAAAGCCCATAGGCAATTTCAAAAATAATATTGATATCTATATGACTTAAAAATGGAATGGATGGGCTGGCGCTGGGGCTCAGCGGTAGTACACTTGCCTGGCATGCATGAGGCACTGGGTTCGATTCTCAGCACCACATATAAATAAATAAATAAATAAATAAATAAATAAATAAAGAGCTATCACAACTTAAGATATATATATATATATATATATATATATATATATATATATATATATATATATAAAATGGAATGGAAACAAAACAGTGAATAAAACCAAATATGTAATTTTGCTAGGTTTCAGGTATGACATCAAGCAATGTGGTTGACCGTTCAACCCAGAGGAGATTAAAATTCTCCTAAAAGATGAGAGGAATAAGCATGTAGCTTTACAGTCAGGTGTATGGCCAGCTGTCCACTGACTGTGTATGTGACATCCCCACTATGACCAGGGATAATGAAATGCAAACTACTATTATTTGACCTATGCTACATACGAATGTGCAAAAAGAGGGAAGAGAGAAAATGAGAAAGAGAAAAGAAAAGAGAGGGGGAAATGAATCCTTACTTCAAATGAGCCTATAAATCAATATTCCAAGATATATGAAGGGATTTATTATAAAGAAACAGATCAGCAATCAAAACAGAAATTTACTCTAGATATGAAGAATTTGACAGAGACTTTAGGCATGTTTATAAGTTCAAAGAGATAAAGGTTAAAGTCTCATTAAAAGAAAACAAAAAATTATAAAATAAAAACAGGCATAAATAACAAATGACCACAACAAGTCCCACTATTATATATAATTATAATGCACCAATAGAATTAATCAAATTAAAAAGTGGATATGGAAAAGAGTCAATTGAAAATCTTGAATAGGGAAGATACAGTCATTGAAATTAAATGTTCAATAGATGAAATAAATTCCAGACAGATTGAGCACACTTAAACAGAGAAACAAAAACTTGAGTTTGAAGCTACTACTGGAGAAATTTATCCAAATTGCTTCACAAAGAGAAACAGAAGATACATGCAGCTGAGAAACATGGAGGTTAGACATACAGCTAATAAAAGTTGTATATGAACATAATGAAAGAAATAGTAGAGAAATAATGTGTAAAGAGGTAATTGCCAAGAAGCATCCAAAAACTAAAGAAAGATGTGAGTTTTCAAATTTAAAATTTTGTCCAGAATGCTAGCTGAGAAAAATAAAAACAGATCCACATTTAGAAACAATGTAGTACAGCTTCAGAAAATCAAAAGTTCACTCAAAAGAGATCATTTTAAAGTTACCAGAAGGAGAAGACAGATCTCAAAGAAAGAAAAGAAAGGAAAAAGAAAAGGCTAATTACAGAATCCTCTTTAACAACCAATCTTAGAAGAAATTTAGATAGTATCTTCAAATGTTGAAGAAAAATAATTGATCTGGAATTTTATGCCCTTACTAATCTATTATTCAAAAGTGAAGGCAAAATAAAACTTCTTATAGACATGCAAAAATTAAGCTACTATGGCCCCATTACTGAAATGAAAATGTCCTCCCAGTAAGAACAAAAGTGAACACAAATGGAAAGTAAACAAGAAGTAAGGATTTATGGACAACCATGTGAAATGGTAAAACCATGTTGGTAAATTCAGTTAAGTCCTGAGTATCAAAAAAATGGTATTTTATATACTTAAAAAGATGACTTCCTTTAAAGAAACTAACTTCCTTAGTTTTAACTAAACCTATGGAAAAAAATAATGAAATACATGAAAATGTTTGGGATAGCACCACATGAAACCAGAGCCAGAATCAGAGAGTATTTATTACTAGGATGGTAAGCAGGAAGTGATGCTGTAGTGCTCCATGGTGGTGATGGTGGTTGGAGGGGGAGTTCAAACACAAAATAGGCCATAGGGATTGGTGGCTAGGGTCTTACCATCCAAGGATACACGAAAGATTTAGCCTCTTGCCCATAAAAATCACAGAGCTGGAACTAAGTCCCTTGTGTATGACTCAGAGCATGAAAGGCTGACATCTATAGGAAAGCAGAACCAGAAAACTAAATCCATTAGTTCAGGAAGCACCAAAAAGTATATCATATGTCTGGGGCAGTAGATAGGAGGAAGAAAAAAAAAGAGGAGTTCACAAGAAGTTGAAATCTTGGGAATGGGCTGAAGCAGGTGGGTGTATACTATCTAGGTGGCATAGGGTCCACAAGCTGAGAGAATAAAAATGGTCTAGGGGACCCAGGAAGAACAGACATGAAATTTCTTGGAAGGAGTATTTTGACAACTATGGAACATGAGACTCCAGTAAAAACTCAACCCCTGCTAAAGAAAAGCTCAATAAAAAGTTAAGAACCACACAAGTAAATGAGGCACCATGTGTGAGAATCAGTAGAAAGAAGATAATTCAAGTTATTCCCAGTATTAGTTCCAGAAGAAGAGAGAAGAAAAAGTGGGAAAGGAAGAGAATAAGTCCAAGGAATTCTCCATAACTGGAGAAATAGATGAGCTCAAATTCATTAGATCCCTTAAATCCTGATTAAAAGAAACAAACAAACATGCACCTAGATATGAGGAAACTTCAGAACATTGAATAAAAGACAAAAGCAACAATAATCAGCAGAATACCTAAAAAAAAAAAAAGAGGTGAGTTGGCAGCAGACTTCTCAGCTATAAAATTGATTCCAGAAGACAATGGAATTTATCTTCAACATACTAAAGGAAAACTGGAATTTATAATTCATTAAAGACAAAATAAACATATCATAAAAATTCAGAGAGTGTATTCACTTTCTAAAGTAACATGTAAGAGGTATTGCTTAGTAAGAAGGAAATTAAAACAGTAAGGAATGATAAACAAGTAAATATAAAAACATATTTGATTAATCTAAGCCAGCACTGGCTCCAAAGAGAAGGAGTTTGAAAACAGTAGAATATTTTATAATAATGGCAAGAAGATGGGAGGAACTCGAATTAAAACATTTAAAGATCTTTGTATTGTTGGAGGCAAATAAAAATATTGATGAAACAGACTTTTTAAAAATATGACATCCAAATCAGCAAAGGAAAGAAAAGAAAGGTATAAAAAAAACACAATAAATCCAATTGAATGCAGGAAAAGAGAGGAAACAAAGAAAATATGTGGCAATTTTTAAAAATGGTATTAAAAGTCTAAATTTATCTGCAACTAAATGCATTAAAAGTACTTGTCCTAAGACATTCTCAGATAAGATTTTAAAAATCCAATCATAACTTATTTTTAAGAGACAAAATAACTAAAATATAATTATATAGAAAAATTGAAAGTAAGAGGATAAAGAAAACACATCACAAATAGTATCCCCAAGAAATGAGATATAGTAACATTAATAGCAAGCAAAAAAGATTTTTAAGGCAAAAAATACCAAGATTTAAAGAAAGTGACTATTTAGTGACAGGAGGAACAACTCAACAAGAATTGCCTAGCTCGATTGCTCTTAATAACATAACCTTAAAATGCAAAATCTGTGGGAAAAATGACAGAATATATTAAGGAATATACATAGCAAAAAAACAGAGCTATGGGACAAACTGACAAACCTACAATTATAATGATGTTTTAGCCCTCTTCATTTAGAAACTGATGGAACAGTAAAAAAAAATAAATAAATGACGGGCTGGGGCTGTAACTCACTTGCCATGTGTGAGGAACTGGGTTCGATCCTCAGCGCCACATAAAAATTAACAAATAAAATAAAGGCATTCTGTTCATCTATAACTACAAAAAAATAATAAATAAACAAATGGAAAGAATATGTAAGTTGAATATTATTGAACTACATTGCTAACATTGGCTTAATGTGTATATATAAAGCCCTATACTTATTCAAGTATACATGGAACATTTTAAAGATGGACTGTATAATGGTCCACAAAAGAACTCTGAACAGATACTAAATTTTTGATATAATTAATGATACATTGTATGACTCCAAGGCAATAAAATTATAATATAATACAAAAGCTAAGTTTAAAAAACTTCATTGATTCTTTTTTAAATGGACATAATACTTTTATTTTATTTATATGTGGTGCTGAGGATTGAACCCAATGCCTCACACATGCTAGGCAAGTGCTCTACCACTGAGCTACAATCCCAGACCATCATTAATTTTCTTTATTGAAGTGAATTGTGTTATATGTATAAAAGAGTATACAGTCATTGTGGGAGGCCAACCTAGTAGGACCAACATTTGTCTCCCCTTCTGATTGGTGTGGCATTGTCAGTCACCTTGTGATCTGTTTGCCTAGGTAACCATAGACGGTAGCCCTGATCTTTAGGGTCCAGCAAATGTGTCTTTGTGCATAGAATAGAGAAGGATTCTATTCCTACATCCTCATGGGTGAAGCTATGCTCACCTGTTCCTTTGTGATATTATCCCTTGCTCTGTTTAGGATAGAATGTTCCATGGAAATGCCTTTTGTGTGTCCCCTTCTCTTACTCTTCCCTTAGGTGTGGCCTTCCTAGATGTCAGTCAACCTGCTGACAGCAGACATCATGAAGCTATACTCAACCCCTTGAAATCTGACCCCTTGCCTCATTTGAATAGCTTCTCCTCAATAAAAGGGGTCAGCACGTGCGGGCTCTCTCTCTCTTTCTGTGGACCCTTAAGGTCAGAAGAGCCATCACAGCGACCCCAATGAAAAAGGTATTTCTGTCTCCTGTGTGGTTATTTTGCGCAGTTCCCCTGGAGTGACCCCTGAGTATTTCAGTCATGTGGAACGTGGCAGATGGCATCCGTGGGTAGGCAGGAACGTGACAAATTATTTCTTGATATTTGTGAGGGATTGGTTCCAGGACTACCTCTGCCTCAGACCAAAATCTACAGATGCTCAAACTACTTGTATGACATGGGGTAGTACCTATTTGCATACAACTTATGCATATTCTTATTATATACTTTAAATCATCTCTAGATTATTTAAAATGCCTAATACAATGCAAATGCTATGTAAATAGTTGTTATGCTGTATTATTTAGGAAATAATGACAAAAAAAGTCTGTACATGTTCTATACAGATGCAATTTATTTTTAATATTTTTAGTTCACAGTTGGTTGAATCTATGGATGCAGAAACCATGGATCTGGAAGGCTAGCTGTAAACTTGATACACAGAATTTACAGAAATGTAGTAAAGTGAGCATCTATGTATCTACCATCAAGGTTAAAAAGCAGTGAATTTCTAGCATCTCAGAAACTTTTTGGGTGTCTTTTTCCAGGTGTATTCTCTTCTTTTTAAGAGTTACTACCATCTTGACTCAGGATAATCACTTTCTTACTTTTTCTTACTGTTTCTACTTAGGTCTGCATTCCTAAACACATTGATTAGTTTTGCTTGGTTTTGATCTTTATATTAATGGAATCCTACTGACTATGTTCTGTTGTCTACCTGTCTGCCTAATGTCTAACCATGTATCGAGCATAGGGAAGATAGAAATAAAGTGGTCATGAAATCTGCCTTCAAAATGACCACATTTGGTCTAGGAATAGCTAATTATGATGCAGTAAGAAGTACACTGTGGGAGGAGAGAAGGACTATCATCAGAATCAAAATATGAAAAAGAGAGACTTCCCAGAGGAGTTTAAATTTGAAATTACTTTTAAAATCAGTTTTTTCCCCAGTAAACAAGGGGAGTTAGAGTAGCTATCAGTGTGATCACCACGTGTAAAGCACTTGAACCCTTGTCTTAGTCAAGATTCAAGCTTGCTTAGGCAAAAACAAAACAAAAAAATTAGAAAAGCTACATAAGTTAAGAGTTCATATGATGTGGTTTCAGGCATGGCTAGACCCAAGAGCTTTATTACTTGCTGGATTCCATCTCGCTATATACCTTTCAGATAGGCTCACTCTACACAGTGAATTAAGTGTCCTTCAAAATCCCTAGACTTTCTGTCAGCTTAATATGAACACTAGGAGGTAGTTTCTTTCATATTTTCCATACAACATTCCCAGAGAAGGTTCTAATGAACTGTGTTTGGGCCATGCTCATACTTATGCATTTATCAAGGTGCCTGGAAGAATAGGGTGCTCGTATTGTTCTGTCATAGACTTTGATTGTGGGACTAAATCAGCCACCCACCTTCATTCAAACCACATAGATAGAGCTTGCTCCCCACCTGAGAGAAGGATTCTCTTCCCAGAAATAATAATAAACTCTCAGATGGCAAAAACAACCGGTATCCACCCAAAGTAAGGAAAGCCACTTTGCATTTGAGGAACTACAAGCTGTTTGGTATGACTGAATGGTTTGAAGAAGGGCACCAAGACCAGAAGGAGGCTGGGGAGGTGACAGAGATGCAGAACATGTGAATAGCTTAGTTTTTATTTTATCCTGAACCTATTGGGAGTGTCATAGCGACTGCAGGGATTGAAGCAGAGGGAGAGGACCTCACATTGCATTTAAGAAGGATCCTTCTGGCCTTCAGGAGGGAGAGACTGGAGGAGTTCTAAGACTATTACAGTAATCCTGGCGAGGAGCCTGGAATGAAATAGAAGGAAAGGAACCCTTGTAGGGAAGGGTCGGTGAATGATCAGGCAGGAAAGTAGGAAACAAGTAGAAACCATAGGATTGGGCAATGAAGGATGGGGAGATGAAGAGAGTTGATTTGAGTGATATTCACATTTCTCTCTGGGTATTGGGTAAGGGTGGTGCTCCTCTCTCAACTTTTTCTAGTCTAGCTCTACATAAACACTAGGTTCTTGAGAAATCTTTATGGGTAGACAAATTGGGAGGCTGAACTAAAATGTCGATGTTAAGTGTGGCATACAAGTCAAGCTGTAGGTATCCTCAAGCTGTACTGCCAAGGCCTTGACAGCCCCACTGAAGAGGGCTGGGCCTGAGCCAGTGTGTGTCTGTGTGTGTGTGTGTGTGTGTGTGTGTGTGTGTGTGAGAGAGAGAGAGAGAGAGAGAGAGAGAGAGAGAGAGAGAGAGAGAGAGAGAGAGAGAGAGCACAAGTTTTCCATTGCTGTAACAAGCACCTGAGATAAATCAACTTTAAAAGGATGAGAAGCTTATTTTGGCTTATAGTTTCAGTCCACAGTTAATTGGCCCCATTGCTTTTTGGGGCCTGTGGAAGATCATGGTGGGGGAGGCCCAGTCACCTTGTGGTGTTTAGGAAGCAAAGAACGAGACAGGAAGAGGCTGGACCCTAATGCTCCTTTCAAGGACATGTCTCAAATGAACTAATTTCTTTTCGCTAGGCGCCACCTCTTAAAGGTTTCACCACCTCCCAAAAGTGCCATAGGCTGGCAACCAAGCCTTTAACACATAAGCCTCTGGGGGACACTCCAAACAATAGCAATACCTTTGTATCTGCGCTTACCTTTTTGTCTGCTAGTTCGGAATGACTTCCTGCACACCTCCCTAAGCCTAACAGCCAGGCTCCCATGCCCAGGAATCCTATCGGCCAGACGAGACAAGCTGCTTCTCCTCTCACTCCAGCATGAGAGAAGTTCCCTGAGACACTTTTCTTCAAACCCTTCAGAAGAAATACTGGAGAGACTAGAATATTAGAACCCATGTCCTGACCCCCACTAGAGACCACACTTCCAAGTGGGACCTGGCCACAGGCAGATGCTGTACTCTCCCAGATGTCAAATGCTCTCCAATGCCTTATCTTCCTCACACTCATATCACTCTCAAAAGCAGGCGAGAGCATGCCCCCAACATACAGATGAGGAAAACAAAGTCAAGAGAGGTAAATTGGGTTGCTTGAGGCCCCTACATGGTAAGCATGGGATCTAAGTGCAGGTCTAATCAGAATCCTGGACTGACCAAGGCTGGTCTAATCAGCCTTGCCAGGACTGGTATCAGAAGGCAGGTAAACTGAAGGGGTAGCAGCACCAGTTCTTTGGAGATGAGGTAGACCAGAAGTCTAGCTTTACAAGGCATGCATTCCCCTACCTCCTAGGCCTGAGCTCCTGGAGGCCCACATAGCTGATGGTAACAGGCCAGAAAAAGGCTGGCAGATACGGGGCTTGTAGGAGTGGGTGGATGGGGTGGGTTAATGCTGCTGCCTTATGAAGGACATTTTTCAATTGAGCCAGTAACTGGAGGCCCTGAGAGTGCGTTCTGTCTCAGCAACTCTACAATCAGAGAATATGAACTGGCTGTGAGAAAGCCATCAGGGGCTGGCTATTCCCAAACTCTTGGAAAGTACAGAGCTAGATTTAATAAAAGGGGAAAATGGAACATTTTCATTAGCACCAAATTTTCCATTTAATTTGGACTTTTGCAAAATAAGTGGCCTAATTACTGCCGTGATTTGAGCTTCTCAATAGGGTTTTCCTCTAAGAAGCTACAGTCTCCACACAAGCTCCATTCTCCAGAGCTTGCCCTTGTGCCACGACCCCTCCCATCCCTTCTATGCAAGCAAAAAGGCTTCCGAGTTCTGAGCAGGAGCGCAGGACAGCCAAGGAGAGGTGCCCACATCTACTGCCTCACGTGAGCCATCTCTGGCCTCAGCCCCAAACACACTGCACACTGGCTTAGACTGTCTGAATCTTGGTCCATCCTTGTCTAAGCATCAGCTTGGGCCCTGGAACTTGGCTCAGCTCAGGTAACCTGACTGCATCTTCTTTTTTCCTGGTGCTGCTGCTCACCCCAAAGCTCTTTATTCATGGCCTGTAAAAATGGTGGTAGCCTAGCAGTCTTGGCACTCAGGTAATTTAAACTGATCTCCTCATCCTAGAGAGGTCAAGCTACCCCAGTCCTGGGTCTCACAGCTCCAGTCTGGGTTCTTAGGGGCCCTTGCCGTCCCTACAGTATATCAAGCCTGGGTGCCTCAGGCTGAGCTGCTTTCTTCATCTCCATTCACACCCTCCACCCCACCTCCCACCTCAGGCCTTCTGCTTTTTCCTCTGCCTTATGCGCTTGAAGGGAATCAGGGATTAAAGAAACGGAGCAAGAAATTGCCAAAAACTAGCCTAGCGGACGATCAGATAGAGTGATGGAGGGAAGGGGCCCTTCCCCCAAGAGGAGTCTGGAAGTCCAACCCATTGGGGACCTGAGACAGGGTGTTCTTGTGCTCCAAGTCTGTGTCTTGGGTGTACACAGTGAGCCCCTGACCTAGACTCCCAAGTCCTCTTTGTCCCAGAAAGCCAGTTCCAGTATAAGTCTCAGCGCGTGGCCTTAGTTCCAGCGGCATAGCTCTTCAGCCTCCCCCGCCCCGCCCCCCACACCCTGCCAAGGACAAAACAACCCTCTCTGATCTGTCTCCAAGCCAAACTCCATGCCCCAACACCCCTAAGGGCTTCCTGCTTCAGCCTCAGCACTCCAGTTCTGACCCCGCTTTCCAAGTGAGAGAGAGGATACTCCAAACCCCTGTTGAGGAACTGCTGTGGGGGAAGCATCAAAAGGAACATCATAACCAAGATTGTGGTCAAACAGTGTAAGATGTTTTCCTGGAGAGCTGTGGGGTCCCTCAGACCTGCTGCCCTTCCCAATACTGGCGACCCAGGAAATCTTATATTACCAGTTTCTTGAGTCAGACCCTTAGCAGAGCCAGGGGTGACTCAGAGGAGTTAGACATGGACCCCTATGCCCATATAATGCTCAGGTAGGTGACATTTACTCATATAAGAGCATGAAACTCAGTGGTTTATTACATCAGTCTACCCATGTAGCCATCACCACTGCAAGGTCTAGATTTGGAGCATTCCAAAAGGCTCCTTTGTGCCCCCTCCCGGTCACTATTCCTCCACACAGGTTGTCTCTATTCTGCAAATCCTAAGCGCTTTTTGTATGTTAGTGTGTTGGTGGTGTGGAATTTGATGGCCCAGCAGCTCCCCCCTGGTGCCTCTGACTCCACCAGCATCACTGGAAAGACAGCATGGCCAGAGGAGGGGACCCTGGCGCTTGGAGGAGCGAAAGGCCCTATTAATGATATCGGGAAACAGGTATTAGTGGGAACTGTCCCAGTCTCATTTTCTTTTCCTGGCCCTGCTACCTCCCAGAGAGAGCTCATAGGCTGGGCCAGGTTTTTGAGGGGTGCTATGAGCAGGTGGAGCTCACCTCGGCAAGACCCAGATCTGTCCACTGACCTCTTCTAGGGGTATATTAGCTGCCTCAGGATTCAGCAGCGCAGGGCTGTCAATTGGGAGCTAAGACTCTCTGGAGGCCTGTAATAGGCATCCTTTGTCCTAGCTCAGCCTACACTCCCCATGAGAAGGACCCCAGGCAGGGCTGAAGAGGACAGTGTCTGCTACCCACAGGCAATGGCATCAGGAAGCAGAGCCCCACAACCTGTCCAGACCAACTGCTCCAAGAGTCCTTCCCAAGCGCAGGGGGCCCAGAATCACCACTGACCCCCCAACACACAGGACCCACCCCTCCCCCACCCAGCTTCTCAGACCCTCTCTACCCTTTGGTCTTGGCCCTGACCCCAGCATATCCTCTTTGTCTCTGAGCCAGGCCAGCCAGTTCAGCATTTAAGCTTCCAGAGTGTCCAAGGAGACATAAAGAAAGTTTAGAGACTTTTAATTTGCCAGCACGGCTCTCCGCCGGCCAGCAGGTTGAGCATTTGAGGAGAAGGGCAGTCGCAATAAAGGCTTATTGTTCCTCCTCTGAGCCACTGCTCTGTGACTTCTTTCTTAAGTGAGACAAAGGGAACCCAAGGCCCACAGGCATAGCCTGGGGCACTGTACACTGGGAAGGACCCTCACTCCAAAAGGGGATATGGGGGACTCCAGGGCTCCAGAAGGCAGGACTCTGACAGGGAGGGGCCCAGGAGTCCACCACAAGGGAGCATCAAGAGATGCAGGGGACAGCCCTGCTTTCTGAATCCTCCCTGGGAGGTACAGGTGTCCCAAGAAAGGTTTCCAACAACCAGAGATGCTACCTCTGGACAGAGTAAGCTCCCCATGCAGGAAGTATGTGAGCAGAGGACAGACACCCCCTGCCAAGAGGGTGCCCAGAGTGAAGCTGAGTTCTGACCAAGGTGGTCACTTCCCTCCCCACCCGCCATAGACCTCTTGGCTGGGCAGGGAGGAGGTAGGGCAGAGGGACAAGGTGACCCCTCCAGAGACACATTCTCCACTTGAGACTGTGTCTGCACATCTGCTGCTGCACACGCTTGGGGGTCAGGTATCCCATGCCTCAGTAGAGGCTGAAAGATGGCACCACATCCTGAGGCACCCCTTGCTGGGAGACCTGGCATCATATCCCATAAACAGCAGTGCCCAGGAGCCCAGAAGGAACCTGCACAGTTTGTCTGTCCCATTCTGCACACTCCCAGCGTGAGGCCTGAGACCTGACAAATGCATCCTGGTGGACCGTGAGAGGGGAACATCCTTTCTCACTCCCCATCATCCCCTCGGGAGACTCCCTACTTCATTGCCCGGGACATTAATGGCTTTGGAAACTTTGTTCAACCAGTGAGTTTCTGAAACAATGGCATTTCAGACCCCAAGGCTGCTGGCAGGGGGAAGGGCTCTCATGCCCAGTTGTGTAGGTTGTTCACTTCACAAGGGTTAAGAGGGCAAATAAGGGCTGGAATCCAGACTTCACTCTGCTCACCAATCTATGGAACCTGTGTGGCCTGTACCAGCCTGGAGCAAGGGGCACCTTTTCCTAATTGTAATTTTCACAGAGACAATATGAGAGCTAGTGGAAGTTCTGAAGGGAGGGAGATGTTTCTACCTGGCCTGTGAAGACTGTTCAGCTCTTCCTTCTGCAGGGTTTTCTAACCACAAGTCACATTTCTGAAGTCACAGACTCAGTTCTGATGCCCCTGGGTTGGGGGCCCTGGCCCTCCAACCCCAGCATGCGGGGCCTTTCCTGGGACTGGCCCAGAAGCAGGTGCCTGTGGTTTTATGTCTGCACATGTGGCTTCAGCCCTGGTTGCATGGTGAGCTGCTACCCTGGCCTCCCTCCTCCCGCTGCCTCTCTTCCTTTGGTAATTGGATTGGGGAAAGCGAGTATTATTTACTAGTCGTGTGGACCTGTTCCTCTTAGGCCCATCCACCCTCCCTCCCTTTTCTCTGCCTCACCAAAGAACAAAGATTGGGGATGAAATAAATTTGATAATAACCAATAAGGACCCCCAGAGAAAATAAAACAGCTTTTATTAAACTTCTTCCAAGACCTTTCTCACAGAGCCTCTGCAGTCTCTCTCAGTGGAGCCCTGACAGGCCTGGCTCCTTTCCTGGCCAGCTAGGTGGGGAGCCCGGGTGTGGCCCTAATGACCGGTCCTGACTCAGGGCTCATCCTTCCCATAGTTGTCCTCAGTCAACTCCTACGGGAAGGGTAGTTAGAGTCACAGAAAAACCCCTCTGCTGTGTGTCACTTGGCTCTGAGGTTTTGACAGAGCGGCCTTCCTTGGCCAGGCCAGCGCACCCGGTGACCAGGGTGGAAAGATCCCCAGCTCTTAGGGGAGACCGAGTGGAGGATCAGGGCCTGCTGCCATTCATCCCCCGAGTCATCTCTCCAGGTTGAGTATGGCACGATTTAATGCCCCCATTCCTCCATCCCTGCTCTGCATGACAAATTGTTTTAATAAACATAAACCGGGTAATAATAAAGTCATAATAAGCCCGCGACTCACCTTATATCACTGCAGTTAAATCCTCCCATAAGCCGGCGCTGGTTACAATGACAATTACGGCCGGGCCAATCCGCAGGCAGGCCTGCGTGTGGACAGATTTAATATCGTTTGTAAATATGATTAGTGGGCTGTCATGTTATTGCAGGCTGCTATTTACATTTCTCTCCGGGGTTATACACTCCGCCAAATCAACATTAAGTAGTGGGTCTCTCTTTCCTCCTTAAATCATACATTCCCTCTGCCTGCGCCGATTCCGCTTAATGAAGAAAGGGAACCTGACGGCAGGCGCTGGGCAGAATGGAGCTGAACCTCGGCATTTTTCCCAAGACAGATGGGCACACGGAGCCCCCGCGAAAGCTCCGCCTGCAAACTCCGGTGGGTGCTCAGGCCCTGCCCGCCGCAGCCCCCTCCCCTCCCACCCGCCGCCCCTGCCCCTCTCCCTGCCTGCTGGCTTATGAAAAATGTTCAAATAATGAATGGTTGTTGTTTACAGAAGTAATTTCATGCTACATTTCCATTATTGCCTGGATTTGTTTAGCTTCGCACACTACCCCATTGCCTACGATGAACTTTTAAGGAAATATTGCTTGCGCTTCCCGCTCTGCCGTTCCGCTTCTAATGGAAGCAGCTTGCATTTGAGACATATTGTGACACTTCATAACTGTGTGCAAATAAGCATCCTTAAACTGCTAGGGCCAATTAATCATTGTTGCAGAGGCTGGTCTGTTCCAGGGGCACCAGAATCCACCCCACTGGGGAGCCAGGGTGGGTGAAAAGGGCTGAAAAGCCTGGGCAGAGGGTGCAGGAGCCAGGAGAGAGCAAGGCACAACAGTTGTGCTTGCAGATCATCCTAAGTCACTGGAGGCAACACAGGTGTGTTGCTCTTCTGTCTTGCAAATAGTTTAGTGTGGGGCCCATAGGCCAGAGTGCAGGGTGAGAACTGCTTTGGAGGAACCAAATAAAAAATGAATACCATATGCTTTCTTAAAGAGAGCACTCTAGACAGGACTTAATCTTCTTGTGATGGCTAAGGTCACTATTGTGTTTGGAAGTACAATATATTGATGCACTTTGAGGCTATCCTGGCTACAGGGCTGTGTTTTCTGGGCTCTGTAGGAGGATTGCCTACAGAACCTCTGTCTCCTCTCTTGATATACACCCAAGGCTGTAGCCCTCAGGGCCTCCATCTATAGCATCTTCATGTCCTCATGCTATTCCTAATCTTCAGTGACCTGGGAGACCAGAAAGTCAACTTTGAAGCATGAAGACTAGAAAATCAAACTTCATGACTAATTTGTGAAAGTAGATAAAGTAGGCTTTGGCTGAGAGCATGAGAAGTCTCTTCAGTGTAGGGTTTGGGATGTGGGTTTTATTCAGATCACTTTGTTTCCTTCCTGATTCTCAGTCAAGTTGGAGCTAAGAGAATGTCTAGATAGAAGATATGAGAAGTTATGGTCTTAAGCAGAAGCACATTCATTAATTCATTTCAACAAATATAGACTATAAGTTAGGTATCTAACAGGCACTGTTCTGGGCACTGTGGGTAAGAGTTTATAGTTCTCATGGAGTTTACACTTTAAATAAAGAAGATAGAAGCGCAGCCGTGTGTGGTCATAGAGGTTGTGCACTGATCAACCCTGGAAGGGGGTAGCCTGGGCACAAAGACTAGGATGTGAACAACCCTCCCCCAAATCATGCAACATTGCAGTCCTGGAGATAGACAACAAAGTCAGATAATTTGAGACAGGGCTGATTTAGCTATGGGAAAAACAAACAAGCAAACAAACAAACAATAACAACAACAACAACAAACCAGCTTGGTGTAATAAAACCAGAAATTGATTAGGAGCATGGGGTCGCCTTCTTTTTTGAGGTGATGTTTGAGCTTAGATAAACACACTCCCATGTAGAGCATACCTGCAAACCCTCACTGGGCCCATGTGCGTGTTCACCTGTGTACATTTTTTTTTTTGAAAAATTAATGACTCTGGAGTGAAATAATTTGGCCTCGTTATGGCCTTCAATTGACAAAATTTCATAATGCATGTTTGTTATTTTAATAAAAAGAAATAAAGATGCAGATTGTTTCTTAAGGTCAAAGGAAATTCAAAGACATTTGGGAAAGATTTTCAGCCAAAGGTTTAGAATGTTGGTGCTTAAATGGCCACACATTCCACTAGCTGGAAAATAATGTGGGTGATTAAAAAACTCATTCCATTCCCTGAGAGGGGTGTGTGTGTGTGTGTGTGTGTGTGTGTGTGTGTGTGTGTGTAAGAGAGGTAGGGAGGGGTGTGCCTAAGAGTAAGACAACAGGCCTGGAGGTGACCCCCATCCCGCTCTGGGTTTAAGGCAGTGTGAAAGGGACCATAGGACCCTGAGCCTGTGTTAACCAGGCATATCCGCTAGTGCAGAGATTAGGGCTGGGACCATGTCCAGAGAACTATCTCGGTCCCTAACAGAACAGACGAGGCGAAAGACATGATGGAAGGAATCACTAGCACGGGAAGTGGAAATGGGTATTGATTTTGCAGTGCTTGGCTGCTCAGGGGAGTTGGTCAGGTACAACCTCACAGGCACCGCGGCTCACCTGGAGGGCCCTCAGGCTCTGCAGCGCCCCCTGCCTGTCTTGCTCGTCCACTACTCAGGGGCTGCTCTCCCACCCCAACCTCTGAGAAGCCTGTGAAGAGACTTGCCCTCTGTCCCCCAGACTCGTTCAGAGAGGAAAGAGAGGTGACAGTCGGGCAGAACAGTCCTGGGCAGGCACAGCACTGGCTCTAGTATGCGGAAAAAGTCAGACCACTGCCTACAGGCCATGCTGCCCTCCACAGCTCTGGAGCCCTACCCTTGCCAATCGCTAGCTGCCCCCAGCTCCCAGGTGAGCCCCCAGCATTTGAGCCTGTCCCTACAGAAGTCCAGAGCCATGTGGAAGGAGGACAATCTCTACCTAGGAGCAGGGAGCAGAGGATGAAGGTGGAACTCCGGTGTGTAGGCGTTGGGAGAGGAGCAGGAGGATTAAAAAAGAAAAAGAAAAAGAAAAAAATATATATATGTAATGATTGGGGAGACTTGCATATATATGGTTGCCTATTGATTTTAATTTATATCCTATTTTTTCCAAAACAATTGAAGGCAGTGAGGAAATGTGATCGTATTTAGAGCTGGGGAAGGAACATAGAAGTGGTGCCAGCCAGCTTCTTTCGTGATCCCCTGAAGCACAATCCTCCTCCAAGGAAGACCACAGGGAAATTTGCCCCTCCATGAGTGCTTAGCCAGAACCAGGCCGAGATCAAAGAGAGGACATGGTCAGGGTTGGATGAGGTCAGGTAAGACCAAGATATATGAAGGCAAGGTGAGGAGAGAGAGGGAGGGTGTAGGGCGGTCAAGGTCAAATGAAAACAGGATGGGGACATCGAGGGAGTGAGATTAGGATCCATGAAATCCCCAAAGGAGCACTGAGAGGTCAGAATCATGCACTGAGGGGTGTGGTCAGCATGGGGTCAGGGTGGATTGAACTCCAACAGGAACAGGGTGTCAGTGGTCACTGTGGGTGGTGATCAGGATGACAGCTGCCTTGTCCCCTGCCCCACTCTGTGTGTGCAGGTGTACAGAGTTGGATCACATGGTGCGTTGTGTATGTGTGCACTGTGTGATGTGTCATTTGTGAATGCATGTGTGTGTTCACTTGCAGATGTGGCCCATGGGTATCTATTTTATACAGCGTGAATGTGCATTTATTATTTATTAAAACCACAAAATGGATCAAGTATTATAATCAGAAACTAGAAATGCCCTGGGTAACCATGACAAACCACTCATCCTGTGGCTATTGAGTATTATTACACTTCCTGATGATTTATGAAAGCCAACAAACTTTGGAAGCAATGTGGAGAGAGATGATTGCTGGTCCTGTTGGCTTTAGAAGGCCGCATTCCCCAGTCATTGGAAATGAGGCAGGGGGCAGCCATTAAAGAACTGATTCCCTCTGGGTCTGAAATGTTGTCCCCAGCTTCCCACCCTGCAGCTAAGATGCTGTGGCCACTAAACTTACTGAGCCCAAACTACTCTCCCACCTACATCAATATCTGCATGAATAACTTTGTTCTTCATTCCCCTAACTCATGTTGTGACAAGAGCCAAAGCCTTCCTTAGACAGTCAAGTCACTTGATAACCTTCAATGGTTCCCCACTGCCTACACTGTAAGAAGCAACAATCCTTACCAGGGCATTCTAGACCCCAGCTGATTGGCTCCCTGCTTATCTTTTCTTCCTCTGCCTCCCTGACCTCTGTGCTCTGCCCCAATTGCCGTGATCCTCAATGCACACCCCCACACACATACACAACAGGCCACTGTTTATGTCTCCAGGGCTTTATGACCAGAGGATGATTCAAAGAGGTGTCTTGAAATACTAGTACATATAGAACTGGAGGGTGGGGAATAACCTCAACTAGACATCCATCCATCCATTCATCCATCCACCCATTCTTTGATTCAACAAAATATTTATTAGTTGCCTCCAGACTCTTAGAATATGGCAATGACTGGAGCTGGTTATCTCTCAAGGGAGAGAGCCAGATTAATGGAAAGTATCAGCCAGGCTTTAACTGAATGTACTAGATGCTCAATAAGTAAATATTGAGCAAGTGAACAAATGTAGAAGGTGTTGTAAAAGGTTCATGCATAACAGGCAGTGAGAGGAAAGAAAAGCAACCTTCAATACCTCTTCCTGGAGGTCAGAAAAGACTTCACAAAGCTGATGACCAACTGGACAAACACCTAAGGATGGAATGGGAGCAATCCAGTGGCACTCTGAAAGCACAGACAAAGGAGGAAAGGCAAAAAGGAACTGCAAGGTGCATGTTGTTTGGCATGGCTGGGGCACTGGTGGGGCCTGGAGGGGGCAGATGGGCCTGGGGGAAAAACCAACTCTCATTAGAGAGCTCCCTGAGTGAGGACTTTGTCTGGTCAGTAAAGACGACCTTTCTAACTAGTCTTTGGGGTGGGTGGGTGGTGGTGATGATGCAGGGGACCCCAGGAAGAAGCATTTGGGTGCAGATCAATGACACCTGGTTATTGATAAAGTGCTGTGGCCTGGGTGCAGTGATCCATGTCTAAAAGGGCTCTGGGTTTGGGGTTTCATGCCCTGTGCCCATTATCTTGAAATTCTTAAAATTTCATCTTTGAATTTGTGTTTTAGGTGTGAAGCCTCATGGGACAATGGAACATGTGCTGGGGCTTGAAGCACAGTCCTGCTTCTGTCACCTCCCTGGGGTAAGTTCTCAGCAGCCCAGTAGTTCTCCTAACCTCCCAGTATTCCAGGCCCATTCAAGCCCCATGCCCCTGCCTCTGTCCCCATTCCTTGCAGGCAGAGGAGTTCTATCCAGCAGTTCCATGCGGATAGGTGCCTGCACAAAGACCAGAGGAGCCAGAGGCACATGCTGGAACTAGGGTAAGCAAGGTAGCCATCCCCGCCCCATTCTCCATGATGTGTCCCACAGTCAATTCCATGGGGCCTCTCACCTGTCCCCAAAGCCAGGTCTTAGCAAGGAGGTTATAATCCCTCGGGGCTCACCCATCTGCCATGGGCTGGGGTGGTGAAAAGGTGAGATTGAGTCTGCTTTGGGCCTGTATCCAGTTGTTGTTTTGAACTAGGTAAATTATGTCGTGGGCCTTGCCTGCATTAGTGGCCCTCAAAGTGGGTGCTTGTGACCTGAAAGGTTTTAGTGATTTATGTGAACAATAAAAAAAGTTTGGCGATCCCTGATATGGACTAGCAGCATCACACAGATGGAGGCCCCAAGGGGGTGGGATGGGGACTGAGGGTAAAGGATTGACTGATGGCTGAAGAAAGAAACATTTAGAAATAAGTCAGAGACAGCCAGGGAGGTCTCAGGCTCAGTAACAAGGAGCTCCTGCCCACAGCAACAGGCTGCCAACCCGAACATCCCCATGCCTGGCTCACCAGATCACAAAGAATCTTTTTAGTTTTTACAGGGATGACAGATGAGGCACACAGAGTTTCAAAGCAAGGTGGGTGCTTAGTGGTTGTCCCACCATTTGTTCTGGCTCTTTGGTGTGTGGCCACCATGCAGTAAGTAAGAGACAGACAGGACATTGCTGTTTCTTGCAGATTTCAGGGGGTTTCTGTGGGCTCAGTTTCTGGGGGAATTGCTTATTTAAAGACACTGTTGTGCCCTACCTGTGGCTCAGGTTGCTAAGGTGACTTGGAGCTTTGGCTCTGCTACTTAACACATGTGGGACCATGGGCAAGTCATTTAACCTCTCTGAACTTCAGACTCTTCGTCTATAGAACAGGACTAGTAATAGCATCAACTTCACGGTTCTGTTGCAAGGATTAAATTAAATAAATCTCCAAATTTGCCTACTAGAATGTCTGACATGGAAGGGACTATTGAATCATGGTAATAATACAGCTGGCCCTCTGTATCTACAGAGTCTGAATCTGCAGAGTCAACCAACCATGGATAGAAATATTTGAGGAAAAAAAAATGCATCTGTACTGAACAAGTACAGATTTTTTTCCTTCTTATTATTCTCCACACAACACAGTAGAACAACTATTTACATAACATTTACATTGTATCAGGTATTATAAGTAATGTAGAGATGATTTAAAGCATGTGGGAGGATGTGCTTAGGTTATATGCAAATACTATACCATTGTATATAAGAATCTGTGGAGTTTGGTGTTCATGTGGGCTGGGAGTGTCCGGAACCAGTGCCCTCCTCAAACAGTGGTGACTGTAATAACAATAGCGGGTATTGTATCATATTAACTTTGTGCCAGATCTGTTTCCAGGGCTTTGCATACATACCAGCTCATTTAGTTTTCATCATAACTGAAGGTGCATTTTAATAAACTCATTTTACAGATGGAGAAATTGAGGCTCAGAGACACTAAGAACTTACCCCAAGTCATATAACTGGTAAATCCAAGAAGCAGGGTTCATAATCATTGTATTATTCTGCCTTGTTTGTTAAAATAAGCGCTCAATAAAAAAATTACTTGAAAAAATTACTTCTGTGCACATGGTCCTGTACTCATCATCTCACACATATCTAAACTTTTGTGGGCTCCCAGCTGAGAACTTGCCTTTAAGGCAGGTTCAATTCCCTGAGATTGTGTGGAAAGTCACTTCTGGGGATGATGGCCCTGTGGGAAATCAGGATAGGAGGGTAATGGTGCTATGGTCTGAGGATGCCCACCTCCTTCCATCAGGCCAACTAAGGGCAGAAAACAGAGAAGGGGCCTGGCTCTCAGCCAAGCCCATGACACAAATTGAATGGTCCCTGGTGTCCCATGAAGCCAAAGCTAGGCATTCTGGCCTTCACCATTGAGAACTGGGTTTCCTAGTTCCTTATTACTCTGTGGGGGCAAAAAGCCAGCTGTAACCTTCTGCGGAGAAAGTAAGAGGTGGCAAGTACAAACCCTTCTCATTGCCCCAGCTGACTGGTCTCTGGCCCTATGTCACTCCAGTGACACAGCAACAGGGAACTCAGGCTTCAGGGGGTGGCTGTGATAATGTTATTTGCAGGTTCAGTGCCCCATCCACCTGTCTGTAGCTCCTTTCCCTCTGAGCCTAACTGGGCCCCTTCAAACTTTTCTGGGCTTGTAGAATCCTCATGCCACCTACTGGGAACTCAGTGATTCTTCTCCACAACCAGGTTTAGCCTACTTCAAGCCAAGACCCTTCCTTGCTTTCCCATCTACTCAGACCACTACAGCCAGGTCACCCCTTCAGCAACTAGTGCTGGAACAGGAAAACACAGGGTCCTGAAGATAGTGCTCCATTTGGAGGCAGCAAGAGCCAACTGGAAAATATTCAGAAATTTTGCAAGTTAGTTATCAAACTTTTAATAGCTTAAAATCTGCCACGGTGAGGGTATTACATCAAGGAAATTGATGAACACCACAAATCAGCCTTTTCCCCCTGGAGAATTGGTTCAATGCACGCCATTGCCTAGAGCTCAGATCACATGGGCCATGTGTTTGGAAGGGCCTAGAGGCACATGGAATTGCCTGGTGCATGGTGTGACTGCATATGTGTATGCATGCACATGTGTTGCTCATGTTGGTGTCTCTGTATTCATCTAGGTATTCCCATGCAAATGTGTGTAAGTGTGTGTTTAGCTTTCTGTGTGTGTCAGCAGGGTGGGTTCTCTAACAACCAAAACTATCCACGTGGCAAGAGTTGCCCATTGTGGGGGAACTGCCTCCCAGAGGGTTAGCAAGTGTCCTGGCACAGAGAGCCTGCCCTATAACTGCAAGTCTCTCCCATCCAACTGCAGAGGCCTCCACCCTCAGTTTGATTGTGAAGCAAGGGGCTGGAGTTTTGGGGCAAAGAAATTCATCAAAACCCCCAGTTCATTGCAGCTGGTCTAGTAGCCACTGACTAGTAGCTGACTCTGTTGGACCCCTGGGTTCTGATGCATTTGGTTGTTGTATTTTGTTTTAATACTCATAGAAAACAAATCTTGATCCCGTTGGAAAGTCTTAAGTAGGAATCAGTTAAAAAAAAAAAAACTGCTGGAAGTTAGTTAAGGGATAATCTTAGCTTTCCATGCCAAATTATGTTCCTACCAAATCCAGAGCAGATCAATGAGAAGGTGGAAATGGAGTGAGCTGGTTACTATGGCAACAAGCCCTTCTGTTTACTAGGAGAGAAGTGGAGATGCCAGGACTCAGCTGGCCCAGGCAGATGTGGAAGAAAGTGGGAACTTCTCGCAGTCAAAAGAAGTCATGAGACACACCTGGCACCATTCAAAAATGGGCGGGTTGATGAGTACCCTATCATTTCCCCATATATAGTAAGTGCTCAATAAGTGTTTGTTGTTTTGTTCTATTTTTGTAACTTTTCTTCCCTTAGAGCAAGAAGCAATTTTAAAAACTGAGATGTCGGCACACCTTGGGTCCCCTGCACCCTGACCAGAGCCACAGAAATGAAGACAATGATCCAGGCCTTTTTTTCCATCTTCTCTGAAGGCCGGAGGAGGAAGGACTTTGTTTCCATGGACCTGAAGGAAAGAAACCAGGGAGAGACTATCTGCAGAAGGGGTAACCAAGAGGGATCCTAAGCTAGGGCCCTAACTGGTGACTCTAAACCCTAACTAGTGGCTCCTTGGGAACTCTCAGAGAGGTCAACTGTAAACTTTCTGGAAAAGAAAATGGGATAACAGCTGACTGCCAGCTGAACCAGTCCTCCAGGCTGTAGTAGCTGTCCCCAGCAGCACCTGGATGGACATGGCTCTGCCTCTACTCACTGCCCACCCTTGAGTTTAACAGCATATTCTGCAGGTTATAGCCACTGACAAGGGGGTCCTCAGGAGTAGCAAATCCAGGAAGCCGATACTACAGGATCAACTTCCCATCGTCTGCTCTCTGGTGAAATTATAGAGGCTTCCCTGGAATTGCCTGGTGCATGGTGTGACTGCATATGTGTATGCATGCATATGTGTTGAGGGATCTGCAGGTGGTACCGGGCAGGTAAAGCTGGATGTCGGGGACCAGGAATAGCAAATTAGACTTTTTGTGCTGTTACCTGCTTTGTATAATGGCCTTGTACAAAAGCTTTTATTTGAAGAAAGTGTTAGACACTTTTTAAAAATTGCAAAACATTGGTCTAGGGGCAGCAACTTTCATGGGGTACATAGGTTAATAACCCTTAGGGGATTCCATGTGTAGGAGGTTAAGTTTTATAAAATATTCTCAGGGAGTTCTCATATGCCATTTGGGAACCAGTAGACTAGTGGGTCAGAGAAAGCCAAGTGAGGGAAGATTCCAAGGACAGGGCAGAACATGCCCTTTCTCTCTCTCCACAGCATCTTCCTCTGCCTGGGCTGTGGGCCCCGAGGCCTGCCTGTCCGGTGTTTACTTGGCCTGAGCCAGGCCTGCATATAACAGTCTCAATATATCCATGTTGGGAGCAAGTGGTTGGAGCTCATTTCTCAGATGTGCCCTGTATGGTGGAGGATCTTTGCAGCACTATTTGGGCCACAGAAATACCTCTGACAGACAGGAAAGGGAGGGGGTTGCTGGAGAGGGAATGCAGCCCCTCACTTCTCAGACTTCCCCCATCTACCCTCTCAGTACTTTGGGATTTGAAGGCTACAAGAAGGGATCCCTGAGACTAAGGGAGGAAGGGGTTTCACTGGAGGAAGTTGTGCCTAATATTGGGGCCAGGCCTGGAACCAGACTAGAGGCCCTAGCCCTAACACTGTCCTCTCTTCCAAGAACCCGTCAGCTTTACCTGCCGGGTACCACCTGCAGATCCCTCATCTCATGGTATTTTCTTCCTGTGCTGGACCCCATTTCCACTATCTGTCCTCTCTTCTGACCAGGCAGAGGGCTTCCTTTCTTCCCTGGGCTGCACCTGTTCCTGCTCAGTTCTGCACATCTGCCAAAGCTGAGCCTGTTCCAGAAGCCTATACCCTCTAGGGGGCAGCAGAGAGAGCAGCCAAGCAGCCCTGCTCTAGATTCATTTCTGTCCCTGAAGTGCTGGGTGGTTTTGGACAATTCATGGGCCTCTCTGGGCTCCCGTTTCTACATTTGCTTATTGGGGTAATGACTCACAGGCCTCTCCCTGTCAGATGCACAGCTGCAGCTGAGCTGCTGCAGAGCATCTATCTAAGGAGGAGGTGGGAAGGAATATAGTAAGCAGCAAGGAGGGCCAGCCAGGTGTGTGTGCTGGGGGCCAGAGCAGTAGTGGAGGATGCGCAGCTAACACTAGAGGACAGCAGATGGGTGGCGACAGCCAGGCCAGGAAGGCTCAGTGGTGGTGGCATGGGGGTGGCATGGGGTGGCATAGGTGCAAGGGCACCCAGCTGTGGGCACTGGGACCTAACAAGCAGACCGCCTGCAGTCTGCCTGGAGAAGGATCCCAGCACCCCTAGGGTCTTGAGTCCTCACCAGCCACCTCTCCCTCCTCCACCCCACCTGGAGTTTCCCAGCTCCGCCTGAGTTTAGCACTAATGGACTTGTAAGAAAATACAACCCCAGCATACAGGGGCCAGGAGGTCCCCAGCCCACCCAGATGCCCAGAAACCCCCATTCTCCTCCCCTTTTCTGGTGGGGAAGGGTGGAGGAAGGGTGGAGTTTGGGCCTCGAGGTGGCTAGCCCTGCCCAGAAGGGTTAGGCAGTCGAGGTGGCTGACAGGCCCGGCTCTGGTCTCTGCCAAGCTGCACCGGGAAGCCCAGAGGGGCTTATTTGGATTTTTTAATTATCATTTTTTACTTTTTTTTTTGTCCTCATGAAAAAGTTTTAATATACACAGTAAATTAAGCCCAGAAAAAGGGAGGGGGGCACATTTCATCTTTAATCTATTTACTTCTGAATATTTAACATACAATTCTGGCACCAATCACCAAATTTAACTGGAAAATTACTCACTAATCTGTTTGCTTATTTGGAATAATTGGGTCGGCTGCCAGCGCGCGGATTTCCCCCCCTGTTTAATATCTCAGTTAGTAGTCCAATTTCAGCTTGGCGGCATAATTACTCTGACAGAGCTGTAGCCACGGGGCCTGTGAGTGGGGCTGCTTTTAAACCGTAAATTATGAAGGATTAGCATTTATGAATTTTAAATCAGGGCTGGGGTAGGAGACACTAAAGCTGCTTAACGCTGGGGAACAGCAGCCTCCACTCTGCAGCAGAAGCCGTAACCCTTCCACTCCCAGGACGGCCACAGGATGGCAACCCAGGATGCCAGGAGTGCTGACCCCATGAGACTACAGCGTGGGACACAAAGGGCCTGGGGGAGGGGGCACGGAAGCAGTGATGGAACCCTTGGGGGTTAGAACACCCCATGATATGAATGTGGTCTTCAGCCTCCACCCTGGTCTGTGGGGTGCAGTTTCCCTCCAGTTAGCACCAGGGTTCAGCTTCTCCTTGTCCCAGAGGAAGCTTGGAGTAAAGACAACGGACGTTAAGGTCAATCCCTGCAGTCCCCTGTCTCTATACAGGCCTCCACCCTCCCATAAGATGGGTCTTTACTCTCCTTAGACTTTCCGACTGGCTCTCTATGTGACTTTCTGGGCCATTAGTGCTCCCCCAGACTTGTCACCTGAGTTTTCAATGTCCCTCCCACGCTTCCTACAACCCCCAGCCCCCTTCTGGCGCCTAGTGGCTTGGACCCAGCTTTGAAACTAGACAGACCTGTTTGAAACCCAGCTGGGCTCCTTACTATCCATGTGACCTTGGACAAGTTATTTAACCTTGCTGAATTTCCATTTTATTATCAGTCGAAGAAGACAGCAGTTCCTACCCTGAGGGCTGCCAGGAGACTTTTGTAAAATGCAGTGAGCGAACTCCTGGACGTGGTGCTTTGCATGCCCAGGTGTTTATTGGGTCAGCTCCAGGCTCTTTGGGGGTCTCTCCCAAACTCGAGTCCATGCCCTGTGCCCACTGCCCTCTCCCTGTCCCTCATCCCTCACAGTGCAGAGACAACTTCAGCATCTGTTCTCAAGGCTCAACAGGCTATCCCAGACTGACTCCTGCCAGGAGAATCCCTCTGTCCAGGAATCTGCCCCTCTTCCCCTTGATCTACCCTTACGGGGTGGAGGCAGGTAGAGTGGTGCCAATTTGGGTCTCAAGCCTTTGCTGGACTCTGGACATCAGTGGCCACTAGAGAACGCAGCCGGGAGTTAGAGTGGCTGAGTTTTAACTCCTACTCTGCAATGCATTAGCAGGGGGAACTTAATCAAGTTATTTAGCCTTTCTATGCCTTAGTTTCCTAATCTACCAAATGGGGATAATAGCAATAGTATCTCATAGTTGTGAAGAGGATTAGTGAATCGATTGATGTATAGTGTTCAAAATCACACTTAGTGCATAGTAACACCAGCTGTGCTAGATATTTATTAAGCATGAGAGGGATGTGACTGTGGCCCTGTGTCTGTTCTGAGGCTCCAGACTGACTTTTGCTGGGATACCCAGGTTGCCTCCAAAAACTGGAGGGAAAGAGGCAGGACCAGAGTGGGTGGGATATGGCCATGCTGAGGACCAGTGAGGACCACATACTTCACCCCATGTTGGATCAAACATCCCTTTCAGAGGATAGGCCTCTACTGTCCTATCTGCTGACCTTGGGGCATTCTTGTGACCTGTACCTCTAACAAGCTACCTCTTAAGGGACCTAATGGGGCAGATACCCAGGGTCCAGCAGAAGCTTGTGGGGAAAATGAAAAGGCTCAGAAGACTTCAGCCCAGGGAGACTTCTGCATGGGCCAGCCCCACGTCCCAAACTGACCCAAGCCTCTATCCTCCAGATTCCCAGGCCTAAGTTAGAACAGGGAGGAGTGAGGCCCAGTCCAGTCCCAGAGGTCTGGCATCTAGGCCTGTTGGGCAAACTGTCTCAATCTTGAACTTCCTAATGCCCCTGGCTGCCCCCTCCCAGCCTCAACCACACTATGCCCTAGAATGTCATATACAGTGTGACAAACTGTCCTCTGACAATTCACTCCTCCTTTCTAGGCCTCCCTTTGCACATCTAAAGGAGAACAGGAGGGGCTTGCCTGCCTGTGGGTCTACAATTCAAGTTCATGATTTGTTGTCGCAGCAGAATAGACTTGGCATGTCACTTGCTCTCTATAGAGGGTCCCAGAGTCTTGGGGCTTCTATGGGCCTTCACATGATAGTATTGCTCTTTTTAAAAATTGCCTACAGGGGGCCGGGGTTGTGGCTCAGTGGTAGAGTGCTTGCCTAGCATGTGTGATGATGGGTTTGATCCTCAGCACCACATAAAAATAAATAAATAAAATAAAGGTATTGAGTCCATCTACAACTAAAAATATTTTTTAAAAAACTGCCTACATAATCATTTTGCTTCAACAAATAAATGCTTAAGTAACTCCCCTTTTAACTTCCACGCACCTCACACCATTGCCTCAGGTCATTGGGCCCTTAAGGACCATGATTTGGGGGACAGAGCAAGGGGGCAGGAGGTGCCTGCAGTAGCTGCCGTGTGAGCATGTCCAGGCCAAGGCAAGGCTGCATTCCCAGGGGCCTCGAAAGATTTCTGGCGCTGCTGGTCTTCGACCACGGTAGGATGCTTGATGGATGGGAAGTGCCCGGTTTGTCGAGTCCTTGCTGGGCTTTGTGATAACTCATTATATTTTTTTCTTTACAAATAGCCCCATTAGCACTCCCGAATTGAACAGAATCATAAAGCCAGGAGCATCCCAGCCGGGGCTGAGTCTGGGCCATGAATTTACCTGTGGAGTGAAGGCCTGCGTTTTGGGGAGGAGAATGGGGGCCACTGGCTGGAGTGGGTTCTAAATTCTGCAAGGGAAATGGGTTTGTTTTCTTTAAACTTAAGAGAATAAAAGAGTTCTAACCAAGTCCTGCTGGATTTAAATAGAAAGATCTGCCTCGCTGCTCACTGGCTTTCAAGCTGGGGGCTCTGATCCCTGTTTGAGGGGTTAAACTCTAACCCCATTAAGCCATTTATGGAAAGCTGACCACCAGGGAGGGAGGCAGTCCCTCTTCCTGCAGCCTCCCTAAACCCCACAGATTCTGAAATTGGTTGTCACTCTCAGTCAGAGGATTCTAAACAAGTAGGCGCTAATCCCCTCTGTTAAGGAGATACTTATTTTGTCTGAAAAACTTCAAAGAGCCCATGACAGACACTCAAAATCAAAATTAGCATTCCAATGAGGATTTAAAAAATAATAATTCTTACAGTTCTGCAGAGGAGAGGAGAAGAGGTGAAGTGACTGGCCCGGAGGCGGGGGAGGGAGGCGCGGATGAGCGCCTTTCATCTGCCCACCCTGAGGAGCTCTTGGGATCTGCCCCCCGCTGGCTGAGATGCCAGACCCCCTCTCCACAAAGGGGCAAAGGCTGGTCTACAGTCCAGGCTCTCCAAGGTGGACAGGCAGTGGTCACTGACCCCAAAGGATTGTTCAGATAAAGACTCCAAGGCTTAGAGGAAGCAGTGGTCATCTCAGGCCATCAGTGAGCAAGCTATACTGGAAGCCAGGCTTCTGTCCCCAGGGTGGCTTGCCCAAAGACCACATTCTCCACTCATAGGACTTGTAGGAATGCAAGATGCTGACAGGTGTTCCAGGGTAAGTGAGTGGCAGAGCATGGAGTCCAGCTGCCTTGTCAACATACCTGCTCATGTCAGGGGGGACCTGGGGGGATGCTGCAGGAGTCTAGCACCTCCCTTGAGTCTCACAGCCTCTCTTTCTGTGCTTAGGGAGCCTCCATCCACCCCCAGGCCTGCCCTGCTCTTTGCTGAACTACTCTGCCCCAGCATACCCCCTAACCCAGCCACCCTGGGAGTCTCTCCAGCCTCACTAGTGTCACCTAGGGTTTTCATCTCTTGAGAGGGACCCTGCTGTTTCAAATCCCAGTTTCCAAGGCCACCAGAAGCCACCCATCTCCAGATAGGGTGCCCTTCCCTCCCAGTTTCTAGTCCGTTCCTTTATTAAGATACTTAAATACTATAGGGTTCTCTGGGGCCCCTCGGGCACCTGGAGCCTGCTCTCCCAAATGCCAGAGAAGCCACATGGCAGGACCTAGTGGTGCAGGGACAAGGCCTTATCCCTTGGTCAGGCTGCCTCAGCCTGTCTTGGTTACCTCTGTAAGGAGGACCTCACATCTCATACCTCAGAGCCTGTCAGTTCGGAGGCCATGGAAGTTTCCTGGTGCCTCAGTCTTCCCCCTACTCCCTTGCCAACAGTAATCACTTTTCCATATCACCCCCAAGCTCTAGCTTTCCCTCTCCTTTATCTGCCTCCTTGGCTGATCCAGAACCAGATTCTGTCCATTCACTCCCAGGCTCCTTCAGAGTGGACTTGCTCTGTGCTCAGAATATGAGCCCAGGTCCCAGTCCCTGCTCTTGAGTGCTGCTATCCAAATGGGAGACACAGCAGGAGAGCTGGGTCAGCACAGTATAAGGGCCAGAGCTTCGACAGAGGGAGCAGAGAGCTCCATAGGCAGGCAATCCCTGAGGAGGTGCCAGTGAGCTGGGCCTCAGAACTTTAGAAGGAAGTCAACAAGCATAAAACAAAGGGCCTTCCAGAAGGAAGAGCAAGTTCAAGTACAGAGAGGCCAGAAGAGCCTTAGCTCAGACAACTCTAGTACCCCTTCCTGATCCCTAACAGGAGACCCCAGGCCCTTTATGAAGATCAAGTGGTTCCAGCTATCTGTTCTGTTAACAGTTGGACAACACATGAACTTCAGAGAGAAAAAGAAGGAAGTGCCTAGATGATCCCTCCTCTGATAATTGGTGACACCTTTAACCACCAATGAGAGAGACTCCTTGCAAGCATTACCTCATCCAGGACAATGGCCATTGGCTCCTGATACTAGAAAAACTTGAAGGAGATTTCCAAAAGGCATAGCTTTTGGCATTAACCCTTTCTGAGGCAAGTCTGGTTTCTCCTACTGCTAGTGTCATCCCTGTGAAAATGGTTCTGTTCAACGTACTTTCACTCCCACTATCTCACATCATGAATGCCTAGAATTTTATGCTCAGAATGTAGACAAGAATTGTCCAATAAAAATATAATCTGAGCTATACATATAATTTTATTTTTTGCTTTTGGTATTGAACCCAGGAATATTTTATCACTGAGCTATATCTCAGTCCTTTTTATGCTTTATTTTGAGACAGGGTCCTTTTAAGTTGTCCAGGCTGGCTTTAAACTTACCATCCTTCTGCCTCAGCCTCTGGAGTAGCTGGGATTATAGGTGTGTGTGACCAAGTGCAGCTTGCCCATGTGATTTTAAAGTTTCCAGTAGTCACATAAAAAAATTAAATTGATGTTAATAATTTATTTAACTCAATATTATTTTTATTGGTTTTATAAAACCTAAGGCACTATAGTTTCAATATGTAATCCATATATTATTTTTATTTTATTTTTGCCATGCTGGGGACCAAACCTGGACACAAAAAAAAATTTAGTGAGATTTTATTTTTTTTGGGGGGGAATGAATCTTAGAAATCTAGTGTGTATTTTACACTTTCATCACATCTCAATTCCAACTAGCTATGTTTTGAGTGCTCCATAGTTACATACATGTAGCTCCTATACTGGACATAGAAACACATGGGTCTTCAGAAGAGGAAATTTGGGATGAAGTCCTCTGACTCCAAGTCCTCCCACTGCCCTGGGGGATCCTAAAGGGGACCAGGGCACAGAGGCAGAAAAGTCCTGAGCTGGAACTCAAGTATGTATCACATGCTGGGCCTGCTGCTCACTTATGACCATGGTGAATTAGGAACTGCTTTAAACACAGGGCCCCCAGCCGTCTACCCTTTTGCCCTGCTCCCTATGGAAGGAGGGCACACAAAGACACTAAAGCACTTGTTCTGTACCAGGTACCATATCCTGTGGGCAGAATGGCCACCCAAGAGGAACCTGCAGTCAGGCAGATTCAAGATAGCACAGTGTGATAAGGCTGGGATGGGAAAGCACAGACATGGTGGGGGTGTCCAAGACAGTATTTGTTTTTCATGAACAGATGGGAAAGGTGATCCTTGCACTGATCTGTGAAAAGGGACAGAGATTTTGCCCACAGTCTCCTGCAGTTTTAGCTTCCCCAAACCCCAGGACCCTGATTCTTCCTGCCAGAATAGACAGTCCTGGCAAGAGCCTACTCAGGCAGCACACAGCGGGTGGCCCAGCCCTGCTAGCAGGCAAAGCCCCACCTCCCTAGAGATGGCTGGCTGTGTCCTCCTCAACAGAACCTTTGAGAAACTACTCCTTTTCCTGCAGGCATTCCAGACTTGCTTGGCAGAAATCCCTGGCATTAGGAGTGAACTGGACCAACCTATGGACCGAGCTTGGGTTGGAGAGGCAGCCTGAGGCTGGAGCCAACCCACCTCCAGGTCCAAGGCTGGGTGGTGGGCTGTGGGGCCTGTAGGCTGTGGGACCCATGCTCTGCAGGCCTAGCTGCCTCCTGCCCCCACCTGGCCGCTAAGCCCTGATGCCGGTAATGAGCATCTCCCGCACCACTGTGGTTCAGAGGAGGCCTCCTGGCAGCCTGGCCTTGTTCTCATTGTCCCGCTCCAGCCCAAATGCACCAGGCCTGGGCCTCCATCGTGATCAATGGGCCCAGGATGTGCTGACGCGGCACTTTCATCTTTTCTCAAGGCCGGTGTTTGAACTTCTCTGAGCAAGCAGCCTTCCCAAACGGGCTTGTCTTCTAAGAAGGCGGCCAATCTCCTTTCCCTTGCTTCCTAAGCAGGCTGATCCTGAGAGTTATTGAGGCACAAAAAAGGAGACGTTCAAAGGCAAATCTAAATTACCGTCCTCTTCAAACTGGGGAAAGTCTTATTAAGTCGCCCGCGTGTGAATCCCGGCCTATTTCTGTCTGCAGACCTTTCTTCCTTTGTGCCACATAAATGGACACATCTTATTGATTTTCTTTCAGCCTGGATCACCTCCATGGCTGTGAAGATGGGCGGACAAGCGCCGCTCTTTCCTTCCCCATGGGGCTGAGGAAGAGTGGGGGTGGTAGCCAGAGGGACCCAGGCTACTGGGGCCCTGCACCCTCCTCGCCACCTGCTCTGTGTCTCCTTCCTACAGGATTCTGCAAGGCTGCCCGAGAACCAGCACTTTCTCCGCAGGAGCCAGGGGAGGTCACTGTGGGCCTGTGGGAACAGTGGAGCCGTGGGACCATGAGGCGGGCTACAGTGCTGGGCCCAGCAAAGAAGCCAAAAGACAAGGCCCTTGTGCTCTGCCTGTTCTCTCACTTCCTGTGTCTCCTACCATCTCTTCCTCTGAGCCTCCCCTCCCCCACACCCTCACCCCTTTCCTCACTCCAGCCAGCCCTGACCTCCTGGTAGAATATATCACGTGCACTCCTACTCCAGGGACTTCGGCATTTCTGTTCCCAGACTTGGGAAGCTTTTCCTCTTGACATCCTTCAGGCTCATCCCTCACCTCCTGCGAGTCCACTCAGTGACAATTTTTCAATGAAACCTTTTCCAGCCACCCTGTTTATAACCGTATCCCCTCGCCCTGTACTCCCTAAACCTTTCTGGCTTTACTTTTCTGAGCAGCCTTTACCATGATTGAAATATGGTATATTTTACTGCTTGTGTCGGTTGTCTGTCTCCCCTCACTAAAATATCAACTCCGTGTCATTAGGGATTTGTGCTCCTTTGGTCATGATGTTACCAGTACTTAGAAAAGTGTTCACTGAATAGAGGTGCTCAGTAAATAATTGTTCGATGCATGAATGATTATAGGAGAATAATACCGGGCCCATCCAGGGCCCACATCCCCTTTCTGGGTCTTAGGCACCAGACTGCAAAGGGTACCACAAGTCCTGACTCTGAACTTCAGGCTCCCAGAAAAAGGGTCCAGATCCCTCCCTAGGCCTGCAGCTTGGACTGTACTCAATACTCAATATTGACTGTCCCCTCTTTGCCCTTGAAACAGATGGCTTCTATGCCCTGGACAATGTCTGATCCTGTCAGTCCCCTCCTTCTAGGGACAGAACCATTGTGACGATGTTTGACACCATCAGACCCAACCCACCAGAATGGTATCATGTAAATGCTCTGATCCCACAGCTGCCCTTCACAAGCCTTTCCCAGAGGATGGAGCATCTTGTGGGGACCCCAGGGCTGCCACCCTCTTCCCTTACGATATCTCTAGGGCAGGGAGGTCCAAGAGTTACTGCAGAAACAACCCTGCTTGGTCCGCTGAGTGACTCTCTGTCCATCTCCTGACCACCCTTTCCCCATCTGCAACAGGAAAGGGGTGACTCACACTTTCCTTTATAGGTCTGGCAATCACTGACCTTTTTTAATTATGTCCCCCTCTCTTGCGCGACTAGGTCAACCTTGAGGGACAGGTCTGTCTGATTTTTCTCCTTACCAGGACTGGCTGGGAATAAGTTCTCAGTAGGTGTTTGTTGACTGAACGAATGAATGAAAGAATGAACCCCCACCTGTGCAGCCCATAGAAGAATGGCCCTTTAGCCTCAGCATCAGTGTACTGGTCCCACCGAAACCCCATGCATCTGCTCGCTGGAGAGGAGCAGACAGACAGATGGAAGCAAGGTGAGGAATTCTTTGGGGGGAAAGCAGCTCATTTCTAAACGGGAGGCTATAGGCTGTGGGAAGACAAAAAAAAATTCTCCAAATTAAACCAAAGGAGGGGTTTGGGGAGCGATGGGCTCCGAGGGATTTATTAATGCACGCCTCCAAGTGATTCTTCCTCCTGCAATCCAGCCACTGGGTTAGCACCGTCTTCCAAATTATATTTAATTGGACAATTATTCAAACTGAAAAACCTGTACAGGAAACGAAGGCGGTCCTTAATAAACACCTTGTCTCCTCAGCCCCAAACAGGCAAGTCGTTTACTGACCCAAGAGGCACAATTTTGTCTTTGGTAAATTTATTTTGAAGTAATTGCCGACTCCGGGAGTAACCATTTTTCAAAGAGAAACTTGGCTCTAGCCAGCAGAATAATAAATTGTTCCCTGACCCGTGTGAAGCCTAATCCCATTAGAAAGACGTGCGCTTAGAGGGTGGAGGGCGGCGCGCGGAGGACGATGGCCCCGCTCGCTGCAGACGCGCCAGCAGGTGACGAGCGGGAGCCTCTCGGGCTCACCAGGGCACAGCTTCCCGGACCTGCCAGACTGAGAGGGCTGGGGAAAGGCGTGGGGAAAGGCGTGGGGAAAGGCGTGCACTGCCACCAAGGTCCGGGGGAGACAGTCGATGCTTTCCGGGGCCACCTGCACCTCGCAAGGCCAGAGCGCAGCCCTAGAGCGGGACCTCTCCGCCCGGCCTCACCCACCTCGGCATCTAGTTAGCCCTCATTGCTGCTCTTCCTGCCCCTGCCTGGCTCCGGACCCCGCCCGCCACCTTCTTGTTGCATCTGGAGAGGTTGTGCGAACTGGAGGAGGGCACAGGGCTGGGAGCCCTCTGCGCAGGACGCACACACGCGCAGCCAGCACTCTGAGCAGCCTAGGGCCTTGGGGGAACCTGCTCTAATGAATAGAAATGCGTTTATAAATAGTATATCCCTATGCAAACGAGCGCCTCCAACAGCCCGGAAACAGGCTGGTCTCTGATCGCTTCCCTTTGAAGCAAACACAATTTATAAAAGTTGGGGTCTCTTTTTCAGGAGAGAAAATGAAGGGACTTCCCTTGATTTACAAAAGGGATTCCAACTTGGTTTCCTTTGAAGAGCTAAGTACCATCCTTCCATGTACAGTACAACTCAAGGTTCCCAAATCCATGCTTGTCCTAAGTGGCCTCTACCAGAGTCAGGATCTTGTACTTGTTCAGTGATGTGTCTCCCTTGAAATGATGCAGAGTAACTATAGTTGACATGGAAGAACTCCTGAGAAGACATCTCTGGAGAGGTCAGCTACCAGTCTTCACTTGCTGACACAGCCTTTCTTCAGAACCCAAGCAGAGAAGAGCTTAGTGGATACTGGGACTGAGAAGCCTCCTGAGCTGTGATTATTTATCCTCTTCCCTTTTTCTCCACTTGGGAAAACTGACTCCAAGAGAGACTAAGTAATTTGCCTCAACTGCAAAACAGGTAAGAAGGGAAAGCAGAGCTGGAACCTGGCTCTCCAATGCCCAGGGTCCCAATCTCTCTAGTCCAGGTTGCCCCCAACATTGTTCTGGCCCCTTCTGAGTGGTAACACCTTTAAAAGAGCCCTACTGGTGAGCAGGCCCTCAAAGAGTATGTCTAATTATATTTTTCAGTTTTTTTTTAAAAAATATTTTTTAGTTATACATGGGCATAATATCTTTGTTTATTTTTATGTGGTGCTGAGGATTGAACCCAGTGCCTCACTTGTGCGAGGCGAGTGCTCTGTCACAGAGCCACAACCCCAGCCCTATTTTTCAGTTTTATAGTCGAGGAAATGGAGGCTCCAGTGTCGGGTCTTGCCCTGGGTCAAACTTTGAATGGTGTGTTTCCTAGGCTTGTAGGCATCAGCATGCAGCCTAGGAGATAGAGCTAGGCACTCTATCAGCATCTTTGGTCTTTTTGGAGTTCCCAAGGCTTGGGCCCCTAGTCTCTTGACACTTGATCAGAGGACAGGAGCCCCACAGGGCAGGAAGTCTGTCTCTGTCAGGTTCTAATTCTTGGGTCATTCTGTAGCTCCCACCCATCCCAGGCATCTTCTGGACAATCTAAGAGGGTCCACACCATTCCCAATGTTTTTCTGAAGCCTTTTTTACTCTGTCCTGGGCTTCCAGATCAGCTCCCTGCACTCCCTATATGTTCAGAGTCACCACCCACACCCACCACATTGGCTTCCTTCAGGATTTGGTGATTGTGGCATAACCTGCTTGTAGGAGAAGAGATGAAGTTGGGCAATATCCCCCCCAATGTCCTACTCCTACCTAGAAATGAGCCAAAGACAATAGCTGGAAGAATTAGAGATATTTTGTCCAGAGAAGACCAGATTCTGGGAGATCATGTCCAGAGAAGACAGTGTGGGGAAGCAGTTTAGCAGTTAGGAATTAGAAAAGTGGATCCTAAAGTCAGACCCCTGCTCTTCCTTTATTCAACTGTGACTTCTGTTTTGAGTCACACCACCTTTCAGAGACTTGCTTGGAAAATAGATTGATCAATATGGTGGAAATTGTTAAGTTGTGATAATGAGAGCTTTTCAAACATTTGCTCCATCCCAAACACTATTCAAAACACTTTATGTCCACATACTCATTTAATCCACATACAAGTCTGTGAGGAAGTACTAGCTCCTCATTTAACAGACAAGGAAAACAAGACACAGAGAAGTTATTTGCCTGAGGTCACAACGTATTGTGGTTTAGATGTGAGGTGTCCCCCCAAAAGCTCTGTGTTCAGAGGTAAAATGATTGGGTTATAAGAGCTGTAACCTAATCAGTGCATTAATCCCCTGATAGGAATTAACTGGGTGGCAACTCTAGGCAGGTAGTGTGTGGCTGGAGGGGGTGAGTTGCTGAGAGCATCATGCCTTTAGGGTACATATTTTGTCCCTGATAAATTGAGCTTAGTCTCTCTCAGCTTTCTGGTTGTCCTGTTTTGAGCTGCTTTTTTTCTACCATACACCCTTCCACTGTGATGTCCTGCCTCACCTTTGGGCACAGAACAATGAAGCCAGTTGTTCAGGGACTGAGACTCTGAAACCACAAGCCGGAAATGAACTTTTCCTCCCTTTAAATTGGTCTTGTCAGGTCTTTTGGTCACAGCAGCAAAAACGCTGACATAACTAGGAGCTACCCCTCTCCTAATGGATATAATAGGAGGCATACCAAAAGTGCCTATTAAGGTTATTATTAAGACCTGACTTTCCCTGCACCAGTACAGAAAACAGAAGGAAGACAAGTATTGGGAGATCAAGAGAGCAAAGTGGGTGCCTAGGAAAGTGTAATGGGGTGGGGGCAGGAACAAGAGCTGTCCCTGAAATTTCCTGTGAGAATATTGGGCCCACCCCCAAGTAAGCATGTGCATTCAGTGATGGACACAAAAGCTAAGAAATTTACTTGGGGAAGACTTGAACTTAGATCACAATCTTTTCCTGTGGAGCTCTGGGTCCCTGGCAGAGACCACTGACTCAACTTATACATGAGAGCTCTCCTGGAGGGCCAGCCTAGCAAGGTCAGAGCCTCAGGGGATACGGGGATATGGCCCTGAAACTGAAGGAGGAGCCAGTACAGTGTGTGCTGGGTCCCATGGGGAGGAAACCACCAAAGACTGAGGCCCTAGTTAGTGCACACCTTGAAACCCAAGCCCCTGGCTGTGGGACTGCTACCTGGGCATCATACAGAGACCGGAATGTCTCCCTTACTTTGCAAGGGAAGGCCAGATGACCAAAATAGGAGGGTTTTATTTGCCCTTTACTGATAGTGGGGTAGAGTATGAAATAATGATTTCCAAGGTGACAATAGTGGTGACTGTGGCAGTGAAAGAGCATGGCCAGGGCTCTGGCTCAGTCCACTGTCCTTGTGAGCATAAAATCATTCAAGGCACTGCTGAATATCCCCCCAAACAGTTAAAGTGTGCAGAGACCTGGGCTTCTGGGGGAAGGTCCAGGTGTTCTCTTAAGGCCTGTGATGTAGGCCACACAAGAAGAACTTGGCTTCAGAGGGTCTAACAACAAATCAAGCCATCTGAAGTGGAGATGAGTTCCCCAGACCTGGAAGTGAGCAAGTGGAAGCCAAATCACTGTGCCAGGGCTGCTGCTAAGAGGCTTCCTGTCCAATCTAGAGAGGTATGAAATGAGTTTTCCTGATTCTTTCTCTTTCTTCCTCTTTCTCTTTGCTTTCACCTCTTTCCTACTCCCCACCCAGGAATGCCAGATTCCCACAAAATGCACTTCTCTTCTGAACGATCATTACTTATAAATGGTTGGGCCCCCATATGTCCACTGAGCAGAAAAAGAGGACAGTGACAAGAGCTAACACTTACGTAGGGGTCTCTGTGTGCCACAATGTTATAGGTACTGACTCATTCACAGCCACGTGACAGGTGAGCCAGACATTGTTATCCCCATTTTACAGATGGGGAAACCAAGATCCAGAGAAGCTAAGCATCCTGCTCAGCATTACACCAGGAAGTGGTGGCACCAGGATCAGACACAGGTGACTGGCCCTGGGTCATTGTAGGCTGAGTCCCGCCATACAGGATGATGCCCGTGTGGGTCCTTCATGACTGGGCTGAAGCTCAGAGATCTGGGTAGAGCCCAGCTGGAAGGGTCACTCAGGAATGTCCTTTTGGGGCCAAAACCAAAAAGCCCTGTTGTCTTGGCTGGGTGACATTGTGTTGGACAGCTTATGACCTCCATGCAGGAGGAGCGTGGGTGAGCAAGCTCTACTACCTTCAGGAGGAAAGCGAGGCCCAGAGTGCCGCCTGTCAGGGCTCTGCAGCTGTCTGCAGGAAGCTTCTCAGAGTGGACTGAACTGGGGGTCTTGTTGGGGGCAGTGAAGAACATGAAAGTCATGGAGACATGGTTTCTCACTCTCTGATCTAGGAAGGGAAGGGGAAGAATGTATAGGACCAGAGCCCAGTGGGTGGCTGAGCCCTGGGTCAGGCCTCAGCAAAAGGAGAAAGAAGGACACAAGAGTGGGGACTGGGCACCCAGAGGTACCTTCCCTGCTATAGCTCCTGGCCCCCTGCCCTCCCCAGGGGTGGAGGGTGGGCCTTACTAACTAGTTTCTCTGTATCTGCTCCCCCTCCCACTATCCTACCCTCTCCAGACTGATTATTCCAGAACACAGTTCTGACTATGCCTTGACCTGCCATCAACCTCTGGAGGTCTCTTAGCACCCAAGGACAAGGCTCCAGCCCCTCAGCCCGGCCTCATCTGTCACTGAATCCCTGCTCCCTCCCTGGGCTCCAGTCACCTCACACCCCTCCCTATTTCCCCCAAGGTCAATTTAACTACCAACTCAAGCTCTGCCCCTAGCCTTGAATGCCCTTCCACTCTCCTCTCCTCCACAGGAAATCATATTTATGGTTTAAAGCCCCAATCCATGGTTCTGGAGCTGCCTCTCCCCTGCCTGCACAGACCCTTAGGTTGGACCTGATGATTCCCCAAATCAGCTCAGTATTGCTGACAGGAGAGTCGGGCCTCCCCTAGAGGAGGAGCCTAGAGCTAGGGCCTTGTAGGATGAGCTGAAGAGCTTGGGCTCCAGCAAGGTGCCGAAGGGGGTGAGGAGTAAGCTGGAGCACACAGAAGGATCTTTCCTCAGAGGAAGAGAGGGGTGAGACCAAGAGGACAATAAGGATTGGCAGCAGAAATACAATGGAGACATCTTTCAGAAAAGTGGCAGTGAGGATGGAGAAAAATGATGCTTTGAGGTGTATTTAGGAGTTGACAGTTAATTACAGCTTCTGACTTCCAAGTGGCAACTCTATTCTGGTGTTTATTCTTTATCTCTATTTGATTCATTATCTCCATTTCTTGCAGGAATCCTTCAAGGGAGGTTCTATCTGTCACATCCTAGAAGAAAACAGGTGGTACCCTCAAAGTGAGTATCAGGAGAGGAGTTTCATCAATGGACTCTTTGCTCTGATGTGACCAAGCTTAAGAAGGAAGGTAAAGATTGGTGTCATACCCTAGAGCTAGGAACAGTGAGGAACCATTACTCTAAAGCCAGAAAGGAGATCAGAGGGAGCAGCTACTGGAACTCAGAGAGGATCCAAGTAGTGTCACAGAGAAGGTGTCACCCTTCAGCTGACCCTATGACACATGAGTGAGCCCCTGGTGACCCTTCTGAGGTATATAGCTGGAGAAATGATAACATGAGGGCAGTCCATAGATAGCATCAGCTTCCTAGGGCATGGGCAGGGTGGGTAAGGATGGTCCTGGAGGTTCCAACACCTGGCCACAGCCAGAGGGCTGGGAACAGAATGTGGGCTGTATAAGTGGAGGAAGAGTCTGGCATGGGCCTTGGTGGCTCTTGGTGTGGCAGTATTCTGAGAAGGAGTGCAAGAGAAAGGAGGGCAGGATGTCTGTGAAGAAAGGCCCTGTGTCCACCCTCAGGCTCCATGTGGCTCTTGCTTGCTCTGTGACTCTGAGGGATTGTCTTATCCTGCCACTAGTCCCTTTATTTTTAGAACAAAAGACTTACCAGTGACATGAAAGGGCCCGTCCAGCTCTCACCTTTCTTGCTGCCACGACTCTGGACCAGGCACATGGTACCTGGAAATCCCATCTTCCATGGGGGACAGTGTTTGGGAGAACATGAACTATCTGGGGATGGTAAGAGGCACTCAGGCCTGGACTCTGGAGTTAGACCCTAATGAGTTTGTCAGGCACAAAACTGCAACATTTTACATACTCAGAAGTTAAAAAAAAAAAACCCATAGACCTTTATTTTTTATAATTCATCTCGTTCTTGAGCTGTGTTTCCACAACTGACTGGGGAAGGAGTACAGGAACTACTTTGACCAATTAAAGATATCTCAGCCTTTTCCATTTGAAAATTGTCTCTTTCAGATTAACACAGCCTCTTGTGCATACTTAGTCTTTCAGAATGCTAGCTCTCCTCGAGCTCTGTTTCTCTCCTCCTTTCAGGAGAGCTTCATTCTACCTTCTTCTTTCTAAGATGGCAGCCACCTGCAACTCATGCCTCTTATGGTGGCCAAGGAAAGGCTGTCACCCATTGGGTTTCAAGGATCACAGTGAAGCTGGACTGCTTCTGGTGCTCACTGAGGTGCCAAGTCGGGAACCCTGTCCAAGCTCTAGTCATGAAGTCTGCATCAGACCATATAAGCTACGATAAACTGTGATGACACCCCCACCCCCACCACACACACACACACACACACACACACACACACACACACACATATCTCAGTGACAAGCAGCAAGGGTTTAATTCTTGCTTTTGTTCCATGTCAGCTTAAGTCAGCTATGGACTCTCTTCCATATCATCATATCTTTACTCCAGTCCCTGGGGCAGATGCAGCAGCCCCTGTCTGGGGCACTACTAGTGACCATGGCAGAGGGGAGGAAGCACTACAAGGGCTTCCTGTCGGCAGTTTGAAATGCTCCACCCTAGAAGTGATGCGGGTTATTTCTGCTCATGATGCTTTGGCCAGAGCTGGTCATGTGCCAAGAAGAGGTGAGGTGAGTATCATAATTAGAACTTAATAAACAAAACTAATGTTCTGTGGCCTCAAGTACCTGACCCATCTCCAGATCTCTTTGATTCCATTGCTCTTCAAGCCTAGGAATATCAAGTGCTTTCTCCCATCTGTGCCCCAGTTTGAGGAGACCCTGTGAGACAGCCCTTAAGCTCATCTGTGTAGACCTTTCCCCTGCCATGTTGCCCCCAGCCTCAGTGGAGCTGGGGGTTTCACAGAGAAGCTGGCCTTGTTCCTGTCTGGGCCCTGAGAGGAGAGAAGACAACACCCCTCCCTGGAGGGCCCAAATGTATCTGGGCAACCTCCTCCATCAGCCAGAACCCCCACAGCTCACCTCTGCCTCCCTCCCTGCTCCATTTCCTCTTCCTGTTCAGGGAGCTTGCTCCCTCTGCTATGGCTTGGAGTTAAACACTAAGGTTGAGGCCAACCAGACCTGACTTGTTGTGTGAAAGGGGCTTCTGGAACTTAGAAAAACTTTTCTCTCTCAACTAAGCCTGACTTGTTATGTGTCTGTGTCACTGGGACACAGTTGTCCTGTTTGGGAGTCTGCATGCTGAATGTACGTCTCTGCATTCCTGCTCAGCAACTCTGAGCACCCTTCAAACAGTGGGTGCCTCTGGCTAAGTAAAGGGGGTGAGTGAAGGGAGTACCTAAGAAACAGAAGAAAGCCACGTGGCTTATCTTAACAGTAGCGTCCCTTTTGCTTTGGTTGGAATTCCACCAGGTGTGTGACTTTGAGCAAGTCACTTAGGGCCTCCACTGAACACTGGGCTGGGAAGATTGCAAGGGAACCTTTGATGCTCCCCCAGCTGATCTGGGGGTAACATGCCTATCTTGTCTTTTAGCTGGGTCCCTAGACAGGAGAATAATAACTAATAATAATTGACATACACAAAACCTCCAACTCTACCCTCACCCAGGACAAAATACCTTCCACCCCCCCCCCCAAAAAACAAACACCAATTCTATTCCCTATTCCTGGTCTCTCTCCTAGATTCAGAGGGAAGCCTCATTTGCCCTCTAACCTGATCCAGCCTTATCCTAGAATCTATCCTAACTGACCTCAGACCAAACGGCAAACCTTACTCCACCCCTGCTGCTACTTTTAATGTCCTCTACCCTGCAACCTTGGCCTATACCTGTCCAGGGCCACAGCTTTGGACCATGCTGGGTACCTGGTGGCTGGCAGCAGCCTCTGCCTGCCCTGCCCTGAGGGCTGCGAGGGACTGCTTACAACAGCTGGCGTTCTGAATGGTTGTGGCCGATCCTACAAGGGTGATGGATGAGCTTGGTGTTATCAGCACCGCAGGAGGGAGTCACCAATTTCCCTGCCTGTCACTTCACCATAATTTCTGAAGCACAGGAAGCTGATTCCATCTCTCAACACCATTTGACTCTGTCCCTGCCCTGCAGGCTTCCTCTGGGCCAGGCCCCAGCAGGGATGGCCCAGGAGTGTGATCCTTCTTCAGATAATGACAGGCATTCTCTTCTGGTCTCCTGAGGAGATGTCACACTGGGTCCACTGGGTCCCCGCCTCAGCATACAGTCCTGGCTCACCTGAACCTTGAGCCACCAAGAGTACCTCCATTGACTTGGAACTGAAGGAGGCAGGTGAAGCCAATACCCCCAGGGCTCCCGACCACACTGTGCCTGCAGCCCCTGGAAGATGACAGAAGCACTAAATCCTGGAGGTACTCAGCGACTGTGACCTGTTTTAACAGGCAGAAGGGATATATTCAGGGCCTGAGAGGCCGTTGTCACTATCCCCATTAGCAACTGCCCCAACAGGCTGAAAGTGAGATGCCTGTACTGCTGTCGAGGGACCTCAGAGCAATGGACAAGCTGCTGGGTAGGGGCTGTGTGAGCCCTTCCAGAGCAAGCATTGTATGGGGGAAATATGGTTCAGAAACAGGCCTGCAAGTAACAGGGAGGATGCTATAGCCAGAAGCCTGGCTGGATCACTCCCCAGGTAACCATTAAGGTTGAAAGCCCAGTCTACCCAGAACACTGAGGTTGCCAAGGGCAGAGTCCCAGGGTTTCAGCCCTGCACTCAGAGGTGGAAACTGCTAAGTGAGAAGAGGGTCACCAGGCTGGAGACCTCAGCTGCTATCCAGGAGTGATAGGGTCAAGACCCAGGACAGGTGTTAGAGCTCACTCACCCTGAGGAAAGGCCCTCCTTGGGCCCCGCATGTGGAGAGACCAGGTGCTCTAGGCCAGCTTAAAGGGGAGGAAAGTAGGGGTGTTGATGGGGAGATTTCATCTCAGTATAAGGAAAAAACTTCTAACCACCACAGCATCCAATTTAAAACAAAATCTAAAAAGACATCTCATCAACTCTCTGATTGTTTGTGGGCTTTGAAGACTGCCTATAAAACCTCCTCAGTAATTAAGTAGAATGACTCCATTTTGCCACATAAGTATGGTTATTGCTCCTGGGTGGCTGCAATTAATATAAAAGCAGATTAAGGAAGCCATCATCAAGGCCTAATGAGTTTTTAAATATTAATTAATATGTTAATAACCATTCTAGGTTCAGGGTGAGGTTTTGGTTCTATTAGAGATTTTTTTCTGCCAGGGACCCAGGAATGCCTGCATCCTGCCCTGCACATCAGCCTTCTGGGGGTCCTAAGGGAGCAATAGCAAAATGGAAATCGGAACTCGAATGCGTGAATGTGTGAATGCCGGATGCCCCCTCTGAAGTGGATGGACTGGAGCATATGGAACAGGGGGCTTTGGCTCCAGGTCCTCACCAGACTCCCCCAAATGGAAATGTGGCCTCAGCCACCCCCAGGTGGATCTGGAGGGAAGAAAGAAGCCCAGGGCTTCTGGGTTCACTTCTTCCTCCAGCAACCTGGAATCAGAAGGGAAGAGCAGAAAAGACTCAGGTGGTATGCCCTGCTTATGTCACCAAGATGCCATGAACCTGAATTGATGCCCACTAAAGCTGTGCCCATGGCCCAGTCCATGTCTTCAGTTCTGACCAAGCAGGTTGGCAAGGACCCCTTGGGAAGGAGCCGGGAGGACAGTGGTCAGTGCCGATGTGCCATGGGAAGGGAAAGAGAATAATTTCTCTAGTCACTTCTGCTCTAGCCTCCCTCTGAACAAGCAGCAGTCTACCATACAGCTCTGTTCCCAGCTAGGTAAGGCCCCTTCCTAGGACCTACTAGAGTGGTTACAACCCATGAAATATCTGAAATAGGTTAGAATAGAACACTAAATGACCCCACAGACATTTTATACTTAGCACAAATATTTGCCCTACTATTCCTGCATATCAATGAGCCCTACAGTCCTGGCTATCACCTGACAGACCCACCGGGAATCCCACAGAGAAATATATGCCACAAAAGCCTAACTACTGATAGAAGCGGTCCCCCAAATCTGAACCTCACAACCTTCTTTTGTCATTAAGTTCCCACAGAGAAATTGACAACCAAATTGAAATCCTTTCCATTTGTTAATGTGCATCCAAAATTCTCCTTCCATATTGCTTTTCAGCTGTCTCAGATAGGGGAGCCTTCCTTGGAGGAGGCCTGGGGGGCCTCGGGTAACTCTTTACCTTTGCTGCCTGGATGGAATCCTTTTGGAGTAGTTTTCAAGGTTGTATCAAGTTAATTCAAACTCTGATTTGTGCCACTTTTCTTAAAGCTCCAAATAAAACATGAGCCACAGCTCCAAATCCAGGCCATCTAGAACCAAACATGAGCATTGTAGCAATGGGCCTTTCTGGAGCAAAGGGAAGTTCTGGCATTTCTATTGGCAGCCAAGTACCTAGGCCTGGTGGTGGAGTCCTGGGCTGGGGAGCAAGAAGACAAGCGTCAGATCTCGTCTCCACCTCTAACTGTGTGGCACTCAAAAGACCAGTTTCTCCTTCTGTAGAATGGCAATGACAGTCCTGCCCTGTTCACATGCCAACATGGAGATGAACTGAGAGGAAGCCATTTGCAAACTGTATGTACCATGTCCCCTCTTCCCTTCATAGTGCTTCCTCTGCAGGGACCAGCTCCAAGGACAAGGTCATATAAAAACCCTGCCAGACCTAGGCTGAGCTGTCTCCAGGAATCCTCCCACCCCTGCCCCCACCTTACACCCTCAGGCTTCAACTCCTTCCTTATTCCTCCTCCCATCCTTGCCTCCCAGAAATAAAAAGGGGGGCCCCTGTGCCTGGGTCTGAACTCACATGCGCATACCCAGATCTGGAAGCCTAATTTCTTAGCAAGACCAACACTCCGAAACTTGCATCTAGGAAACCTCACACAGGGACAGCCCCTCAGACACCCACAAGGTGCTCAGCCACACCCAGGTCAGGTGCAGAACACAGAGCCACTGGGGAGGTAGCTCTGCATTCTCTCCCAGCCATTTCCCTTCCGGCATGAAGTCCAGAGTGCCATGAACATGGAGTGGCCACCTTCTGTCCAAATGGTTTCAAACTTGCTGGGACAAAGGGCTGGCCCCTTCCTGAGGAATGGCGACTGGGGCTGCTGGAATCAAGGGGAGCACCATGAGCAAGCCCAGCATCAATTAGGCCCTGATTACTGGGGAGGGGGCCAGGTGGGCTGCTGGCTGGGTGCCGGCCCCTCTGCAGCTGAAGCCTCCTCCATAATTGGAAGCCCAGCCTGGCAGGGCTGGGCACAGACTTCATGTTGAGAGGGGAGCCAGCCAGGCACAGCCTGAATGCTTGTTTCTGATCTCACAGGAAAAGGAGCAAAGCTGCTGAGAGCTGCAGGGCTCTGGGAGGAGGGGAATGGCAGGCTCAAGGGCACTGCCTCCCCCTGACACACACACCACTAATTGCAGCTTCTGAGGCTTAAACGGGAGGCAGGTGTAAGGGTGGGGCTCTTCCCAACTTTTCCACAGAACTCTTTCCCTTTTTCCCTTGTTGCCCCTGCCAGGTAGTTAGTGCACCAAGCCCTGAGGATGCTGGGAGAAGATTTCTCAAAGTTTTGAACTCCTGAGTTCTCGCCCATACTGGGCAGGCCACCTGTGTTCAGTCTGGGTCAGCGGATAACCTCAGAGGTTAACACTGTGCACATGACTATCATGCATGGACATGTGGCTGGTATGAGTGAGAAACCAAATGTGTAATTTTATTTAATTCATTTAAATAGCCACATGGGGTCAGTGGCTACAGGATTGTAAAGCACAGTAGAGGCAGAAGTGAGGAAAATGCTGCCCAGATTCTCTGTGAGATTCATTGCTGGTGCCCTGTTGGTTGAGACCTGGAGGAATGATCTGGCTGTCCTCTGACCCTGTCCTCTCTACCCACCCCAAACAGGGGGATGGCGAGGGAAGATTTGGAAGCCAAAGCCCCAAGCTGTTCTAAAATCACTGACGGGTGAGAGACCCTGCAATGGGGAGGAAGGACAGAGGTTTTCCTGAGAGAGATGGGATTTTAGGCAGATTTAAGGGTGACCTTGTGGTAGAGTGGATGTCAGAGTTGAAGAGGCAAATTCAGAGAGGGAGAGTATTCAGGAGTCAACACTTCCTCTAAATGATCGACAGGTTTAGGTGACAGACCTGGTAAATTAGAGCTCCCCATTGGTGAGAGCCCTGAACTTCCTCTCTGCAGGTCATATTTTCGTTAGACCAGCCCAAGTGTCTGGGGGAGCCTGAGGTGCCTCATCTCTGCTGGCTCCAGGAGAGGCCATCAGCTGGATGGTGCCCCACTCTTCCAGGTGGTGGTGACTGTCAATAGAGTCTAAGGCCCTCAACAGAGCTGAGATCGAGGGGCAGGATTCTGACCCCAAGTTGTCCCCTGAGGAAGAGGAAGCTATCCCAAGTGGGGTTCACACAGCTGGATTGCATTAAACAAAATAAAAGTGGAGGTACTGGCCTCCAGAGTGCTGGGTGCCCATGCCCAGCTACTCAGTCTCCCTCCCTGCCCTCCTCCTCCTCCAAGCAGGGCTGTCATCAGACTCATTGGCTCCCAAGTTCTGAAATGAACTCTGCTCCAAGTAATTACAGCTCTTCAAGTTTCCCGTCCTCTGTTTAAAGAATTCGTCCTCTCGCCCTCAATGCCCCATCAGCTCCCTAATTAGCAGCGCGCTGCGCGATTACACATTCTCCGCAGCTCGCTGGGTCCGGCCCCCCTAATGAGTGTTTGTGGACAGCTGGGAGCCCGCCCGGCGGCCCGCAAGCCAGGAGTCAGGGCCCAGGAGTGTGAGCTGTCAGCGCCGTGATGGGGCTGGAGCTGGTCGCAGCCCCGCGGGCCTCCAGGAGGAAAGGCCTTGAAATATAAATGAAGATGAATATTCATATTTGGTTCAATAAGTGCCAACTATTAATATACATGTCTGTCGGGAAGAGGAGGCAGCGCGGAGCCAATTGTGCCGGGCATAATTGGGCTCCTAATTCACAATTAGCCTCGAGCTCCAGCCCCTACACAGCCAGAACCTAGACTTAGGACTGCAGGAGGTGTGGGGGCTGGCCCCAAATACCCCAGGGACCTCCTACCCTGCAGCCCCCGGCCTCCCCCACTTAGAGAAGTCTAGGGCAAGAAGAGGAAGCCTGCAGGAATTAGGGCAAAGTGCAACTTTCAGGTGGATGCCCCCACCCCCCCAACCCCCTAGTTATACTTGAGCCATGCACACTGCTCCTGAAAACCAGAGCCCTATGTGGGGCCATTGGAACAGAGGAGCTCATACCGACACTAGGAAATGTCTGCAAGTACATGGAACCTGAAGCCAGAAAATGGTAGGCACTGGGCTACGCCTGGTTGTTGGCCACTCTGAAGTCAGTTTTCCCAGAGCCCAGCCTGTGTGACCAAACAGATGTCACCCACCTCCTGACCCAAGCTCCTGGTGTGACTCAGCCTCTCTGACTACCTCTGATTCAAAGAAGCCTTCTCTTGGTTCTCCAGACTGTCTACATATCCTCCATGATGACACAGCTGCCACTAGGACTTTTCTACACTCTATAAATCATGGGCTGCCTGCACAGATCCATGCTGTGCATAACCTTCTCCTGAGACAATAGGGAAGACCCACACTAAAAGACCTCAGGGTTGGGGCCTAGGGGATTCACAGCCTAGAGGAGGGCATTTCTGAGTTCTGAGAACGAGCCCTCCCTGCCCATCAGTGAAGAACCTGAGACCCCTTTGAGCCTGTAGCCCAGTCCTGCCTCTAGCACATCGGTGGGTGGGTGGGGCATCAGGTAGCTGATGGCTCAGTCCAGGTCTTCTCTGCCCTCCAACAAGGTCCAACTGCTTAGGCCAGTGGAATAGGAAATGGGTGCTCAGGGTGCTGGCCAGGGGCATCTTAGAGTTCTTGCCAAAGAATGCCTACAGGTAAGAAGATAGATTTCTAAGTTTCCCAGGACTGCATTTTTGTAAGCCATAGCCTGGAATAGACTGGAATAGTGAGGGGGAGGGATCTGTGACAGGGCCCTGGGAGGGACCTCCCTCAGAGTCTAGTGTGACCTGCACCTAGGGCATTGCATCCTCTTAATGACGTGTGGGGTAGATGCTGTTATCATCTCAGTATCACAGATGAGGAAACAGAGAAGGGATAGGGAAGAAGGCTGAGCAAAGTAGAACCACTCACTGGTCTGATATCCTAGGATCTGCAAAAGGCAGATGTCATGGGGCCTGTAAGAAAGAGTAGCCACCCCTTATAGGCAGGCAAAAGGGATGGGATTTTTTTCACTCTTCTTGACTTCCTTTTCATCCAAAAACCATTAGGTGAGGCCAAGTAAGGTAAATGTTTGCACAAAAGGGGAGGCCACAGAGGGTGTGAGTCTGAGTTGGACGGGGGTATCTGCCGTTACCCCCTCGCCAGCAAGGAGGACACGACACAGGATTCTTCTTTCAGCAGTTTATTCAGGCCTTTAATTATGTGTCTCTGGAAGCTTCTCTTACTACTACTACTACTTCTACTTCTACTTCTACTACTACCACTTCTACTACTTCACCCGAGCGCCCCAGCCTTGATAAAGCACATCAAGCCCCAATGCACAACTGCCACGTGGACCTTTCTCATAGGGTGTTTTACAGCTACGTGCCATCTCTCCCAAAACAAGGAGTTGTTTATCACAGGCCACGGCGCTTATCAGCACCATCTTGTAATGGCGGCCACAGTTCACAGAAACGGCTCACCACAGCTATCCACTGTAGCACGCCAGAGCAGACGGGGTGAGGAAGGCACCATCAGGAAGGGCAATGCAGCAGCAGAGGAGACTGATTACACATGCAGGCTGATCAAATATGTAAATACACTGAAGTTGCTGGGATCCATGCTTCTCATTATGGGGGATGGTAATTATCAAAAGGGAAGCATGTTAGCTTTCTGTCGCTGTGACAAAATACCTGAGAAAATCAACTTAGATGAGGCAAGATTCATTTTTGGCTCACAGCTTCACAGCTTTCCGTTCATGGTTCCATTGATACTGGGCCTGTAGTGAGGCAGATATTCCTGGCAGATAAAGGCAGAGAGAGAGCACATGGCCTCTGGCAAGACACAGCCCCAAAGGATAGGCATTCAAGGACTCATTTCCTTCAACTGAATTCATCACCTTCAAATATCCTTTCAACTGTGAATCCATCAATGGATTAATCCACTGATGAGGTTAAACCCTCGTGCTCTAATCACTTCCCTAAAGCCCCTTCCTCTGAACATTGCTGCACTGGGGACCAGGCCTTCAGCACATGAGCCTTTGGAGGACATTTCAGATCCAAACCATAATAGAAAGGGAAAAAATGAGAGGGGACCTTAGAATAGAATTTGAAGTGCCAATGTGAACTTTCATTATAAAGACCGTTTTTTTTTTTTTTTTTTGCTTTATGGTGATGAAAAAGAAACAGGCATTCTGTAGAAACCATAGTTTGAATTTTGACCTTTCTCTAGGCTGATGGTACGTGGTACAATACTCTGGAGACAGTCTGGATGTGGCAGCAGGTTGCTGCTCTGATCAGGAGCAGACCCAGAGATCAGGACGGTAAACAATCGAGACTTAACAGGGCACCTGAGGTGTGTTAAAAGTATTTTCAACTTAGATGGACTTATAGGGATGGAGTACCATCATGAAGCCTAGAAGTGTCTGTAGCTATAGATTAGGTAGATAGGTGATAGAGGAAAAACATATACATTAGTGTGATCTCTGTATCACATATTCCTTAGCACAATCCAGAGAGGAGGCCTGGGAGCAGTGAACCCCGCAACCCCCAATCACAAAAGCACCCCTTACAGGGACATCTTGATTTCTAAATATGCTTGTCCACTAAAGTGATCCAGGGCTTCTTGTAGAAATGGCTGATTTCATGTCTGGGGCAGCAAAATATATGAGTCCAGGATAACTTATTGTCCCCCAAATACGTATTTATGCAAGAACAATGGGGACATATCAATAGATACAGATGCCAACTTGAAGGGACTCCAACTGGCCAAATCTTGTGCAATTTGTATATCAAAATAAATAAGGATAGTGGCAGTTTACTACTTATTGGGAAAAAAAAAACAGGATACCACGAATTCCTACTGAGATGAATGAATAAATTGAAGATTTAATGATTATATGAATTCAGAGATCTTCCCACATAGTTATTAATTACAAAGGAAAAAAGAATAAGTTTACAGTGGAGAAGCTGGCAGAGAGCACCTTAGTTATGAGACCATAACCATGCACTAGGGTGCTGGGACTCTCACTCAGAGGTAGAGTACTTGCCTAGCAAGGTCAAAGCCCTGAGTTCAATCCTCCACACTGCAAAGCAAACAGCTGAATCACCTGGTAAGGTTTGGTGAGAAGAACCTGCAGTCACATACCTGCCCACATACAGCCTGAATTGAAGCTTGTGAGACATTAGACAAACCCAAGTTTCAAGGATCTTCTACCAAATAACTAGCCTGTCATAAAAGTGCCAGATCAAGAAACACCAAGGAGTTGGGCACGGTGGCACACGCTTGTGACCATGCTGACTTGGAAGGCTGAGACAGGAGGATTTCCAAGTTCGAAGCCAGCCTCAGCAACTTAATAAGGCCCTGTGTCAAAATTTAAAAAAATTTTTTTTTTCAAAGGCTGAGGTTGTAGCTCAGTGGTACAGAGCCCCTGGATTCAATCCCCAGTATCCCGACCTCCCTAAAGAAAACAGATCAAGGAAATGTCCCATATTGAAGGAGAACAAGGAAATATGATGAATGAGAAACATGATCAAAGCAATCGGATCCTTTTGCTGTAAAAGACATTGTTGGGACAACTGTGGGGTCTGAAGACCAAAGGACAGTTATATATCAGAGTTAATTTGCTGATTTTGTTGGCTGTATAGAAAAAAGAACATAGAAGAAATGCACACTGAAGTAGGAGATGGGATGTAGCATCGTGTGGTCATCTTTTCTTCAAATGGCTCAGGGAAAAAACAATGATGTGTACTTAACTTATCACCTCTCTATAAAGTTGGGGTTATCTCAAAGTAAATTTTAGAAGGACATGGGGGAGATTGGGAGGGGCTGAAGCTCAAAGCTGAGAAAGTAGGGGTCCAGATATATAAATCCTAAGATAGGTACTGGATGATCCAGGCTAGTTTTGCCCAGGGGAGACCTGCACTGACCCTGGGTCCCCACCTAGCTGCTTACCTCCCACTGCAAAGCACAGAAGCTGGAGACATGACAGATTTGAGGATTTCCCTGGAGAGATCAAGTAGTTCTGGTTTTCTCCCCTCTTCTCCCCCAGCAATGGGAAAGTGTTTCCAGACAAGCAGAGGGATTCTTGAAGGGGGGTGGCCTGAGTTCCTTGAGTTTGGGGACAGGTGCTAGATACTTTGCTGGAAAATCTGAAGGCCAGGGGTTAACTAGAGCTGCCTGGGCTGCAGAGAGAAGAGAGTCCCCTACTCTGAGGGGCTCTGTCCTGGCAAGTTTGACTGGGCAATGGCAAGAATGTTCCTAGCAGCAAGGGAAAGGCCACAGAGATGTGACACTGCTAGGAAGGGCATGTAGGTGACCTGGGTGATTATGAGGACTGTGAGCTGGCATCTGAGTGCGCTAGGCTAGGCTCACCTCAGCACAGACCTGACCTCCAGGGCTTACTCCTGCAGGGGCCTGCTGCAGGGTCTCCACACAGCTCCTCCTCTGGCTCAGCCTGTGCCTGGCTGCTGTTCAGGTGACAGTGTCTAAAATAGCCAACCACTGCTGGAATATCACTGCATGACAAACCACCCCAGAACCCCATGGATTACAGCCACAACATCTGTTTTCTTGCTCCCAGGTCTGCAGGTTGGCTAGGTAACTCCTCTTCAGGATCTGAGTCAGCTGTGCAGGACTTTGTGGGGTCTGGGCCTGCTCTTCTTTAAGCTAGCAATAGTGCAACACATCCTTATGCTCTGAATCTTTCTGCCTTCCCTTTCTGCTACCAAACCAGAGAAAATGCTCTGCTTTTAAAGTGCTCACCTGATGGGCTCAAGCCAAGGATCTCTGTACCTGATAGTTGGCTCATGGGGGATTTTAATTACAGCTACAAAAATCCCTCCACAGCAGTTCCTAGATTAGTGTTGCTCTGAATAACTAGGGGTCAGGAATCTTGGGGGGAGCGGGCATCTGTAGAATTCTATTTACTACATATGACTGAGCACAGTATCTGTGGGTGGGAAAATATATACCTCCCTGAGGGAGAGGGAAGAGAAAGCCACCCATTATTCTATCCACCACAGGGCTCCGGGAGCACCTGAAAATCTATTCATCTATCCACCAGACAGCAGTACCTGGGCAGGGCTCAAGGGAAGTGGAGGGCTTCACACCTGTCCCCAGAGGCTCTGTCACAGTCTTCTTCCCAGGATGGCCCTGGGCTTGCACCTGGCGTCTGAGCCCCACCAGGCCCCAGGAACACTCTTGAGCTTCCCTCCTTGGGCTCCCTGTCTTGCCTCCCTGTGGCGCTTGTTCCGTCTTCACTTTACCTCACAGCAGGCCCCTCCTGGGCAGCCACCCACTCAGGCCTGGCCAGACCCTTCCCTGCCCTCCGATGCCCCAAGACACTCACACTACGCTGTGGCTAGAGGCTGAGGTCAGACCCTGTTCTAGGCCCCCTCTCCAGCCACGCTCTCTCCACAATCCACTCTTCTCCCTGCCTTCCCCACCTCACTCATCCCTAACTCTCAGGGGGCCAGGCATCTCCCTACCTCCAGGCCTTTCATCACAGGAGTCTCTCCTCCCACCCAGTTTCAGGGCTTTTTTTCTCCTATCGCCATCCCCATCTCCAAACCCTCCCCATCCTTCAAGGCCTAGTTTTCTTTGCTCCTGCAGGAAGCCTGGTCTCATCCTTCCTCCTGAGCTGGGTAGAACTCCTTCCTCTAGAAGAGGTCAGGGCAGGTGGCAGTGGGTGTAGGGAATGTTTAAAGGCAAGGAATGGACGACCCAAAGTGCTGATGTGCCTCATATCACCTTAGATACCTTGGCCTATATGAAGGGTCAGCAGGGGCAGCTGCCACATGACTCCCTCTCATGTGCCTGCTCAGGCCACTTCGCTGACTCTTGCACACTCTGGGATGTTCCCCAGGATGGTTTGGTATGGGGACTGCTTCTCTTGCCCCAGCTGTGACATCTTTTCAGAACAGGTCTATCTCTCCTTGGGGCCCAGGAGCAGGACTCAGTTTGAGCAGAATGAATCGGCCAGTTCTGAGAGATTTGACTCTGTTCTTGGCCAGCAGAAGCTTGGGCAGAGATGGCCAGGCAGAGAGGCTGAGGGGCTTTGAGAACAAGGTCACATCTCAGTAACCAAAAGCCAGTGGAGTTCCTTCCATCAAGTTTTTAACTAGAAAAATAGTGTGCCCATTTCTCTGTAATACACCTCTGGGCTTTTTTATTATGACTTCATTTCCCCTTGTAATATTGGAACGTCTCTATAATTGTAAAAGTGTAATAGAATCTAATAGAATTTCATTTGGCGCCTGGAATGCTCCATGCCATGGCCGCTCATTCGGAGTGAAATAATGATGTCTAATGCCCACACACGGCTCCCCGTGACCTTATTCAATCTTGGGGCTGATCGGGAAATATATTGATTCAATTATACACTGATGACAAATGAACTAAAAGAAAGAGGAAAAAAAGGTCAGCATATATTTGAAAATGTAAATCTTAGCAATGTCTTTGGGGTTCGCAAAAAAAAAAAAAAGAAAGAAAGAAAGAAAAAAAAAAAGCCATCTCAAAATGCCATTTGTGGCTAATAGTGTAGAGTTCCAGACTCCATCAAGGAGATGTGTCAGGTGGTCAGGAAGGCATTAATGGGGTGTTGCTCTCTAAAACTGGGATCAGGTTTTAATCCTCCCTGAGATGCTTCTGCTCTCATGGCCTTTCCCTGAAGCTGCCTTTTCCCCAGCAGCCAGCTCTTCCCTCCTCCTCCTCCTCCTCCCTCCCTTCCTCTCCCCTCCTTTCCCTTCCTTTCCCTTCCCCTCCCTCCCCCCATTCCTTCCTTCCTTCCTTCCTTCCTGGAATAGAGTAAGGACAGGGTGACATAGTCAAACTGTTGTTGGGACAGCAGGAGGCTCTGGGTGAGCTTGGGCCCCATGGTGGAGGGAGTATACTTTGGTCGCCCAAGCCCAGCTAGTGATGAGCTAGGTGAGAGAAGGTGGAGAGCAGCACTTTGTAGCCAGGTACAGGGGAAGAACGAGTGGCCGGAGAGGAAGGAGGAAAACCAGAAGGGCTAGATGGCACAGGTTCCAGGAGGGAGGAGTTTGAAGAAGGAGGAAAAGGCCAGTCATACCTAGCCATGCCTAGTATCTAATAGAACATGGAGCTGCATAATCCCCCCAAGGCATTCACAAAATTTCTCAACTTAAAAAATAGTTATTGGAAGTGTTGGTGAGGATGTGGGGAGGGAAAGGCACACTCATACATTGCCGGTGGGACTGCAAATTGGTGCAACCAATCTGGAAAGCAGTATGGAGATTCCTTAGAAAACTTGGAATGGAACTAGCTTTTTACCCAGCTATCCCACTCCTTGGTCTCTATCCTAAAGACTTAAAAATAGCAAATTTCAGTGACATAACCATTTCAATGTTTATAGTAGCACAATTCACAATTGCTGAACTGTGGAAGCAAACTAGGTGCCCTTCAATTCATGAATGGATAAAGAAACTGTGGTACGTATACACAATGGAATATTACTCAGCATTAAAAGAAAATAAAATTATGGCATTTGCAGGTAAATGGATGGAGTTGGAGGATATCATGCAAAACAAAATAAGCCAATCTCAAAAGGCCAGGGGCTGAATGTTTTCTATGATAAATGGACGCTAATCCATATGAGGGGGCATGGGACAAGTAGAGGAACTTTGGATGGGGCAAAGGAGGGGGAAAAGGGGTAGGAAAGGTGGTGGAATGAGATGGACATGATTACTTTAGGTACATGTATGATTGCATGAATGATGTGACTCTTCTTGATGCACAACCAGAGAAGTGAAAATTCTGCTCCATTTGTATACAATGAACAGAAGAGCTTTCTACTGTCATCTATACTTGATTAGAACTAATAAAAAAAAATAGTTTTGGGCTGGGGGTATAGTTCACTGGCTAGGCCCTGGGTTTGATCCATACAGAGAGAGAAAGAGAGACTGAGAACAGTAAAGTATACAATTACACATACCTTAAGCGCATAGCTCAAGGATTTTTTTAAAAAGCCATATTCATACATGCCTGAAACTACCACCAAATCAAGACCTACACTACATCAGCACTTCCTCAGGACCCCTCCCCATTAACCCCCCTCCTTCCCCCAGGTAACACCATCCTGGCTTCTACCCAATAGAGTCCTTTTGTCTGCTTTTGAACTTACACAGCCTGTACATTTTGGTGTCTGGCTTTCCTTCCACACATGTCTGTGAGATTCATCCCTGCTGTTCTTGCTCTGCATGGAGTGAGCAAAGACTGTGAACAAACTGCAGGTTGAAATCATGGAGAGGGAGCATAATAATCAGTGGGGAAAATTATGATTTTAATCATAAAAATTTAAAAGCTTTTGTCAAAACAAGAAAAGCTTTCTTACTGTTGGTTATAAATGCATAATGAAATTTAAAAATTGTAAAACTAATACCCATTTAGTACATTGCAATTTAAGACATCAGAAATATTAAGAGTGTAAGTTTTAGTTCATGGTGGAATAATTTACTAAGAACTGTTTGAACAACACTTGTCATGTGACTTGCAACGTGGCAAACGTTCTTTTCTATGCCTTGGAAAATTGTTCTACTGTTTGCTGTTTGGATCAGCTTTTATCTTTGTATTTTCAGTGTTGTGAAGTATCTCTGAAAGTGCCTTCAGAATAAAGTCTTTGGGTAGGGTCACTTTCTCGGGAACATTCTCATCCTTTTTATCACAACCTCATTTATGTTGCTAGGTTCCTTTGCTGCATGTCTACAAATAGCAGCCATGTCAACATTCCCACAGCCAGCTATTTCCTCCATAACTCCATTTGCCTTTGATGCAAATTTCACTTCCAGAATTATTGTTTTTTTCAATTCTCTGTTACACTTTCAGCTCTGTTAACTAAGTCATTCTTTTGATTAATGATGTTCGCAAGCTGTCACATGGGTTTCTAACTTGGAGACAAGGAGGCAACACAACAACACACTTTGCTGTCTGTGTGTGAGCTGAACAGCAGATGCCCAGTGTCTAGTCACCAACAGGCTTTGAAAGAAGTGACATGATTGGTCACAGTTCGTGTTGTACATCTGCCATTTATGTAGCAACTTGTGGACTGAAGAGCTAGCCAGGAAGTTTGTGCTTCTTACCTTTACTTGTGTTTAAAAATGAACCATGGACTGAAATTTAAACACCTTTTTGAGAGGCTGGTACTATATTTAACTAAACCATGGTAACTGTGCCTATTGGAACCCCCTAAAATGAAGATGGCCTGGAGAACTAGTCTGTTTTCAACTGCTAAGTTCTATTCCTTGCACAAATGTCATTATTTCTTTATCCACTCTTCTGCTGAGGGATGTGGAAGCCGTTTTCAGCTCGGCACTATTATAAATAAGTTTTTTGGAGTAAACACTGCTGCAGACACTCCAGAGAGGGACCTCAGTGGGTCCCATAGAGGGGCCATCAGGGAGGCTTCTGGCTGTGATGAATATTCTCGCACTTGTCTTTGTCAACGTTTGTACTCTTTCTTTTCTGTTAACTGAAGATTTTTCTACTTGGGTTTACTAGGTACTTCATGTGACCCCTGGCAAGCCCCTACCCTTGCTGAACTGGGGGAATCTGAGCCAAACTGTAAACAGAGGATTGACAGAGTCATGGTTGCACTGAGATGGAAGGAAGGGCTTGCAGGGACCACCTGATTTGGCCCTTTTCCTCCAGACCCATTTTACAGATAGGAAGACAGATTCTAGACAGAGGGACTTGTGCAAGGTCACACAGAGAGTCAGACCTTGGGTCCCTGAGCTGCCTTTGTGAGGCCTTACTTCCCTGCCAAGAACTGCCCTCAGGTGCCACTTATCCCAGCTTCTGGGCTGGAGCTTGCCTTATTCTGGAGCCCCTGGGGGCTCTCCCTTCCTCTCCAAGGACAAATACATGTGCCACCCACACGAGAGTGGAGGCCAAATCAGTCGTGTAGGGCAGGAGCCTAATGGAAACCCTTCTTCTCCCTGACACCCCGGAAAATTTCAGCAAAAACTCAGCCCAGCCCAGCACAGGCGCCCCATTTAGTTCTCATAATTAGCTGACAGCTCATTAGCAGCTCATTAGAAGCCCTGGAAATGTGGTGACAGTAACAAATTCAGTGCAGCCAGGCAGCATGGGGGTATCCCCAGAGGCCTGACCCAGGCTGGGCTTCCAAGGGGCTGCTGGGAATGAGCCCACCTCTATGCCCAGGTCTGGATCCTCTGTTTGAATCATATTCTTTGAATTCCATGAAAGTGATCCAAAGCATCACCCTAGCCGACCTCCCGCCCCACCTGCACAGCTCCCGGCTGTAGAGCCTTCCATAGCTCCTCCCCTGAGAGGGCCTCATGGATGGAGGGAGGCTGGCTCCAAGGTAGGAAGGGGACCCTAGCCTCTGGCCCAGTCGGGCCCATCGCTGTGCCAAGGCAAACCTGCAAGGTCCACCTGCCCTCTGCCACCTCATTGTTCTTGGGGCTCCTGTTCTCCAACACCCCTGCCCATTTGTCCCACCAATTTTAGTCTTCGTCTTTCTGTCCATCTTTCTGTCTTGGTCTATCCCTATTTTTTCAACATCCATCTGGCACCTACTCTTTGATAGGTTCAGTCCAAAATAACTACAAAGAATCATTAGACACAATCTATCCACAAAGAGCTCTTGGCAGAGAAGGGGAGGAGACAACTGTGATCCCCTGTGAAAAGAACCGGATGGAGTAAACACTGCGGACACTCCAGAGAAGGACTCCAGTGGGTCCCACAGAGGGGCCATCAGGGAGGCTTCTGGCAGGAGGCAACCTCATGAAGGAGGAGCAGGGGCTTGCTGCTCTGTCCAAGTGTCCTCCTAAGGCCATCTCTTTGCCTTGGTTTTCTTGCTGCTGTCCAGGCTCTCCCCTCTCCCTAGCCAAACCCCTCCACCTCATGGTCTCAACCACACAGAAGGTCCCAGCCACAGAGGACAGAGAATGGGGACAGAGTCAGCCTCAGGGAGAAAGTGAGGGCTTGGGGACCAGGGAGGGATGAAGGGTCTTCTCCCACAGGGTGGGGGAAAGGGAAGAGAAGCAGAGGATGGGGGTCAAGTGGGAGGTGCTGCGTTCTACATGGTCAGGTGGCCCCAGTCCCCAGCAGATAGGTGACTGAGGGCAAGCTGTTTATCTTCCTGAAATTTCCTTTTGTGCTCTTTGAGGAAGCCTGCAAGGAAGGGCCTTGACCCAGTTTTTGTGGAGGAACAGGGGCTCCTGGTGTGGCCACCAAATGTCAGGGATCTGCGGGGGAGGCCTGGACCCCAATCCTGAACTCGTAGCTCCACCTCAGGGCAGCCATACATCTGCCACAGGGATCGATGGGAAGTCATTATCATTGCCACATGTTAATGACACCAATTAATTCCCCATCTGTGGGTCCAATGCAGCCTTCAGCGTTGAAGGTTAAAGGGAGGGGACTGGCTCAGGGTGAGTTTTCCCCAGGGATGACAGTTCTAGGCCTGTTTGCAAGACTTGGGAGAGTCTGAGGCCTTGCGTTTGGGACTGTACACTTTGTGCTCATGTGTGTGCATGTTTTCATTATCCTGCGTGACTTACATATAAAGAACATGTCATTTGTACACACATGAACATTCTGGGTATGCCTGCATTGTGTATATAATATTTATTTGTACAAAATATAACTCTTGTGTTTGTGTGAATGAAGAACTCTATGTGTGTCCTGTGTCCCTTACTTGTGTACAAAATATGTGTATATAAATTATGCCTCTGTAATAGGTTGTTCATATAGAAAGTTTAAATCTGCAAAGATTATGAGTGTGAGTCCTATGCCTGTGAATGCTGAGAATACAAAATATTTGTGTCCTGCAAATTGTGTGTGGGCATCTGGGTGAACATTCTGTGTCTGTGTCATCATTGTACAGATATGTACCAGCCCAAGTTGGTGTGTTTACTTACACATTTGTATCTTAATTATGAGGCACTGAGGTACGTTGTGGGGGTCATAGTCTCCTCTCTGCCCTGAGGTTCTGCCCTTGAGCCTGGGATTCTAAAAGTAGATCTCCTTCTATAGTGACGTGGGCCTGATGCTGCCCAACCCTTCACCTGGGTCTTGAAGGACAAATAGGATTTCACCAAGCAGAGGGACTAGTAGAGGAGGGAAGGACATTCTGGGCTAAAGATGCTGCACCAACCAAATAATAATAGCAAGCACCTCCATTTCACTTATACACACCAGGGAACGTTCTAAGCATGTCATACACATTTACGTAATCTTCACAGATTAGTGGACAGCATTGACTTCATGGGGTACTATCATTATTCCCATTTTACAGATGAGGAATATGAACTATGGAGAGGTGAGGAGCTTGCCCAAAGACTCAGCTTGAAAGGGGGATAACTGGGATCTGAACAGACATACACTTACATCCATATACATTCAAATGAACACATGCTCAATGATATACACACCACACACATAGAGAGGCTATGAACACACATTCATTATCATACAGGAACACAGGGAACACACTCACACCCAGTCTCCAGGTGTACTCTACCTATCCAGAGTACCCTAGGCCAGTCCTCTAGCTTAGTGCTTTGGGGAGGTGGGAAAGAAGGGTAGTGAGATAGCAGGTGTAGAGGGAGGTGACTGGAATGGTCTCCCTCTTGTAATCCCTCCCCTATAGCTAAGAGGCAGAAGGCAGGATCCTTCCTACCCACTGCACTCAGAAAATTGTACCTGCTCTATCTGTGTCTGCTCAGCCTTGTTTCGTCCATCAGCTATGGGGGTTTTCTTGCTGCTGTCCAGGCTCTGGGTCGGGGGTGTGGAATGCTGTCCATCCCTCCACTCCCCACCTGTGGAGAAGACTCTGGGAAATAGGAGACCCCAAGTCCCCACTCAGGCCACATAAGTTCCCAGCCTCCTTGAAGACCAGCAACCACCAAGGTTCAAAATGAGAACAGCTAAAACTGCTGCTCTCCCCTGCAAATGCTGTCTCTTACCTGAGGAGGCTCCCTGAGGGCCAGGCTGTCCCTGGCCTGTGCCCTCAAGGTCACACTGTGCCCCAGCCACCCCCTCACCCACAGAAGGCCCAGAATTGGCAGGCGGCTGGCCTGTTGGTGCCAGACGCCTGGCCTACTGCCTCCCCTGGGCTCCCGCTCTTCTTAATTAACAGAACGCCATTGTGAATACTAAAGAAGAAATTAGCACATGTCAGTCATTTCCGGGTGTTTATAGATTTCTCAATCCATCTTTTATTAACCCCTTCAGTTCTGAAGCCCTGCCCAACTGGTTGGGTTTCTGCTTCCTTTGGATGGGAGCCTGGCCTTGCCCTCAAGGAGCCCCGCCTTTACATGTGGCTTCCCACTCATCTTAGAATCAGAAGGATTCCCACACCATCAAGCAGGGCCCCAGCCAGCCCAAGATATGGAGCAGTCAGATGGAGACATGAAAGACTGGTGCACTTTCACTTTCAATGCCACATCCAGGATTGGTGGAAAGCAATCACCTAAATGAGCAATCTGCAGAAGATTCGTCACAGAGCTTTTATCACAGCAAAAACCCCAAATAGCCTGTGTCGGAACTACTGGGCCCAGAGTGACAGGGATATGAACCCAAACTGATGGATATGAGAAACATACTGTTTTGAGAAAACTGTAGGTTACTAAAGCATATTTATAATATAATATTTAAATAATATCATATTGTTTCAGTCAGCTTTTTCCCTGCTGTGACCAAAAGACCTGTCAAGAACAATTAGAGGAGGAGAAGTTTATGTGGGGGCTTATGGTTTCAGAGATTTCAGTCCATAGAAGGCCAATTCCATTCTTCAGGGTTAGAGATGAGACAGAGCATCATGGCGGAAAGGTGTGGTGGAGGAAACTTTCTTGCATTGTCTCACATGAGCTCATCACACATTGCATTGACAAAGAAAAGGCAAGAGACGAATATTTTGAAGTCACCAAAAATATTAAGTTATTGTTTCTCTGTAGTGAATTCTCAGACAATTTCTTTTCTTTCTTTTATTTTGGTGCCAAGGATTGAGCTCAGGGGTATTTACCCACTAAGCTACATCCCCGACCCTTTTTATTTTTTATTTTGCTAAATTGCTTAGGGCCTCACTAAATTGCTAAAGGTGGCTTTGAACTTGCAATTCTCCTACCTTCGCCTCCCAAGCCGCTGGGATTACAAATGTGCACAGCTCAGATGATTTCTTTAAACTTTCTTTGTTACACTTTTTGAAGGGAAAGTGAGGAATGAGAGAAGGGTAAGTGATAAATGAAAGACAGAGACCAGGCAGAGATACACAGGAGATTTTGTCCAGCTGGGTTCCGGGACTTTCATGGGGCAGACTTAGGAATCAGAGCTGGGCGGGTCTTAATGCAAGAGGTTAGGGGTTGGGTTGGTGTGAGGGAGTAGTGAGTCTTTCTCAGAAAGGCCCTTGGGCGGGAAAGTGAGACTTTTCCTTAAAATGGTGGCTGTCACTTAAGATGGCCACCCAGATGCTAAGCAAGGACCTTACACTTTTCTGTGGTGTTTGAGTTTTTAATCTGAGTGTATGTACATGTGTGTGTGTGAATTTATTTATTTGTAATCAGAAAAAATCTGGGTTAGGTGTGCTAATTAACTCCAGGGGCAGGGGAGGGGCTGATGAGATCTTTAAACCTAAATGGGGCAGCAAGGAGCCTCTGAAGGGTGAGAAAGCCCAGGGAGGCCTGCTTGGTGACACTGTGTGAAAAGAAAGATTATTTGTAGCTGAAAAGGAAGGCCCTGGGAGAGAGGACAGGAGCACATTGCTTTTCATCTCTTATCCTCCTCTCCTCCAGGCATCACAGGGTGCAGGGGGCCTGGGTTTCGAGCTCAGTGGCTGCACTCCCTTCTCATTGACCTCCAGCCTCCAGAATCTTGTTTTATTTATTTATTTATTTATTTATTTATTTATTTATTTATTTATGGTGATTCTCCAGGTTAGCTTGCAGTACCTATAATACCTCCAGTTTCTTAACATTCAGAATTTGCAGTGCTTGAGAGCTCTTGAGAGGCTGAGCCCAGTAAGGCCCCAGGACCAGGGTCAGGGTAGCCACAGCCACCCTCCTGATAGCTAAGGGCTCCTTGCTCTCAGGGCCTCACTAGTTGCAGAGGCCTGAGATGGTGGGCCTTTAACCCAAGTGGTCAGCTGAGGAAGACTGGTAGGCAGGCCTGTTTTGTGTGCTCCTGTGTCCTACAATGAGCCCTGGGAAAGGGACCCAAAGGGAAGTAGGTGTGTTCTTGCTACATTTCTGGCTCAGGTGGATCAGCTGTAAGCAGAACCCTCTCTGGTACTCCAACTGCAGCTGTGGCCAATGATGGAAGGAGCAATCCCTCCTACTGGGTGTGGCGGTACAAGTCTGTATCCCCAGCTGAGGCTGAGGCACGAGGATTACAAGGTCAAAGCCAGCCTGGGCAATTGAGTGAGAACCTGCCTAAAAATAGATAGATAGATAGGAACTGGGGGTGTAGCTCAGTAATAGAGTGCTTGCCTAGGAGGCCCCGGGTTCAATCCCAAGTACTGCAAAGAGGAAAAAAGGAGAAAAAAAGGAAAAAAGGAGAAAAAAAGGAAAAAAGGAGAAAAAAAGGAAAAAAGGAAGGGAGGAAGGAAGGAAGGGAGGGAGGGAGAGAGGGAAACGGTGATGAGCTGCTGAGGTGGAGGGGCCACGTGCCCTCCAGAAGGTTGCAGCTAGTTTGGGTGACTGGGGCAGAGTTACCAGAATAAAAGATTGATTTGATTTTCAGTTCTCAAAAGCTGAAGTTTTATAGGACTCTCTGGTGTTTCCCCCAAGCAGAGCCTCAAGGGAGACACAGAACACACCCCTTGGCCAAAAATTCTCCATTATTGAGGTGAGAATTTTTACTGGGTCTAGACTTCCAGGATGGGATCTCATAGGAACAAATGTAACATCCTGAACTTAAGGTAAAAAAATAAATCAACCACTAACTTGAGGATAGAGAAGATGAAGTAGCTCATGTGAACAGGGGATGGAGAGAAATCTTCAGAGCCTCTGGCAGGGTGTATGATGCCCGTAGGCATTCAATGCCAGCCTAGCGCTTTATTCAGGACACTTTCCAGTCACAAGAAATGGCCAGGGGCGTTGGGTCTTGGGTTCAGTGACATAGTGAGTGGTCCCTACATCTCATGACTGGTGTCCTTATAAGAAGAGATGAGGAGAAGACACACAAAGACACAGGGAGTGCTGAGGTTGTAGAACGCTTGCTTAGCACGTATGAGGCCCTGGGTTCGATCCTCAGCACCAAATAAAAATAAATAAATAAAATAAAGGTACTGTGTCCAACTACAATTAAAAAAAAAAAAAAGACACAGGGAGAGGCCATGTGGAGATGGAAGCAGAAGCAGAAGCCGGATGTGGTGGCACACACCTGTAAACCTAGCTACTTAGGAAGCTGAGGCAGGAAGATCACAAGTTCAAGGCCAGCCTGGGCAACTTAGTTACACCTTGTCCTAAAATTAAAAGGACAAACAAGGTCATTCACACAACAGACACTTGTTTTCTGAAGGGGCTGGAAGTCCAGGATCAAGTTCAGTTTCTGGTGAGGACCCTCTTTCTGGTTTGTATACATTCACCTTTCTGCTGGTCCTCAGGTGGATGGAGAGCCCACAAGCACACAAGTAAGCTCTGTATTGTCTCTTTTTGTGAGGACACTAATCCTTTTCCATCACAGCCCTACCTTAGTGACCCATTTTACCTTAATTACTTCCATAAAGGCTCTACCTCCAGATACAGTCACACTGAGGGTTGGTTATTATTTATTTATTTATTTTCTATACTGGGGATTGAATCCAGGGACACTTAGCTACTGAGCCACATCCCCATCCCCCCCATTTTTTTTTTTTTGTATTTTATTTTGGGACAGGGGCTTGCTAAGTTGCTGAGGCTGGCCTTGAACTCTCGAACCTCCCCCCCCCCTCAGCCTCCAACATACTGGGATTATAGGCATGTGCCACTATGCCTGGCTGGGGGTTGGCTTTGACATAGGTGGGACACAAATATTTAGCCCCTAACAGGGATCTTCACACATTGCAAGTGGAGGGTTTGATGATCTGGAATTCTCTCACTTTCTCTCCAGAGAAGTGGACACATCCTCCCCACCTCACCCTTCCCTCACTCTCCTCTCCTTCAATAGCCATACCAGGATTCAGTCCTGCCAGGCATCTCATCTTCTAGCCTAGGGACCCATCTTGAGCTATTTTGCAAGCAAGCATGTTTCCTTTCTAAGGGGAACTTTAACATGTAACATTTTCTCCATCCCAGAATTGGGCTAAACTTAAATGTGTTTCCAGAGACTATGAAAGATTGCAATGCCAAGCCCACTAAGACTTGTGGCTGCATTCCTGCTGCAGAGCTCCCCACAAAAGCACATTTGCAGGGTTTAAAGACCCACTGTCCTAAGTGGTGGTGGTTTTAATTAGCTGCTATTCTGCTTTTAACTACAGACTCCCATGAATTTAGCTTTGTTGTTCTCCATGTAGTTGCTTGTTGATCTACCCTGAAAATGCGTAGTAACATTTATTTGCAGCAACAGGGTATCCAGGGTCTTACCTCCCAATCATGAGCATTTGAAGTGGGCATTCCTGTTGGTTCCCACCACTCTCACAGAAAGAAACTCATTGGTGATGTACCCCTTGAATTTGTGTTACTTGAGAGACTAACAATACCATCCAGGGGAAAGTAATAGAACTACCGGCCAATTTTCAGGTTCGCAGAGAATTGTTTTATAATGTGTTTAAGCTTATATTCTTGAATCGTATGTAAGCAGTTCATATGTGCTGCCAGCAGCAAGTTGTGTATACTCATTTACTTGCAAATCCCTTTTCTCTAGAAAGTAGAAGCAGATCAGTGAATCTTGGGGTTCAGAGGTCCTAGTCTGGAGGGTTGGGAAACTCAGTTTGAAGAGCACAACCTAATCCTTGGGCTCTTGGGCTACTTAGATTTCAGACTTCCAAAAGAACAACACGTTCCTTTCCTTCTCTTCCTTCCCGCTTCCCACCCTCCTTCCCTTCTTTCTTCCTGAGCTGGCCATGGACTGTTCCCCAGGTAAGTGAGCTTGTCAGAGCTGTAGTTCTGACCCAGCCAACACAGCACACTGGCCACACGGGGCAGGCGGGCTTCTGGAAACAGGGGTCTTTGTGGAGGCTTGGAATCCTGAGTCCTGGGAAGGAGGGGTGGCTGCCATAGCCACTGGGCTTCAAAAGCAGAATCTGAAGATGTTTTCCTAGTACCTGTTTTTTCCTCCTTGCTGTCCCATTTCCTGCTTCTGTTTGTCCATTAATCAAAACCAGTGACCAGACTGTGCCCCTTTGCACCTTGTAAACACTACCACTTTCCTCAACCACGTCACAGCCAAAGCAAAAACTGGAGATGGTAACCTGTTGACCAAGAATGACCAGTAGATGCCCTACAGTCTTGATGTTGACATTGCTGTCTCCATTGTGCAGGTGGGTGCCACTGCAAATCCCCAGTATTCACCTTAGTCCCAAACAAGTTCCCCATAAACTGGCCAATTTAAATGTACCTCATTTTAAATCTCTTCACTTCCAAAGGCAATGATGGGGACCTCCACTTAAGTGTACTCCAAGAAATCTAGACCAGTGGAGAGTCTCCTGCCGGCCTCTTTCCCCCTTTATAGCAGCTAAGAGTTAGGGCTTCTGCTGCTCACCCTAGAGACTGAAGGTGGGCTAAGCTGTTGGGGGACCAGCTGCCAGAGCTGTGTGTGACTAAGCCATAAGAGCTGTGCCTTCCCTGACCCCATGTAGGGGTCCATTTCGTTTCCACACCCTGCCTGGCTCTGGTCTAGCGAGCACTGAACCACCACAACGCTCCTTCCCTGGGCCTGCTGCAGGGTAGGGAGGGCTGGGCTACTCCTTAAACTTTGCACCTCCAAAGATGCCTCTTAGTATCTCCATGATGGGCTCTGTGTTTTGAAAGATTTTGTCACTCAAAAACTTTAGGTGTGAGTGGGCCTGAGCCGCTTCATCAGAGGCAGATATGCTCTTTGCATTCTGTCCCTTGTCAGTTGGAAATAGCCTGCTAGTGTCTTTACTTTGGAGTCCAGATAGGAAGCAGACACATTGCATGTCAGGATTCCTGGAAAGCTTCAGAGACCCAAGAGTGGGGCCAAAGAAGCCTGAGCAATTTCTGAGGGCCCCTCCCTCCCACTCACATCCCACAGGACACCCCTTCCCAAATACTCCTACCTAGCTCCCACCCTATATCTTAAGTTGCATGCTCCCCAGCACTCACTCAGCACCCACTCACTCTGCTCCACAAGGCCAGTCCACTTAAGGGACACCCTGTGGTGAGGGAAGAAGGACCCAAGAGCTTAGGCAACTGCATCATGCCAGGTCAGGATGGATCCCTGGGATTCAAGACTGACCCTCACCACATTGGACATGTGGCATGTTGCTGGCAGCAACTACTCCAGTCCTGGCTCACCAGAATCTGCCCAGGAGCCAGTAAAGCAGAGGCCTTGGAAGGAACAGTGAAGGCCAGGATATCAGAAGCAACACTTTGGTGTTGAGGGTCACACCTGAACTTCTGCTCTAGGAAAAGAGATACAGGTGACCAAGGACATGAAAGAGCACTCCTGGGAATTCTCAGAGATGTTTGGGTGGAGCTCAGAATTTTCTCTGAAAATGACCCAGATTCCTGTTAGTAACAGAGGAGGAACACTCAGGGCCATTGGAGCCAATCATGGAGGTTAATTCCCACCCCACACACCATGCCTGAGGATGGGAAGGCGGGATGCCCACAGCACACAGGCACAGATGACAACTCAACACATGTCTGCTAGAGGGCTTGGGACAGGTACTGTCTGAGGTTGCCAGGCCTCTCCTCTGTGTCTTACTGCCCCTCCAGAGGTAGCTGGGCTGCTAATGCATTCCCTGGCAAGAAGGTCTGTAATTTGATCTGTACCTTTTTACTTTTCCAAATAACTCAGCGCACAATTAGCAAGACAGAGACTTATGGAAAATGATTATGTCTTCTCTGGTAAACTCAGGGCTCTGTGACTCAGATCCAACTCAGGCACATCAACATACTCTGTTACTCCTGAGGGCATTATGCAGCAAAAGGATTCTTTAGTGGTCACAGAAGTCTGCCACAAGGACATAAGTAAGAAAATAAATGTGCTTCAGAGATATGTTGTCATTAAAGCCTGTCACAGGGAACTAAAGCCAGATAGCCATGAATCCTTGTTAACAGGAACGCACGACTCATGACAGAGGTGTGGCATCCAGAGTTCTGGGGTCCAGGTCACACTTGGAGAGACAGACAAGTTAGACTGGAGCCCAAGAGAAGTGGGGATATTTGGACTGTAAAAGATGCTCGGGGATTTAGAGATCACTCTCAACCCTGAGGGGCCATTGCATGGCAGCAGGAGCCTACTTTATAAGGTTCCAGAGAGTCCGAAGAGTCGCAGATGTCAGATAATGTGAAGACTCTTCTAGCATTTGCGTGTTTGCAGAGTAGGATTCATCTGTGATGGAAGGCAGGGAGGCTCCATCCCAGGAAGCATGTCATGGAGGTGGGTGGGTGCTGACAGAACCATTCAAAAAGTTTCAAGTTTCATTTGGGATAAGTACATGGTCCACCGTCTTCTGACTTCTTGCTGATGGGAGGCTATGGAATGATGATTTGGCGGCTGTGGCCTTGTTACCTGTCACAATTCAGATTTGGTTAATCAAGTTATTACGAGGTTTGGCTACATCCTCCTTGATCCATTCTACCTTTAAATCTGTTTCAGGCAACCATCTCCACTTCAAGATCTGCTAGGCATCTCAAATTTAATAGGACCAGATAGAAGTCTCCATCCCACTGTCAACTGCCAACTCTGTCTTCCCAAGCACATGCACTCACCATCAATCTCGTTACTGAAGCCAAAGGTCATTCCTGCTTCTCTCCTACTTTTCTTCACCCTTCACATCTAATCCATCATTGAATCCCATTAAATCTATCTCTAACATATACCTCATGTATTTCTCTTCATCTTCTCAGCCACCATCTCACTTGATGTCCTCTTAACTAATATCCCTGCTCCCCTTTTTGCTCCTCTTTGAGTCATTCCTTACACAGAAAACAGAGTACACACAACCATATGTCATTCTCCAGTTGAGAGCCTGTCAATGGTATTTAGAATAAATGAGATCTCCAAGGCCCTGAATTGCCTGGTCTGCCTCACTTCCTCCCCATCACACTGGCTTTTGAACCAAGTCCTGGAATCCCCTGAGATCTTTCCCTGTTCCCTCTGCCTAAAACATTCTTACCCTGGCTCTTCCCATGTTTGACTTCACTTTAGCCTTCAAGTTTCCTCAGAAAGGCTCTCCAAGAGGGGGGTCTTACCATGCTGTTCTCTATTATAGCACTCTATTAACTCTGTTCTTAGATCTAGTCACAAGATAATCATATTACATGTTTGTATAGACTGCTATCATGTCCCCTGTACCTCCAAGACTATGTGGCTCTTTAGCGCACGTGCCTGTCACGGTGGCTGGTACATGGTAGACGGTAGAGGTGTTTCTTGAATGAATAGCTGAAGCTCTCAGTCTATTCCTACCTGGTGAACAACATCTGTGCAACTCCGTCTTTCATGCTGCTACCACAGAGCCAGAGGCTGTTCACTTTGGAAAAAGAATAGTTTAGCTATCTTCCAAGCAATCAGGATGCACTGCAGGTGAGACATTCTTGCTCAAGTTTAATATGGGGTGGGGCATGTGGCAGTGTTTCATGGATATAAACTAGTATAAAAAATCAGGAAGCAGAAAGCAGATATGAAACTTCAACTGAATAGCTGAGGTCTGTGACTAAGTTCTGCATTGCTGGGGAAAAGGGAGTACAGCTAGAGCCAGGCAACTGCTCCTGCGGAAAAACATAACTCCTGCAAAAAATGACCTACTTCAGTATGTTTGGGAGCTTTCCCACTAGAAGGCGTTTCCTCCAAAAGTTCTAAACCAGCAACGAGGACCCCAATTTAGATCTGCCTCTCTTCTCTCAGCACCAAGGAGCAGACAGCTCCAGGGGAGGCAGTACCACCCCTAGCTGTTGGTTTCATCCCCCAGATCAGAAGTCCCTCCTGCCTCGCACAATGAGTGTGTCTGAGACACCTGAGCTAGAAGGATGTCAGGAGGACAGGGGAAGACGTCCTTGTGTCTAGTGTTATCCTAAAGCAGTAAGTAACGGTAAAAGTTAGAGGCTCACAAATAAGGGTGCAGAGGAGAGTTCCAGCAGCTGGCTCTGAGCTCTGCATTCTCAGCCACACAGCTACCCATCCCACCTGAAGAAGAAATATAGAAATAGAAATATTATAATGATTCTTAACCCCAATTTACCTGAGATGGGAATTGCAAACCTTTGCTCCTGGGAAGCATCAGTCTACTACATTCACCAGAAGGAGTGCCTGCCCGAGGAAGTAACAGAGCCTTTGCTCTTTGGTCAAAGACATGTTCAAAGGCTGCTGAAGACTGTTCCAGACAATGAGTGACCAGTGAAAACACTGCAAATTTATTTTTATCATTCAGAGTCCTTCAGAATGTAGCCTTCCTTGTTTCATGTTGTTGGATCTTACTCAAATTTGTCAAGATGTAAAATAATTCTGCTTTCTTCTGATATCTTAGATCTCAAGCTTGCCTATATTACCACTCTGGGAGACAGAGGTGTGCATGAGCCACTGACCTTTTGAAACCCTGGGATCAAACTTTACCACAGTCTCAGGCCTAAAGAGTAGGGAAGTAAAGCCACAAAGGCCTTGAGAGGCCCGTAGCGCTACAGTAGCACTTGAGCCTGGTGGTGGGGCTCGGATCCTGGGTTCTGCTACTTATTAGTTATGTGACCTTGAATAAATTCCTTTATCTCTCTGTGCCTCAATTTGTTCCTGTGTAGAGATAAAAATAGTATCATCTTCGTAGTTTATTGTAAGTATTAAAAGAACTAATACACATAAAGGGCTTAGCATGGTGTCTGGCACAGGGTAAGTGCTCTGAAATGTTGCTGCTATTGTTACATCATCATTCTGGAGAGGAACTTTAGCTAAAAGACAGACTAATATAATCTAAAATCCCCCTTACAAGAGGACTGTGATGTCAAGTAAATTCAGTGTAAATCAAATTTAGGACCAGGACATAATAGTGGCCACCTCCACACAAGGGTCAGTTGCTCTCCATCTTCCAATGCACCCATCTTGTCCCTTGGGGAGGCTGGAAATGCTGTTTCTGGGACTTTGCAATTGCTCCTATGGATGGAAAAAGATTTCTGGGCTGATGAGGGAAGTCTTCCCTGAACAATAGCTTGCTTTCAGGACCTTGACTGCAGAAAAAGAATGAAAGGTGTGCTTCAGTGCCCCACATGCAGGGAGACAGGTGGGCCCTCAGTATCATTGCCATGGCTAGGGTGTGAAGATGCTGCCTGATCTAGTTAGGAGAGGGGTGAGCCAAGTCTGTGCTGGGACAAGAGGGCTGCACTGCAACTGAGGCCCTAACTTCAGATGCAGCAGGCCAGAAACCACTGCCTCCTGTGGGGAGGAGGTCATCTGAGGTTTTGCTATGTGTTCCCAGATGGGATGGCACTGGTCAGCAGGGAGAAGAAGGTCTCTGAGATTGCAGCAACGCCTGTGACGACTCCTTTGGCTTTCCCAGTGTTCTACCACCAATTGAGTGCTGCTGCTCAAAGAGAGGCCCATGGGGCACAGGTGAGAGGCCCCAAGACTCCTGCTGGGGGCTGCTCCCAGTAATTTAGGGAAATGTGGAGAATTGACACAGCCAGAACAGGATTGATTACACCAGCAACTAAGGAAGGCAGACACTAAAATGCAAGACGGTTGCTGAATATGGCCTTCCTTTGAAGAACAAAGGCAAAGAAAATTGGCTCACCAATGAGCATTAAGTGATAACAATTCACTGAACAGAAATAAAAAATCAGTTCGAAGTCAGCTCACTCAGAAAAATACAGGATCCTGAAGAGTAAAACTGAACTATGCAAGACCTTTGAATAGTGGAAATTTTACTTTAAAATGTTTTTATGAAGTGATTTTTGTGCTTGCAAAGATGAAGCAAAAGCAAAGCCCAGGGAGCCGTCCTGCCTTCAGGCCGCCTGTGCTTCTGACCTTGGCACAACAGGTCCTGGGTTCCCTGGAAGCCTCAGGCAGATGTTCATCAACAGCCAGGAAGCAGCAGGGTGGCCCCCCTCCCAGGCTGGAGGGCCTCTTGGTTTTTGATTTCTTTAGGCCCCAAAGCCAGGGTTGGAATTTAAGACAAAAACACAAGCCTTTTGGGTCGAGTCCATTTTGTATTTCAGATTCAGTTGGTTAATGCTAGGTTTATTTTACTCTGCTTAGGTTCCAATCCTGGGAACAGTTCCCCTGCACCCCTGCTCCAGCCCCCATGACTACCCACGTGCCTCACATTTTCAGGAAGAACTCATTTAGGCTTCGTGCTCTGCTCATTGCTTAACTCTAATATGATAGGAGTAATTTAGGGAAATGTGGAGAATTGACACAGCCAGAACAGGATTGATTACATCAATCCTGACCCATCCTGGGTCAAGAACAATGTAGAGTTGGCGAGGAAAGGATCTGGATTGTGGGAAAGAAGAGAGTTCAAGGAAGAGACAATTTATAAAGAGACAGAGAGGGAAACTCGCAAAGGAAAATATGGTACCCAAGGGCAATAGTGTCTGGTCTTGTCCTTAAAGGGACCAGGAGCACACTGCTAAGGGATGCCAAGGAGCTTGGCCTAAAAAAGGAGGATGCAGCAAATGCCAAGCGGCCCAGCACACAAGGCACTGGGAGGAATGTCTGGGCCTTGCTCTCTATGGATAGAATCCTAACTAATCCAGGAATCAGGGCAGTCCGATAATGCAGTCCCTAAAGATCAGCCTCTGGATAGAGAGGACAGAGCACGCAGAGTAGTTTTGAAGGGGTCAATAGAAAATATCCAGCTCAGGGTCATTTCCCAGAGACCACAGCGTCTTGATATCCAGCCAAGTGCAGCCATTATAGGACACAACTTCCTCAGCCAATTTCAAAGCCCTGCTTACTGCTGGGAATGCATGTTTGAACAAAGCCTTTATTCTCTATTCCAACAGCAGGGCTGGAATTTTAAAAGATTCATTTTCAAGACTCACTGCTTTTGATCTGTCTAACCTGGAACTTACATTTTGGAGTCAAATAGAATTATTTAAACAAAGCATTTCCATGATAAGCACAAAATGTTTTTATTTTTTCTCTTCTGCTCCCTCCCCTGCCCATACTACATAACATTCTTACTCAAAATGTAAGGACTATGTGTGGCCAAATCTTCAAACCACAGCCTCCCAGCTTCCATAGATCTTTGTTTCCTCGCCCTGTCTTTGGCTTTGATTGTATACAGGCCAGGGAGGGGGCTAATTTTGTTTTAGACTGGCTATTCAATGAGCAGTGTGTTTCCCTTCTTTGACTTCTGCTTCCAGGTTTGACAAAGCCACATGCCATTCTTCAGTTTTGTTAACTGTACTTGCTTCTCATCTTGCTTTCCCCAACCCCAACCATTTTCCTTTCTTCTCTGATACCATCTTCTGTTCTCAGATGAACTCATCCCCAGCTCCAGGCCTGCATTCCTATCTTTTTTACATTCTTCCTGCCTTGACTTACCTGCTATCAAGTCAGAGAGTTGAATTGGAAACAACTGCTTTGTACTGTGGAGACAAAGTGTGTCCCTCTGGGCAAAACCCAGCTCTCTGTCCTGTGGTGCATGGGAGGTGTCAGAGAGATTGTCATTGATGCCTCAGAGATAGCCTTTTGGTCAAAGAAGCCAAACTGAAAGGGAAAAGCAACTTTTTTTTTCACAGCAATGGAAATTAAATGAAGAAAGAGGACTATTAGTTGGAAAACAATGCTCAGATATGGCCCAGTCTCAATGTGTTCCTTATGAGTAAATAACAGAAATAATAGGGAACTTGTCTCTCCAAAGAGTGAGTTAAATTTCTATCAGAAAGATTCTATGCAAATAAGATGAAGATATGTAACAGAATATCTCTGTTATTAGGAGAGCTAATAAAATGCATCTTATGATAGGAAGGATGGCTGGTTCTTGCCTGGTGTGTGATGGGAAAAGGTACAGAGACACTAAAATGTTATAAAACAACTTCAATTTTCAATAAGTAGATAGTTCTGGTGCTTTGCTCAGGCTTACTGAACAGAATCATTAATTTAGGGCCCAGAGAGATGTGGATAGTACTCAATTTTACCACAGACTCCTCTAATCCCCAAAGACAATATCACTGTAAAAGTAAAAGCATTTTGAACACAGGGAATAGTCCATTTTAGGCCTGGGAACTCTGCAGAGTCATAACCACAGTCTTGGTTGGCTTTTTTGCAAGGAGACCAGCTCTCCATCAAGGTCTAGGTCCCTACTCTTCCCTCCAGAGGTGACAGACTATAGCTCTCCCCTCTGCTTCCAAGTACTACTAGGAAAAGGGAATTTCCATTTAGCTAGTGAGGCCATGGTTATGATCTAGTGGACAGAACACACTCCTCGCTGGCTCACAAAACCCTAAGAGAATACTTAAAGCTTAGGAGATGCTGTACGGGATTCCTAGAGAACTGGAAATAATCATCAAAAAGGGGGAAAGAACTTGAAGAAGCTACATCGACTTCAGTTTTAAAATAAGACTAAGACTACTTACACTAGACATGTTTGGCTCACAGATTCCCTCAATGGAAGCAGGTTGAAGGTATTAAGAAAATACTGGCAGAACCCTTTGGCCAGGGTAACTCATGTCAGTGTTATCTCTGATGCATTCAGAATCACAGTAGTGTCTTCTAAATTAATTGCAGAAAGCACATGTACATCCTTTAGCCACTGAATGGATTTATATATACTAGTACTTGCTTAACTGGCCAAATATGGTTCACTTTGGAGTCCTAAATGACAATGCCACAAGAGTCTGAAATTAAGCTAGGTTATTACTTTATAAAGAAAAATACAAACTGATTTTTTTTAATTGAGAAGCCAAAAAGACATTCATTCACCCAGTTTAGCCTCTGGATAGCAAAATTATTTAACTGGATGGAAAGGAGATATCTCCAATACTAAGATTAATGATGTATTTTCCCTGTATTTAGCCTCATGCTCATCCCCAAGGTATGCACCTACCATTGCAGCAACAGGCCAACTATGGTCTAAGGATTACAAGACCTTAATATATTCCCTTCTCGTTAACATAAAAATTAACGTGCATGGGTAACATCTGGTTTTTATTGACTTAATCAATACATTGAGAATTTAGCAGCAAGTTAATGGCAAGCAGTTACAAAATGTCCTATTTTTTTATGTTTAAAATAAGTTGTCCTAAACAATCTACAACAACCTAAAATCATAAGAACACGTGAAGGACTGAAACATTCTGCCATAATGCCTATGGCAAGTTTATTAGTAATTTTCTAACAAAGTCTTCTAGTGCAAAGTGCACATAATTATTTGGAACCCCCATTACCATATTCGGCCTTTTGTTTTTCCCTTGCAAATAATTGTGCCTAACTGCAAAATCTTAAGTAAAACTGAGCAAGTATGCCCACAGCCTTCCACTGAGGGCATTTGCACCCCCTCCCAAAGCAAACTTCAGGTATAACTTATGTTGATTTCAGCTGCAGCCTGACATCAAGCCTGTTGGTGGCTGTCCTCCAACACCCTGTGCAGTTTACACTGCTTTGGAGATAACGAGCTTCAGTTTTAACCTGATGCAAACACAAGGCAGGGCCCAGCCGAGCTAAAAAACATCTCCGTATAGTACTGTCCTTTCCCCTCCTATGCCCTGCCTTTAGCACTAGAGAGAGCAGTTTGTTTTTGTACTATTCAGCACTGGAGGGAGCCTTAGAGTTTCTTTTTGGATCGAAGCAGGGCAGTGGATTTAGCAGTGGATTTGGTTGGAGACACAGGGGTTTTCTCTAGTTCTCCCTTGAGATCAGCTGGAAGAAGTTTGCTAGAGGTGGAAAGAGAACAGCACGTGTCAACGTCTTCTGTATCTGCCCTCTTACTGGTTCCAAGTAATTTCTTGGACTACAAATGAAAGAAGAGACCTGAATTAATTCAGACATGAAAATAAACATCAACTCAAAGAACGACACTGTCATTAAAGATTTGCAAGTTGAAGCATTCTATTTTTGGGACACAAAATAGTCACACTGTAAACTTATTATTAAATCTCTCCAAAAAGATCCTTTAGTTTTTGAGGTTTTTTTTGGTACTGGGGATTGAACCCAGGGTAACTTAACCATTGAATCACACCCAGCCCTTTTTTTATTTTAATTTTTTTACATTTTATTTTGAGACAGGGTCTCACTAAGTCCTTAGGGCCTTGCTAAGTTGCTGGAATTGGTTTGAAACTTACAATTCTCCTGCCTCAGCCTTCCATATGTGACACCACACCTGGCCCTTTATCACCTTTAAGCCAAGTGACTTTTTTAGTGTTTGGTGTGAAGCAAACCATACAGGCTCAATTTCAAAACTTCTGTCATGCAAAATGACATGTGCCCGCCCAGTGGGGTACAAAACTGCTGCATACCCAACCACTCTCATATCCTCACCATTCTCCTGCATGAATCCAGGAACTGACTTATAATCCTAGTCACACCACTTGGGCAGGTCTATAGATCCCTTAAAGTCTCAATTCTTCACTGGTAAAGGGATATGGAAAACAATAATTGCATGTTTACTTTGATTATGAGAATGAACTGAGGAGGTAGCCATGAAAGTACTGTGTGAGCTTAAAGCACAAAACAAGCAGATGAATTTTCACAGGCAACTGTAAGTTCTCAGATCACCTCATTCCAATAGTAGAAGAGGAACCAGTCTCAAATTCTGATGTCATGAGGGAAGCAGAGTCTACTTTGACCTTTGGTTCATTTTAATTAATCATTTTTAATTAAATTAAACTGAGCATAAGAGTTATAAAAGAGAGCAGAATGTTCCTGGATGCTATAAAACAGGACAGGGGCCAGGGGCATGGGATATAGATATAACATGTTCTCATCATGAGAGAAACAGTCTGAGAAAGGGTTCACAAGTTTACTCTTCTGGTTAACTGAAAGAGTACACGTTGATTAATAATCAGGTGAACAATTTTCAAAAATGTGAAAAAAATTATACATAACGCAAAGCAAATTAATCTGGTGTTTTTTGATCATTCAAACTCATATATAATAAGTACATTTTATAACACAAATTATAACTACATTTTATGCACAGTAGTGTGTGTATGTATGTGTATATATATATATCTCCAATGAATAAACAACTTCCCAGAGATGCAGCAAAGTTTCAGGTCATTTACACTTTTTGATATCTATATTTAAAGAAAGAGAAGATCTACCTGGTGTCTGTTTATTGCAGACAATTCTTAAATATGTGCCTCTTCAGAGCCTCACTCATGTCTGACTTTATAACAATGTATGCTAATTCTTGAGCAGGTAATACTTAAAAAGCATTTTGTACCTTGAATGATTTGTATAAATCTGAAATGTAAAAGGTCATTTTCTCTTCCTTTTTACCCCCAAGAAGACTTCTCAGTTGCTTCCATGTATTCTTTCAAAAAGCAGAATATATTTAAAAGTCTTTAATATTCACTAACATAGGTTGTTTCCTCTTGTTGAAACTCCTTATGTTCGTCATTATGGTGAGATTATGGCACCCTTAATGTTCTGGTATCTGGCTGAGGACACATGGCTTTATTTAGTACAGTCCAAAACATAAAACCTATTTAGGAGTTTCAATTCATAAAATTTAATTAACTTTATATACAAATCCTATTAAAAGACAAATCTAAGTGTAACTCTTTCTCTCTTTTGATATTTCTACTTGAATTCTGAGTTATTATTCAAATAGTTGAGGGAATGTTTTTCAATATTCCACTGCAACTAATATTATACAAATATTTTCTTTTAATTTGCTTATAATCATATCTGGCTTAATGTTTCCATTCTTCCTCGCTGTTTCATTCGTTAATGTGTGTCAGTCCTTAAAGTAGACTAATGGGTCTAGGAAGAAATACTCCGAAACAATCTCTATGGTCAGGGATAGCAATATTGTTCCCCACAACACACAAACACACACACACACACACACACACACACACAGTATCCTGAAGATCATTCTATGACAATTCTTACAAAAAAAAAAAAAGATTGCTCATTCTTTTTTTCTGGCTAGGCAGTAATTCTTTTCTTTCAATGTACTATATTTATTTAGTCAGTCCCTTCACAATGGACATTCAGGTTGTTTCCAGTCCTTTACTAATACAAATAATGCTGCTATCATAGTCTTAGACTTGTGTCATTTTGCATGTATCACTATTATTGATTGGCTGTATATTTTAAAAGTAGAATTTCTGGATCAAAAAGGCATATGAATTTATAATTTTAAAAGATGTCATCGTATTATCTTCCAGAGAAGTTATAGGAATTAATAATCTTACTCTCAGTATAAAAAGGAGTCTGTTATTACTTCTTTGTCAATTTGATGTTTAATACAAATTAGAACTAATATAGATGACCATAATTTAAGTTTCAAAATTGGCCTAAAACTAGCTGCATTGAAACAGATCCCTTGTAGCATCAATGCAAACATGCTTACCTTTATTTCAAATGTTTATTGCAAATACTCAGAAGCTTCTGTGTATATGGGTTTAACCTGTAAAATACTGTGTGTGTATGAGCACAATTATACCTTACAATTTTTCTTTGTTCATTTGCAGTTGCATTAAGTTTAGAATGACATGGCTCAGGAAACAGAATCATTTTTCTAAATAGTTTTTCTAAAGAGTTTCCTACTTCCCTTTTGAGCACCCCTCAACTGAAACCTTTCTCCGATGCTAACAGAGCATAGATGCAGAATGGCCACCACAGGGCCTTTAGGTCAAGCTGTAGTTTTCTTCACAAAGAGCCAAGTCCTTGGAATATAAACAGCCAAAATAAATTCCAGCTTCCAGGATTTTTCTAGGACTGTGAACAAATCTTACTTTTTCAGAGATTTCTTTTGTTAGGTTATAGATTATCTGAGTTTTGGGTTTCTCCTTTTCTTCTCTCATAGCTGGTAGGATTCCTCGGGGATCTATGTTGTCACTGATGCAATTTTACAGTTTTGTAAGTAATAGGACAACGAAATGAAAAGTGAAATTGCCAAGGCTACGAGATCTTGCAGGTCATGAAAGGCAAATAGAAGGAGAGAAGCTCCCATAAGACTGTACAAGAAAGATGACAGAAGAATTTCAATATTCAGTTGTAGGGGAAAAGGTCCTAAATGATCATCATGAGACTATTGGCCATCTATTTGTCAGTCCATGAGAAGATCTAAAAATCACTGTAGACTGTGCTCTGAAGATTTGCATCTAAAGCACCACTGTACAGTGGGCAAGAAAACCTTGCTATCATCAGAAAGCATCTTAGATATCAAGGGAAAATACTTCTATCCTCATATAAAATTATGAATTTTACTTAAAACACTGAAACCAGGCTGAAAATATATGTAAAGGAACCAAAGAAGGTTTATAATCAGACTACTAATGTAATTAAAGGGTGACAGTTTCTTTATAAGACAGCTCTTCAGTCTAAAAAGAAAGAAGAATAATTTATAAATACACACACATATAAAATTAAAATCTATAAAGTGAAGAAGATACTGTGAAGATAGAGGTCACCCCTAGTGCTACAGTCAGTCACACTAGGGGCTTCCCCAAGCAGCATTTCAATTGTTCATCTTTGACAAATTCTTAACCATTTGAAACCGTTGAAGAATAGTCAGTCCTACTGGAAGCAGAATGATGGAAAAGATGACCTTACAAGGTCCCCTCCAGTTTCACCTTCTTGTAATTCAATACCCTTGGCTTGATTTCTTCACCTCCTATTATTAATCTTGAATAGGGGGTTCCATGTGTGTAAGGGAAGATATGTAACAAAGATTGGGCTAAATATATTTCATTTATTCACTGGCATAACCTTAACCTGATGAATTTATCTGGCGATAATGGATGCAAAACCTGTAAGCTTTAGGCATACCCCTGCAAGTTAATACCAGTGCATGATTACTAGAAACTGTTACCATTTCTCTGAATTTTGAGTAAAATACATGCTATTTAAGTAAAGTGGTTTATCACCATAGCAACCATTTCTAGTGTCACACATTCAAATTATAGGCCTGCCCAAGGTCCAAATGACAAAATTCCAATGCAAGTTTTCTGCTATAGTTTTTTTTTTTTTTTTTGCAATGTTCATCCACCTTATCTCACATACTATGGTTTTTAGGAGAAAGCGAAAGAAAAGCAAAGGGAAGAGAAATCAATTTCCAAATATATAAACTTCTTTTATAAGGTAACCCAAATAAAGACTTGGGTCTTATTTGGAATTACTGAAAATGAAATCTAACTTGCTCATTGGAGAAAAATGTAAATATCTTTCTTTTCACTGTAGCTAGGTTATAATTTATATACAGTAGAACACACAAATCTCAAGTGTACAGTTTGAGGAGTTTTGAAAAATACATAGATCTATATAACCAACACCATTGTCAAGAAAGAGAACAATTTCCCAGAAAATTCCCTGTGCCATATTCCACTTAATCCTTTTATCTTGGGGTCATGACTGTTTTTGATTTTTCTAAACACAAATTAGTTTTGCCTTTTCTAAAACTTCATATAAACAAAAAAGAATATAATATGTGATCTTTTGTATCTAACTTATTTTGAATTAATATTTTAATTGAAAATTTTATTAAAATCCTTGTGGATTATTATGCTAAAACTTAGAAATTTTTTTAGATTAATTTACTTATTGGTAATTTTTTTTCTTGCCAAGTTTTACTCCATGTAAGTATATCCCTTAATTTGTTTACCTATTATTCTGTTAATTGACATTTGGGTTGCTCCTAGTTTTAGGCTGTTTATATATGAAGCTTCTATAAACATATCTGACAAAATTTTGTGAATTTACAAGTCATTCTGTGAATTTTGAATTTCTGGGTAAATGCCAATTGAATACTTAACTGCAACGTGTATTTTAAAAGGAGTACATCCTACGAGGAATGTAGGGAAATTTCACTTTTTCCATATTCTTGCCAACACTTGATTTGCCTGTCTTTAATTTGGCCATTTTAGAGTCTTTGAGTTTCTAAATTTTAGAAAATTTATCTCATTCACAATATTTTGTAAATTTTGGTATAAATTTTTTGTACAATTTTGTTAGATTTATATTTTGTGGTGATATTACAAATAGTATAAAATAGTATACAAATAGAATTTTTGTTTTCCTGCTAGTAAAAAAAAAAAGAATAAAAAAATGCTCTCACAAAAATAGAAGGGAGACTAACAGAATAGAAGATGGGGATCAAGAGGGAGAGAAGATAGGAGAGCATGGGTAAGTACTGTGGAATGAAATTTACTATGTCCTTGGATGAAAATACCACAGAGAATCTCACTTTTATGCATAATGATAATGCATGAATTAAAACAATAATGTTAGAAGGGAGACTAGTACAGTACAGCAAAGAGATGTGGGGGGAGGGGAAGAGAGAAGGGAAAAGAGAGGTAATGGAGAATGAAAATGATCAAATTATGTTATGTGCATGTACAAATATAGCATAATAAACCACACTATTATGTATAGTTATAATGCTCCAAAAACTTTAAAATAACTTTTTCATTTTCCAGTTGTTCATTGCTAGTGCAGAACACCACATGTGGTTTTTTAGGTACAGATCTTGAATCCTGTAATATCCTCAATTCAATTTTGGTAGATTTCTTGGGATTTTCTATGTACACTACCATGTCATCAAATAAAGAGTTGCATTCTTCCTTTTCAACTAATATAATTTTGTTTATTTTATTTGCTGGTTGCATTGGTTAGGAGCTTTAGTACAATGTTCAAGAAAAGAAGAGAGAACATTCTCGCCTTTCTCCTATTTTTATCAGGAAAATGTTTACTATTTTACCATTGAGAATGATACTAGTGTTAGTTTTTGGGGTTTGGACTTGTTTGTTTTGTAAAATCCCTTTTGTAAAAGAAGTTTCCTTGTATTCCTCACCCAAGGTTGAATTGTCTCTCCTAAGTTTCAGTTTTAAATTTTATCAAAAAAAAAATTCGAAATTATTGAAGTAATTATATGGCATTTCTCCTTTACTTAACAATATAGTGAATTACACTGATTGCTTTTTGAAAGTGAATCCAAAATTGCATTTCTGGAATGTACTGTATATTTGAATGTGATATATTATCTTTTTTATATATTTCTGGATTCAATTTGCTAACCTTGAGTTGAGTATTTTTGCATCTATATTTATTAATTTTCTTCTCTTGTAACATTTCTGTTATGTTTTGGTATTAATGATTGTTCTTGCCTTATAAATCAGTTGGGAAATATTCTCCAGACTGTATGGAAGTTTTATCTTATATCTTCTTTCAAGATTTAAAATAGTTAACCAGTGAAATCATTTGGGAATAAAGCTTTAAGTACAATTCTTTATCATATATTTTGTTCTTTAAATAAATACAGAACTATTCTGAGTTTCTATTTTGTGTTTCTATTATGGTAATTAATTTATTGACATTAAATTACTCTTGGGAGTTAGTAAACCTAAAGATAGATCAATAGAAAGTATCCAATGTAAAGAACAGATAGAAAAATGTTTTGAAGAAATCTACAGCCTTAGAGACCTGTAGCACAATATCAAACTGACATATGAGTAACTAGAATCAGGGGGAGGGGAGATAATGACAAAACTTCCTAAACATGGCTAAAGTTACAAATTTACAGATTCATGAAGCTCTGTGTAAACTGAAGCAGGAGAAATGTGAAGAAGAACATGTTTAGTATGTTCATTGTCGAAGTGCTGAAAATCAAGGATAAAGAGAAAATCCTAAAAGCATCCAGAGAAGAATGACACAGTACATGTAAGAAAAGAACACTTCAACCTACCACTAAATCCTCATCAGAAAAACTGAAAGCCAGAAGGCTCTGGACTAGCTTTAAAGAGTAGACTTTAAAAAACCTGTCTGAAAAGAATTCCAAAAGCAGAGAATATACATTTCAAGGTTTAAGACAAAACTGAGATGTTTTCAGATATAAAGAAAAACAGAGAATCCATTGCCAGCAGACATGCAGAACAAGGAAAGCAAAGGAAGTTCATCAGGCTGAAGGGAAATGATACCATATGGTAACTCCAATTTCCAGGAAAGAAAGAAGAGCATCACAAATGGTAAATAGCTGGAGAAATATAAAAGACAATTTTTCCTCTTAATTTCTTGAAAATACACATGGAAGTTTAAAGCAAAACCCATAACATTTTTTGTGGAGTATATAATTATATAAATATAAAACATAATAATTATAATGTAAAGTCAGAGTCAGAGATGAAGGGACCTAAATTAATACATTTGAAATTAAAGAATTATTTGTTATAACCCAACACAGTTAGTTTTCTATTGAGAAAGGTTGTACATAGAATAGCTAAACAACTATAGGCCCTAAGGGAAGCTGAGCAAAAGCCAGCTTCGAGGACAGGGAAATGATTTAAAGGATTAACCAACAGAGCCCTTTAACCATGGGAATCTCATTTAGCTGGTCGTGAAACCTTAACAGTACACAAGAAGTTTGTATGTGGGAGCAGAAGTAGGGACACAAGGTCCATTTCTTATTTATAGGAGCCTATGAATCCAAACAAGCAGTGGCATTACAAACAGCATTAGAACACCAACAGGTCATGAGTCATGTTAGTACAATCAGTTATTTGCACCTGTATTAGCTAGTGCAGCAGTTACTGAACTGTGTTTGGGAGGTCTCCAGATTAGCCCCAGGTTAGATGATTCACAAGGACAACTCACAGGACTATGATTTATTTTTATTTTTATTTTTTTAAAGAGAGAGTGAGAGAGGAGAGAGGGAGAGAGAGAGATATTTTTTTTAATATTTATTTTTTTTTAGTTCTTGGCGGACACAACATCTTTGTTGGTATGTGGTGCTGAGGATCGAACCCGGGCCGCACGCATGCCAGGCGAGCGCGCTACCGCTTGAGCCACATCCCCAGCCCAGGACTATGATTTATTACAGTGAAAAGTCACAAAGCACAACCAGCAAAAAGGTACTTAGGGTGAAGTCCAGGAACATCATACACAGGATTCCAAGTGTTGTCTCCCAGTAGAGTCACTCAGGATGCCCTCAATTTCCCCAACAATGAGTTGTGAGGATACAGATGAAATGGTGTTTACCAAGGAAGCTTATTAGATATTCAGCATCAATGTTGTGTTTTTTTTAATCAGGGGAAGGTCACGAAGGAAGACTTTGACTGATGCATACCAAAAGCCCACACTCCCAGAACAAAAGCAGACATTCAGCACAAACCATATTGTTTGTGCAAATAGTGAAGATACAGTTGTAGCAATGGTCTGAAATCAAAGTTCCAAGAAGCCAGCAAAAGCCAACTTTACAAAGAGGGCTTTGCAAGAACTACAGTTCAGGATGGGGTAATACCTCAGTGGTACAGGACTTGCCTAGCATGTTGTGAGAACCTGGGTCCAAAATCTCCCAACACTGCAAAACAACAACAACAACAACAAAAGGACAGCAGTTTAGGTCTACTATATTAACATTTTTTTTCACAGCTATCTAAAAACTGCAAAAATATCAGGCTCTCATAATGACAAATATTTATTTTTCTCAATAAGCTGCAGGGCTTGCCCTTAATATGCTGAACTTTAGGCTTTGGATTGAGTTCACATCTATTACAAAAATCAGAGTTCAGGGACATGTGGCTCTCTGAAGGTAAATTCTTCTCATTGTAGGTGACAGACATACAAGAGGGCAAGCCCAATCAAGAAAACACTTTCAAGACCTCTATATACATCACATCCAAAGCAAGTCATACAAGCAAATCAACTCTTGTTGGTGACAGAATAGCCTTCCACTATTCTAGTAGGGGAGACTGCAAAGACAAATTGAAAAAAACTGTGAATGTACAAATCCTGTTCAGGGAGGGGTTAAAGAATTGAGAAAAATAATGCAATCTACTACAGTACCTAGGAACCTCAAAAATTCAGAGGGCAAATGAGGTTAGAAGCATCACTTTATTACTTTTGAAAATGACACCTCTTAGTTTGTGAATTAGTTTATTCCCACATCTATACCCAAAGGAGCCCTGAGACAGTCAGGGAATAAAATATAATTTTAGTAATATTCTATGCAAATACTTTAGTGATATAATAATGAAAGTAATAATAGCTAACATTACTGAGAACTTACCACATGCCAAGAATGTCACATGAGTGATTTCATTTAGCCCTTAGTTGATGAAATTATTATTCCTACTTCACAAATGAGAAAATAGAAGCTTAGAGACTCATCCAACATCATTCAGCTTGTAAATGGCAAATCCAGGATTTTAATCCAAGCAGAGTAGAGTCAGAGTTTGTACTTTTAAGTGTACAAGCTGCATTGTACACATGCCAAACTGCATTGCTTCAATATTAGAATATAGCGTAAGAGTTCTTTCCATTATAAATAAGAATTCTGTAGTTCTATCAAGAATTCTGATAATTCTATCACAGAGATTCTAGACCTTTCCTCCATGGCCATGGAGAGGTTCATTTTAATAATAGATATTTATTTAATATCTATAATAATAGATATCTCCAGTTGTTTTCTGAGTTTATGAATAATGCAGCTGGTACCATATATCAGGAATCCCTAAGGACTTAATGTTAAAAGGCATGCTACTGTAATAAGTAGGTTCTGCCAAGTGTCTCATCTAAAGATGAGCAAATACTGCTGTAGGAGTGAAAGTTGGGTCAGATAGAACTATTGATTAAAACTCCATCCTAGGGAAATTGGAAGGTTACTAACAACACAAAATATCATCTTGATGTCCTTGTGCATAAATACTTTTGTCCTCAAAGAGTACCTTTATCTAAGAAAGGTGGAAATGAAAAAAGGATCATGCCAAGTGCCACCTATTTGAAAAACTAATTTTAAAAAGTATAGTCCAAATATGAACAGTGAGGAGATCAGATTGTATTTTTCCACAAGGTCTGAGGCATGTGGGGAACTAAGGGTCTGTTACTTGGGGAAAAAGAAAAGTGCTTATTTCAAAGTATTTTTTATTTTAAACAAATTTTCACTTACTCTTTCTGCTAGTTTTCCAATAGCTATGCCACTTATTTAAAAGGGTGATTCTTCTTTATGGTAGAGTAAAACTCCATTGTGTGTGTGTGTGTGTGTGTGTGTGTGTGTGTGTGTGTGTGTGTGTGTGGTGTATGTATGTGTGTGATGTGTGTGTGTGTGTGTGTGTATCACATTTTCTTTATCCATTCATCTGTTGAAGGGCACCTAGCTTGCTCCATAGCTTGACTATTATGCTGCTATAAACATTGATGTTGCTGTATCACTGTAGTAAGCTGATTTAAATCTTTTGGCTATAAATTGAGGAGTAGGATAGCTGGGTCATATGGTGATCCATTCTTAGTTTTTTTGAGGAATCTCCATATTGATTTCCAGGGTGCTTGCACTAATTTGCAGTCCCACCAACAATGTATGAGTGTATGTTTTTTCCTCACATCCTTGCCAACATTTATTGTTACTTGTATTCTTGATTCAATCAGTCTGACTGGAGTGAGATGAAATATCAGTGTAGTTTTGATTTGCATTTCCCTGATTGTTAAAGATACTGAACATTTTTTCAAATATTTGTTGGCTCTCAATATTTCTTCTTTTGAGAAGTGTCTCTTTAGTTCTTTTGCCCATTTACTAATTGGGTTGTTTTTGTGGTGATGAGTTTTTCGAGTTCTTTATATATTTTGGATATTAATCCCCTATTTGATGAGCAGGTGGTGAAGAAATTCTCCCATTCTGTAGGCTCTCTCTTCATGCCCTTGTTTCCTTTGCTGTGCAGAAGCTTTTTAATTTGATGCCATCCCACTTATTTATTCCTAATTTTATTTCTTGAGTTTTAGGAATCTTGATAAGGAAGCCAGTGCCTTATCAATATGTTGGAGGGTTGAGCCTACATTTTATTCTAGAAATTACAGAGTTTCTGGTCTAATTCCTAGGTCTTTGATTCACCTTCAGTTGATTTTCATGCAAAGTGAAAGATAAGGAACAAGTTTTATTCTTGTATTTATGGATATCCAGTTTTCCCAGCATCATTTGTTAAAAAGGCTACCTTTTCTTCAATGCATGTTTTTTGTTGAGTAACAGGTGACTGTATCTACGTGGATTTGTCTCTGTGTCTTCTATTCTATTCCATTGATCTTTATTTTTGTTTAGGTGCCAAAACCATGCTGTTTTTGTTACTGTAATTCTGTGGTATAATTGTGATGTCTCCAATATCATTCTTCTTGCTCAGGATTGCCTTGGTTATTCTAGGTATATTCTTCTGTATAAATTTCAGAACTGTTTTTTATAGTTCTATGAAGAATGTCATTGGTAGTTTGAAGGAAATTGCATTGAATCTGTATAAATTTTTGGGTTAGTATGGCCATTTTAATAATATTAATTATAACTCTTCAAGAATATGGGAGGTCTTTATATTTAAAGTCTTCTTCAATTTATTTCCTTCTTATTCTATAGTTTTCATTGTAGAGGTCTTTCATTGGTTAGGTTTATTTCTAAGTAGTTTATTTATTTTTAGGTTATTGTGAATGGGATAGTTTTTCTATTTGCTTTTGCAGCAGATTCATTATTGGAAAATAGGAAAACAATTGATTTATATATCATGAACTTGTATCCTGCCAATTTGCTAATTTTTAAAATCATCTCTAGAAGTCTTCTGGTGGCATTTTTTTTTTTTTTTTTTTTTTTAGAATAGCATCATGTCATCAGCAGAGATAATCTGATTTCTTCTTTTCCCATTTGTTATTCTTTTAATTTCCTTCTCTTGCCTGATTGCTCTGGCTAGAGCTTTAAGGACTATGTTGAATAGGAGTGGTGAAAGTAGAAATCCTTGTCTTGTTCCTGTTTTTAGAGGAAAATGCTTTCAATTTTTCTCCACTCAGAAATGTTGGCCTTGGGTTTGTCATATATAGCCTTTAGAGTGTTAAGGTAAGTTTCTCCAAACCCTAGTTTCTCTAGTGTTTAAAACATGAATGGGTGCTGTACTTTGTCAAATAATTTTTCTTTATCTATTGAAATGCTTATGTGATTCTTTTCCTTAACTCTTTATATGTGGTGAAGTACAGTTATTGATTTTCATATGCTGAACCAACCTTGCATCCCTGGGATGAAATCCACTTGATCACAGTGGATTTATATATGGATTATAATAATAATCCATCTTATTAATGTGTTTTTGAATGTGGTTTGCCAATATTTTATAAGAATTTTTGCATCTATGTTCATCAGAGGCATTGATCTGCAGTTTCCTTTCCTTGATGTATCTTTATCTAGTTTTGGTATCAGGGTGATACTTCATAGAATGAATTTAGCAACATTCTCTCTTTTTCTATTTTGTGGAATAATTTGATGAGAATTTGCATTTGTTCTTCTTTAAAATCTGGTACAAGTCAGCTGAGAATTCACCTGGATCCTCAGCTTTTCTTTGTTAAAAGTCTTTTAATAGCTGCTTCAATTTCATTGCTTGATATTTTTCTATTTAAGTTCTCTATATCCTCATGGTTCTATTTGGGTAGGTCATATATCTCTAAGAATCTGTCAATTTCTTCAAGATTTTCTACAGAAATATACATTCAAAACAGTTTCTAATGATCCTCAGGATTTCAGTGCTTGTGATGATATTTCCTTTTTCATCTCTAATTTTGTTAATTTGAGTCTTCTCTCTTCTTTTGGTTAGATGGCAAAGGGTTTAACAATTTTGTTATCTTTTCAAAGAACCAATTCTTTGTTTCATTGATCCTTTGTGTTGTTTTTTATTCTCAATTTCATTACTTTAGGTTCTGATTTTAATAATTTCCTATCTCCTACTGATTTTTATATTAGCTGGTACCTTTTCTAGACTCTTGAGGTGTAACATTAGATTATTTATTTGGTATCTTTTTATTTTTTAAATGTGGGAACTCAGAGCTATAAAATTTCCTCTTAGAAATGCCTTAATACTTTCCCAGAGACTTTGATATGTTGTATCTTTATTCTCATTTATTTTTCTAATAATATTTTTTCTCCCCTGATTTCTTCTGTGATCCATTTCTCATTCAAAAGTGTTTTATTTCATTTCCAGGTATTAGAATGGTTTCTGTTTTTTTAATCTTGTCATTGATTTCTAATTTCATTCCATTATGATCTGATAAATGCAAGGAACTACCTCTATTTTTTGCATTTGCTATGATTTGCTTTGTGCCCTGAATCATGATTTTAAAGAATGTTCCATGTACTGCTATAAAGAAAGTGAATTCAGTTGTCAATGGATGAAATACTCTGTAGATGTCTCTGAGGTCCATTTTATTAATGGTATTTTTTAGTTCTAAAGAGTTTTTTCTTAGTTTATGACTGGCTGACCTATCAATGGTGACAGAATTGTGTTGAAATCACCCAGTATTATTGTATTGTGGTCTATTATTGTATTGAGAAGGGTTTGTTTGGGGGCATAAATATTTATGATCATTATAATCTTATTGTTGGATGATTCCCTTAGCCAGTATGAAGTGACCTTCTTTGACTCCTCTGATTACTTTGGGCTTGAAGCCTACTTTGTCTGATATGAGAGTAACTATCCCTGCTTACTTCCAGTTTCCATTTGCATGGTATATCTTTTCCCTATCCTTTCACCTTCAGTCTGTGGATGTCTTTGTCTGTAGAGTCTCTTGTAAACAACATACAGTTGGGTTTTGTTTTTTAAACTCAATCTGCCAATTTATGTCTCTTTTTTGAAGAGTTTAGATCATTTACATTCAATGTTATTATAATTTTTATTTCCTGCCATTTTATTTTTAATGCTCAATTCAGACTTTAATTGACTATTTTTCTCATGCAAATTCTTCCCTATGCTGGTTTTCATTTTATTTTTTATTTCTTCTGCATGAAATATTTCATTGAGTATGTTTTGTTGTGTAGGCTTAGTTGTTATGAATTTTTAGTTTCTGATTATCATGGAAGAATTTTTTTTCATCTTCAATTCTGAAGGATAATTTTTTTTTGGTTGGTACCCATTTTCTTTCAGGGCTTAGTATGCATTAAACTAAGCTCTCTTGGCTTTTAGGATCCGAGTTGAGAAATCAGTTGAAATGCAAATTGATTTTCCTCTAAATGTGACCTACCATTTTTATCTCATGCCTTTTAAAATTCTTTCCTTACTCTGTATATTAGGCATTTTCATTATAATGTATTTTGGAAAGATTATCTTTTGATCTTGTATATTTGAAGTTCAATATGCCTCTAGTGTTTAGATTTCCATCTAATTCTTAAGATTTGGAAATTTTTCTAATATTATTTTATTGAAAATATTGTACATTCCTTTAGTTTGTATTTGGAGCCTTCTTCTACCCCAATAATTCTTAAATTTGGCCTCTTTTAAAACATATTTTTAGTTGTAGATGAACACAATACCTTTATTTTATTTTTATATGGTGCTAAGGATTGAACCTAGTGCCTCACATGTGCCAGGCAAGCACTCTACCACTGGCCTCTTAATGTTACCCCAGATTTCTTGAATATTCTGATCATGGTCTCTTACCATCTTTTGTTTATATAAGATTATATATTTTTGTCTTCGAGACCTGAAAATCTACCTTCAAAGTGGTCTCATCTGTTGGTTATGTTTTTCATTGAATTTTTTATTTTATTGAGTCTTTCATTTCCAGAATTTTTTTTCAGAATATGTATCTCTTTATTGAAATGATCTTTCACTTCCTATATTTTCTAAGTTCATTTCTGCCACTGTGGTGTCAATGGGATCAGCTGTTGAAGTATTGTGGACTGTCTGGGTCGTTTGCTCCCTTGCTTCTTCATACTGCTTATATGTCCTACCCATCAATTGGGATGATTATTGCTACTTCTTTTATGCAAGGGACTATTTTGTGAGCTTTTTTCTCCTTAGAGCCCCAGGCTTGGCTAATATCCAGGTATTGATATTTTCACTTAATATGTGTCCTCTGCTGGCCAGGAGTATAAGCACCACTTTAAGAGAAAACTCTAAACCCTATTTACAAAATAACTTTAGCAAAGCCACATCCTATTCAATCTTCTTAGGAAAAATGAAAAACTTGTTGATACTGTTCTCCACAGCTTGTTTATACCTGGGTATAAATTTATAGTAAAATTCTGAGATTTGTTGAAAAAACAGTTATCAAATATAGTAAAATTGCTATATAGTACATAGAGGCTGAAGGGGGAAGGAGAGAAAAATTGGAAAAAAGAAGAGAGGGAAAAAAGAAAAACAATATAAAAAATATTAATACACACCAAGCTAAAAAGAAAAAGGTGGATGGCAGGGGCAGAATTTGAGGCAATAGCAGGTAACGAAGAGGAGAAAGCAGGTAAGATAAGCAAGTGTAAACTTGAACTAGGAAAACAAAGAATGGTTCCAATCCATGTGTTAAAACATTAGAAGAAATACAATCAACCAGGTTGAGTATAAAACATCAAATACTAAAATAACAACTATCAAATCAAGATGAAGAGTTGGGCATTGTGGTACATGCCTATAATCCCAGCTGCTCTGGAGGCTGAGGAAGGAAGATTGAAAGTTCAAAGCCAGCCTCAGCAATTTAGCAAGGCCCTACGCTACTTTGCAAGACTTTATCTCAAATCAAAAATTGTAAAGGGCTGGGAATGTGGCTCAGTGGATAAGTGCCCCTGTGTTTAATCCCTGGTACAGAAGGAGAAGGAGAAAGAGAAGGAGAAGGAGAAAAAGAAGAGTGATATATATGCAATCAAAGTTGAGGATGGAGCTATTTATAATAAATCATGCCAAGGTAGAGTCTTGGTTTGGATTTCATCAAGGTTTGGGAACTTTAGAAGATGTTCATCAGTTTTGTTTGATTTTTTTTTTTTAGATCCTCTTATAGATGCTGGGTCACATGAGCCACTCCTTAGTTGCTATGGACCTCCCATCAGCTGTTCTCACTTATCAGCCCAGGGTCCCAAGGTGGATGATCAGAGGGTGCTGGGTTGTTTCTGTTAGCTGTTTCTATAGAGTGTAGGAGCACAGGATGAAGGGCATTAGGTTGTCGCTCTGATTGCAAAGGATCACCACACGGCTGTTCCCTTCGACAGGGTCTTTTTCAAAGTGGCACAGAACCGATTGTCTTTCTGCAAGAGGAAGACCTGTGGTTGTGGGTTCTCCATGGTGGTCTATGATACAGAAGCATAGCTCCTGTCACAGGTCCCTGGGGCACTATCCCTGCTACTGGGAAAAAGACTCAGACAATTAGCCTAGGTTCAAGCTCCCTCTGCCCAATGTTGTGAATCATGGACACCATTCCTCTTCACTGCCCTGGACAGAGACTGCCTTCCCATGTGTGTCTGAGTTATCACTTCCCACAGCCATGAATATGGGTATTACTCCCATCCCTACCCAAGCTCCCATGGAGGTTGTATAGCGAGTGTTATGTTAAGCTAGCACTTTCTGGGTGTGTTTAGCTCTTGGGTCTCCTCCACCCCACTCTTGTTTCTGGAGAGAGGGAAGATATTTCAGCAACTTTCAGCTAGTAGGGATCCTTCTACAAGTTCCTCCTGGATACATTATTGAGACATTCCATCTCAAGGGTACTTCCTCTGGTTTTATTTGTTGCTATCTGAAGGTGGGAGATGTGGTGTTGATTTAATTTCTTCTAGGGAGGCTGGCCAGCTGTGTACTCCGCAAAATGGCTGCCTTGCCCAGCATGGCTGGCTGGCTTTCTTTCTTTCTTTCTTTTTTTAATTTTTAAATATATGACAGCAGGATACATTATAATTCATATTATACATATAGAGCACAATTTTTCATATCTCTGGTTGTATACAAAGTATATTCACACCATTCTTGTTTTCATACACGTACTTAGGGTAATGAAGTCTATCTCATTCCACCATATTTTTTATTACCTCCTTGCCTCCTCCCTTCCCTTCCTTCCCCTTTGCCCTATCTAGAGTTTTCTGTTTACAATTTAAGATAAATTGCTTGACCTCCTTTAGTGACCCTGATGTTCCTGTTTTACTTTGGTGTGCTTTTCTTTCCAGCTATTGTTAAAGAAGTGAGCCTATGTGCTTTTCCTCTCCCTGCTTCTCTCTCTGTTGCCCCTTACTTCTCACCCCACCATGAACCACGTTTTGAATTAAGAAACTCTATCTTTATTTTCTGTTCTGGTAATGAAACTTCAAGTCTCTCCAGGTCTCAGACTCTCCAATAGTGGATCTTAGAACATTTGTTTTGTCATTCATCTCTCCAGTCAGCTGTTCATTCACTGCCTCCTTTCTATGCTATGGAGGGGTCAGGGGTCACTGCCTAGCTCCACTCCATTTTTGATATTTGCATTTATGTTTTTTTAATATTTACTATCCACTGTTATTATAGTTCTTATAATTTTTGTTTTTTTCTTTTAATTTCTCATTTAACATATAAGTGGTTTATCCCCCAAGATCATGATATTGAGTTTTTTAAATTTTGTCTGAAAGCTACCTTTACCTGTGATTTTATATCTTCAGATATTTTTATATTACACACTAATGTTCATTCATTTGAAAAACTCTCTTTAGCATTTCTTGTAAGACATGTTAATGAAATCCCACTGCTTTTGTTTGACTGGGAAATTCTTTCTCTCCTTCATTTCTTTTTTAATTGATTTTTAAAAAATAAATGATAGCAGAATGCATTACAATTCTTATTACACATATACAGCACAATTTTTCATATCTCTGTATATAAAGTATATTCACACCAATTCATGTCTTCATAGATGCACTTTGGATAATGATGTTCATCACATTCCACCATCCTTACTAATCCCCTGCCCCCTCTCTTCCCCTCCCACCCTTCTGCCCTATCTAGAGTTTGTCTATTCCTCCCATGCTCCCCCTCCCTACCCCACTATGAATCACCCCCCTTATATCAGAGAAACATTCAGCATTTGTTTTTTGGGGATTGGCTAACTTCACTTAGCATTATCTTCTCCAATGCCATCCATTTACCTGCAAATGCCATGATTTTATTCTCTTTTATTGCTGAGTAAAATTTCACTGGGTATATGTGCCACATTTTTTAATCCATTCATCTATTAAAAGGCATCTAGGTTGGTTCCACAGTTTAGCTATTGTGAATTGTGCTGCTATAAACATTGATGAGGCTGTGTCTCTGTAGTAGGGTGTTTTTAAGTCCTTTGGGTATAGACCAAGGAGAGGGATAGCTGGGTCAAATGGTGGTTCCATTCCCAGTTTTCCAAGGAATCTCCATATTGCTTTCCATATTGGCTGCACCAATTTGCAGTCCCATCAGCAATGTATGAGTGAACTTTTCCCCCCACAAACTCACCAACATTTATTGTTTTTGTCTTCATAATATTTGATTTTCATTTCTCTAATTGCTAGTGATGATGAACATTTTTTCATATATTTGTTGACTGATTGTATATCCTCTTCTGAGAAGTGTCTGTTCAGGGCCTTGGCCCATTTATTGATTGGGTTATTTGTTTTTTTGGTGCTTAGCTTTTTGAGTTCTTTATATACCCTAGAGACCAGTGCTCTATCTGATGTGTGAGGGGTAAAAATTTGCTCCCAAGATGTAGGCTCTCTGTTAACCTCACAGATTATTTCTTTTGCTGAGAAGAAACTTTTTAGTTTGAATCCATCCCATCTATTGATTATTGATCTTAATTCTTGTGCTATAGTAGTCTTATTAAGGAAGTCAGGATCTAATATGGAGATTTGGTCCTACTATTTCTTCTAATAGGCGCAGTGTCTCTGGTTTAATTTCTAGATCTTTGATCCACTTTGAGTTTTGTGCATGGCAAGAGATAGAGGTTTAATTTCATTTTGTTGCATATGGATTTCCAGTTTTCCCAGCACCATTTGTTGAAGAGGCTATCTTTTCTCCAATGTACCTTTGTCTAATATAAGATAATTATAATTTTGTGGGTTAGTGTCCTCTGTTCTGTACCATTGGTCTACTGGTCTGTTTTGGTGTCAATACCATGCTGTTTTTGTTACTATTGCTCTGTAGTTTAAGGTCTGGTATAGTGATGCCACCTGCTTCACTCTTCCTGCTAAGGATTGCTTTAGCTATTCTGGGTCTCTTATTTTTCCAGATGAATTTCATGATTGCCTTTTCTGTTTCTATGAGAAATGCCATTGGGATTTTGATCAGAATTGCATTAAATCTGTATAGTGCTTTGGTTAGTATGGCTATTTTGATAATATTAATTTTGCCCATCCAAGAGCAAGGTAGATCTTTCCATCTTCTATGGTCTTCTTTGATTTCTTTCTTAAGGGTCCTGTAGTTTTCATTGTATAGATCTTTCACCTCTTTTGTTAAGTTGATTCCAAAGTATTTTTTTTTTAGGCAATTGTAAATGGGGTAGTTTTCCTCATTTCCCTCTCAGAGGATTTGTCACTAATATACAGAAATGCCTTTGATTTGTGGGTGTTGATTTTATATCTTGCTACTTTGCTGAATTCATTTACTAGTTCTAGAAGTTTTCTGGTGGAGTTTTTTGGGTCTTCTAGTTATAGAATCATATCATCACCAAATAGTGCTAAGTTCTTATTTTCCTATATATCCCTTTAATTTCTTTCACCTTTTTAATTGCTCTGACCAGTATTTCAAGAACTATGTTAAATAGAAGTTGTGAAAGAGGGCATTTTGTTCCAGTTTTTAGAGGGAATGCCTTTAATTTTTCTCCATTTAGAATGATGTTGGCCTGAGGCTTAGTGTAGAGAGCCTTTATGATGTTGAGATATGTTCCTGTTAACCCTAGTTTTTCTAGTGTTTTGAACATGAAAGGGTGCTGTATTTTGTCAAATGCTTTTTCTGCATCTGTTGAGGTGATCATATGATTCTTATCTTTGAGCTTATTGATGTGTTGAATTACATTTATTGATTTCCGTATGATGAACCAAACTTGCATCTCTGGGATGAATCCCACTTGATCATGTTGCACAATCTTTTTGATATGTTTTTGTATTCAATTTGCCAAAATTTTATTGAGAATTTTTGCATCTATGGTCATTAGAGATGTTGGTCTGAAGTTTTCTTTCTTTGATGTGCATTTGCCTGGTTTTTCTCTCCTTTATTTCTAAAATGCAGCTTTGCCAGGTACAATATTCTTGGTTGGCAGGTTTTTTTGTTTTGTTTTTCATTTAGCACTTTGACTATATCATCCAACTTCTCCTGGCCTTCAGCTGAGAAGTCTGATGCTAGTCATCATTTATAAAAAAATGCATTTCTTCTCTCTCTCTTTCAGTATCAGGGATTAAAACCAAGAGTCCTTTACTACAGAGTTAAATCCCCAGCCCTTTTTACTTATATATCTTTTAAAATTTTGAGACAGGGTCTCACTAAGTTGGTTAGGGCCTTGATAAGTTGCAGAAGTTTACCTCTGACTTGGGATCCTCCTGTCTCAGCCACTTGAGTCACTGGGATTATAGGAGTATGCCATTATGCCCAATTCCATTTTTTCTCTCTTTCAGTTGATGTTCTTAGAATTTTTCTTTTTATTCAATTTTTGATAGCTTATTGTGTGCCATGCTGAACTCCCCTTTGGGTTGTATTTGATTGGTGATATTTCCATTTCCTCTACCTAGGGTGGCTTCTTTTTCAGATTAGGGGGATTTGTATCCAATATTTTGGCCTTTTATCATCTTTAATTTACATTCTTTAACTCCTATTGTGCATAGGTTAGGTCTCTTGATGGTGTCCCATAATTTATATCAGCTTTCTTTATTCTTTTTTTCCTCTCCTCTGTTTGGATAATTTCAAATGTTCTGTCTTCAAGCTCACTGATCCTTCCACTTGGGAAGCTAGTTATTGAATCAAGCTAGTTATTGAAGCTTTCTATTGCATTTTTCAGTTTAGTCATTGTATTATTATTCTTTTTTTTTAAGTTGTTGACAAACCTTTATTTTATTCATTTATATGCAGTGCTGAGAATCAAACCCAGTGCCTCACACATGCCAGGGAAGTGTGCTACTGCTGAGCCACAACCCCAGCCCAGTATTATTAATCTTAGGATTTTAAAAAATTTCTATTTTTTTGTCAAACTTTTCATTTTGTTCATGTAATTTTCCAAGTTTTATTTATTTATTTATTTTTTATCTGTATGTTCTTGGAGTACACTGAATTTTAAAAAAATTATCCTGAAATTTTTTTCTGACACTTTGTAAATATCCCTTTCTCTGGGGTCCATTGTTGAACTTTTGTAACTCTTATGTCCTTACATTGATGTTTAAGCATATTCAGAGAAAACTATCTTAAGAAATGATAGACCTTAGCTGTTTATACTAGCCTATGATTTTGTCTAGACCAACTAGTAAAGTCCTCGGGCCAGCAGAGCTTGATTTCAGGTTCTCTAGGTGGCTAGGCTTCTGCCTTTGCTCTGAATTCAGTGTGGCAGCTGGCTTTGTTCTATCAGGCAAGACCATCGGCTATATTCTGCAGTTAGGCTGAGCTTCTGAGTGGGCCCTGCAATTGCCACTAATCCAGTAGGGCTACAGTGTGTGTTTCTTTGCATTGCACTGTTCTTGTTCCTCCCTGGGTGGGGTCTGTAGGTGTACCAATGAGTACTGTTTAAACTCCCAGATGTGGCAGAACCAGTGCCTGTTAGTGGTTCTAATTCACAGCCTTGGTAATATCCCTCTCTGGGTGGGATCTGAAGTGTCCTTAAAGCTGCAAAAAGTGCTGTTTAAACTCCCAGGGGTGGCAAAACTGTTTTTTTGTTATTTTCAGCTTTGCTCTTATTTCAATCTTGGCAGAGTCTGAAGGTTATCTTTGTGGCCACTGGAAGCACTCTGTAAACTCCCAAGTGAGGCCTGTAGATTTGGGGATTTGCTGTGGGTCTTTTCCCTTCCTGAGTAGCCTTGGATTATTGAGTAAGGCTATGCCTAGAGGTTGGCCATTTGGGGAGTCAAGCCACATAGCACTCCCTTTAGGAGAGACCAGACTGACTGCCTTTGCTGATGGGTTATATTATTACCTGGTATCTCTGATTGAGTGTCACTGCTGACAGGTGTGCTGTGCTTTTACTAAAAAACAGTGTGATGGTCTCTGTGGGCCCTCCTTCTCTCTTTGGTTCTATCTGGCCCTGCTTGTTCTAGCTGTTCAGTTTCCCAAAAGGTTCCCTGAACTAAGAACACACTGAGCTTCTCAGGAGTGTTTCAGACTGCTAGCAAAGCCTAGTGTCTGCTACTCCTATTCTATTTTTCCCTTTGTAGGAGCTGTGGACCTGGGGGATTTCTCTCTGTGTGGCATTGTGTTTCCTTGGGAAGGGTTGAAGGAGGATATAGTTCAAGCAAGACTATTTTTTTTCTGCTCTATCAATGCAGATTTTTTACTCAGTTCTGCAGAACACTCAGGTGACTCCATCTTATTTCGAAGTGGAGCTCTCACCAAGGGGTTAGTTTCTGTGGATAGCTGCTAGTTGATCTATCAGGCTAGGGGAATGCTGATATCTCCTAGTCAGCCATCTTGGTGATATCACTCATTCTAAAATTTTTTATAAAATAAATGAACAAAAATTTATTGCTGATAAAGGTTTGAAAGAACAGAAGTAATTTATTAACATAAATGTAACTTCACTACAATTAACAAAATAATATATTTATAAAAATGCATACAAAGCAATATGATTAAACACATGAAAAGTCTGTTTCTTTTAAGATGCATCACTTTTCAGAGACAAGTTAGAGTGCTGCTCCTAAAACCTAAGCATGGGAAAGTTCCTTAGAGGACAAGAAGGCAAATACCATCTTACAGGAATTTCTGATATACCATTTATAACAAGCAGTTTTTCAAAGTCTGATTGAGTTTGCTACCTATAGATCAGACTCTTCCACACTGGTGAGGCCTGACTATGAAAAAGTTAGACCTATTGATGAGATCTACTTTCTTGGAATTTTATATTCTTAAGTTTCCAACCTATATTCATAAAATATCTGTTTTACATTCTTAAATTTTTGACATACTGTTTACATTTCTAGCATCCATAAATAACTCAAATTCCAATTCTCTTGTTCCCCAGTTGAAGTAGCTGAGAACAGCATATCTCATATTATTTTGTGATATGCCAGAAGTCTGAGGGAAAGTTAGGAAGGAGGTGTAAGAAAGCAATGGTCCAAATTGTCTTCCATCTCCTTTTCCATTGTCAGACTCAGTGATAAATATAATCCAAGACTACAAATAGTGTGTATACAAGTATTTGTATATATGGATGCACAAATATGTATATGCATGTGTACAAATATGAGTATATATAGTACATATGTTAAGAGTATGTATATTTATATATATGTTGCTAAATCAGCCAATAGAGAAATATTCAAACTGTGTTCAATAAGAAATGCAAATATGGGATTTTAGGATATCATTTTTTAAAATAATATAAAATAAATACATCTGCTATGCAATGCAGGATTCTTGTCAGACTAGATAAGAGGAAGGGAATTCAATAGACTTATGTTTATATTATGGTAATTTTTTTCCATTTTGGATCCATGTTTATTGTGTTAAAATTATGGAAGAAAATATAGGAATTGAAAAGAAGGTTAGAAGGAGGAGGAGAGGGAAAGGTGAAAGGAGACAGAAGAGGGAAAATGAGAAGAAATATTTAAGAAGAAATTCATGAAATACAAATGCATCTTTGATACTCTAGTAGGTTTTGATCAACTAGCAGCAATAATTATATGGCAGGAGATTTGCTGGTATAAAAAATGATCAGTTTTTTTAAAATTCAAATATTATGTTAAGCTTGATATCTAGACATTTACTATCTAGTATAGATGAAGAAGTGCTCAACAAGTAAATAAAACAATCACTCTCCAGGACCCCTTCTGCATGTTACTGACAGGACACTTAACATGGAAGAATATGGGCAAGCAGTATTCCACTTTCCTGGGTCTGGTTCAGGATCCCTGTCAGTACCTCTCTATACTCTGCCTATTAACAGCCTGCAAAAACATTGAAAAGGAGTGACTGCTCACAAGAAGTCTGGGCTGTCCTAGGTGACCATAACCCCCACTGGCAGAATACACGTTTAAGTAAGATGGTTGGAAAATAAGCATACACAGAAAAAAATTTCCACAAACAAAGAAAAAAGGGCTGGAGTGTGGCATTTGGGGCACATTTGGATACCCAGTTAGTAGACCACAATCTAAAATTAATAAAAATAATAGTAAAGCTCTATTTATCAAAAGGAATAAAAATGTATTCACATCTAATAAAGTAAAATTAGTGTGATTAATCTACACAGAGAAGTTTGGTTGTCATAAAATTAAACACAAATAACGGATGATACATTAATTTTCTAGGTTATATACAAGCTAATTCCAAATTCTATAACCTGTAAAAAGTAAAAAAGTATTAATTTGGACACATTGGCCAAATCTGTCAAACTATCTGTTTTGTTAAAAACAAATAAATTAAATAAATAAATAAGCAAAAGATTAGTAGAACATGGTCATGCTTATTCATTTGTTGTGTATGGTATTCTTCATGCTGTTCTATCAGAGTTGAGTAGTTATGATGGACTAATATGGTTCATAAAGCCTAAAACATTTACTACAGGTTGAGAAGCCCTTATCAGGAATGGCTGAATTTTCAGTTAGGAATGCACAATCTTTATTTGTTCCCTTACAGAAAAAGGTTTGCAGATCCCTGATATATAATCACTGATCTTAAACATGTAGAGCACATCACTAAATCATTATAGCCCCAAAGCAGAAAGAGCTTTATTTGCTATATAATGCAGATCCTTCATTACAAACTAAAAACAAAATAGATAGTGCAGAGAAGGAAGAAGAGGAGGAGGAGAAAAGGAAGAGAAGAAGAAGGAGGAGGGGGAAAAGGAAGAAGTGGGGGGGAAAGGAGGAGGTGGCAGGGGGAGGAGGAAGAAGTAGTAGAGTAGTAGTAGTAGTAGTTGAAGTTGTTTCCAGCATTGTGAGAGTATTTTAGAGTTTGGAGAAATAAACAATTGTTTTTTATGGTTTTGCTGGTTCTTCCTACCTGTTTTTCATCCTGTTCATCTGAAGTGTTATAAGGTAAAAGATGATGTAAAGAGTAAAATCAGAAAGAAAACACAAGAAGTAAAAGATCATTTCAATATGAAGATAGAGATCCTGAAGAAGAATGTTTCCTGATTGTGGAAGAATAAATCAAGAAATCCTCAAAATGAAAAAAAGTCAATAAAACAAATTAAAAATGCAGTGGAGTGGCTGGAGCTGGGGCTCAGTGGTAGAGCATTTGTCTGGCATATGTGAGGCACAGGGTTTGATCCTGAGCACCACATAAAAATAAATAAAATAAAGGATAAAAATTCTGTGGAAAATATCATCAATAGATTAGATTGTTTGGAAGATAGAGAGTTTCAGGCAATGATGACAAAGTATATAATCTTGAAAATAAATTTGTGGAGAAAAAATCTTAAGAGACCATGAACAGTACTTTCACGAAATCTTTATAGGGATAGATGAAGGCTCTGAAGTACAAACTAAAGGAATGTATAATCTTTTCAATGAAATACAAGGAGGGTCTTAGAATAATACCAAGCTCTAAAAGAAAATGGATGCCAAGAATACTATTTTCAGCAAAATTAAGCTTCATAACTGAAGACAGAATAAACCTTTCATGATAAACAAAAGTTAAAAGAATTCACAACTAGGAAGCCTGTCTACAATACATATTCAATAAAGTATTTCATGAAGAAGAAATGGAGAATAAGAATTAAAACCAGCATAAGGGAGAAACTACACTAGAAGAATAGTCAAGCAAAGGAAAATCAATTCAATGTAAAAACTAAAAATAAATCCAAATGACAGGAAATAAAAATCATCTCTTAATAATAACACTGAATGCTAATGAACTAAACTCATCAATCAAAAGACATAGGCTGCTGGGCACACTGGTACAATACCTGTAATCCCAGCAGCTCAGAATGCTGAGCAAGAGGATTGCAAGTTCAAAGCCAGCCTTAGGAAAAGTTAAGCAACTCTGTGAGACCCTGTCTGTAAATAAAATACAAAATAGGGCTGGGGATGTGGCTCAGTGGTCAAGTGCCCCTGAGTTCAACCCCTGGTACATGTACATATACACCCACACACACATACACAGACATAGACTGGCATACTGGATTAAAAAACAAGACCCAACAATATGCTGTCTCCAAGAGACTCACCTCATAGGAAAAGGCATCCACAGATTGAAGATAAAAGGATGGGGAAAAAACATGTCACTCACATGGATCTAGTAAATAAGCAAAGGTTTCTATCCTATCCTCATATCAGATAAAGTAGACTAAAGCCAAAATTAAGCAGAAGAAACCAAGAAGATCATTTTATACTGCTTAAGGGAATAATACAACAATAGGAAATAGCAATCATAAATATTTATGCTCCAAATAATGGAGCACCTATATACATCAAACAAACCCTTCTCAAAATTCAGAATTAGACCTCAACACAATAATACTGTGTGACTTTAACATGCCTCTTTCATCACTAAATAGATCTTCTAAACAAAAACTTAATAAGGAAGCTACAGGACTTAAAAATACAATTAATAGTTTAGACTTAATAGACTTACATACAGTATTTCATCCATCAATGAATGAAAACCCTTTCTTTTCAGCAGCACATGGAATATTTTCTAAATTAGATCACATCACAGGCCACAAAGAAATTCTTAGCAGGACAATACCCTGCATTCTATCAGATCATAATGGAATGAAATTAAAAATCTACAATAAGGCAAAAAATAAAAACTACTCTAACACATGGAGACCAAAAAATTCACCATTGAATAAAGACAGCAGAAGAAATCAGGAGTGAATAAAAAATAAAATAAAATAAAATATTTTAAAAAATAAAATAAAAATATAATTTAAAAAATAAAATTAAAAAAATACTTAGAACCAAATTAGAATAGAGATATAACTTATCAAAATTTCTGGGATGCTACGAATGTGGTTCTAAGAGGAAAGTTCATTATATTGAGCTCATTCATTAAAAGAACAGAAAAATACCTAATAAATAACCTAACATTACATCTCAAGATCCTATACAAAGAGGAATAAACCAATCCAAAATCAATAGAACACAGGAAATAATTAAAACCAGAGCCAAAATCAATGAAATCAAGATTAAAAAAAAATTTAAATCAATAATACAGCAGCTGGGGTTGTAGCTCAGTGGTAGGGCATTTGCCTAGCTCATGTGAGGCACTGAGATCAATCCTCAGCACTAAATAAAAATAAAAAAATACAGGTTTGTATACATCTACAATTAAAAATATTTTTAAAATTAATGATACAAAAAGTTAGTTCTTTGAAAAAAAATTAACAAAATTGATAAATTTACCATTAACCAAACTAACCAAAAGAAAAAGAGAAAAAGCTTAAATTGTTAAAATCTAAGATGAAAAAAGAAATATCACTACAGATACTACTGAAATACAGAGAATAATCAGAAATTATTTTGAAAATATATACTCTAATAAAATAGAAAATCTTGAAGATATTAACAAATTCCTAGAGACATGTCAAACCAAGAGGGTATAAAAAGTTAAACAAACCAATTTCAAGTAAGAAATTGAAGCAGCCATCAAAAGCCTACCAAAAAGAAAAGCCCCAGATTGTATGAACTCTCAGCAGAGTTCTACCAGACCTTTAAAGAAGAACTAATACCAATTCTCTTCAAATTATTCCATGGAATAGAAAAGGAGGGAACTCTTCCAAACACATTCTATGAAGCTAGTATCACTCTCATACCAAAACCAGACAAGGACATATCAAAGAAACAAAACTTCAAACCAATATAATAGATAAACATAGATGCAAAAATTATTAGTAAAAATATTGGCAAATCACATACAAAAATAAATTTAAAAGACAGTGTACCATGATCAAGTGGATTTCATTCCAGGAATACAAGGTTGGTTCAATATGTGGAAATCAACAATATTAACTCATCACATAAATATATTTAAAAACAAGAATCACATGATTATATCAATAGATGCAGAAAAAGCATTTTGACAAATACAGCTTCCACTCATTTAAAACACTAGGAAAAATAGGGATAGAAGGAACATTCCTCATCACTGTAAAAGTTATTTATGACAAACCCAAGGCAAACATTATTCTAATGGAGGAAAATTAAAAGAATTCTCCATAAAAACAGAACAATACAAAGATGCCCGGTTTCACATAGTCCTTGAAACTCTAGCCAGAGCAATTTGGCAAAAGAAATAAATTAAAGGGATAAAAATAGGAAAAGAAGAGCTCAAAGTATCTCTGTTTGTTGACAACATAATCCTACAGTTAGAAGACCCAAAAAACTCTATTCAAACCTTCTAGAACTCATAAATAAATTCAGCAATGTAACAGAATAGAAAATTAACACCCAAAAATCAACTGTATTCCTATATTGCAAGGATAATCAAGCTGAAAAAGAAACTAGGAAGACCATCACATTCACAATAGCTTCCAAAAAGAAAAATAAAATATTTGTAAATCAATCTAATAAAAGAGGCGAGGGACCTCTACAATGAAAACTACAGAATACTGAAGAAAGAATTAGAGGAGGAACTTAGAAGATGGAAAGACCTCCCATGTTCTTGGATAGGCAGAATTAATATTATCAAAATGGCCATACTACCAAAAGCACTATACAGATTCAACACAATTCCTATCAACATTCCAATAATATTCTTCATAGAAATGGAAAAAGCAGTCATGAAATTCATCTGGAAAAATAAGACACCCAGAATTGCCAAATCAGCCCATAGTAAGAAAGGTGAAACAGGGTGAATCACAATCCCAGACCTTAAATTATACTACAGAGCTATAGTAACAGAAAAAGCATGGTATTGGCACCAAAGCAGGCAAGAAGACCAATAGAACAAAATAGAAGAGAGACAAACTCACAAAGATACAGTTACCTCATACTTGATAAAGGGGCCAAAAACAGACATTGGAGAAAAAGCCTCTTCAACAAATGGTGCATGGAAAACTGGCAATCCGTATGTAGTGGAATGAAATTAATCCATCTCATCATGCACAAAACTCAATTCAAAGTGGATCAAAGACCTAGAAGTTATACCAGAAACCCCAAACATACTAGAAGAAAATGTAGAAACTTATATCCTTAACAAGATCAAGATCCTAAAGCACAAGAAGTAAAATCAATAATCAATAAATGAGATGGTATCAAATTTGAAAACTTCTTCAGAGCAAAGGAAACAATCAATCAAGAATGTTAACAGAGAACCTACAGAATGGAAGCAAATCTTTGCCAACTGTACCACAGACAGAGAAATAATTTCTAAGTTATATAAAGAACTCAAAAAAATTAGCACCAAAAATACAAACAACTCAATCAATAAATGGGCAAAGGAACTGAACAGACACTTCACAAAAGAAGAAATATATGAAAATGTTCATGTCTCTAGAAATTAGAGAAATGCAAATTAAAACTACACTGAGATGTTCATATATGACACATGACCAGTGAAACTACATCATGTACAACCACAAGAATGAGATCCTAATTAGAATTAGTATGTATGTATAATATGTCAAAATACACTCTACTGCCATGTGTATCTAAAAAAACAAAAATATTTAAAAGACATTGAAAAATACAAAAATGTTCCCAGAATTGTAAGAGAATTTTATAGTTTGGAGAAATGAAACAATTTTTCTATTACTTGTTTTGCTAGTTTTTCCTACCTGTTTTTGATTCTTTACATCTGAAGTATTATTGACATCCTGGATATTTTCCCTGAGCTGGGAACTTTCCAACTTTTCTTGAAGAGATGAGTTATTCTTCTCAGCTGTCTCATCATCTTCATCGGTTTCTGGGTTATTTTTCCATTCTTTCATCAATTCTAATACATTGGTAGGCCTCATTGAAGAATGTGTATTTCCCTAATATAGACAATAAATTTTGGTGTTATAAATAGCTTAGATGATTGAAAAGATTCCTATGTCTTTTAGTATTATATACTCCCAAATAAATGATAGTCACATGGGAAAATTACAATGATGAATAAACACAAGCCTTCCGATGTCCAAGGAATCACACTCCCAATCCTGCCATGGCTCACACCTTTTGAATAATATCAGTAATAATATGTCAAAGTTTAAAGTGGAAATATTGTCTTGAAAGAACAATGCAGTATGATTGTGCCAAGGACACTATATAGAGCAATTTCCTGAAAAGCTAAAGACCCCTTTTCTTTCAAACTGATAGGGGATTGAAAAAAATGAAAGAAGTTGCCCAAGTTGCATGTCCAGTGCTAATGATAAGTCTATAAAAATGCCTAGGTAAAAACAAAATCTAAATGCCACTGTGTAGTTAAGAAGTATGTCTAAGAATACAGATACTTGATTTGAAAGCTCTTGTTTGGAATATTTACATATAATGTGATCATTTTGATTTTAATTGTCTAATTGTATTTTTTTAATCACAGATATGACTATATCAGACCCAAACTGACCATTTTGTATTAACTTTACTGAACATAATATCCCACTTAATATGCCAAGAAATACATGAATACATGTTCAAATGGCTCCTGCTTAATTAGGCAAGTATTGATTTTTATCCTAGTTCACACTGTTAAATAAAATTTGAGTAAGAAGTTTGGATTGCTTTTTAACTAAAATGACAATTTCAAGTGTATGCAGAGCTATGGGGCAATTCTAAATTAATCTGATGTGTAGGTGGATTGTTAAGCATCTGAATACATTGTTGAGTACATCTGAATATATTGTTAAGGATTTAATGATATTAACTGTATTTATGGTTGAAGACAAACTTTAAGTATGGAATGATAATAATCAGTTGGACTTTCATAATTATTATAAAGTGAGATTTCTCAATGATGATTTGTCAAATGTACTTAATATTAATTCAGCTATATTCAGCTACATTCTGTGTTTCAACATTCCATGCCTTTATGTTTCAAACATGTTTCTTGTAAATAGCCAGATTTTTAAATATTCAATTTGACAATATATCTTTAAACAGATATTTTTGTCCATTTACTTGTAATCATTTCTATATTTGGACTTGTTTCAACCATGTAAATTTATTATTTCAATTCATTCCTCCCATTATATGTTTTTTAAATTCTTTCCTACTTTAAAAATCTGATATCTATATATTCTCTTTTAGCACACTTTCATGTACCTTTGTTCTTGCTCCCTTCCCAATGCCCATCATATAGATATTACCTCAAATTTTAATTGTAGGTTATTATGAATATACTTTTTCTTCTTACTCAAGAAGATACCAAGAAAGCCAACCAAGGTATTTAATGACTATTGCTACACATAACTCTATGTAGCATCTCCTGGATTTATTTAAGTACTTCTTTCATCAGGTGTTTTAAAGTGTTAGACTCAAGTAGTAAACCCTCTGAGACTATGTACATTTGAAAATATTTTTATCATTCTCTTTCATACAAATGACAATTTCTTTCTTTTTTTTTTTTCATACCAAGAATTGAACCCAGGGTAGCTCTACTTCTGAGCTACATTCCTACCCCACTTTTTTTTTTTTTTTTTAAATTTGAGACAGAGTCTCACTAAGTTGCCAGCTGAGCCTTGAACTTGCAGTCCTCTTGCCGCAGCCTTCCAAGTAGTTTGGATATATATATAATTTTGTGCACCACTGCACCTCTTTTTCCTTTAATATACTTAAAATTTTACAGTCAATCTTGCATCCAATACTGCTGCAATGTGATTGTTCTGTTTGATATGATTTGCTTTTTCTTTTTAGGATATTTTAAAAATGTGTCTTTATTTTTGATATTCTCAAATTTTGTCATGTCTCTCAGTTTTTCCTCATCTCCCCAAACATCTGAAATCTTTTTTCTTGCCTTAAATCTGATGAATTCATCTCTATAATTTCTTAAAAGATTTCCTTCTACTCCTTTATATTTTTCTTTCTGAGGCTCTTATATGGTTTTTATCACCTTTAATTTAAGTTAAGGACCCTGGCTTCTACTCCTTAACTCCTTATATTTTTAATCTCTTTACCCTCTCCTGTATAAAACTCTACACTCTGATCTTTAACTGCACCCATTTTACTATATAACCTACATAACTGCATTCTATACTTCAACTATTATATTTTTATACCTAAATGGTTCTACTTGGTTATTTTTTAGCATTTCATATTCTTGTTTCATATTAGTAATACTTATTTTCTCTTTCAGTATGTTCATTTTGTTGATTTTTAAATTTGGGGGTTGCCTATTCTAAAGTCTATTAAAAATTTTAAGGTATAAACTAAAAATATCTGGGGAGACTCCCCATTTTTCAAAATTAATTTTCAGAAAAACTAAAGCATAAAATTTTGAATAGACTATTCCAAAAAACACATCATTTTTTCCCAATCTACAAAACCAGCAATTCTAAACTTTATTTTACCTTATAGCATTTTCCCAGTCACCTTTCTCTCTCTCACCTAACACTTGTACTTAGTTTCAATTTGTGTTAATTTTCTTTTAATGTCTTATTTCTCTCCTCTTTTCTGTTCCTACTCATCACCCTAGTTCAATCTTCTTTGTCTCAGCCAGTCCTATTTCATTTCTCCCAGTCCTACTTCAGTTCTCCAAATTCTGCTTGCCATCAAGAAGATTATATGATACACTGTTGCTAGAAAACTGTTCTTGAAGTTCTGTCTGTTCTGGCCCACAATCCACACACCAACCCACAAATTGAAGGTGTTGACCTATAAAAGTCTCAGGCACATGCTACTTGTTCCCAAGTTGCTGTTCCAAGTTCCTTATATGGCTCTTAGTTCATCTCCTTACTAAGGACCCTGTTTTCTACTCCTTAACTGTGTGTACATGTTTATGGCTCCCTGGAGATTTTTCAACTCAAATTTATTCCTAGGGCCCTTCCAGCTTTAAGCTATTTCAGGCAGGAGTTCTTCTCTCATCCTGGAGTCACAGGTATAGCCCACAAGCACCATCCAGGTCCACGCACACTACCCTACAAGGTCAGAAGGACAAAAGAGGAATTCACATAAGCCCAGCTGTGATCATGGTACTTCAGTGACTTGCAGTAGTAAACCATTGCCATATGAGCCAAGTGTAAAATAAAGTCTTAGTCAATGTCCAAGAGCAAAATAGCTCTTTCCTGCCTTTCCAGCTTAACTACTACTCCCCTACATGGTTTCTAAAGGTATAGAAAAAGAAAAGTACTAACTAGTCTCTGAATATACTTCATGTTTTTTCTGTCTTTACATAGCTTTTATGAAGTTATTTCTATCTAGAATTCCCCTTCTTCTTATCCTAACTCCAAAACTAATTTCTATGCTTACCTATTTTTTATAGTCAGATCACATATTACCTTCACTTTCAAGCACTTTTTTATAACTCCCTAAAAAGAATAATAGCTCTCTTAATTTAGTAGTAGTAGTGCTACATAAATATTTGTGTAGATTTATCATCCTCTTCCTGTGGTTTTGTTTTAAACCTTTTACTAAAACTGTGGGCAACCTGACCACAGGGACTGTCCAAACTGATCCTGTGTCCCCCACAGTATGAAGAAGTTATTCAATAAATATCTGTTGTATTTTTAGTATATATCAGTAATTAAGTATCAAATAAATCTCCAGGTGTCTTGGCTCATGAACTTCTTCCTAACATAATTTTTTTAAAAAGCTTCACTGAATATCTTCTCAACAGCATATTCATATATATATACATAATGTATATATAATTAAGAATATAATAATGATAATAATAAGAGTTTGAACACACTTTATAAATCAATGAACAAGGGCCCTGTTCACACATCAGGAAAGACTATTGTGAAATTCAGCCTTACACCCAATTACAAGTGTCTTTGCAAAATATGACTATAAAGTGCAGAATGGAACTTGCAGTAAATTATTCAAGGAGAGGGACTATTAATCTTTGTACTCTGATAATGTCTGATGGATTAAAATCAAAAGATACTTATTAAAATCTGTATAGACATTTAAATGACTATTGTCCTATTTCAAATAAGTCACCTGTGAGACGGATGCATTATAAAAATAATTTCTTTCATTTCGAAGAGAATACAATTGTTCTTAATTCTGGAAAGAAGCTAAAACTCTTTAATCTGAGATTGAAGCCCCCTCACAATTTTATTTCCTTTTGTAGACTCATTTCCCACTCCTTCCTTCAAGCATGTTTTCTGTCAATCATACTGAACTTCCTGATTTCACACTTGCTTGCCTCTGTACCTCCAGCCATTTAGCAATTTCTTATGTCATTTATCATTTTCTTCCTTGCATTGTATCTTATGCATAGCTTGTTTTCCTTGCAATATTGTAAATTCTTTATGTCTTATATATCTTTAACTATATTTTACTACAAAGCACAGGACCTAACATATGGTAGGCATAACAAAGTGTTGAAAGATTTACTTAATCTATGAATAATAATAAAGCTCAAAACTAGGGACTATCTTATGATAAGGCATAGATTAAAAATAATTTTCTTAACTTATACCAATGGTTTGTAAAATGTAAGTGGGCATAAGAAATTCTTGAGAAACTAGTTTTAAAATACAAATTTTTGGTATTACCTGTCACCAGAGGATCTGAAGAAATACCAAGATGTCATTGCAATTGTCTAATAAGAAACAATTATCTCCTGAATCACTATTGATGGTAAAGAGGAAAAAAGGAAGAAACAGATACAAGAGACACAATAGGACAATAGACACAATCCTGGCAACAGTAGTCATTATCACACTCTTCCTTTGCAGGAGAGGCACTTTTTTTTTACTGTTTTTCCTTACATCTAACATTTAATTTTTGAAATCAGAATGAAAATATATGTTTACTTTAAAGTCCATTCACTTAAATATAGATAGAGTAATAATTATTTTTCTCATAATACTTTTCAGATATATAATGTTTCAAAATACACAATATACACAAGTTAAGCCATAGATAATTTTTTTTTTGCCTACTACGGTCTTTGAAAAACATGTTGTTAGGTGGTAGGTAGTGCAAAAGACAGTGTAAATAGATTGATTCTAAAGCAGTAAAGCACTGAGAAAATGATCATGTTTTCTTTTGATTATTTCAAACAGAGGATATGAATTATAGGAAGTAAGACTTCAAGTGGTTAAGAAGAAAAGTTTTGTCTTTTAGAAGTTTGTAAAATGCCAGTATTCTAAATTTCATACACTGAACTCCTCACTATAGTCCAATATAGTACACAATATCTGTCGCTTCTCTATCCATTTGGCAAAGACTTCATAGAGACAAATGTTACGGAGGATCAAAAATGGAGACTTCTGGAAAAATGACCAAAGCCAGAAATAAAGTTATACTAATTAGAAAACAAATAATTAAATGGCCAAACCCGAATGTTGTGCGGTGCAGAGAAGAGATAAATTTTTAAGACACACCATCTGTTTTACAACTTTATTTTCCTTTACTACTAAATCTACTCAGTACATTTTTGCAATGATCTATCTAGTTGCAAACTCATTTGCACAATTACTGTAGGCCAAAAATAATTACTGTACAGAATCCTATGAGATATCAGCATATTCACAAAAAAGGGCAGATATAATTCATTCTTGAGTGAAGACTATTTTTTTAGCCTTTAAAGAAAAATATGATATTCAAAGAAATGATCAAAAATTGTCAAAGGAAAATTAGAGAATTTAAAACAGTAATACACTGTATGTTTACAGAACCTAAACTTATCTGGATCTTTTCTAAATGTTGTAGTGTTTAAAAGCATGTTGCTAGGGCCTCTTTCTCTATCTGTATTTTATCTCTTCAGACCAATGGCTTAACATGGCATCTACATACTCATGATTCTCAAATTTACATCTTTGGCTCAGAATTCTCCAGTTCCAGACTCACATATTCAATTAACTATTTGATATATCTACTCGAATGCCATGTAGGTATTTTAAACTTACAATTTCTAATATAGAACTCTTGATTTACCACACTTGTTCCCCGTCAAGCAGTCTTCCACACCTCAGTAAATGGCCCCACTGTGCAACAGTTGTTAGAGCAAACTGTGGATGTAATTCTTGTTTCCTATATTATCCTCATTGCTCATCTAATCAATCACCAAATTCTGTAATTTTTACTTCTAAAAAATATATGTATTTCTTTTCATCTATTGCTATATTGATATTTCCTATGTTCATATATGAATACACAACCAGTGTAACCCCACAGCATATACAACTACAAAAATGGGAAGTTACACTCCATGTATATTTGATATGTCAAAATATATTCTACTGTCAGGTAAAAAAATAAAAATTACCAGTGGCTCGGGAGACCAAGACAGGAGGCACAAGTTCATAGCAAGCCTCAGCAACTTAGCAAGGCCCTGAACAACTTAGTGAGACCTTGTCTCAAAAAAATAAAATGAGTTGGCTCAGTGTTTAAGTGGCTCTGGGTTCAATCTCTGAAAAAAAAGTTCTGGTAGTATTTCAGCTGAGAATCCATCTAGTCCTGGGCTTTTTTTGGGGGGGGAGAAGGCTTCAATTTTATTATTTGATATTGATCTGTTTGAGTTTTCTGTATCCTCCTGGTTCAATTTGGGTAGATCATATGTCTTTAGGAATTTGTCAATATTCTCAAGCTTTTCTAGCTTATTGGAGTGTAAATTTCAAAATAGTTTCTGATGATCCTCTGAATTTCAGTAGTATCTACAGTGATACTTCCTTTTTCATCTTGAATTTGGTTAATTTGAGTTTTTTCCCTCTTTCTTTTGGTTAGTTTGGTTAAAGTTTTATCCACCTTATTTATCCTTTCACAAAACCAGCTTTTTGTTTTGTTGATCTTTTGTGTTGTTTTTTATTACTCTCAATTTCATTGATTTAGGCTCTGATTTTAATGATTTCCTATCTTCTACTGATTTTTAAAAATATTTTTTAGAAGTAGTTGAACACAATACCTTTATTTTATTTACTTTTATGTGGTGCTGAGGATTGAACCCAGGGCCTTGCACATGCTAGATGAGTGCTCTACCACTGAGCCACAACCCCAGCCCCTCTTCTACTGATTTTGATGTTGGTTTGTTCTTCTTTTTATAGGGTGTTTAGATGTAATATTAGATTATTTATTTGTTATCTTTCTATTCTTTCTCTTTCCTTTTCTTTTAACATATCAGCTCAATGCTATGAACTTTCCTCTTAGATCTGCCTTTATATTGTCCCAAAGATTTTGATATGTTGTATTACTATTCTTATTTACCTCTAAGTAGTTTTTAATTTCTCCCCTGATTTCTTTGCTATCCACTCATCATTCAAAAGTGTATTATTTAATCCCCAGGTATTAGACTGGGTTTTTATCTTATCATTGATTTCTAATTTCATCCCATTATGATCTGATAGAATGCAAGGCATTATATGTATTTTTTTTCTATTTGCAAAGATTTGACTTGTGACCTAAAATATGATCTGTAATAGAAAATATTCCATGTGCTGGTCAGAAGAAAGTGAATTCAGTCATTGATGAATAAAATAGTCTATAGATGTCTATTAAGTTCATATTATTAATTGTATTATTTAGTTCTGTAGAAACTTATTTTATATTTGGATGATTTATCCAGTGGTAAGAGAGGCATGTTAAAGTCACCCAGTATTATTGTAATGTGGTCAATTTGATTCTTAATATTTAGAAGGATTTGTTTCATGTATGGGGCATAATTATGTATGTTTCATTATTTGGGGCATAAATATTTATAATCATTATCTCTTCTTGTTATATGATTCCCTGAAGCATTATGAAGTGACAATTTTTGTTTCTTCTGATTAATTTTGACTTGCAGTTCACTCTTTATCTAATATAAGAATAGCTATTGCTGGGGCTGGGGATGTGGCTCAAGTGGTAGCGCATTCGCCTGGCATGCGTGCGGCCCGGGTTCGATCCTCAGCACCACATACCAACAAAGATGTTGTGTCCGCCGAGAACTAGAAAATAAATATTAAAAATTCTCTCTCTCTCTCTCTCTCTCTCTCTCTCTCTCTCTCTCTCTCTCTCTCTCTCCTCTCTCACTCTCTCTTTAAAAAAAAAAAAAGAATAGCTATTGCTGCTGGGTTTTGAGTCCCATGTGAATGTTATGTCTTTTCCCATCCTTTCACTTTCAGTCTATGGATGTTTTGCCTATGAGTTGAGTTTCTTGTAGATAGCATAGTGTTGGGTCTTGTTTTTTAATCCAATCTACCAATCTGTTTTTTAATTAAAAAGTTTAGACCAAAAAAAAGTTATTATTGTGAGATGATTTTTAGTTTCTGCCATTTTGATTTATTTCTAATGTTTAAATCAGACTTGATTTTCCTTTAATTGACTATTCTAGTGTAGTTCCTCCCTGTGCTGGTTTTCATTTTTATTTTTCATTTCTTCTTCGTGAAATATTTCAAATATGTTTTGTAGTACAAGCTTTCTAGTTACAAATTCTGTTAGCTTCTGTTTATATTGGAATGTTTTTATTTCATCTTCAATTCTGAAGCTTAATTTTTCTAGATAAAGTCTTCTTGGCTGGCATCCATTTTCTTTCAGAGTTTCGTCTATATTATTCCAAGCCCTCCTGTCTTTTAGGGTCTGGGTTGAGAAATCAGTTGAAATTTGTACTAGTTTACCTCTAAATGTGACCAGCCATCTTTCTCTTGTAAATTTTATTTTATTTTATTTATTTCTTACATATATGACAATAGTTGAATGCATTGCATTCATAATTATCCATTCACAGCACAATTTTTTGTAACTCTGTATATAAAGTATGCTCATGCCAAATTATGCCATTATGTATGAGCTCTCTTATTTTTTTGCATTACAATTCTTAATTCACCTTTATACCACAATTTATCATATCTCTGTTTGTATATAAGGTATGTTGACACCAAATTCACATTTTCATACATGTATTTTGTATAATGATGACCGTCTCCTTCCACTATCCTTGTTATTCCCCTTCTCCTTCCCTTTCCCTCCCACCTCTATTCCCTATGGGGTAATTTTCCTCCCATGCTCTCCCTCCCTACAAATCCTATCCTTACTCTGTATGTTAGGCATTTTCATTATAATGTGTCTTGGTGTTGGCATATTGTGATTTTGTATATTTGGAGTCCTATATGCCTCTTGTATTTGAATTTCCATTTCATTCTTAGATTTGGAAGTTTTCCTGATATTATTTCATTAAAAAGATTTTGCACGGGCTGGGGTTGTGACCCAGAGGTAGAGTGCTTGCCTACCATTCATGAGGCACTGGGTTTGATCCTCAGCACCACATAAAAATAAAATAAAGACATTGTTTAACCTGTAAATAAAAAACATTTTAAAAAAGATTTGCATTCCTTTAGCTTGTATTTCAGAGCCTTAATCTCCCCCTGATAATTCTTAAATTTAGGCTTTTAATATTATCCCAGATTTCTTGAATATTCTGTTCATGGTCTCTTAATATCTTTTCTTTATGGTCAACTTCATTTACAAGATTATACACTTTAGGGCTGGAATTGTAGCACAGTAGTACAGCACTTGCCTTGCATATGTGAGGTACTCAGTTCAATTCTCAGTCACATATAAATAAATAAAAATAAAGGTCCATTGACAATTAAAAAGATTATACACTTTGTCTTTGAGTCTGAAAAATCTATCTTTAAAATGATGTGGTGATGCTTTGCATTGAATTTTTATTTGGCTTATTTTTTAAAATATTTTTTTAGTTGTAGATGGACACAATACCTTTATTTTTATTTTTTATGTGGTGCTAAGGATAGAGCCCAGTGCCTCACACACATTAGGCAAGTATTCCACCAATGAGCCACAACCCCAGCCTTTATTTGGTTTATTGAGTCTTTCATTTCCAGGATTTCCATTTAGTTCTTTTTCAGAATCTTTATCTCTTTATTGAAATGATCTTTTACTTCATGTATTTTTGTCTCCGATTTCACTCTTAACATCATCATTTAACTCATAGAACATTTTAACTATGAACTTTCTAAATTCCTCCACTATGGAATTTAGATGGAGTCAAGTTGTTCACGCATCAAGAGCTGTTTGGTATGACATATTCCCTTGCTTTTCCATATTGTTTGTATGTCTATCCATCTGTTGGTATAGTTCTCACTTTTTTTAAGTATGGGAATATTTTGTGAGTTTCTTTCTCTTAAGAGCCCTAGGCAAATATCCAGGTAGTGATATCTTTAATCAATGTGTTTCCTCTGCTGATCCCAATATCAGCCCATTTTAAGAGATGCCACTGAACCTTATTTACTATAATCACTTCAGAGCCAACCTGATAAGAAAAGCAAAAAAAAAAAAAAAATGTTGCTTTTATTCTACATGGTTCCTCAAATCTAGAGATAAGCTTGTAATAAAGTTTTCTCAATTCTGCTTTTCCTTTCTTTGTTGTGAGGAGATCAGAACTTACTGCCTTGCTCCCTTCCATCATCTGTTTCCACTGCCAAAACCATGGATTTTAAGTATATGCAAATATGCCATAACGAAAACTACCATTCTGTATAACTGAGTTGCACCAATTAAAATAAATTTTTTAAATGAAATGACTACTCAAACTCCAGCCACCACATCATCATTCCAGTAACTAGGAAACAGGAAGGGCATAAACAATGCTATCCTCTCTCCATATAAAGTGAAAATATACCCATTTCCTTTCACATCTCACTGACCATCATGATGATTAGCAAAGAAGACTGGGGTATAAAGTCTTAACTAGATAGCAAAGTTTCCAGCTAAACATCAGCATTCTTATTATAAGAGAAGAGAGAGAAAAGAAAAAGAAAAACTGAGAGGTAAGAAGCAGCTTCTTCCAAAATTCCTGCTATGGCCAGGTTGATATTCTGGGAGCAAGGATACTGAGGAGAGGTACTGGGTCTATGCTCAAGGTATTTAATCTAATGGTGGAAAACAATATGTAAAAAAACAATTACTTAAGATTCAAAACTAGATAACATCCACTGTTTGGAGACTTTCACTTTTCTGAATCTCCGAAGATTCCTTATATCCAAGAGTTAAAAGAGAGGTGAATGGTTCCACTGCTTTATATTACTGAACTACAGAGACTGCTTCAATATTCCACAGCTTCAATAATGAACATTTCTCAACTCTGTTCTACTGGGCATGATATCTTCAAGACAAATAACAGAGCAAAGTTCATTTAAGCACCTATAAATATATATGAACAACTATGGTAACAGTTTTAACAATTTGAAAATGCTCAATTCAGAAGTGTGTCAAGATTTAATAATTGGAGACTGAACCCTAGGGCACTTAACTAACCCCAGAGCCACATCCCAAGCCCTTTTTAAAAAAATATTTATTTTTTTTAGTTGTAGTTGGATACAATACCTTTATTTTACTTATTTATTTTTATGTGATGCTGAGAATCGAACCCAGGGTCTCAACAAGTGTGAGCACTCTACTGCTGAGCACCAACCCCAGACCTCAAGCCCTTTTTTTGTATTTTATTTGCCTTTTTTGTATTTTATTTTGAGACAGGATCTTGCTGAGTTACTTAGGGCCTCACTAAGTTGCTTAGGCTGGCTTTGAACTTGATATCCTCCCGCCTCAGCCTCCCAAGACCCTGGGATTATAATAGAGTGCCACCACTTCCAGTAAGACTCAACCTTTTTTAACTTGAGTATATGCAAAACTACAAAGCCAAATGAAAAGATGCAAACAAGGGCACCATGTCAGAAATAGAAAAAAAGTATTATTACAACTTACTGTTAACCACTGGTTATCTAGTAGTTCCTTAGCGGTGATTCTGTGAGCTGGATCTACTTTCAGAAGTTGTTTCAAAACACTTTTAGCTGCAAATAAGGGAAAAGTCCTGAAAAATTTTATTTCTCTTAACTACAATTAATGTCATATATTTTCTAATTTATTTAGGATTAGGTCTGTATAATATAAGAGAAAGATTCCAAGTATTATCAGTAAAAATACCTAATACATTTTTAAAAAGCCTAAAGTGAAGTTTTATTGCATAAACTACCTCATTTAATGGTCTATAGTAAAAATCAGCTAGAGATCACCAAATTTTGTCTTCAATTTTTACTATGTATTTTCTGGCTTGGGGAAGTTTTGATTATAAATAATCATAGTGAAGATATCACTATTTCTATAAGTAACTAGCATTTATTTCCAAAGTAAATGTTATGACTATTTAGAGATGTAAAGCAGTTTTACAACTGGCCCACTTTCTTATAATAATTATATTTGCTTTAGTAAATAATAGCAAATCTATACTTACCACAATCACTGACGGAATTCCAGATTGGATTTTCAAAATGTAGTTCTCCCTTTTTTATTAACTCAAAAAGGGTTTCTTCTGAGTTTGCCAAGAAGGGTGCTTCTCCACATAACCTAAACAAAGGCAATTATTTTATTTAAATATTTAAAATGTAATCAAAATAAAGCCATTGCAAATTAAGTTTCTGCAGGTCTTTGAAATAGTGGTTTTTTATATTTACAGAAATGAAGAAGAGATCTCTCCAGGTGTAAGAATAATCTGGCAGAAGAAGTACACATATATACACTGAAACCTTCAGATTTGCAAATGATCTAAAGCTCTTCCAGGTGAGGAAACATAAGCTTAAATGGGGTTCAAGTACAGGAAGTGTATGAGTCTAATTACAGCATAACAGGAGCAGCTAATAGGGGAGGATACAGTTTGATGTGAGCAAGGGTAAGGCAATGGCTTAAGATACATAACGGAAACTGAACTTATGAAAACATACAATGAGTTGTTAGAATCTAATGAGAGTTTAGAGAGTAGAATGACTATATAAGAGTTTTATTCATGGTGAAATACTACACAAACAAAAATAAATAAATCAAGACAATGCTGTTAATTTCTATAGGCTCTGAGACAAAGCCAAAAAGCCATTAAAATGGCCACAACTCATTAATTATGGTGTATGAAATGAAAGCTTGGATGAGGAAAATCAAATGAAGATTTGACCCTTGTTCTGAAAGAGTGAAAGCTGAGTATACACAACAACCAACATCAGTAAAACCACAGAAGTATATTATAAAGTAAACCTGGGCCTGTTTATATATTCTATACTTCAGTAATTACAGTTACATTTTTTACTGATTTTCTTTAGTGATATTTTCCAAGTTCTCCAAAAATCTAACTCATGAACATTTCTGAATAAGTCAAATTTGATAAATGTTTTTCATGATGATTACTTTCCCAGGAACTTTAGTTACTTTCATCCTACTGGTTTATCAAACTAGGCTGGATGATTAGAGCTCTTCATTTACCAGAAGCATCTTGTTAAGAGGTCAGTATTTATCAAATTGCTATGGAACTTTCATTTTAATACTTAAATTTTATACAGAACTTTGTGACCTGCCTCTCACTCATCTTATTCGCCTTGCTATTTTTGGTTTAAAAACATGATTTTAAAAGTCATAAAAATACAGGGCAGAAAAATGGCCTTATGGGCGATTACTATGTATTATAACAAGTACAGGCCAGCAAAAGCCCAGCTCATTGAGTCTGTTATCAACCAGTGATATGCGAATCCCCCAATTCCTTAGCTGCTCTGATGAGCATGCAACTATAGCTTAAGGGCTACATTTTTAAAAGTCCACTTTTTTCAGTCCTTTGCAAGTTTATTTACGTAAAATGTATCTAATGGTTGGTCAATCAGCAACATATGAAATTTTATGATGGCAATTTTCTTGCACATTCAGAAATGGGAATCCAAGACATGAAAAAAATGCCTCTTTAAGTACTCCTATCCTTTTATTTTGTATCCATAGGAATCAAAACAGCAGATGATAGTAACCACAGAGAGTATTTATTTTTGTTAATTGCACCTTGTGAAAGAATATTATCATTGTCCAATTAAGTAGAAATGAATCCAAGGTACCTAACTTGATAAACAAGAAAATAACCCCCCTGGAGAAGGTAATGTGTTTGTGTTCCTGGTGAAGGAATTGTCTATAACACGACTGGGATCAGATAGATTAATGAATATGCACTGATTAGCTAAGGAAGAATACCTTAAAAAATAGAAGAAGCCATTATGAAGTTATGCAGCTACGCACTGGAGCAGAACAATTAAAATGATATCTTTAAGAAAGAGAAAGATTTTAAAGATATGTAATATACTCACTTGCCTTAACATCAAATTCAGACTAAGAAGAAAACACTGAAAATGTAGCTTAGTGGTAGAACACTTGCCTAGTACCTGAGGGGCCCTGGATTCAATCCCCAGTACAGCAAAAATAAATAAACAAAAATTTTAAAAGGCAGCAGCAAGCAAACACCATGTGAATTGTAGAATAATTGATTATACATATTATATTTGACTTGCTTAGAATGTCTTATGAGTATAAAAGCTTAATTTAAAAGAGTTATATTTTAGATAAAGACTGGGGCTCAAAATTTTTGCACTATGATTCTAGTCAGCACAAAACAATGGTCAAAAATTTTGCAAATACATTTATACTTTTTGCTGTATATGCAATGATGTGTGTTGACCAAACTGAGTTACAGCTACAATAAACATCATCCAATTTCTACTGCCTGTGTATTCCATTCCACAGAGCTGTGAAAATGTAACTACTGTGATGTCAATATTTAGAAACCATCTGGAAGAGGTAGTAAGTAGTGAAATCTTCAATATGACCATAAAACTAATGTTGCATCAACAAAACATTCATACTCACCAAGAGGCAGAACAATGGTCACTAACTTTTCAGAACACCTCTTTGTCAATTCACTTAATTCAATTTAGCAAACATATTGAGCACATGAACACGTGCCTGTTATTGTATTAGATATCAGGTATACAAAGATGAATAACATAAAATCTCTGTTCTTCATGAAATTTAGAGAAAGAAAAACAGGTACAATCTATATAATTATAGTTTCAAAACACATTATGTTCACACATCAAAGTAAACAATTATCATATTTATACAAGTACAAAACAGATGACTTGAATGTTAGAACTGGGCTCACTCAGGAGAGAGGTTTGTAGAAAAGAATACATGTATGCATGGGTGCACACATGCATACACATCCAAAGGCAAGCAGCGCAGGGTGTGTTTGAGTAATCTAGAGTGGCCACAAAATAGGGTAGGTACAGAGGAACACACACCTAGGCCAAAATAGGAAAGGCATGCTGGAGATAGGTCATGAAAGATTTGCTAAGCTATGCCATGCCTATTTGCTCTGATACTTTTCTATAGCAAGGAGTAATTATCAGAGGTCTTTAAAATCAAGATATAGTATGATCAAATTTATGATTTAGAAAGACAACCTTAAGGGCTAGAGTTGTGGCTCAGAGGTAGAGTGCTCGCCTAGCCTGCATGAGGCACTGGGTTCAATCCTCAGCACCACATAAAATATAAAATAAAGAGATTGTGTCCACCTAAAACTTAAAAGTAAATATTAAAAAAGAGAGAAAGAAAGACAACCTTAATAGCAGCAAGATTAACTGTAGGATGGTGACCAGAGCAGGAAGAACAGACAGAAAGACAAGACATTGTAATGTTATAGAAAAGAGATTATAAAGAGAAATGATAAAGGTGAAGAGAAATCAAATAGTTAAGGATACTTCAAAGGAAAAAAAATCACAAGACTTTGGGTTTGAATAAATCTAGTGTGAGGAAGAAGAATTACTGTAGTCTCCAGTAACATTAAGAGAACTAGGAAATGCAGAGCACTCCCTAGACCCTGAACAAATTTCTACCTAGTTAGTGCCACTCCCCACATATGTTCTGTCCACATGGGTAGCTCTACCGCCAGGCTGCAGTACCTTCCTATACCTGATGGACTAAGATTATGAAAAAATACAAAGAAGTTCTTGATTTGTAAAAAGGAATCAGGAAAGTGTTTAGGACAGTTTTTCACTTTGCTCAGATTATATAGTGTATTGTTGCAATTATAGATCAATGAAAAGCAAAGCTGAAAGTTATAAATTTATAATATTAAAAAATACCTAAGGGATGAACCTGATAACTAATAAGAGAGCTTTTTAGAATGACTCTCCATTTGGCTTTTAAATCACTTTTTAAATATCGCTCAGTTATAATTTAAAATCATTGTCATTCTACCATCAGAGACTATCCATTTATTTTACCCTGTACAATAAGCAGGCTACTTACAAATAATACATTATGACTCCTATGCCCCAAATGTCACACTGCTGGCTATAGTCGTGGGCATTGATAACTTCAGGTGCTGCCAAACAAGCAGAAATAAAATAGTATTAATAATACAATAAATGACTTTAAATGCTTAACACAGAGCATGAAAAAATGTGCTGATGTGTTGTAATTTATTCCCCCACTGGGAAAAAAAAAAACAACAGCAGATGTTAAATGAATAATGTACAGGCCTTAACAATTGATGTCACTGTATTCTCATGCTTATCATTTAGCTTCTAATGGAATGATGGGACTGTATAACCAAATGTACTACTCTTTATTCCTGGGAAAATGTTAGGAAATGATTTTGCAATATTGTGTAGTAAAAAACAACAAGATCTCAGCCCTTTCCCCCAAATAGAATTGAAAACATGCCTTAAATAGAATTTAAGCAAGTCCAATGTGTAGAAATCTGAATTCACAGAAAAATTAAGAGAAATGGTTATAAATAACTTTAGTGAAAGAATAACAATAATAACATCACAGTACTCCTATGACAGAATATAAATTATTTCCCACATTTTATAAGTGAGAAAACCAAAACAAAGAGAGAAAGCTCCTACAAGACTGGATCAAAAAGCTAGTTAGAGGTTTTGTGAAACTTCAAAAAAAAAAACAGTCAGTTAGTCACAGGATATTCAGGTATTCATGACTCCCTAATTCTGTGATCCTTACTTTACAAAGATGTTCAAAAAACAACTGATTCCTTAAAACAACTTTCTCAAAATAACATCATTCTTTCCATTTTAAGGGAGTACATTTTTAAAAAACTGGATTTTATTTTTGCAATAACTGGCTTTTTAAAAGGTGCATATAATATTGCAGAAATATGTTCATTTCACTTCTATAGCAATAGATCAGATATCTTTAATAAAAAAAAGTTTTAAAAATTATATATATATTTAAAAATTATATTATATATATCTTAACAGAACTTTGAAATTTACAAAGCATTTTTGCATAAAAATTTTTAATAAACTGTGTTAAGAATCCTGTGAGATCGGTATGTAGGCATTTGACTCCTTTTAATCAATAAAAAAATAAGGTTGATGCTGGGATTTTGGCTCAGCGGTAGAGTGCTCGCCTAGCATAGGCAGGACCCGGGTTCGATCCTCAGCACCACATAAAAATAAAGGCATTGTGTTGTGTCCATCAACACCTAAAAAATCAATAGAAAAAATATTTAAAGAAAATAAGGTTGAAGTATATTAAGCAACTTCTCTAAAGTCACACAGCTACAGAGCACATCCCACAGAAAAGGCATGTAAACAACTTTTTTAGAAAACAGTTTGAATTTCCCACACTTACACACTGAAACACACACACACACACACACACACACACACACACCTTTATAATAACTACTGAAAGCAAACAGAATTCCCTTTCTACTTTTTTACTCTGCCTTTTACTTTAAAAGAATGAAAAAGCAACACAAGTCAAAAGAATGAGAAAAGGCTATACTATAGATAATTAATAAACTTACTAATTTTCCTTCAAATGATTAAAAATTTAGTAATAATTTCCTTTAAGCAACTACTGTACTTGTATTCTTTAATATTACTTAAAATCTTTAAATATTGCATCATTATAGTGCAAGACAATGAAGGCTCTCCATATTGATGCATCATACAGCAGGGGCTAGGAATTCCTAGGCTTCACTTTTTCAGAATGTTCTTAATTATCAGGGGCATTTCTACTTACACTGTCATCCCAGCCCTCAGGGAGGCAGAAGCCAGAGTAACTGTGCCAAGGAGCCATTTAGAAAGTCAGCAAAGCTCCACAAACCATCTGTCTTCTCTCTAGTTCTCTCACTTGTTATAGTGTAGACAACTAATAAGCAGGCATAAAACTCAGGGTGCTTAGATATATTTTCCCCATGTAACTACAGACCAGCTGTCTTTTGCCAACGGGAAGATATGAACAGAATCTAAAGTAGCCTTTTCCAAAATAAGATAAAACAATTTAAAAACTTTAGTATCAAGCAGGCAAAAAAGCAATAAAAATGAATACTGATATAACAACATGCAAAAAATCTCAAAATCATATGGAACCAAAGAAGATAGACACAAAAGAATATATACTATATAATTAAATTTACATAAAATGTCTAGTCAAGCAAAACTGATTGTGGTGATAGAAATCATCAGGTTTCTGGGACCTAGATAGGAGGTTGACTGAAATGGACACAGAGGAACTTTATAGGATGATAGACATGTTCTAAATCTTCATTGAGGTGGTAATTACATGAGTATATGAAGTTTTTAAAACTCATTCAACTTTACATTTAAAATGTGTGTATTTTACTGTGTATAAATTTTATTTCTATAAAGTGAATTTTTTTTAAAAAAAAATCTACTATAACTACAAAAAGAACTAGTTAAAGCCCTATCTTGGTGGGTGATTTTAATAACTTTCAGAGATCAAGGGAAATTGAAAATCTTCAAGATATAATCATAAAGATACAATAAGAAAACTAGACAGATGATCCAAAAGGTCATGAAAATAAACTCACATTTACATGAACTTTAAACACATCCCAGTCACCTGGAAAATTCTAAACACACTTCTAAATAATTGTTGGCTTAAAGAAGACTAAATCTAAAATTATAGTGTAGTAAGAGATGAATCACAATTAGAACACTGTATGCCAAAAGAGAAGAAAAATTCATAGCTTTACATGTACTTATTAGAAAACAAGAAGACTGATAATAAACAAGCATTCAACTGAGGATTTCCATTTTTTAGGATTTTAGGATTTCAAATTTTTCACATCCTTGCTAACTTTCCCCCACCCCCACCCCCAAGTACTGGGCATGGAGCACAGGGCCTCATGCATGCTACATTACTAGCCTTTAAATTTTTTTTTTTTTTTTTTGAAACAGGGTCTCACTGAGGTTGTTGAGGCTGGCCTTGAACTTCTTATCTTCCTGCTTTAGCCTCCAGAGAAGCTGGGATTAAAGGCATGTGCAGACCAAAAGAAAAAGAGAATGAACTCAGAAAGATAAAAGTAGAAATTTATGAAAAAGCCATCCAAATACTGTAAGATATGAGCTAGTTCTTGAAAAGCCCAAGAAACTGCCCTAAATACTAACAAATTTGATAAAAAAATAATAATAAAAATTTTTGTTAGTACAGGAGCAAAAATTGAGATCTAAGTGCCAAGCACTGTTTTAAGCTCTTTACTCTCATTTTCTCATTTAATTCTCATTTTAACTTGATAAAATCCTCCTCTTCCCTGTTTCATTTGTTGTCCTCAGCACTTCTCTTTAACACTATATATATATATGTGTGTGTGTGTGTGTGTGTGTGTGTGTGTGTGTGTGTGTGTGTATATATATATGCAATATGCACATTTATGCCAATGAAATAACAATTTCTAGAAAACAGTCAATATTATCAAAATTATTCAAGAAGTGAAAACTGAAATAATGCAGTATAAATGAAAAATATAACAGAAACAATATTTGCAAAGAATAACAGGACCAAAAACTTTTAAAGGGAAATTTCAAACTATTAATATATAACATCTATCATGTAAAATGTTCATGGGCATATAAAAAGTGAACATTGTTTTTAATTTTTAAATGGTGCCAGCATACCCTAACACAAAAAGAAGAAAGCAACAGTCAAAGTTCCTACATAAAGTGGTAGCAAATTGAATAGAGCAATATATTAAAGCAACCTTGCAAATATGTAAGAGTGGTTCAACATTTTATAATCTATTAATGAAACCACACACACACACACACACACACACACACTCACACACACACACACACACACACACACACACATATTAAAGACATTTCAACAGAGAGGATATTATGAATAAGACACTCAACAATGTTAACCATTAGGAAATGCAAATTAAAAACCACAATGAGATAACACTTTATACCCACTACAATGCTACAATTTAAAAGATAGTTAATATCAAATGTTGGTAAGTAGCGAAGGGCAGTGGCACATGCCTTTAATCCCAGCTTCTCCTAGGCTAAAGCAGGAAGATAGGAAGTTCAAGGTCAGCCTTAACAACCTCAGTGAGACCCTCTTTCAAAATAAAAAATGTTTTAAAGGCTAGGAATGTAGCAGACCCTGGGCTCTATCCCCAGTACTGGTGGGAGGGGGGTTCAGGGTGGGGTGGGGTGGGGGGGAAGAGTTGGAGAGTTGGCAAGGATGAGAAAAAATTGAAATCTTTAAACATTACTGGTGGAATGGTAACAGCCACCATGGAAAACAAGTTTGTCAATTTCTTAAAAAGTTAAACATACACTTAACATATGACTCAGCAATTTCACTCTTAGGGAAATACCAAAGGAAAATGAAATGACATGTCCTCACAAAGACTTGAGCATGAATGTTCATAACAGCATTATTTGTAATAACTTCACACTAGAAACAACCCACGAGTGCATCAGCTAGTGTGGCATACCCATGCTATATAACTATTTAGGAATATAAAGGAACAAACTAGAGACAAATTCTACAACATAGATGTAGCTCAAAAATATTATGGTAAGAGAAAGTAAGCCAGGCATAAAAGTCAACATAGTATAAAAGACCACATTATCATATGATTCCTTTTGTATGACTTGTCCAGAAAAGAAAATTCTAGAGAGAGGGGGAAAATAATCAGTGGCTACTTGAGGGTAGGATAAAAATGAGATTGAGTACAAATGGGCATGAGGGAACTTTTGAAATAGAATTGTGATAATGGCTATATACCCTGTGAATATGTTGTTTTAAAACTGAATTGTGATGATAGCTGTATGACTCTGTGAATATATGAAAAATCAATGAATTGTACCTATTTATGGTATTTAATTAAACCTTAATAAGCTGTTTAAAATTACATTTATAAAAAGGAAATGTGTTGGTTTAAAAAATATATTTAATCAACCAATCTTTATGAAAAACTGATGGCAATAAAATTGAACAAAAATGCAAAGAAGCAAAACATACATGTGATTTTAGTGTGATTTAACAAAAACAGTAAGTTTGAGGTATGTTTACCTAAGAGATAAAAATAACTTTAAGAAGATCCCAGAGAAACAACAAAAATTTCAACAATCACTGAAAGTAAGAACTATGAGAAAAATGCTAGAACAATTGAAATTATTTAACCTAAGAAAGAAAATGTTGATTGATCAAGGGCCATTAAGTCATGATGGCAAAATCAAATCATTCAAATTGCACTCAATACTAATTGTTCTACTTTTTACAGAGGAAAAAAATCTTTTAAGTCTACTAACTTACCCATATAGATAGGAGTCCCACATGTGGCCTGCATCATGGCTTCAGCTCTACCGTGTTTCTTTACTGCCAAGCCAAAATCAGTCACCTAGAAGAAAAAAAGCAGGCATAGTCACCCATTTTCCTATTCCAGACTTCACTCATTCTGAAGATAGGACTTTCAGCACATTGTAATTGCATTTACTTAGATATTCCTATGGGTGGGAACTTAATATTAACTAAAAAGACTTTTATTAACTAAAAAGACTTGTATTAACTAAAAAGACTTTTATCTCCCCACCCACCTCTCTGTGTGGGGAAGAAACCTGATAGAATGAAGCCTGGTTTCTCAGATCTTGAGATAAAACCCATGATGTTGATTGTTCATGCCTCTGATTAAATTCACCAGTTCAAAATAGGAGTTGTATCTTGAAAGAACGGATCTAACTTTTTTCATTGCAAAATATATTCTAGCCTTAGTGTATTATCTATTTTCCTGATACTCAAGATATGTTCCATTTTAAAGCACTGTTATAAATCAAATCATTACCCTTATGGGCATTCACTGAAATACCCTTTTTATAGTTATTTATAATTGGTAAATACTACCTTTTCTTTACTATGATTTCCTTTTGATTCTAGAGTTTACTAATTAAAACAATTACTATCCTATTAAAAACTATGAGAATCAAATTAACAAGAAAAAAACTCATAATAATGCAGTGTAACTATGAATACTCTAGAGGCCTACTGCTTGCAGCTGCAGTCTTTCTGCTCCATTCTAAATCTTAGTAATTAAACATTTGGTTATTAAATATTGAGTGTGTACCCTTGGTCTTGTCTCCCATGGTAGAAGACTCTTGAGCCAAAAGCAGAAAAACAGACAAATCTATTCATCATACAACCAAATACAGCCTCTTGGTACTCACTAAATGCAAAGCTTTTAGTACCTTATGGAGTAAAAAAATGTTCCTAGTTAACATGTGATATCACTATTTTTCTAAAATATGAATCAATTTTTCCAGGCATTTTCACAAATACATACTTTGAGCATTATGATACATCTTTCTCTACAGAAAACCTGTACAGACATCAAGTAGACCAAAGCCTTCACAATCCCATTTAGTTCTTGGAGAGCATCAATTCCTTCATTTGCCAAAGATTAGTTGAGCACATTCTATGTCTCAGGGACTAATCAAGGTTCCAACAAAGCATAAGATATACACAATTCCTGACTTCATGGAGTTTACAATGGAACTATTTAGGAACATTTACTTCAGTAAACCAAAAGTACGGCATTGAACTTTTTCTAAGGACTTAGCTTCAGCAACAGCAAGTTACTCACAGACAACATTTTATTCCGAGATAAAAACATGTACGTATTTTGAAAGCAGCCACTATTAAAGTGCTGAGTAATAAATAATATATCCTATCATTTATTTGACATTAAGAAATAAAATCTTCAAGAATAAACACTTGGCACAGTAATTGCGCTTAAGACATAAATATTAACACCCAGGAAAATTTTCAATGAGAAATACAGACTGTAGCATTAATTTAGCATCAAAAGCACAGCCAAGGTGTGTTTTTCTCTAAATCTGTAACACATTTACATCAAATTACCAGGCATAATTCTGAAATTAATTAGAATTCAGAGCATCTGTTTGCTTGCTATTAACTAATGATTTAGAACATCCAAATGAGTATGTACTTTAAAAAACACCACTTAACTTGTAAAATTATTCTTGTCAGTTACAACCTCTTTTGTGAATTTTTTATTTTTTAGCACAAGTAACTTATTTTCTGGCTGCTTAAAAGCAATTGATATATATCTAAAAGTTGTACTCTGCCACTTTGCTAATAAACTATTTATAGGGAAATATTTATCATCATTTTTAATATCTTACCTTTATATTTAAGTTCATTTCATTGTTAGCATCAACAAAGCTGCTTTTTACCAATATGTTTTCCAGCTTTAGATCTCTATGTACTATATCTATCAAGAAAACAAACAAGTCAAATGAAATGTATAACAGAAAAATAAAGGGTACATCAATAAGACAAATAAATGTATTTAACAAATTACAATCCACTGCTGAAAATGGAATGGTGGGGGGCAGGGTATAAATCTTACAAACCATCTTCCCTACATTTCTAACCCTATGAAGCCTTTTTTTTTTTTTTTGTCTCCCTCATCTCTACCCATTTCCCTTGTTGCCCCAACTGGTTGCTCTTCATGATGTGTGGCCTGGTTAAGTGTGGAGGAGGATCCTGGCCAAGGTGACCTTCCGAGGAGGAGGAAGACAGTGTTAGAAGTACAGTAATGTTGCCCATATCCTTAGAACTTCAAAAGAAGAGATTAATTCTTTACTTCTAAATATGTGCTACTGTCAGTATAAGAATTTTAACACACTTTAATTTGGCTATATGTATATAAACTATATTTATTTCAGTATATTTTTCTATAACATCAGCATACATTTCATACTCTTGGTATGTTAATATAAAAAATCCTTGAGACATAAAATCTTTGGTTGAATATGTTAGAGTTTAAGTAGTATTTTTGTGTACCTTCAAATAATCATGTAAAAATTCTTCCTTTGCAAATAATTAATTCAATTCATATCCATAGCAATCATTTCTCTAGATTTAAAAGTTAAGGGTTTAATTGCTAGAAAAATGGAATTGAATGAGCCCTGCAGTGGTAATTATATCTAGTCATTTATATTTTCCTTACACAATTTACAGGTTTTTTTTTTTTTTGGAATTTGTATTGTTCTGTTCCTCTGCTTGTCTTTTCTTACATAAATACCACATGGTTTTAATTAATATATCCTTATGGTGTATTTTGATCCCTGGCAGGGCAAGTCTCCCTGCTCCCTCATTGCTGTTCATTGTTATACTATCTATTCTCACCTGTTTTAGAATAATCAAGTTTTAGGAAAATGCTATAAAAATTTGGTTTGGAATTATACTGAAGTTATAGCTTAATATGGGAGGATTGGCATGAGTATAATATTAAGCCTTTGCAAAAACAGTTTCCCCTCTGTCTGGAATGTCCTCCCTTTTTTGTCGAAGTTTGTATTCCTAGATTGAATATTGTTTCCTCTGAATTCTTTTCTGACATTCAAAATCAAATGATATATTAACACTCCTGTGTTTCTTGAACTTCATAGGGTTCTCCACCAGAGAAATTTTCATATTTGATTACAAATTGTTTTTTACGCTCAATCTCTCACTAGCTTGAGTTCCTTGAGGGAAGATGCCTTATCTTTTAATCTGTGTAACTCTAAGATCAGTAACAGTGCAATAGGCGCTCAGGAAAAATCTGCTAAAGGAATCTGAGATCTAGTACCAGCTCTGCCCCACCAAACCATGTCACTGCACCTTTTGGGAACAAAGTTTTTTCTCATCTGAAAGATGAGACAGTTCTAAAGTCATATGATAAGCCAAACTAACCTTGAAGAAAAAAAAAAAGATGCATGAGGCAAAGCAGCAGCAGTAACATCAAAGAACAGAAAAGTCAAAGAATAATTACCATAATCGTTAAATGTGATTTTTAAAGTACTGTGAAACTACTCTATATGATGCCTTAATGGTAGATAAATATCATTATGCATTTGTCAAAACCCACAGAATTTACAACACAAACAGTGAATCCTAATGTAAACTATGTACTTTGGGTGATAGTGATGTGTCAATGTGGGTTCATCAATTTTAATAACTGGACCAGTTTGGTATGGGATTTTGATAGTGGAAAATGCCTTATATATGTGAGTGCAGGGAGTTTAAGGGATATTGCTGGACCTTTTGCTCAATTTTGGTGTGAACCTAGCATTCTAACAATAAATTTGAAAGTACAAAAAAGAAAACCTAGAACATACACATTTTTAATGTTATTAATATATAAATTTTTAGGAAATTTCACCTTTAATATTGTTTTTTCTACTTTGGATATATTGTCTGCTTTTTAAATCACTAAACAGAAATGTTCATAGGACTCGAGGTGCAGCTCAGTGGTAGAGTGCTTGCTTAGCACATGCAAAGCTCTGTGTTTAATCCCCAGCACTATCAAAAAAAAAAAAAAAGCAATGTTCATAACTGCTTCTTTGTCTATGTAAAATGTAATTGTGTATCTGTTTGTTTCTAATTAAAATGTATCTATACATAAAGTGAAAAGGGAAAACTACAAAATAGCAAACAAGTCTTCTATATTACCAAGTGTTATTTATATGACTGTGAATACAATTACCCTTAAACAAAAGTGATATCTGCATTTATGGACTCAATGAGTTGGATGATCCTCTTCTTACCCTTAGTATGAAGGTATGCTATAGCTGATGCAAGACTTTGAATGATCCACCTTGTCTCATTCTCTGAGAAATGCCCTTTCCTATCCAGAACTGCTTTGAGTTCTCCATCCTCACAAAGCTCCATCACAAGGTACATTTTCTGACATTATGTATTTAAAAGAGAGAGCAAGAGAGAGCAAATTATATAGCTGTGTATCTTTAAAATGTTATATATTGTATTACATGATCACAATCTTAATCATCATTAATTCATTCAAAAATAATTTTATCTATTATGTACAGGATACTGAACTGGATACTAGAAGAACATAAGACATAGTTTTTACTCCCAAGAAGTTCCCAATTTAGTTACAATTACAGAATCATTGATAAGTGCTAATGGCCCAAAATGTGATAGGGTTATGGGGGAGGGGCAGTTCTTCTCTGCCCAAAGAACGCTCACAGGAGGGCTGGGGCTGTAGCTCAGTGGCAGAGTACTTGCCTGGTATGTGTGAGACACTGGGTTCAGACCTTAGAACCCCAAAAACCATACCAACAAAAACCAAATAAAATAAAAGCAAGCCGTCCAACTACAACTACAAAAAAAAAAAAAAAAAAAAAGAATGCTCACAGGAGAGACATTAAAGCCAGATCTAGGTGTTTGAACAGGGATTTGTGGGTAGAAAATGTAGGGGAAGATCAGGCAGAGTACACGGTATAAATTTGAAACATCAGCTATTAAAAGAACAACAAATATCTCAGCATTAATAACATTGGAAGCTTGATAGGGTGAGGAGCAAAGAAGTGGTGGGGAAGAAGCTAGAAAGAACAGGTTGGTGCCAGTTGATAAAAAGTCTTGGATATCATCCTCAAGAGTATAGATTTTTTTCCCACATGCAATAAGCCACTGAATATTTTAAGATAGTGTTTTGGAAGAGGGAATGTTATATGATATTATCAATTTTGCATTTCCAAATGAACACTCTAGCAGTAGTGTAACATCAGGGCTCAGCAAAAATTTTCTATACAGGCCAAACCCAGGAGTAAATATTATAGGCTTTGTAAGCCAGTCTCTTTTATAACTACCTGGCTCTGCTGCTGTAGTATGAAAGCAGCCATAAACAATACAGAAACACTCTATTTATGGACTTGGAAATTTGAGTTTCATATAATTTTCACAAGTCATAAGATATTATTCTTTTGCATTTTTTCCAATAATTTTAAAAATGGAGAATACTTAGTTTATAGGCCTTAAGAAAATGGGCAGCAGACCAGTGCTGACTTCTGTTGATAGTGGGCAGGTATGAGGAATAGAATACAAACAAGAAGGAGGAGGAAAAAAAGATTTGAAAAATACCTAGGAGGAAGAAACAGTGGGGCTCAATGACTAATTGGGTGGAGCAGTAAGAAGATACAGATGAAAGGCCTCTACCATATTTGCTGTTTCTTTCTTTCTTTCTTTTTCTTTTTTTTTTTGAGAGAGAGAGGGAGAGAGGGAAAGGGAGAGGGAGAGGGAGAGGAAGAGGGAGAGAGAGAGAGAGAGGGAGAGAGAGAGAGAATTTGTTAATATTTATTTTTTAGTTTTTGGTGGACACAACATCTTTATTTTATTTTTATGTAGTGCTGAGGATCGAACCTAGCGCCCCGCACATGCCAGGCAAGCGTGCTACCGCTTGAGCCACATCCCTAGCCCTGCTGTTTCTTTTAAGGCATATTAATATCTCTTTAGATATTCCAATAGTTAAGTCATCTATTGAGTCAAAATGATTCACAATCAACTAAAATGCAAGTCTTTTTCACATGTATTGCTATGGATAGAGACTACTCTCTGCATCTCCATTCTAACGTCTGCAGCTAGATTTCCGTTGTTCTTAAGATTTGGGGGGGCTGGGGCTGGGGTTGTAGCTCAGTGGTAGAGCACTTACCTGGCAAATATCGGGCACTGGGTTCAATCCTCAGCACCACATAAAAATAAGTAAAATAAAGGCATTGTCCATCTACAACTAAAAAAACTTTTAAAAAAGATTTGGGAGTCTGATTCTGCTCTTATAACCACTGCTAATACAACTTCAGTGTTCAACATAAACATTAAAGCAGGAAGAGAAGGTTAACATCCTTTCTTCCTACAGACACAATCTGATTCACTGAACTTCAGACTGCTTTAGAATAGCAAAAGTTATCTGCAAAGTCTGACACATAAATAAGCTTTTGAACTGGGCCATACTTTCTTCATTGACAGGATCACTGGTTCACAGAGGGAAAGTTGCATTAGTAGGGGTTACAATATTAACTGATGTCAATTTTAAATGCAATTTGATCAAAATTATATCAGTAACATTTATAAAAACAGCTTCTTTTTATAATCATTAGAAACAATTGGGTAGATCTAGAGAATGTTTAGATTCATGATAAACTAGCATATGCAGACTGGATGATCAGTAGTAAAGAAATGGGAACCATTTCTTTAAAAAGGCTTCAGTGGAAAGTCTAAACATTTGTGAGTATTTACAAGTTAGGGGGAGGCAGATTTGACCTAAAAACAAACAAAAATGTGATACCAGGCAGCATAAAAAAGCAATCTCTGGGAGAAAGGAAACACAAGAGGCAAGCCCCATGATTATCCTTGCTTCCTGACTGGAGAATTTCCAGACTACAGGCAAGGAGAGAGAAATCAAGCAGGGGCCAGCAGCCTCCATGGATCAAAGAGGTGGAGCTGGGAATTCATAGGAAAAGTATAACAGAAGGAGAAAGCTATACAGACAGAAAGCTCCAGAGATTTGCCTCCTCAATTCTTCAGCATATGATTAGAGTACTAATCAGCACATGATTCATTCCCAAAACTGGGAAAATAAACATGCAAAAGGAGCTGAGGGAACAATCACTTGAGCTTACACATGGCCAGGAACAGTTTGTGTTCCAATTAACTACTAGATAGAGCAGAGGGGTTTGAAGGGAAGAAAGGGAGCATGGGGTTAGAAATGATGGAGGAATGTGATGGTCATTATTATCCAAAGTATGTGTATAAAGACATAAATTGGTATGAATATACTTTGTATACAATTAGAGATGTGAAAAATCGTGCTATATATGTGTAGTAAGAATTGTAATGCATTCTGCTGTCATGTATAAATAAAAAGAAAAGAAAAATATCATAATTCATGGGACATTGAATAGAGTGTATATACTCAGAAGGCTTGAACCTTGGTAGTAGGGAAAATGAGTCCTGGACTAAGGGCTGCTCTGGTGCCACCTAACAAAGATTAAAGCAAGATTCAAAAGTATCAAACTATTTCCAAGTGACTTAACTATATGCTAGATTAAAGGTCAAGAACAGTTTTAAGAATACAAAAATATCTGGTACAGGTACCAATTTTTAATAAAACTTCTGAAGCTCAAGAGATAAAACCAAGAATCAATAAGTGGAATGGCATCAAATTAAAAAGCTTCTACAAAGAGATGGTAACAAGAGCATGAAAAGAGAGCATACAGAATGGGAGAAAAATTTTTCTAGTTACTCTTCCAACTGGGGATTAATATTCAGAATATTAAAGAATTCAAAATAACTTAACTTCAAAAAACCCAAATAACCCAATCAATAAATGGACAAATATTATCAACACATTTCTCTAAAAAATAAATATAGATGGCCAATAAATATATGAAAAAATATTCAACATCCCTATCAATAAGGGAAATGCAAATTAAAACTACACTTGAGGATTCATCTGACTCCAGTTAGAATGGCAGCCATCAAGAATACCAAGAATACAAAGGGGAATGAAGGGAAGGGAGGTGAGATGGGATAGGGAAAGACAGTGGAATGAATCTGACCTAAATTTTCTATGTACATATATAAATATGCCTCAGTGAATCTCATCATGTACATCTAAAATACACTAATAAAAAACCCTATAAGTAAATAGCAGAAAGATTGGTAGAGTAGAGGGAAGGTAACAGGGGAAGAGAAAGGGGTAGTACTGAGGAATAAATTAGAACAAATTACATCCTATGCTTTTATAATTATGTCAAAATGAATCCTATTGTGATGCATAACTAAAAAGAACCAATAAAAAGAATATAAATAATAATACATGGTGAAAATAATGGGGAAAGGTATACTTATATATATTTAGTAGGATGGCAAATTAGTACAACCACTTTGGAAATCACTATGGAGATTCCTCAAAAAGACTAGAAATGAAACCACCATATGACCCAGCTATCCCATTCCTTGTGATTTATCCAAAAGAACTAAAATCAACATACTATAGTGATACATGTACATCAGTGCTTATAGCAGTGCAGTTCACAATAGCCAAGTTATAGAATAACTAGTAAGTGGTAGAATCAGGATTCAAATGCACAGGAAATCTGATCTTGGAATCTACATAATTAACCACTATATCATAGTACTTCCAAGCTGAGAAACACCAAAGTCCACAAGCACTAAAAAAATCTAGAGGCAAAATTGAAAATAAGCAAGGCTTCTGAACAACTCTAAGTGAAAATTACAGGCATTTAAATAGAAAAATGATAACATTTAGGAAAGAAAAAAACACATTGGAATGATACAGATGATGAAATGTTTTATACATAATATCAAATATACTATGCCAAGCTGATTATAAAGCTAATTTTTCAAAATTATGACAGTATTCCAAGAAACTCTAATGGAGAGACTAAAAACCAAAGCTAAAGGAATGCCATCTCTAAGGAAGCTCTAATCACTAACTGGTTGAGTATGAAGTTGTAATTTTAAACATTTGTTTCCACCATGCCACCCAGAACACATTACTAAAGACATCCATCAATCATCAGACACCTAATTATACAATCAATAATAAAAGTCCTCCAGAATATTCTCATCAATCTCCAATGTCAGGCTCATGCCAAGGACATGAACAACCGTGCCCCAAAGGAATTACTGCAGAATGAAATGATATTCATTTTGCAATAGTAACAACTTTCAAAACATAGTATCCGATAGAACTTTACCTTAGGTGTCTCAAATACTTGTTCCAAATGTATGATGTGTTTATGATTTACACTTTTTAGGATATTCACCTCCCGTTCAAGTAACTTCACAGCAGAGCTTCCAGCCTTAATCAATGAAAAAACACAGATTTCACATTTGAATGTCACTCTCACATTCCTCGATATAAAATTGCTTTTTGCTTTTATCTATATTACCTGAGAAATTTCCTTTTTAAATGATATCATTTAGTTTATCCCATGATCAGACTAAATTATGCACTTCTTTCCTTCATGCAATTTCAGATTATATTTAGTTTGGCCTCAAACTATATCTATCTCTTAAACTGTTTCTGTAAATTAGCTACAAGATGGCATCTGTCCCCTCACAAAATTATTCTAATTTTTAGCATGCTTTTTGATATTTCCCTCAAAATCATATTGACCTTTTGATGTTAACATAATAAAAACAAATTTTTCTAGGGACACAAATTGGAGATGTTTTTATAATAAAATGTTTTTCTTTTGTTGCTGTTTTGTTTTTATTTAACTTATGTATATCAAAGGAAATACAAACATTTCCTGGACACCTGGTGTCCCACCTACTTGGGAGGCTGAGGCAGGAGGATTGCAAGTTTGAGACCAGTTTGGGCAACTTAGTGATATCCTGTCTCAAAATTTAAAAAATAAAATGGGCTGGGGGTATAGTTCAGTGGTAGAACACCTCTAGAACCAATCCCTAGTACCCAAAGATAAAGAAAAAATACATAGGCAGTGAGATTCTGCATTCAACCCTGGATTATGTTTCTTCCTGATCCCCTGATTAACCTAAAGAGGCAGAAACTACCTTGCTTTCAGATCAACCTAACCCCTACTTTATCTCCTAACAGCTAACATTTACCATGGCTGGTAGCAAAGGTAAAGGCAGGACCACTCCAGGGAGCATAAGGACTTCATTTAGCATGTAGGTAACTATGTACAATGTCATCTAAGAAACTCTAGAGAAGTTTTCTCTACCCTCACACCACCACCCCACCCCAAATCATCAACCCTACTGATAATTTCCATTATTTGAGGATAAGTACTATCTTCCTTTATGAGTCCTATTTCCACATAAAAATGTCTTTGAAAGGACAAATTTTAAAATGTCCTTGACAGGGATAATAAAGGACTTACTCCTTCACTTACCACCCAACCCCACATTGGAAAGGTACATAAATAATTCTGAAAGGAAAGTGACTTATCACAAAGCTCACATCATCCAGTTAAAATTTTTATCTAGAGTTATTCTTGCTTTCACTCAACTTCATTTTTCAATCTGCACCATCATGGGATCACTAGGATACTGACACTCCCCCTACCATGTATAACCCACCCATATAGGATGAAAACACATTTTAAGATTAACCTAGAAGATCAAGAAAAATAGTGACTATAAAGGAGTGAATTCTTGTCTAGACTAGATTTGGAAAGTTAACATAATTTCTCCTAATAGCCATCTTAGTTCTGTTCCTTTCTCTCTACCCAAATATCTTGACCTGTCCATAATGCAATAATTTTGTTCAATTGTATATTATAATTTTAACCTATATAATTTTATTGTAATATCAGAGTTTCCCATAAACTCTCAACATCAATATGTATGTGAAAGAGTAATTCCTAAAGTTGCAAGTAAGTATCTTGTCTATATAGCCCTAAAACTGGATCCCTAACCTACCTGAAACCAAAATAAAGGTGGAAAGGATACCCAGGGTAGCATTGTGGGTTGCTTCCTAGAACCTTAAAGAATTCTAAAGATCTCTAGAAAGACTCTTAATTGCTTTATTAATCTTATTAAGATTTGATATGTGCCAGGTGCGGTGGCACACATCTGTAATCCCAGTGGCTCCGAAGGCTGAGGCAGGAGGATTGCTGGTTCAAAGACAGCCTCAGCATTGGCAAAGTGCTAAGCAACTCAGTGAGACCCTGTCTCTAAATAAAATATAAAATAGGGCTGGAGATGTAGCTCAGTGGTTGAGTGCCCCTGAATTCAATCCCCTGTGCCCCCCCCCAAAAGATTGATCTGTTACCTTATTGAACATTAGGGAGAAATTTGCTACAGTTTATTTTTAAAGAATATATTCAAAACTTACTGTTTAATTTTATAAAAGTAATATTTATCATTACAGATTCAAGGAGAAAACACTATAATGTTGTGATTTTTTTTCCAGGCATAGAAATTTTTTACAGTTGATAAAAATGATCTGGTATAAAGTATATTAGACTCTAATTCAAAGAGAAGCCCATTTGTTCACTCCAAGAGTGAATGTAATGAGAAATATAATGAGTACAAGTGACAATGTATTAGACAATTGTGAGACAAAGTGGTTCAAACTGAAAGAGCAGATAGGATGAATAAACAAAATTCTTTAGCTAACAATGAGGAATCAAATGGAAGGATAGGTGAAAAGTATAACAAAACCCCACAGGGGACAATCAGGACTTACTTATAGCTAAGATGTCTCCAGCCCACAGCCCTGTGCCTATCCTAATGAACACCAGCCCTTACCTTCAACTCATTCTGGTAAAAATTTACCTATTTGGTTATATTGATTGTGTTATCCTTTCATTTGCTTTTTCCAAATAGCACTTGTCTACTTGAGCTCAAGTACTAGTCCCTTCCCAGGAAGCAAGAGAAATGCCCACACTTCTCCAGTAGATCAGCTCAGGCCCTGGCCCTCAGGCTCAGACACAGCTTGTATTAGTGTGAAAAATTGCACTGCCCACATCAACCCACACCACACTGTGTCCTCAATGGGATTCTGCTAACAAGCCCTACCTTTTCTTTATTCACTGTTTTAATTGCCCACTTAGTTTCTGTTTCCTTGTCTGTAGCTTCAACGACCAGTCCAAAGCTCCCTTGTCCCAATATTCTTCCAAAGGTATAGAAATCCTGGAGACAAAATAAGAATTCTTTTGTCTTTCTCTGCCATTCATCGGGTATTAAAAATGAGCACATAATACTGAGAGGTATCTGCTCAAGGGAAGAGAGATTCTGTTACAGGATAAAATCAAAGAGATGACGCTACTTATTTGCTTCAGTATTCACAAAAAATCTTAACTAACAAAAAATAAGTTTTGATGAATTTTATTAACTATCCCCTTTGGAGGGAAACTATAAAATTCCAAATGGTGAAATACGGAAAAACTCAAAAGTGTAAAATGAGTCCCTTTCAAACTATAATATTAATGAAATATCTTTATAAATATTAATAAAATATCTTCAGAAGAAAAAAGAAATGGAATGGTAATATACACACACATTTGCATACATATATATAAATACAATTTATACAGTCACCAAAAAAATTATTCCAAAACTCAGAGTTATACTACAAAATCAATATATACACCCATTGAACAATTGCTTTATTGTTTACAATTAATGTTTTCTCTTTTTCATTATCTCTATTAGTTATTACTCTTATTTTTTTCTCATTTTGTTTTAGAAAAAGCAATATATGACAGAAATTTGAATAAAAATTAGCACTGAGGAGAGGAATAGCTGGGTCAAATGGTGGTTCCATTCCCAGTTTTCCAAGGAATCTCCATACTGCTTTCCATATTGGCTACACCAATTTGCAGTCCCACCAGCAATGTACGAGTGTGCCTTTTTCCCCACACAATTCACAATAGACTGTGGAACCAACCTAGATGCCCTTCAGTAGATGAATGAATTTTTAAAATGTGGCATACATACACAATAAAATATTACTCAGCAATAACAGAGAGTAAAATCATGGCATTTGCAGGTTAATGGATGGAGATGGAGAGGATAATAAATACTAAGTGAAGTTAACCAATCCCCAAACAACAAATGCCAAATGTTTTATCTGATATAAAGAGTCTAACTTATAGTGGGGTAGGGAGGGGGGCATGGGAGGAATAGACAAACTCTAGATAGGGAAGAGGTTTGGGAGGGGAAAGGAGGGGGCAGAGGGTTAGCAATGATAGTGGAATGTGGTGGACATCATTGGTGTGAACATACTCTATATACAAACAGAGATATGAAAAATTGTGCTCTGTATGTGTAATAAGAATTGTAATGCATTCCACTGTCATGTAGTTACAAAATAAAATTTAAAAAATTAGCACTGAGAAGAAAATGAACACATCCACAATTCCACCATCCAGACCAAGACTCTTTCTGCTTATCATTTAACAGCTAAATTAACTGCTCCTATTCCCCACTGCTTACACTCCTTTCTTACTTTTCTACAAGAAATGTCCAATGACTTAATTCCTTCTCAGAAGGCTTTCCTTCCTAACTCTGCACAACGATGACTGTTACTTTATTTATACTCCCTTCAACATGTTTATATTAGTCTTCAAAAACTATTATTACTATCATGCTTGTTTTGGCTTTTGTTTTGTTCCAAGACAGAATAGAAACTCCTTAAAGAGCTATTTCTGTTGTATCCATTAAAAGACCTAGTTCCTCCCTCTTCCCCAATACCACATAATAGTGTAGTAGTGAGAATCAAAGTCAGAAAACTCAGATGATTAATCAGAAAATAGGACAAAGTATAATTTTATTTTTTATTATATTTACATATAACTCCCACATATATAGTATGTAAAGTGAATTAAATCTCAATTAATATAGTCATTTACCCTTTTTTCCACAGAATAATCTCTTCATAACTATGTCCCAAATTTCTCTTGTCCTTTAAAACAAAACCAACCTTAATTTTCCTCTTTAAATATACAGAACCACATTCTAAATACAGTATTTTAGTACTGATTAAGTTGGATTTTTTAAAAATGAGGAGTGCACAGTGTTTTATAACTTATAGTTTTCTTCAACTAACTGCTCTGATAGTGTTATATACTAGTTAAAAAAAGGAGAAAATGATTTCTTGTCTCTAATAATTTTAAGAGGATGCTGTTAAAATGATAATTCAAATATATTTTTATTGACACAGAGGAAGTTGATGATATAGCAGAATGTGAAAACCATGTACTTACAATCCCTTTAAAACACGTGGGTATGATAAGGCACTTACATTGGTGTGTGGACAGATGTCATCTAAATATTAAGAGTGGTTATAGGTAGTAGACTTGCAGATGATTGTAACTTCATTCTTTATACTCTTTGAAATGATAAAAATATTTATAGTGAGTTTGTCCATGCTATGGGGGAAAGAAGTTTGAATTTCAACTATACAAATTAAAATTATTTCTTTAAAATGTACATATACTTGAAATATTTCTTAATTTAAAACAGACTTTTTGAAGAAAAATAGAGTATAACTGGTACATAAATAGAAAAAAACTGAAGATAATAGATTGGCTAAAACTGTGTGATGATTTTTATTTTCTTCACTTTTTATCTGCATGTTCATGATCTTTTACAGTGAACACATTTTGCTTTTTGAAAAGCTCTTATAGCTAAATTTGTGGACTTTGTAAAGTGCAGAACTTTTATTTAAAGGAAGAATGTTTAAACTTTTCATGTCAACGTTTCCTAGGAAGTTTTCCTGATCACTCCAGATAAATTGCCAAATATCTCCTAACACAATTTTAAAAAACTACTTAACATGAATGAAAATTCTTCTTGTAATTATTTTTATTATAGTTTCTTCAATCTCGTATTAAAGGGACACAATTTAATTTTTAATGGTTCTAATATTTAATTCATATTCTTATATAATAATCAAAATCCTTGAAGAATAATACTGCTATTGATCCAATCTGGAAAAGATAGAAAGATTACAAGGGAAACTGTGGCCTCCCTATCAATCACCAAGGAGATGAACAGCTAAAGTATCAAAAGTCATGTGGCTTCTACATCTTCAAGGAGTCCACATATGCACTGTACTTTGAGGGACAGCCAACATTACACCAAAATGTTCTCCTTTTTTCTAGTAAAAATGCCCTCTTCTTTATTGAAGTCCATTTCATCCTCTATGAGCAAGAAATTTAGCCTGCACTTTCTTGAGTAAACACTTTTAAGTGGGTTACAGTGTACACACCTGTGATCCCAGCAGCTCAGAAGGCTGAGGAAGGAGGATCGCAAATTCAAAGCCAGCCTCAGCAATGGCAAGATGCTAAGCAACTCAGTGAGACCCTATCTCTAAATAAAATACAAAATAGGGCTGGGGATGTGGCTCAGTAGTTGAGTGACCCTGATTTTAATCCTTGAAAAACTTTGACATACTTGAAAATGGGAATTTTCCTCCTTACTTTACTTCTTTTCCTTAAAAGCTGATTTTGAAATCTTTTTTTTTTTTTTTTTGCCACTAATCACTGACTTAGAAGCAACCTGCAAGTCCCTAGAAGCTTCAGCTTGTTTCCTGTATACCTCAATAGAAGATCCATCCTCCATCCTTATGTGAGGAACTTTTCCTTCTGAAATGTTGCACCGACTCCACTGTTGTTGACATGGTTTTCTTTCTACATTTGAGGTTCTGGAGGTCTAGAACCAAAAAGGAATTTTGAAAAATAACTTTAAGATACAATATTCTTGTTGGTAACGAACTCTAATTTAAATAATCCAATATTCTCTGAATTAAGATAACATAGTAATAACTCACTCAGAGACGCCTACATGGCCATAACTATATAATTCAAGTAGTAAATAGTAGTTGATGGGGAAAATGTGAAACAGGTTCAATTTGGGGGAGTGAGAACATGACTTTTCTTAAACTTAACTGCTTTCTGTCTCAAAAATTGTACTAAATCAACTATACTCTTCTATACTACCTCTTCTTTATGTGGATAAATATAAATAAATCAGTTCAACTGGGTATCTATAGATTGTTTGTAACTAATGCAAACTGATTTTGTAAAGTATATTTGAAATTCCAGTTAGAAAACCAGAAATTTCCTTAAATAATAAACCATAATCACACTTTATTTAAACACAGACATAAGTCTCATTCTGCATCAGTGGAAGAAAATGCTCAAAAATTCAGATTTGATTCAATTTGAAAAATCAATCCTTATAAGGATTTGTTTAAAGGGCTGGAAAGACATTGCTAATTGTTGTGGATCCTGAAAAATAATTAATTTGGGTATTAGTTGGAAATATCATAAGACATACAATTAACCAACTTTGCTCACCTCTTTTGTAATAATGTTTCTTTTTAAAATATTTTAGTTGGACCTTTATCTTTATTTATTTATATGAGGTGCTGAGAATCGAACCTAATGCCTCACATATGCTAGGCAAGCGCTCTACCACTGAGCTACAATCCCAGCCCAGAAATGTTTCTTTTATGGTTAAGAAGGAAAGGAATTATCTGACAAGGGCTCATGAGAAGGAATTAAGAAAGGGATTAAATAATGGGATGTTAACTATAATAAGATGTAGAATCCTTAATATTTACCAAATCTTTCCCAGAAGGTTCTCTGCTGATACTTTTTTCTTTTTTTCTCTCTGCTGAAACTACAATTTCTGAACTGGCAATGCTTGATGTCTGTGACATTTCTACCACCAAAACTGGAGAATAGTTTGATGCACAAGAACATAATCTAAGTCCATTATTCTGCAGGGTAGATGAACAGTGGGGGCATTGTCTAGATATTTTATTCAAGTCACTATCAGCCATTTGTTTAGCTCTGCAACAAAAATAACTTGAAAGATGTTTACACTTTTTAAGGAAGAGAATAATCAAAAAGGATATGGTAGGTTGAAGGTGAAAACTGCAATTTCCAATTGGTAAGGTCCTTAGGTTAATGATGCACTAGATTTATATTCACACATGAGATCTGCAGAAAGAAAAAAAAATCATTTAGGAAATTCCTATCCCACAATCCTCCTAGAGATTACAGAAAAACTAGTAACTAGCATCAAAAGCATCTCTTACCACAGGAAAAGTTAATGTCAACAACAAAATTGGACTACAAGGATGCTGAAAAACATGTTCTAAAACAGTGTTTTATCAAATTATAGGGATGGGTTATAAAATCATTTTGGTGGATTGATACAAATTTTTGTAAATGAAGTTGAATAGAACAGATAATATCAGAATTTGCATCAATCCTCAGTAAGTCTGTGAAATATTTAATAATACAAATATGTTATAGAATGTGTGTGCATTGTGTGCATACTTGGTCAAGGTGTAAATATTCCTTAATGTGGGTTATGGCAAAAAAAAAACAAGATCTAAAAATATTGGTATAAAACATATATCAGTGTTCAAAATTTAAAGCCTTTGTCTATTTATTATCAGAGAAAATTCTTATGCATTTCACAAAGGAATAGATAATTTGATTTTTAAAAACTACTCAATTCTAAAATGTTCAAAGAGATTATTACCAGTAACCACATTTTTACATGAACATGGAAAAAAATAGGAATGAGTGGGTGCTATTTTTCCATGAATCTAAAATAGGTATATTCAGAATCCTACCAAACTAGGTTCATTGACTACTATATGGTGGCAAGTTAAAAAGATCTGACCTGCAGAGGAAAGAAGGAATGTGCTAGTAGTATATATAAGAGAATCTTATAACAAGTTTCCAAAAATACCTAGAAATACATTATTATGGTTTTATGTCAGACTATTTCAGATACTCTTTAAATGTGTATTTTGAAGTCACAGAATCAAAAGTTTTGAGATATGTAAAATACACTGTTGTCCTTTGAAATGGAATAAGCTTGGCCAGAATAGGAAGATAAATATTTTTATTTCATTAAAGAAATACATTTCTAGCCAGTTGCAGTGGTGCACACCTGTAATCCCAGCAGCTCAGGAGGCTGAGACAGAAGGATCACAAGTTTCAGCCAGCCTCAGAAACTTAGCAAAGCCCTAAGCAATTCAGCAAGACCCTGTCTCAAAATAAAAATTTTTAAAAACTGGGGATGTGGCTTAGTGGTTAAGTGTCCCTGGGTCCAATCCCTGATACCCTCCCCCCAAAAAATAAAAGCACAAAGAAACAAAAGGGGGGAGGGAAGGAGGAGAAAGAAAAAATCTATTTCTAGTCTTAGTTGTCTAAGCCTAGTTTTTTAATCAGAAAAGAACACTGACTTTTATCAAATCCTTATCTACTTTATCATATTTTTTTCTTATTGGATCTTGTTATATGTCATATTAAATTAAAATCTTTTCTAATATTAAAGTGTTCTTGCATTTATAATATGAACCTTATGTGATCATGATGGATGATTCTTTTAAAAGTACTAAAAAACTGGCATGTTTGCATTTTGGCAGCTTTATACATAAGTTAACCTGGTCTACAATTTTCCTTTTCAGCCATCTTTATCAGGTTTTAATATGGGCTGCTGGCTAATTTCATGAAACAAATTGGATACCCTTCCATTTTTTAATGCTTGATAGCAATCCACATAGTATGGGAATCTACAGAAATATTTGCCAGGTCCAAAGGATTTATGAAAGATATTGCTAGCAGATTATCCAATATTTATTTCTCATCCTTCCTTACTAACAGAATCCTGATTCCATTTGTGGCAGCAAACAGTGTGCTCATTAACATCATATATTTTCTGACCTCTCTTGTAGATTAAGGATAGTTATGTGACTTATGGCCTAGAAGCTTACTTAAAAACAAATTTTTTTAAAAAAATTATTCTTTTTAGATCTACATGAGAGTAGAGTGTATTTTGACATTATACATACATGGAGTATGACTTATACTAATTAGGATCCCATTCTTATGGTTGTATATGATATGGAGTTTCACTGGTGGTATATTCATATATTAACATAGGAAAGTTATGACCAATTCATCCTATCCCTTTGCCTTCCCTTCATTCCCCTTTGTCTAATCCAATGAAATGCTATTGTCCTCCCACCCCTTGTTGTGTGTTGTAATCCACGTATCAGAGAGAACATCCAGCCTTTAATTTGGGGGAATTGGCTTATTTCTATTAGCATGATAGTCTCCAGTTCCATCGTTCACCAGTAAATGCCATAATTTCATTCTTCTTTATGGCTGAGTAATATTCTATTATATGTCACATTTTCTTTATCCATTTAACTGTTGAAGGGCATATAGGTTTGTTCCATAGCTTAGCTACTGTGAATTGAGCTGCTGTAAATATTGATGCAGCTGAGTCATTAGTAGGCTGATTTTAAATCCTTTGCGTACATACCAAGGAGTGGGATAATTGGGTCAAATGGTGAGAGGGAATTTAAGATGCACAGAAATAATAAAAATGCAAGCTTTGTTGAATTTTGCCAATCAGGCCCCAAATAAACTGATTCCTCACTACCTCTCAGATTTTATATCTTCACATTTTCTCTCTCACTCTGGATACCCCGATCTCCTGTTGCTCCTTGAAGATGCCAAGCATATGCCTTTTGAAGCCTTTTGGCTTTCTTTTTGCTCTGCCTAGGATGCTCTTATCTTAAATATTTGCCTGCTCTATTGCTTTCTTATGGTTTCTGCTTATTTGAGAGGCCTTTCCTATCCACCTCATCTAAAAAAGAAGGCCTGCTCACTCAATCCCCTTACCTTACTTTATTTTTCTTTATAGCACTTATCATTTCACTCAGGAAATTTTATAAAAGAGTTCTTTCCCTCCTTTAGAGAAGAGATGATTCCCATATAAATTTTCAGCAATGCAAAGCCACCTAATTCATTTCATTGAGTTTGATTATGGCAGTGTTCCCCAGAAGGGGAGAGGTCCTTCTGGCCAATCTCATTTATGCATAAATGCAAAAGTCCTAAATGTTCTATTTGTATTTACCCTAGGTAATGTATACAGTGTGTTCCAAGATAATTGGATATAAGTAATAGACAAGTCAGCCCACTAAGCATGACCTTTCATCAAAGTAGCAGGAAAAAATTATTCTGTTGTTGTTAAAATTCATAATGGCAAGCTTGAGGATAGGTGCATAGAAAGTACCTCCAGACAGGTAGAAGAAGAAAAGAATATACCTGATGCCATACACAATGCATACCTGGACAAACGCTTAACCTTGTTTTTCAAGTACGTGTAGCAAGACAAAGGTAACTCAGAATTTACCTGTATACACTTTGTGAAATGATTTAACTTCAAGCCTAGAAGAAAATGCTTTGTATTTCAAGTTAAATATAAAGCCTGTAACCATCAATGACTTAGAGCAGTAGAACAGATCTGCAAATAATAGCCTTTACATTTAGCAAAAATAGTGCTTTCTCTCTACAGGTGTAGAAAAGTCCATGTCAGATGTATGCATTTAGAATACTGATTTTATGGTACTTTTTATAAGAAACTGTAAGAAGCATTCACAATATAAAGGTTTATTTAGACTGTAGCTGAGTTTCTTCACTATAAACAGTACGTCTAAAAGCATGATTATCATGTTCTTCAAGTTAAAAAAATTATATAATTCACAAAATATGTGTGCAGATATATATACATATAATATTCACAAACTTTTTACCAGAACTGTTAAATATTAAATTTCCCATTTTTTACTACTAAGTTATAAGGCAACTTAACTATTTTTCAGATATGTAGTTTGCAATTATTTTTCCTAGTCTGTATGTTTTCTTTACATTCTGTTGATTCTTTCCTTTGTTGTGTAGAAGCTTCATAGTTTGATATAATCCTGTTTGGTTTTGTTTTGTAGCCTTTTGATGTAGTATTTTAAAAAAATCATTGTCAAAGCCGATGTCAAAGAATTTTTCACTTATATTCTCTTCTACAAGTTTTATGGTTTTAAATCCTATAGATCTTTTGTTTCTTTTGAAAAGATTTTTGTGTATGGTATAATAGTGTAATCATCCATTGGCAAGTAGAAATCCCATTTTCTCAACAACATTTATTAAAGATACTATCCATTCACCATTGTGTCTTTTGCTACATTTGTCAAAAATTAGTTGACCATATTTGTTTAAATTTATTTCTGAGCCTTCTATTCTATTCCACTTGTCTGATGTCTGTTTTTTTTATATCAATAGTATTTTTTGTTTTATTTTGTTTGTTTGCAGAAAGTTGAGGATTGAACCCAAGGCCTTTGCACATGCTAGGCACTTTGTAATATAATCTTTAAAAAAAATCAGAATATGATGTTTCTGAATCTGCTTTTCTATTGTAGTATTGTTTTGATTATTTGGGGTTTTTGTAGTTGCTTAAGAATTTTAGTACTGGGCTGGAATTGTGGCTCAGTGGTAGAGTACTTGCCTGGCATGTTTGAGGTACTGGGTTCAATCCTCAGCCCCACATAAAAATAAATGAATAAAATTAAGGTATTTTATCCATCTACAACTAAAAAAAAGAATTTTGGTACTGATTTTCTATTTCTGTGAGGAATGCCATTGGAATTCTTGTAGGGATTATGGTAAATCTATATATTGCTTTGAGTAACATGGATATTTTTAACAATATTAATTCTGCTCATCCATGAATATGGGATATCTTTCCATTATTTGTGTATTCTTCAATTTCTTTTATCAATGTTTTATAATTTTCAGTGTACAAATCTTTTATTTCCTTGGTTAAATTTATACCACATTTTCTTTTTGATACTATCATGAATGGGATTATTTATTAATTTCTTTTTCAGCGATATTATTATTTACATATAAAGTGCTAATTTTTGTATATTGACTTTGTATCCTGAAACTTTTCTAAATTCATTTATTAGCCTAATAATTTTTTGTGGAATCTTTATAGAGTTTTATACATTTAGGAGCATATTATCTGCAATGGAAAAAATGTTACTTCTTCCTATCTAAATTGGATGGCTTTCTCCCCATTATCTGACTCTTATATTTCCAATACTATTTTGAGTAGAAATGGTGAGAGTGGGCACCCCTGGCTTATATTGAGTCTTAGTGAAAATTTTTTAGTTGTTTCCCACTGATCATGATGTTATCAGTGGGTTTTTTAAACCTTTTTTATGTTGAAAAACTTTCCTTCCCCACATAAACTATTAAGATTCTTTATCAAAAAAGGATGCTAAAAATGGCAACAAATATATCAAAAAATTTTAACATCATTAGCAATCACAGAAATGCAAAACAAAACTACACTGAGATGAATGACAATCTTCAAGAATATAAATAATAATAAATGCTGGTGAGGATGTGGGGAGAAAGAAATGCTTATTTATTGTTGGAGGGACTGCAAATCAAAGCAATCACTTTGGAAATCAGTATGGAGATTCCTCAAAAGACTAGGAATGGAACCACCATATGACCCAGCTATCCCATCCATTGATATTTAGCCAAAAGAATATATACAATAATGACAAATGTATTCCACAGTTTATAGCAGCACAATTCACAATAGCCATGTTATGAAACCAGCTTAGGGGTCCATCAGCAAATCAAGGGATAAAAAAAATGTGGTATTTGCACACAACATAATTCTACTTAGCCATAAAGTATAATGCAATTGTGTCATTTGCTGGTAAATGGAGGAACTGGAGAGCATTATGCTAAGTGAAATAGGCCAGATTCAGAAAGTCAAGGGTCAAATGTTTTCCCTTATATGCAAAAGCTAGAGAGAGAAATGAATTTTAAAAGGGAGGATCTCACAAAAACAGAGGGGAGTCCGGTTGAATAGAGGAAGGAGATTGAGAGGGAGAGAAGAGAGGATGGAAAAACATGATACTAGGAAATAAAATTGACCAAATTTTGCTATATTCATCCATTAATATATCACAATGAATTTTACTGTTATGAATAATTATCATGTACCAACTAAATATATATAGATATATAAATAGTAGAGAGACTAGTAGAGTAGAAAAAGTGGATCAGTGGGAAGGAGAAGAGGCAGGAACTGAGAAATGAAATAATATGATTGTGTCACAATGAACCCTACTATCATGTACAATGACAATGTACCAATAAGAACATTAAAAAGAAAGAATGCTAAACTTTTTTCAAGTGCTCTTTCTGTGTCAAAATGTCATGTAGTTCTTATCTTTCTTTCTGTCAATGTGGTGGATCACAATGATTGATTTGCAAATATTAAGCCAGCCTTGAATGCCTAGGTAAATCTTACTTGGTCTTGATGTGTAATCTTTTGATATGTTGTATAATTCAGTGTGCTAATACTGTATTCAGATTTTTGCATTGATATTCACCAGAGATACTGTCCTGAAGTTTTCTTTTCATATGGCATCTTTGTCTAGCTTAGGTATCAAAGTGAGGCTGGTCTTATACAATAGGTATAGAAATGTTATCCCTAGCTCTATATTGTGGAAGACTTTAAAAAGTACTGGTAATAGTTATCCTTTGAGTGTTTGGTAGAATTCAGCTGTGAAAACATCTGGTCCTGGGCTTTTCTTTACAGGAGTTTTTTAAAATTATTTCTTCTTCAATCTCTTTCTTGTAACCCAATTGAAAACTGAACAAAGGATCTGAAGAGATATTTCTCCAAAGACAACATAGAAACAACCAGCAAGTATATGAAAAGATGTTCAGCTCCACTTATCATAAGCAAAATGTAGATGAAAACCACAATGAGATATCACCCTACATCCATCAGGATAGGAATTATTTTTAAAAAGACAAAGGGATAATAAATGTTGGAAAGGATGTGGAGAAAAGGGAACCCTAGTACACTACTGGTGGGAATGTAGATTAATAGAGCTATTAGGGAAAACAATATAGAGTCTCTAAAGAATTAAAAATTGAACTATCATATGACCCAGCAATCCCTCTTCTAGGTATATGCCCGAAGGAGAAGAAATCACCACCTCCTAAAGATATCTGCACTCCCATGTTCATTGTAGCATTGTTCACAATAGCCAAGATATGGAAACAAACTAAATGCTATCAACAGATGCAAGAATAAAGAAAATGTGTTATATGAGTACAATTCAATCTCTTAAATAAGAGATTCTGCTATTGACCACACCGTGATGGATTTGGAGGATATTATACTATGTGAAATAAGCCAAACTGAAAGAAAAATATTGCAGTTTTGCTTATATGAGGAATATAAAAAGAGTTTAGATACACAGAGATAGAGAATGAAATGGTAGCTACCGCACTGGAAGGGGAGAGAAGATGGAGAGATTATAAGTCAAATGATACAGAACAGCAGGCACAAAACATTAGGACTAAAGTTAATAAAATTGCATTAGGGAATTTTATTAAATAAGTACATTTTAGTTGCTCTTATCACAAAAAATGTAACTATGTGAGTTGATTAAATATGTTAATCTGCTTCACTGTATTAACCACTTTACTATCTACCCTGTATTCCATAACATAATGTTGTAAACCTGAAATACAAAAAAATTTGTTAAGTAAATAAACAAATAAATTTTCTATTTTAAAATTAGTTAGGAGTTTGGTTTTTTTGTTTTTGTTTTTGTTTGTTTGTTTTGTTTTTGTTTTGGGGTACTGAGAAATGAACTCAGGGGCACTCAGGGGCTTAGTAGCCACACCCCAGTCCTTTTTTAGAGACAAGGTCTCCCTGAGTTGCTTGGGGCTTCTCTAAGTTGCTGAGGCTGACTTTGAACTCACCATCTATCCTCCTGCCTCAGCCTCCAGAGTTGCTAGCATTATAGGTGTGTGCCATAATGCCTGGAAGATTTGGGGGTCTTAAAAGCTGCTATTTTCTTAGCTTTGTACAGAAAGCATTTCCTTTATTTTTCATCAATTCTCAATAAATCATCATCTTCATATCACTGACAACTAAACTTCTGAGTACTTTTTGCTCCAGTTTTCTGATTTATATGTTGCCTTAGAGTATTTGGTAGCTACATTCAGAAAGCACAGGCATTCCTATTACTTACTGAGGAGTTTTATTTCTATTCTCCAGTCTACCAGCCACTACATTTGCCAAATGATGTTCTACTTTCTTAACACAGCAATTCTAAAACAATAGATTGAATGAATGCATGCAAAACTTCTTGACAAGAATTAGATTTCAAATTTAACTTCTTTTTGGCTGGCTGAATTAAATTATCCTATCTTTAACAAAAACGAAACTAGAACAAATGTTTACTCACATTTCTTTCTCTCATTTATGAATGGATTTTAAAGATTTATTACTAAAATATATCTACTATCTAACAAGCCAAAGGATGTTATTCATATTTTAGAGGCATAAAATTAATCAAGTGTTGCAAGCCTAACCTTATATAAACACAAAGATTAATAGTTCTTTTTCTATAGAATCATGAAATTATGTTTAAACAGGGCTTTAGATATAAAAAAGATATATTAGAAAATCAAAGACACTTTGGATATAACAATGTTTCTTTGTGTCCCCAAAGACTGGACATACATAGGTATTAGAGAAAATGTAAGCAAATAAAATGAGTTCCAATCATGCCAGTATTTAACTAATGCATGAGCTTTCCTTTAGCTAAAGATTTTCATTTTATTTTCAGAACTAAGCCGAGGCAATAGAACAATTCTGATACTGAAAATCTCAGAGCTTTTATTTAATCATAAAAAGGTCTCTTACATATTGGCCCTAGAAAATACACTTATAGCAATTTCCTCAAGAAAATGAACACAAGAATGGTTTTATGAGATATAACCAGTTACAATTTTCTTCCCCAAAAGCAATTTTTTAGTTTTCTTTGCTAAGACTGTGTCTACAAGGAACCTAAACAGTCAGTCAATTCAGTCAAAAATGTGTTCTATTCAAGTGAAGAAAAAATCTTATGAATTGACATTATGCAGACCAAGCTGAATGACTGGATATTAACTTTTTAACTATGTATTTTTGTAACATGTTTACAAGCCTAAAAAGGAATCAAATGAGAATTCTAGATCATATTCTTATATTTTAAAGAAGACCTACATTTGTTTATTATTTCCATTAATAGCATGATTAGGAAAATGAGTCTGTATTATCTTGTAAAAATATTTATAGCATATTTAAGATTTATATTGTTTCAGAGATTTAAAAAAGTTCAATGTTTGCTGTCTGCTAATTTTTTTCTATTTTAATTTGCATAATGTTCCTCACTGATAAAATTATAATAGGGAGGGGCAATCTTCATTATATTCACTCCATTATAGATTAATTTAAGAATAGAAGTGTTACTAAAAAATTTGACTCAAAAATGCTGGATAAATCCAGGAAACTCTATCTCTGATTCCTTCTTGTTGTTTATCAAGATTCTTTTCTCCATATACAACCAGAATCCAGGAACCTTTATACCAGCACAGACCCTTCCTTGTGCCTAGCAGGCACTCAGAGAAAATTTGACTGAGAATTTTTGTGAGAAAAATCGCAAATCACTTAGGCAGAAAAATATGCAAGTATATAGAAAAAATCATCAAAGAAAGGAGGGAACAATAATAAATACTGGAGAGGATACAGAGAAAAAGGAACACTTTTACACTATTGGTGGGAAAAATTTATAGTGCAACCACTATGGAAATTATTATGGAGATTCCTCAAAAGACTAGGCATAGAACCAACATATGACCCAACCATACCACTCCTCAATATTTGACCTTAAGAATGAGTCATCATACTATAGTGATACATGTACACTCATGTTTATAGCAGCACAGTTCACAATAGCCTATGGAACCAGCCTAGGTGTCCATCAGCAGATGAATGGATAAAGAAAATTTTAAAAGTATATATACAAGTGGGTTATGAACTCCCAACTTTACCCCGTATACAGATTGCTGCCACTTGAATCAAACTGTGAAAGATGATGTATTAAGAACTGTGTAATGTTTTGAACGACCAACAATAAAAAAAAAGTATATATACACAATAGAGTTTTACTGAACCATAAAGAAAAAAAATTATGTCATTTGCAAAAAAATGGATGGAACTTAAAAAAATTATGTTAAGTAAAATAAGCCAAACTCAAATGGTCATATATAGAAGCTAGAGAGGAATAAGGAAAAGAAAGTTGGGGAGTCTCATGAAAATTGAAGATAGATCAGTAGCGTAGAGGAAAGGGACCAGGGGGAGGGAGGAGGAAAGGAAAAGGGATATACAGGAGAACTATATTGCCCAAATTATATTGCTATATTTTGTGTATGTATGAATATGTAACAACAAATCCCACCATCATATGCAATTATAATGCAACAATAAAAAATGTGGGATAAAAAGAAAGGAGGGGATATTTTGGGGGAGGGAAATCTCAAAAGGAATATGAGGGCTCTCTTCATAGATGTAAAGAAGAATAGGCATAAAAGATTAGGCTTGTATGCAGTTCAAAGAAAGAGTATATGCCAATTCCAATCTAATATAAAGAGCCTCCTAACATTCACAACTGCCAAAGATGAAAAGAAAGACTATCTGAGTTACTAGATGGGTTTGAGCAGAACTTGGAAGGGCAATTGGCAGGGAAGCCATAGAAGGGTTTTAAGTATCTTGAGGTTCCTTTTAGCTCTAAAGGTCTATGAAAAGAAATCACTCCTTCTAGTAATCATCTGAGAGCAGACATTTAAAAGAACTGAAGTACCAGGTGACCACACCTATTTGAAGGTTTCAATATAATAATGGGAATCCTGCTTTCTACCACAGACCAGACCAGTTAGAGAGCTAAAATTCACCTCAGCTTACCTGGGTTTCAGCTCTAATAGAGCAGCCTCATTTAAGTTTAACTTGGGGTGGGGTAGTTATAAAATGGAAAAAGGAAATGTGTTGAAGACTAGATGCTCTGAAAAGTGGCTTTGGCTAGAAAAGAAAAAAATTGAAGAGTAGAAGATATTGTAAGAAAAAGGAAATAAAACCTACTTACCCCTCATGGAATAAGAGGTAGTAGGTTTAAGAGTAAGAAAGTGGGCCCGTGTTAAATTCTGTGATCGAAGGGTCCATCCTCTATGTTGAATGTTCTCAGAAGTAGTGAAAGAGAGGAAACTTCCAAAGCCAGCAATTCCCATAAAACTACTTAGTAAACAAAAGGTATAAGGCTCAACTCAGATGTTTTGTACCATGTGAGAAAAAGCATTATGCCCTCAAGATCATGTTGAAAATCTGGAAGCACAGTTTTAGAAGGGTTCTGTCAACTTCACCTTGTGGCCAGACCTCTGCAAACTGAACAACAACAACAACAAATCCCATGACCCCTGTTTTTAAGTTTCAGAGAAGTGATATTAATTTAATAAAACATAAACAACAACAAAAATTACTTTCCTGAAGTGTAAGCCCCTCCAGGGCAGGAATCATGTCCTAGTCAGCTCATTATCTTGTGGAACGAAAGGCCTTCATTAAATAAGAATTATTGATTGAAAGTGATTCACCAGTTGGAGGAAAGAGTTTTGGAACTCAGGAATATAATATATAATGCAGTTGCTTACTCTAAGTGGCCTGATGTGCAAAGAATGTATTTGTGAGGTCTCCTGGCCAACAAAAAACAGCACCACAGTTCAACCTCCACCCCATCTTGTAGTTTCATTCCAGAGCGACACACACCAAACCCCTACACCAATCCTGATTCCAATCAGGCTAAACTTCCACCTGATTCTGAAAGGATTTCTTTCACACTAAATGCTATAACTGTACTTCCATTTTTATTTTCTAGTCAATACTTTTGGTTTTCAAGAATCTGGAAGTATAAGAACACATAAGTATGTATTTTGGTAATGGACCATAATGCCAAACCCAAAGGGTTTCTTCCATCTTTATCCAGTCTCCAACAATTACAGACACTAGCCATAATTCTTATTACTAAGATTCTCATTTTCCTTTTGTGTATGTATGTGTGTGTGTGGTTTATGTCCATTGATATTTGATTTAAAAACTAGAACTAAGAAATTTTTTAAAATTAATTTGCTAAATTCACATAAAATAATGATTTAAGCCTCATTTAAGATCACTATTTTTTTTTCAGGAGGCAGGGGTACTGGGACTGAACTCAGGGGCACTCAGCCACTAAGCCACATTCCCAGCTCTATTTTGTATTTTATTTAGAGACTGGGTCTCACCGAGTTGCTTAACTCCTTACCATTGCTGAGGCTGGCTTTGAACTTGTGATCCTCCTGCCTCAACCTCCCTAGCCACTGGGATTACTGGCATGTGCTACTGCGCCTGGTAAGATCACTATTTTTTCAGAGACTCTAATCAGCAATAACTGGTTCATATTTCTTTCATGATAAAACAATGTAAGTCATAGCCAAGACCAAAAAATTTCCCATGAGACATAGTGTAACTTTCCCAGGTTTCCTAGCCACATCATCTTAAATAAGGATTCTTCTTTTCTAGAAGAACCTACCTCCTTCCATCCTAACAAGGGAGCATTCACCTGTAGCACATAAAACCCAAACTTTTAGGCAGAACAAAAGCATTATAGAATGCCATACCCAAGAAATTAATGTCATATGGCTAATAATGTCAGTAAAACAGGAAGGAGAGAGGAAAAGTCTGGCTCCTACATCAATACTACCTAAGAAGACAAAAAAGGCACTTCCTGGCAAGAGTTCTGTAAGTTTAAATAGGAAGAGTGATCAGCAGGCAGTTGGGAATGAAATAAAAAACACCAGAGATGGAAGTAGGAGATCAGGTTCACTGAGAATCTGGTTGTCTGACAGTATGTATCCAGCAAACACTTTAATACTTATTATATACCAATGATCATACTGGGGCAAAAGATAAAGAGATCATCAAGACAAGATTATGGCAACAATGATAACTATGGACAAAGTGCAAAAGTGACCCAAAAATGGGAGTGACCATGATCTAGTTGGGAACATAATTTTAGAATGAGAGAAACAGGATTTGAACTCCACCTCTCCCAGCTTAGTCCCCCCATATATAAGTGGAGATAATAATAAAAACTATCTAATACAAATGTTGTGAGGATTAACTAGATAACACTTGTCAAACACCTAGTACTTTGCCTGGCACATATTATTGCTTTAAAAATCATTACTGCTGGGGCTGGGGTTGTGGCTTAGTGGTAGAAGGCTTGCCTAGCTAGCATGTGTGAGGCACTGGGTTGGATTCTCGGCACCACATATAAATGAACAAAATAAAGGTCCAAATAAAATAACACCAACCTTGTAAAAAAAATCATTATTACTGATTTGCTGAGGGAAAGGCTACAGAGGCTTCATGGGGCAAGTAATACTCAAACTAAGTTGGTTGGAGTTCTAATGGAGAACAAATTAAGGAAAGGCTCTCTAGATGGACACACCAACACATCCAGGGGTAGAGTCCATGGCTCCAGAGGAGTAGAAGAAGGAAGTTTTCATCTGAAGCAAGAACAAAAGGAGTGAGAAAACCAGATCTCGATTAAAATGAGAAAAAAAAAGAAGTATTTCTACAAAAGATTACAGCTAAACAAGAGTGTCTTCATTGAAAGGAGTGGTCTATATATAAGGCACAAACAAAGGAGGGATAGAGCAGGACATCAGGATCTTGTTTTGAAAGAGCTGTCACAAAGGACCGTTACACTGCAACATTTGTAGGTGGTCACATCCAACCCCAACATTAATCAGCCACAGACTTGAAAAGACTGAGTGACACCAAACTGCCAATATTAAGTAAGCATGTAAAGCTCAGCTATGGATGAGGTATAGGACATCAATGTCTGCTGAAAATACAAACTGAAAAGTTCAAAAGTATGAAGAATAGGCTCCAGCCAATACAATCAATCCAAATCTACTGCCTGTGATATTATAATTTAGTAACAAATTAATTGAAGCCAATTTTAAAAATTTCTTTAAATATATTTTTAGTTGTAAATGAACACAATACCTTTATTTTATTTGTTTATTTTTTATGTGGTGCCTAGATTGAACCCAGTGCCTCATGCATGCTAGGCAAGCACTCTACCACTGAGCCACAACCCCAGCCCTGAAGCCAATGTTTTAATTCCATAAAATATATGGTTTATTTCCAATTTGTGCCAAAATAACAAAAAAATAAAGGACATTTACATTATAGCTTTCACAATGAAATATTGTTCTTTATTCTATATACAACGTACACACACACACACACACACACACACACCTAAATTGAATGATGTTATACCATCTGAGAGTTGAACGACTCCAAATTTCTAAACAACTCATAAGCATTAAAATCTCAGAAGTTGTCTGAAACAATGATTCTATTTTATACATACAGGAACATAAAAATGAAATGCATCTGCTCTTACACAGGCAATAAAAACCCAACCTTTAGTGTTAGACCAAGAATCAAATTACTAACTGGTAACTTAACCTATCTGATCTCAACTTCCTCATACCCAATATATATAGATAGTGTCTATATACCTGCAGAATTGTTATAGGGAAAGGATATAATTTATTTATCCTTTACATTTGTCCTGATACATTTTAAGCTCTTAATAAATGGATTTTTTATTATTGTTATATAGCTCTGGCAAAAAAAAAACAATGGATGGTAGCATCTGAAATTATTTTTATCAGTCATAATCTCTCAACATAGTGCTCTAAATTCTGTTCTCCATGGATTCCAATATACAAATTGTCATCTAATTATCTCATAGATAGTTTAGAATATAACCTTATGGGAGTCTGCTCTAGATGTATGCAGCTGAGTTGTAGAGGAAATGATTTGATGAACTAGCCCATAAGCTACTTGTTTTATGAAAGCTAGAAGGTACCCAAATACTGTATTTATAAACATTTTAATTTTTAAATAGGTAAGTGCTCAAAATCAGGAACAGCTTAGCTTTGGCTAGACTATTAAATACAAAATATCACTACTTTATATTATACCTTAAGAACTGATTGAAAAAATAATATGTAAATGATTAGGTTTTCAGAGAAACAAGGCATCTGTATCCACAGATTTATTTGTTTGATGATTTTTTGAACATTGCAATAGTACTGTAAAAGCAATGTGATTAAAATCGATAGAGCACATCATTTGCTGATACTGTTGCCCAAGAAAAGGCAATAAGCCTTAGGCGTGTTATTAGTAGATTATATGATTTTACTGACAGATTCAAGATTTTTAAAGGCAACTGAGAATAGAGGGGACTTCTCTTTTAGAGCCAAGGGATTTTTCTCCAATTAAAAGGAAATCATTATGTCCCTTTTTTCATCAAGGTTTAAAATGTCCTCTATAACACTTGAAAAATAATATTAGTATTAAATTTCCCTTTATTTCCTAAAATAAAAAGAGGTTGCTAGGTCTAGTGAGCACCTTCAGTTCCAGCTGCTCAGGAGGCTGAGGCAGGAGGATCACTGAAGTCCAGGAGTTTAAGGCCAGCCTGGGCAACATAGAAAGACCCTGTCTCAAAAAAAAAATTATCCTGATTAAAATTAAACTGAAAAATCACTTTGGGGGGTAGAGATTATAAGTTTATTGCTTTGGAAAACTATACAAAGAAGAATATGAAAGTCCAATAAACATGAGTTTCCAAAACTTTTCTGCAAAAATGATCAATGACACTCTTTCATGTGCTAATGACAAAATGATAAACTTTTAGACACACCTTCAAATTCAAAGAATGCTATTTTTCAAAGTATACTTTTAGCTGGGTGCAGGATGCACACCAATAATCACAGCAATTTAGGAAACTAAGGCAGAAGGATTACAAGGCCAGTCTCAGCAACTTAGCAAAAGCCTGTCTCATAGAAAAAAAAACAAGGTATACTTGTTAACCATTCAGCAAAAGTTGTTGTTATAGAAAAATTAATTTGTCTGGAAAGCAGTAAGGATATCCCTCAAAAAACTAGAAATAGAATCACCAAATGACCCAGCTATCCCACTCCTTGGTATTTATCTAAAAGAACTAAAGTCAACATACCATAGTGATACGGCCACATCAATGTTTATAGCAGCACAATTCAAAATAAATAAATCATGGAACAAGCTTAGGTGTCCATCACTAGATAATGGAATGAGAAAGTGTGGTATATGTATACAATGGAGTTTTAATCAGCCATAAAGAAAAATGAAATTTTGTCATTTACCAATAAATGGATGAAACTGAAGAACATCATGCTGAGTGAAAGAAGCCAGACTCAGAAAATATGAATGTTTTCCCTCATATGCAGAAGCTAGAATAAAATAAGGGGAAAGAGGGGCAGGGATCAGATATCATAAAGATATAGGGAAGATCAGTGAAGTAAAAGGAGATTGAAAGAGAGGGAGGAAGGAGAGTAAAGGGGAGGAAACGTGAAACAAATTTAACAAAATCAAGTCATGTGCATTTATAAATGTACCACAGGGAATTCCACCTTTATGTATATGCATAAAGCACCAATCAAAAATGAATACATAAATAAGTGAAAGGAAGACAAGCAGAGTAAAAAAAGGAGAATAGGGGGAGGGAAAGGGGGCACTGGAGACCAAAATGGAGTAAATCAAATTCCACACATGTACAAATTTTGTCAAAATGAACCCAGCTAATATGTATAACTATTATGCTCTAATTTTTTAAAAAAGTGATAAAATTAAACTAACTCTAAAATCAGCTTCATCAGAATGCACATTCAACATAAACATGTCCATCCTAATCCCTAAACACCTCAAATCCATTAGTTTTCTCTATTCCAAATGTCACCCTGGTCCACATCATTGTCATCTTATGCCTAGATTACTGCAAGAGCTTTCTAATAGTCATTCTGGCTCCAATTTAGCCTTCTCATTCAAGGTATTTTCCACATTTAGCCAAGGTACTCTAATATGCAAATCTGATCATGTTTCTTTCTCCACACACACACAAAATCATTTCAAAAGCTTCCAATAGCATTGAGATTAAAGCAGACTACTTAGCATGACATACAAGAGCCTGGGTGATATGGCCTCAGCTTACTCCTTCAGGCTTATCTAATACTACTTCCTCAAAGTTTTCTGCAATGAACTTCTTTCATTTTCTGCAATCTTATGCTTTCTCAAGATCTCGAATACATGCTCATAGCCTGGAATACTCTTTCTGGTTCCTCTCTGCATCTGAATAATTCTTATTCTTGTTGCAGATCTCAACTTTGAAATTCTCTGAAATTCTCCTGAAACCTCAATTGAGCATGTGCCTCTCCTATATACACTGTCTTTGCTATATCACATGCTGAATTGCTCTTAGTCACTTATCTGTACCTTTCACTATTTCCAAACAATTCTAAAGGTAAGGTTATTATCTATATTGTTAGTGATTAAACAGTGAGACAATGACATTATGAAAAGTGCTTTCTAGAAAACATAGTCTACATGCAGTATACAGAATATACGGAAGGCAGGATAAAACTAGAAATTCTAAGGCAAAAAAAAATTATTATAACAGTTTATTGATGAAATTGTGAGCTTACCTAGGAAACCAGTGTCCAGGATAGGGAAAATAGCCAAATCCTAGAGATATTTAAGAAGTAAAGTGACAGGACTTTGCAACTGATCAGCTATGAGCTGGTGAGAGAAAAAGAAAAATAAAGAATATATGGAATACTGAGTTGGATGGTAGACATTCACTGAGAAAAGAAAGGAGGAAGAATAGATATAGATAATCAGTTCGCTTTAGTATGTGCTAAGTTTGCTTTGCCTTCAGGGTAATGAAATGAAGATGTCTTAAGAGGTAGTGAAAATGCATGTCCAGAGATGAGAAGAAACTTAGGTTGGAAACTTGGATTTAAAAGTTATGACCTAGAAAAGGAAACAGAAGTCATGGATATAGATGAGATTATCCAGGAAGAATATGTAGAATGAAACCATGGAGATAAGAACAAAGCTCTTGGGAACATTAACTTCTAAAGAATAATAAGAAGAGCCTAATGAAGAATGAAAAATGGTATCCATAGAGATAGCAAAGAGGGCATTTTAGGAAGGAAAGACTGGTCCAGAGGAAAATGGCTCAAAATTTTCAAGCAATGAGGACAAAAAAAAAAAAAAAAAAAACAAGCCAGGCATTATTGGCACCAAAGTAGACTGGTAGACCAATGGTACAGAACAGAGGACACATAATTACAGTTATCTTATATTAGACAAAGGCACCAAAAACATACATTGGAGAAAAGACAGCAAACATCTTCAACAAATGGTGATGGGAAAACTGAAAATCCATATGCAACAAAATGAAATTAGTCCCCTATCTCTCACCATGCACAAAAATAGAAGTGTATCAAAGACCTAGAAATTAAACCAGAGACACTGCACCTGTTAGAAGGAAAAGTAAGACCAAATTTCAATAATCTCATATTAGGCCCGGCTTCCTTAATAAGACTACTATAGCATAAGAATTAAAATCAAGAATCAATAGATGGGATGGATTCAAACTAAAAAGCTTTTTCTCGGCAAAAGAAACAATCAGTGAGGTGAATAGAGAGCCTATATCTTGAGAGCAAATTTTTACCCCTCACACATCAGATAGAGCACTAATCTCTAGGGTATATAAAGATCTCAAAAAGCTAAACCCCCAAAAAACAAATAGCCCAATCAATAAATGGGCCAAGGAACTGAGCAGACACTTCTCAGAAGGTGATATACAATCAATCAACAAATATATGAAAAAATGCTCAACATCTCTAGCAATCAGAGAAATGCAAATCAAAACTACTCTAAGATTTCATCTCACTCCAGTCAGAATGGCAGCTATTAAGAATACAAACAAGGGATGGGGTTGTGACTCAGTAGTATAGCACTTGCCTAGCATGAGTGAGGCACTGGGTTCAATCCTCTGCACCACATAAAAATAAACAAATAAAAAATAAAGGTATTGTGTCCATCTACAACTAAAAGAATATTTTAAAAAAAGAATACAAAGGACTGGCATTGTGGCTCAGCAGTAGAGCACTATATATAACCTAAAAAATGCAAACAATAGTCAGTGTTGGCAAGGATGTGGGGGAAAAGGCACACTCTTACGTTGCTGGTGGGACCACAGAATAGTACAGCCAATATGGAAACCAGTATGGAGATTCCTTGGAAAACTGAGAATGGAACTACCTTTTGATCCAGCTATCCAACTCTTTGGTCTACACCCAAAGGACTTAAAAACAGCATACTACAAGGACACAGCCACATCAATGTCTATAGCAGCACAATTCATAATAGCTAAACTGTGGAACCAACCTAGATGCCCTTCAGTAGATGAATGGATAAAAAATGTGATATATATACTATAGGGATACAGCCACATCAATGTCTATAGCAGCACAATTCACAATAGCTAAACTGTGGAACCAATCTAGATGCCCTTCAGTAGATAAATGGATAAAGAAAATGTGATATACACACACACACACACACACACACACACATATACATACACGCATACATAATGGAATATTACTCAGCAATAAAAGAGAATAAAATCATGTCATTTGCAGGTGAATGGATGGAGTTGGGGAAGATATTGCTAAGTATAGTTAGCCAATCCCAAAAACCAAATGCCAAATGTTTTCTCTGACATAGTGGGGTTGGAACGGAGAGCATGAAAGGATTAGATGAACTTTAGATAGGGCAAAGGGGTAGAAGGGAAAGGAAGGGGGAATGGGGGTAAAAAAAAGATGGTGGAATGAGATGAATATCATTACCCTAAGTACATGTATGAAGACATGAATGGTGTGAATATACTTTATATACAACCAGAGATATGAAAAATTTTGCTCTGTATGTGTAATATAAATTGTAATGCATTATGTTGTGATATATAACAAATTAGAATTTAAAAATAAATTTTAAAAAATGAGCCAGGCATGTGGCACAGGCCTGTAATCCCAGTTACTTGGGAGGCTGAAGCAAAAGAATCACAAATTCAAGACCAGCCTGGGCAACGTAGAAACATCTCAAAATAAAGTAAAAAGGACTGGGGATTAGTTCCATGGCAGAGTGCTTACCTAGCATGTGGGAAGCCCTGGGTTCCATCCCCAGTACTGAAAAAAAAACTGTATTTAAAACTTAAATGATTAAATATTCTTAGCAAAAATGGAAAATTAGAGACCTCAAAAATTATGCCCATCCATAAAAGCAATGAAAAAACTGGTTAAAAAGTGAGAATAAACTTTCTCAAACCCTGAAAATTACACAAAGGCATGTAGTACACTGGAGAGCATGTACATATGAATGGATCAATAAATGAATTTCAGTAAGAACAGTCAGCTTGGTGGAATTTAACCTGCCAAAATTTCATCTCCTGCTCTCCATCTTGACATCACATTGAAATATGATATCCTAAAATTCTATGTAGCCTAGCCACCTCTGGAAAGAGTAAAATGGTACAGTAGCTCTTCCAAATCCTCATTCTCAAAGAAATGTCATTATTTGACCTGTCTGGTAATCTAGAAGACATCACTGATAAATTAATCTGCATTTGACCTGATTCAGGGTTCATCAGAACAGAAGCCCTCTTCCCAAAGGGCATTTGTTGAAAACAATTAAAAGCAACTGTTTTAACTTCATAACTGTCTGAGGCAGTGGATAATTAATCAAAAGGGTTAAAAGGAAAAGGTATAAAGTGAGAGTCCATAGGGTCTTTAAAAAGCTCCAGAATTTTCCTTGGAATCTAACAGGCTACACACAAACATAGTGATGTACTCAGGCACAGAAAGACTCAAGAAACCTCTAAACTCTGGCTGACTTTGAGGCTCTGCAAATACAAGAAGTGAAGTCTGAGGTGAAGTTGCTAACTAGCTTTCTCAGTGTTGAAAATGTGCCCCAAAATGTACAGAGTTCTTTACCAAGAGAACTATTTGAGTGATTTATCAGTCATAGGCATCTAAGGAAATCTCTTTCAATCATTAACTGACAACTAAGGTAAACAAGTAGAGACTTTAGAGGACACATGCAACAAAGAATATGGATCCAAATAATTGATTCAGAAAAGTCAACATACAACAATGACAATTACTACTAAAATCAGCAGTAGCAACAACAAAATAAATCTAAAGAGGGGAGAATAACTGATTTCCAGAGTTGCCACATCTTAAAAAAAAAGAAAAAGTGAAATAACATATTTGAAATTCTGGAAAAAAAAACAAATAAACCTATCAACCAAACAAAACTATCATTAAAAAATAAAGTAACTATTCTGAGGTCAGTATCCCAATGATATCAAAACTAGTCAAAAATATATCTTTCTCTTCCTCTCTCTTTTTTCTCTCTCTCACCCCCACACAAAATAAATTTACATCTGTATGACCATAAATGCAAAAATCCTTAACAAAAATACTATCAAACTGAATCCAGCAGCATTTTCAAAGTATTAGACACTATGACAAAGTGGGATTTATTTTATCTTGGGAATACAAGGTTGGTTCAACATATAAAAGTCAATGCAACACATTGTATTAATACAATATAACACTCTAAAAAGTAAAATAAATGTATGATGATCTCAATACATGCAGAAAAAAATCAATAAAAGTCTCTCGTGACAAAAACATTCAACAGTCTAGCTAATAGAGGGAATTTCCTCCACTGATAAAGAGGTATCCACGAAGAACTCATACTTAACATTATACTTAATGACGAATGACTGAACACTTCCCCCTATGGAATATCGGAATACGACAGGAATACAACAAGTAATCTACTCTTATCACCTCTATTTAATTGTACTGGGGGTCTTAGACAATAGAACAATTAAGCAAGATAAAATAATAGGCATACTCATGGTAATGGAAAAAGTATAAAATAATCTCTATTTGCAAAATAACATACCTTGTATACAGAAATCCTAAGGAATACATGCACATACAAGCCAACAAATTACTTTAGCAAGGTTATAGGTTGAAATATCAATAAACAAAAACTGTTGTATTTCTATAACCAGCAATAAACAATCTGAAAGTGAAATTAAGAAAGCAATCAACCCTATAGTATCAAAAATATTAATTAACAAAATAAGTGCAAGACTTACACACTGAAAACTATAAAATTTTGTAGAAAGAAATTAAAGAAACAAATGTAAAGACATTCTGTCTTCATGTATTAGAAGACTTAATACTACCAAAATCAATCTTCTAATTCAATGCAATCCTTATCAAAATTCCAACTGCTTTCTTTGCAGAAATCAACAAAATAATCCTAAAATTCATGAAAATGCAAAGGACTTAGAATAGGCAAAACTGGAGGATCCATACTTTGTGACTTCAGAGCTTACCTCAAAACTACAGTAATTTATATGGGCAAAGATGGGATAAGAAGGGACTCAAGTAGCAGCATACACTTGTCAACCCTACAATTCAAGAGGCTGAGGCATGAAGATCACTTGAGACCAGTCTACACAATATATTGAGACCCCCATCTCCTAAAAAATAATAACTATTGGGCTGGGGTTGTGGCATAGTGGCAGAGTGCTTGCCTCACCCATGTGAGGCTCTGGGTTCGATCCTCAGCTTAAAAATAAATAAACAAAATAAAGATATTGTGTCCCTCTATAACTTAAAAATATTTTTTAAAATAATAATTATTATTACTTAGTAATTAAAAGTGTAGCACTGGTTGCTGACCTAGGATGAATATATATATAAATGGAACAGAAATGAGAGTCTAGAAATAAACCTATACCTCTATGCTTAATTGATTTTCCATATGAAGACAACTCAATGAGGAAATAATATTCTTTTCAACAAGTTGTGCTGGGATAACCAGTTATTGAGATACAAAAGAACAAATGTGGACCCCTACCTAATACCATACTTATTAAAATAGGTCAAAGACCTAATATAAATGCGAATCATATCACTAATTAGGGTCTAGTATTCAAAATATGTAAAGAACTCTTAAAACTAAACACTATAAAGACAATCCAATTTTTAAATGCTCATAGGATTTGAATAGAAATTTTTACAAAGAAAGTATATAATAAGCACATGAAAAGATGCTCAATATCTGAGTCACTAGGATAACACAAATCAAAACCACAATGATACAACACTTCACAGTTACTAGAATAGCTAGAGTTTAAAAACAAACAAATGAAAAGCGACAAGCAATGATGAAGAGGTACAGAAAACGAAACCCATACACTGGTGATGTGAATGTAAAATGTTGCTCTGGAAAACCCTTTGTTGGTTACTTAAAAAGTGAAACATAATTGTCAAAACAGCAATATTTGTAATCACCGAGAAGTTAAAAACAACCAAAATGTCTATCATTGGATGAGTGGATGAAGAAAATGTGGTCATATTCATACAATGAATATGAATATTTAATTAACATTATTTGGCCATTCATATATATACTGTATGGATTAATCTTGAAAATATGCTACATAAAAGAGACAGATCTAAAGGTCATATATCATATGATTCTATTTACATGAAATGTCCAAAAATAGGCAAGTTCTGTGAACTTGTTTTGTTTTGGTTTGGTTTTTTTCAAGATACATAAAGGAAGAAGGCAGGAAGAGAATATGAGTAAGATGAATCAAAGTATCCAAAGAAGCAAAGACATGACTCCATTATCAGGAGAAATTTTAAAAAGCAAGGCTATCACATTCCTTGGGTCTGTCTCCTCCTAGATTGGGATATAGCAAAAAGGACAAGTTCCACTTTTTAGTCTAGCTCCCAGAAGTCCCTGCTTTCACCTTAACTGGATCAAGTTGAGCTTTGGGCCCTTCCTAAAACCATTATTGTAACCAAAAGGAGAAATTTTCCTGATTCACTAAGTTTTTGTCATTTGCCTATCCCTGAATCAAGTGTTAAAAATTCAGGTCTTGAGTCACATGTTCTACTTCTAAAGCCGTAAGTGAGGTCTTATTAATTCACAGAGAGAAGACAGTTGTCCCAAAGAAAATCAGGGAACAACCATCAGAAAAAGGGATATTTAATGCTAGGCAGGCAAAAACAATAAATGTAGTTTCAATTTCTGTGTAAAATTGAAATTCCATTACTGGTGGAAGGGAATTTATATACCATTTTGGGGGGGAGCAAGTGGAAAGTTTCTATAAAACTTTTAAATGTACATATTTTATAATCTGCTATTATATTAGTAGGAATCAGACTAGAGAAATGAACACAAATGTGTACCGAGGCATACAGAAGAGTATTTACTCTATTACTACTTCTAATAGTTAAAAAAAAAAAAAAGTAAGGGGGACTAACTAGATGCTCACCTATAAGAAACAGTTAAAAATATCTAGTCATTTATTCATACCATAAAATATTATACAGTTGTTTAAAAGATGTTCATGTCAAAAGATCTCTAATACATTGATTTTAAAAATAAATTTTAAAAATGAGTGGAGTGTGATAATATTGGAATATTTATACATTTATGTTTGTAGACATGTTGGAAAATGAATACAATACACATCAGACTATTAAGAATGCCCAATCATAGAGATGGAAATGTACTTTGGGTTTCATAGTATGTGAAAGAGAGATCTCATTTTTATTCTGTCACTTATTTTAAACATTTTACAATAAGAAGGCATTTGTGTATTTTTTACTAGTTTTAAAAATGTAAGAGAATTAACTTAATTGACTTTCCTTGTATTTCTGATGACTGTGGATCAACCCATGCACTGAGCAGTAGGCTATAGTGATGAAGGGGCAGAAGCCTCCTCCTGCATCTAGATGCAGCTCAGAGGATCTATGTGTTTGACCAGCTTTTTTATGCCATTCCGCTTAAAACTTCCTGCTCTCTTTTCCTTGGTTGAAATGAAAAGCCCTTTTTAACTTCTCACAGTCTACACCATCTAGTCTCTTACCATGATGATTTACCCCACGAGGCCTCATTCTTTTATATCTGACTTTTCAGAAATCTCCTTGTCCAGAATAAAGAAACCCCAAGTGCTCCCTTCCCTTTCTTACAACTCTCTTGAACTAAAACTAACTAAGACTTCTGTGTTTTAAATAAGAGGGACCTTCTTTCTTTTTCAGCAATTAAAAAAAATCAAATGAAACACAATAGCTTTAAACAAAATTACATAGAAGTTGTTTTACAATGGATTTAAAACTATATTCCTCTGGTTCCCAGTGACTAAAAATAGTCATGTCTGCCTAGCCAAGAACACATATGTAAAAGGAAAAATTTCCCTACTCCATGTTCTATCCTCTACACAATAACAAATTAAGGGCAACAGACTATTTTAGCCAAACATAAGACCAGAAGAGCTGAAAAACAGGGTTCAGGGGAAGGGGTAGTAGGAACTTTTCTACTCTAGTCCCATGAAGCTAACAGCTACTGTGCTTATGAACATCATTATTTAGATTGGGTATCAGAACACGTAAGCCTTGTAAGAAGCATAATAGAGCCCTCTGACAAACAGGTCAATCCTCACAATGCCAAAGCTCTATGCAGCACTTCCAGGGGTAGCTGCAGTGGTGTCAACTTGCAAGAGCTGATTGTTAATTTTCAGAAACTCTGAGATCCAATACAAACATTACTAAAAATTAAATTATAAAAACTTTCAATTAAATATATTTTAAACAAAAGAAGTACTCAAAACTCATCACTTCCTAATTTTTTATATTAAATTTTTTATTTGTTTTAATTAGTTATACATGACAGTAGAATGCATTTATTCACTTTGATATATCATATACAGATGGGATATAATTTCTCATTTGTCTGAGTGTACATGTTACAGAATCATATGGGTCTCCTATGTTGAGAGCCAGAGCCAAAGCGACCCCAGCAAACTTCCAGCTGATTGGCTCCTCTGCAGTGATGCTCATTGGACTGTTTCCTCGCCCATTCAGACCACGGAGCTGCTCATTGGAGGACTCTTTTGGCTCCACCCACGCGACCCAGCCAGTCTGCCTCAAGAGCGGGAAAATTGAAAATGACCTAGGCGTTTGGTAGAGTGCTGGCCAGAAGTGCCGGTGGTGGCGGTTAAGCTCTGGGGAAGGGGGGAATTCCTAAAAGTTCGTTCCTGCTTGACAAGTGGCTCGTGAATTGTGCCCAGCCAGACTGTGGCACACGTAGTCACATATATACATACAGTAATAATGTCTGTTTCATTCTACTCTCTTTCCTATCCTCACATCCCCTCCCCTCCCCTCCCAACACTTCCCTCTACCCAATCTAAGGTAATGCTATTCTTCCCAAGTGGCCCCCTACCTTACTGTGAATTCGTATCTGCATATTAGAGAAAACATTTGGCCTTTGGTTTTGTGGGACTGGATTATTTCACTAAGCATGATATTCTCCAATTCCAACCATTTATTGGCAAATGCCATAATTTCACTTTTCTTTAAAGCTGAGTAATATTTTATTGAGTACATATACCACATTTGCTTTATCCATTCATCTATTGAGGGACACCTAGGTTGGTTCCATAGTCTAGCTATTAGCTGCTACAAACATTTATGTGGCTGTGTCACTATAGTATGCTGGTTTTAGGTCCTTTGGGTATAAACCAAGGAGTGAGATAGCTGAATCAAATGGTGGTTCCATTCCCAGTTGCTGAGGAATCTCCATACTGCTTTCCATTATGGTTGCACCAATTTGCAATCCCACCAGCAATGAATGGGTGTACCTTTTTCCCCACATCCAACGTTTATTGTTGCCTGTATTCTTGATGATTGCCATTCTGATAGGAGTCCGATGAAATCTTAAGAGTAGTTTTGATTTGGATTTCTCCAATTGCTAGAGATGTTGAATACCTTTTAATTGTTGTTGATTAATTGTATTTCTTCTTCTGTGAAGTATCTGTTTAGTTCCTTAGCTCATTTATTGATTGGTTTATTTGTTTTTTTGGTATTAATGTTTTTGAGTTCTTTATATATCCTAGAGATTAATAAAGCTATCAGAAGTGCATGTGGTAAAGATCTCCCAACCTGTAGGCTCTCTCCTAACGTTACTGTTTCCTTTGTTGAGAAGAAGCTTTTTTTAATTTGAATCCATCCCATTTATTGATTTTCGATTTTACTTCTTGCACTTTAGGAGTCTTGTTAAGGAAGTCAGATCATAGGCCTACATAGTGAAAATTTGGGCCTATTTTTTCTTCTATTAGCCATAGGGTCTCTGTTCTAGTGCCTAAATCTTTGATCCATTTTGAGTTTATTTTTGTGCAGGGTGAGAGATAGAGGTTTAATTTCATTTTGCTACATATGTATTTCCAGTTTTGCCAGCACCATTTGTTGAATAGGCTATCTTTTCTCCAGTGAATGTTTTTGGCACCCTTGTCTATTATGAGATAACCATATATTTGGGTTTGTCTCTGGGTCCTCTATTCTGTACCATTGGTCTACAAGTCTAATTTGGTGCCAATACCATGCTGTTTTTGTTACTATATCTCTGTAGTATAGTTTAAGGTCTGGTATTGTGATGCCTCCTGCTTAAATTTTCTTGCTAAGGATTGCTTTGGCTATTCTGGATCTCTTATTTTTCCAAATAAATTTCATGATTGCTTTTTCAGTTCTGTGAAGAATGTCATTGGGATTTTAATAGGAATTGTATTAAATCTGTAATAATGCATTTGGTAGTATGGCCATTTTGACAGTATTAATTCTGCCTATACAGGAGCATGGGAGAGCTTTCTATCTTCTGAGGTTTTCTTCAATTTCCTTCTTTAGTGTTCTGTAGTTTTCATTATAGAGGTCTTTCACCTCTTTTATTAGATTGATTCCCAGGTGTGTGTGTATGTGTGTGTGTGTGTGTGTGTGTGTGTGTGTGTGTGTGAGGTGTGAGAGAGAGAGAGAGAGAGAGAGAGAGAGAGAGAGAGAGAGAGAGAGAGAGTATAGGCTATTATGAAGGAATAGTTTTCCTAATTTCTCTTTCAGTGGATTCATCACTGATGTATAGGAATGGTTTGATTTATGAGTGTTGATTTTATATCTTGCTACTTTGCTGAATTCATTAACAGCTCTAGAAGTTTTCTGGTGGAATTTTCTGATCTTCTAGATATAGAATCATATCATCAGAAAACAGTGATAGTTTGAGTTCTTCTTTACCTATTTGTAACCCTTTGATTTCTTTCTTTTGTCAAATTGCTCTGGCTAGAGTTTCCAGGATGATGTTGAATAGAAGTGGCCCCACAATTCACAATAGCTAAACTGTGGAACCAACCTGAATGCCCCTCAGTAGATGAATGGATTTTAAAAATATGCATATATACACAATGGAATATTACTCAGAATAAAAGAGAATAAAATCATGGCATTTGCAGGTAAATTGATGGCGTTGGAGAAAATAATGCTAAAAGAAGTTAGCCAATCCCAAAAAAACAAATCCCAACAGCATGGTACTGGTACCAAAACAGGCAGGTGGACCAATGGTACAGAATAGAGGACACAGAGACCAATCCACAAAATTACAACTACCTTATATTTGACAAAGGTGCTAAAAGCATGCAATTAAGAAAGGATAGCATCTTCAACAAATGGTGCTGGGAAAACTGGAAATACATATGCAACAAAATGAAACTGAATCCCTTTCTCTCGCCATACACAAAAGTGAACTCAAAATGGATCAAGGAGCTTGGTATCAAACCAGAAACTCTGCTTCTGATAGAAGAAAAAGTTGGCTCTAATCTCCATCTCGTGGGGTTGGGCTCCAAATTCCTTAATAGGACACCTATAGCACAAGAGTTAAAATCAAGAATCAACAAATGGGACATATTCAAACTAAAAAGTTTTTTCTCAGCAAGAGAAACAATAAGAGAGGTAAATAGGGAGCCTACATCCTGGGATCAATTTTTTACTCCTAACACTTCAGATAGAGCCCTATCCAGAGTATACAAAGAACTCAAAAAATTAAACAATAAGAAAACAAATAACCCAATAAACAAATGGGCCAAGGATCTGAACAGACACATCTCAGAGAAGGATATACAATTAATCAACAAATATACAAAAAAATGCTCACCATCACTAGTAATCAGAGAAATGCAAATTAAAACCATGCTAAGATACCATCTCACTCCAGTAAGAATGGCAGCCATTATGAAGTCAAACAACAAGTGCTGGCGAGGATGTGGGGAAAAGGGTTCTCTTGTACATTGCTGGTGGGACTGCAAATTGGTGCAGCCAATCTGGAAAGCAGTATGGAGATTCCTTGGAAAGCTGGAAATGGAACCACCATTCGACCCAGCTATTCTCCTTCTCAGACTATTCCACAAAGACTTAAAAAGAGCATACTATGGGGATACAGCTACATAGATGTTCATAGCAGCACAATTCACAATAGCTAGACTGTGGAACCAACCCAGATGCCCTTCAATAGATGAATGGATAAAAAAAAAAATGTGGCATACATACACAATGGAATATTACTCAACACTAAAAAATAACAAAATCATGGCATTTGCAGGGAAATGGATAGCATTAGAGCAGATTATGCTAAGTGAAGCTAGCCAATCCCTAAAAAACAAATTCTGAATGTCTTCTTTGATATAAGGAGGGCAACTCAAAACAGAGCAGGGAGGAAGAGCATATGAGAAGAAGATTAGCATTAAACAGGGACGAGAGGTGAGAGGGAAAGGGAGACAGAAGGGGAACTGCATGGAAATGGAAGGAGACCCTCATTGTTATACAAAATTACATATAAGAGGATATGAGGGGAAAGGGAAAAAAACAAGAGAGAGAAATGAATTACAGTAGATGGGGTAGAGAGAGAAGATGGGAGGGGAAGGAAAGGAGGGGGGATAGGAAGGGGTAGGATAGGCAGCAAAATACGACACTAGTATGGCAGTATGTATAAACGTGGATGTATAACCAAATGTGAATCTGCAATATGTATATAGGGTAAAAATGGGAGTTCATAACCCACTTGAATCAAATGTATGAAATATGATGTCAAGAGCATTGTAATGTTTTGAACAACCAATAAAAAAAACAAATCCCAAATGTTTTCTCTGATTCAAGGTGGCTGACCCATAATGGGGTAGGGAGGGGGAGCATGGGAAGAATAGACAAACTCTAGATAGGGCAGAGGAATGAAAGGGAAAAGAAGGGGGCAGGGAGTTAGCAATGATGGTGGAATGTGATAGACATCATTATCCAAAATACAGGTTTGAAGACATGAATTGGTATGAACATACTTTATAATACAGAGGTATGAAAATTGAGCTCTATGTGTGTAATAAGAATTGTAAGGCATTCTACTCTCATGTATTTAAAAAATAAAATCAATTAAATAATTTTTTAAAGTGAAAGAAAGAGGACATCCTTGTCTTGTTCCAGTTTTTAGTGGGAATACTTTCAATTTTTCTCCATTTAGAATGATGCTGGCCTTGGGTTTAGCATATATAACTTTTACAATGTTGAGGTTTTTCTAGTGCTTTAAACTTGAAGGTGTACTGTATTTTGTCAAATGCTTTTTCATTGCACATGGCTGCACCCATTTTAGGACACCTACCAGGGCCTGAGGCCTTGGTGCGATCTGACTTCCTAATTTTTTAATGCTATGCTCTTGAGGTATTATTTATGCCTATTATATGTGTGAAAATATCAAATAGTGCTGTGTTTATACACATCTCCTCCCAGCTCCATCAGTGATGGTAGGTGAAAATTAGCCAGGGGCTGGGAGTATATTTATACCACAGAATTTGCACCTGCTACAAACAATACCTTATTTTTCTGGAAAGCTACTTGTTACACATTGACCAATATACCACTGGATAGCCATAAACTATAGTCTCCTCTGCTCCTGGAATAGTCCACTGGCTCTACTTCAAAACTCTTTTTTTCAATGCTTAGCTTCCTGACCTATACCTATATATGCCTGATATATAATATTGGCTAAGATAAAATCCAAATGAAGCCATGTATTCTGTTACCTATAAAAAATACTTTTTCCAGAAAGCATCTACCCAAGCTTTTAATTCAAGGAAGGAATGAGGCAATAGGAGAAGTACTGGTTTCCTATTCCTAAAATAAAGCTCCACTCCCAATTCTACTCTTTAATAGCTTGGGCCCTCTTACATTAAGCCCTCTTAGCTTCAATTTACTTACACATAAAATAATAAATCTAATACTAACTCACTGAATTGTTAAGAATTAAATGGGATGATTTGTGAATGTAAAGCTCTTGGTAAAACCATAAAATGTTCTACAAATACCATGTATTGATATTTCAGAGAAGGGGAATTCATATTTTGCAATATCATTCAGTCTGATTTTGACATCTATAATTTTCACACTCTTTAACTTCAACTCTTGACCTAATTCTTCCAACTCAACATAATAACCTTATCTTTTTCCATGTGACAGTCTTTTAAATACTGAAGTCTAGATTTAAACCACCCTTGTTAGCTCTATCTTCTCAAGGCTAAACAGCTTCAGTTTCTTCAAGCATACAGAAGAAGCCCTTATCTTCCTAGACCCTCTCTTCTGATAATTGGGGAAGTACTAAAGAGCTCTATATTCCTTTTTTACTGCTATTGTAACAAATCACCATAAACTCAGTGGCTTAAACAATACAAACATTATTTTAGAGTTCTGTGGGTTAAAAGTCCAACAGTTTCATTGGGTAAAGTAAAGGTATCCACAGAGCTGAGTTCCTTTCTGGAGGCTTTAGGTGAGAATCTGTTTCCTTGATAGATTCTTCACAACTGGAAAAGGCTTTCCAATTTCAAAGACTCATGTAATTAGACTGGGCCTACCTAGATAATCCAGGGAAATCTCCCTATTGTGATTTAGATATGAGGTGTCTCCCAAATGTTCATGTGTGAGACAATGCAAAAATGTTCAGAGGCAAAATGATTAGATTAAACTAATCAGTGGAATAATCCACTGATATGGATTAACTGGGTGGTAACTGCAGGCAGGTAGGATGTAGCTGGAGGAAGAAGGTACTTGGGGTGTGCCTTTGGGGTATATTTTATCCATGGTGAGCAGAGCACGCTCGCTTCCGCTCACTTGCGCTCCCCCCCACTTCTTGACTGCCATATCCTGAGTTGCTTTCTTCCGCCACACCCTTCTGCCATAATGTTCTGCCTCACCTTGGGTCCAGAGGTGTGTAATTGGCCAACCATGTGCTGAACCTCTGAAACCATGAGGCAAAATAAACTTCTCCTCCTCTAGGTTGTTCTTGTCAGGTCTTCTGGACCCAATGATGAAAAAGCTAACTAAAACACTCCTATCTCAAGATTCTTAACTTTAATCAATTCTACAATAATTCTTTTGCTCTACAACATGTACAGATTCCAGGGATTCCAGCCTGAACATCTTTGGGGTGGGGTAGCATTATTCTGCCTACCACAAGCTCCTTTAGGACTTTCATTGTAAGATTTTTCTTTCTTACATTTATCAACATAATTTACCATATCCATAATTTTAATTTTAAAGTTTAGATAGATAGATAGATAGAGTCATGCACCACATAACAAATATGGTCAGTGATGCACCACATGTGCAACGGTGGTCCTAGAAGAATATAAAGGAACTGAAAAATCCCTAACATCTAATAACATACACCAAAATGAATGGAACAACATAGCACAATGCATTACTCAGGTGTTTTGTGGTTATGCTGGTATAAACAGACCTATTGCCAGTCACATAAAAATATAGTACATTCATTTATGTACAGTACATAATACTTCATAGTAAATGACTATGTCATGGGGTGGGGTATTCTTAAAGGCACCCCTAACAAAGAATCTCTATACCCACATCAGAAATTGAGAGGGTAAATAAGTCTCTCTTTTTTAATACACAGTGGCAACTGAGAAAAATAAAATAATAATTCAATTTAACAGGCATTTAATAAGAACCTATAGTATGAAATTGATTTTTGAATGCAAAGATAAATCAGACTCCTATCATGAAGATCTTTCAGTCCGTATTTCTCAGACATTAAACCTGATCCACAGTAACAAATACAATTTGACATCATGACTCAATACAAACACACACACACACACACACACACACACACACACACACTGAAATAAATGTTTCATAGAAAATACCAGTAGTATTTGTAATACACTCTATATTCTAGTCCCTTTTTAAAAATTCTTGTCACAACACTCCCCACCCCACTAAATTGATTTTACTGCCCAGTAATGATCATGGTCCAAAGTTTGACCAAATTGGTATTGAAAAATATCAATCTGGACATATGACTAATTAATTTTAACACAAAGGAGAATTAATTACATGTTCAGTACAGATTGATACCATGGAAACACAAAATAAATAATTTTACTGGGCCATCCAGGAACTATTGCATACAGACACATGGATGGAAAGTCAACTAATAGAAATTAAGAATGGATCGTTATTGGTCTCCTTTTTACTATTTTCCCAGTCTAAATGGAAGACAAGTGGCTAAAATATTTGATACACAAAGTAATGGCAAAGTTTAGATATAAAATTGGGAGTTATCTATTTATTGTTTAGATACTACTGTTTACCTTGTTCTTATCTGCTCCGCCTCTCTGGGATCAGCAGTCAACCCAGACAATACCCAGTGCCTAGTCACTGTCAAGAATACCTCCAGGTGACTCTCCAGTACCCAGTTTTGCTCCAATTTCCTCATTTTCCCTACACTATGTGGCATTAATAAGCATTATCAAATGTTGTGAAAATCTGGTTTAAATGAATTGGGCAGGCAAAGGCGTGGCAGTATTGTGTCACATACATGTTTAATCTGCATTCAGTAGATAAATTACTGCTTAATTCATTGATCTTGCCATACCCATGGACATTACAGAAATAAAAGAACTATCAAGTATCTAAATATTTTGAGATCCACAGATGAATAAGCTTCTAAGAATTTAGCATTCCATGTACTTATTACTAACTACTATATTTTTATTATATCTAGAAAATAATTTTTCTCTAATAGGTTATTCCACTAATATCCTCCTCCTCATAAGACAAAGGCAGGAATGTCAAAAAGACAATAGTGGATAATTTGATGACAGAAGAGGAGTATCCAAGTGATGCAGTGTTAGGAAGACATGTTGAAGATGGAAAAAAAAAGGCCCACAAGTCAAAAATTTTGGAAAAAAAGCAAGGAAACAGATTTTCCCAGAGTGCTTGAAGAAGAAACACAAGTCTTCTGAAAATGAAACTGATTTTAGACGTCTGACTTCCAAACAATAAAATTAAAAAAAAAATCATGGTGTTTTAAGCCACTAAATTCATGGTAATTTGTTACAACAGCAATAGAAAACTAGCACATTCACTAGTACAGAGCTGAATCTTTTTATATGGACATGCTGGTCTCCCTGGCTGTGCAAGTGAAGTTGAAAAGGTGTCCTGCCTACTCCTTAGGATGAAAGAGTCTTTGCATCTATGGAGATGAGAATTACACAGTACTTTGAAATGGAATGAGAATATATAATATCAGTACCAAGTAAGGAATAAAAACCCAATAATAATTTGAAATAAAAATTACTATTTTTTTTACATTGAGGTATTAGAAAAGGGGTCTTAGAGCTAGGGATGTGGCTCAAGTGCTAACGCGCTCACCTGGCATGCGCGGGGCACTGGGTTTGATCCTCAGCACCACATACAAATAAAAAAATAAAGTTGTTGTGTCCACTGAAAACTGAAAAATAGATATTAAAAAATTCTCTCTCTCTCTCTCCTCTCTTTCTCTCTTGAAAAGAAAAAAGAAAAAGAAAAGAGGGTCTTAAGTTTTAAGATCAGGGATGAGAAGGCAGAGGAAACAAAAGCATTATAAGGTCTCACAGTGGGGAATAGGGAAAGAAAAAGTACCCCAAAATAAAATCAAATTTACTGGTAGGAAAAGAAAAGGTCTTAGTGGGGAAAATAACAGAAATTTTACTTTCTTATACTAATAGGAAATGTGTATTTGTTTTATCTATTAGAAAAATGAAAATCCCCTACTACCACAAAGAAAAAGGAGTTAACTATTTGGAAATTTAGAAATGCTTTTGTAAAAAGAAAATTAAAACTGCAATTAACTTTCCTAAGTTTATATAAGAATATACCACAGTGAATTTCCACATGACATACAACCACAAGACTGGGATCCTAATTAGAATAGATGTACTCCATGTTTGTAGAAATATGTCAAAATTATACTCTACCATTATGTATAATTAAAAATTTAGAACAAAAAAAATTTTAAATTGAAATTACAAACTTTCAAGAAGACAATGAAAATAATTCACTTTATAATAAAGAAATTGATGTTCATTTCTCATTTTTTATGCAAGAATGTGAATTCTTTTTAAATTTTTTGTAATTATAGATTGACAGCCAGCCTTCATTTTATTTGTTTATTTTTATATGGTGCTGAGGATCGAATTCAATGCCTCACACATGCTAAGCAAGCCTTCTGCCTGTGAGCTACTTACAGCCCCAGCCCACAAAAATGTGAATTCTTGATTTCCCCTCATACCAATGTCCCTTTATAATAAATGAATATAGCTGATAGTTAGCAGTAGAATAATACTGACAGGAAGAATTATACATAATTATAAGATTAGGAAAGAAATTTGTGTGTACATTGAAAGATGGGAAGTATGAATTTTCAAGTCAAATACATTGGATATTGAAAAGATCTATTATCTAGTTTTATTCTCTAGTTTTGTTCACTTACAGTTTATTGAAGGAAGGGATATATTACATACATAGATATTCAACAAATAGAAAAAGTATGTGAATTTATGTACTGTTGGTTGTTGATGTTTCAAATAATAGAATATTTACTATCTCAGTAATCAGAATTACTTATTTTGAATTTATAACATCAATTTATAACATCATTTTATCTAAATAACATTAAATAAAACCTTATTATATCTAAGGTTAGTTAAATATTTTTTTTAAAAAAAGAAGACAATGAAGAAGAGCATGTTTCTTAGCAAATTTAAGTGACACAGTGAAAGCTATTCTCAGGAAAACTTAGAGCTTCCAAAGCATTTCTTCTAGAGAAACAAAGATGAAAAAGAAAATTAACCCAGTGCTTACTTTTTCTGGTTTTCTTTGTTTTTAGTGGGGGAGCGGGAATGAAACACAGAAAGAAAAAAAAAACCACAGAAAGTAGGAAGAAAAATGAATAAACATCAGATAATGAAACTAAAATATTTCAAATAGTAATGAACAAATCTAAAAACTGTTTCCCTGAAATATTAAGATTCAACTCTGGTTAAAGAAAACTGAGAGAAAAGTACATAAGAGTTTATGTTTATCTGTGCTTAATGCATTTTTATCTGACATTTGATACTTTCTAAACACATATGGCATTTATAAAACAGTAGTACTTGCAATTTTGTATCTCAGTTACAGTGCTGAGTAATTAGTGGCTTGAAACAATAGTTATTTTATTATGTTCACAGATTTTATAGGTCAGAAATTCAGGAAAGGCTCATATAAGGCCTTTCATGTGATTGCACTGACAATGGGGTTGTAGTTATCTGAAAGTTCAAATTAGTGTATCTAAAGATGGCTCACTCAACCAGCTGGCAATACTTGTTACTTGATAGCCGAGGCTATCAACAGGGATGTGCACACATGGCGTTTCCAGCATGATGGGCCCACAATAATCAGACTTCTTTCATGGCATCACACTTCCCCAAGACTGAGCATTCCTGAACTGAGTAAAAGTTGGATGCCTTTTCAATTCACCTTGGAAGTACATAGCATCATATCTGCTGTATTCTATTAGTTGAAGTAATCACACACCTGCCAAGATTAAAGGTGAGTGAACATTAACTCACATTTTGTAATAATTGTTGTTTCAAGTGTCAAAAATTTGCAGAAATGTTTCAAAACCATCATAAAAACAAATTTGAAACCTAGAGGAAATAGTTTTCAGTAAAATACAAACTCTCAAATGTGCCCAAGAAAAGATAGAAAACTTGAAAAGATAAAATGCTATAGAAGAGGGGCTGGGGATATAGTTCAGTTGGTAGAGTGTTTGCCTCGCATGCACAAGGCCCTGAGTTCAATCCCCAGCACCACCAATTTTTTTAAAAAAATGCTATAGAAGATAGGAAAAAAGTGATTAAAAATCAGCCATCAAATAAGTGCATCAGACAATATCACTGCTGAGTTCTATGTAACTTTTAAAGAAGAGAAACAATCGGGCAATGCTAACAATGCTGTCCACAGAACACACTGAGTAGCAGTGATTTAAACCAAAGGTTAGCAAACTATGGCCCATTGACCAAACCTGGACTATCACATATTTTTACAAATCAAGTTGCACTAGAATACAACTACACAGATTCATTTGCACATAATCTATGTTTACTTTTGCACTACAGTGGCAGAGTTGAGAAGGTGCAACAGAGACTGTATGGCCCACAAAGGCTAAAATACTTCCCATCTGGCCCTTTTATCAGAAAAGTTTGCCATCCCCTACTTAAACCACTATCTTATACTATCTCACATTTTCTCTCTTCCAAACATTAGCAGATTTTTTGGATAGTCTACTAATATATTCATCCTAATGGGATAATATACAAAATTAATACAACAAATAGCTTTCATTTCATATGTTATCTGCACTCAGTTAGCAATAACCTAGATCTTTATGTTGAAGAGGATATGAGACTGACGGAGCTGGGAGAGAAAGAATATTGCAATCAACTAGAGATGTCTACCATGGGCACAGTAAGGGGTAACTTGCAGCATGCCTGCTATGTATTTGCTGAGCATAATTGTAAAATATATGAGGTTTCAAAAACTGTTCGATAACCGCAACAAAATATGGATGTAATGCACCCATTTTTAACTGCACCATTAACAATATATCAGCTTGTTCTCCAAAGGCTGTGGAAGTTATTGTAATAATATGCAAATGTTTCACATTCATAAAAATGTACAGAAAATAAAACCATTTTGTGATTTTATCAGAGTATAATCCAGACCAATTCTGTCATATTTGTACACAAGATATCTGAGATTGATGTCTGCTCTTGAAAGAATACTAATAACATTTCAAATGCTATGAGCCTATATTTTATCAGTTGAAAACGTTCTGATTATTAAGACATCTTTCAAAGATCCTGACTCCAAACTTTGGGGGTGATTTTTGTACAGTAACACTATTTTCCCATGATGTTAGTTCCAAAATAGTGGCCCAGAACATACCAACAACAGAAATTATACTTTATAATTTGCATATTTATATCATTACTTAAAAGAAAAATGTTGGTTGCTCTAGGAAAAAGAAAAATTGCACAAGAAAATTTATGTATATGTTTGTTGTCATAGGCAGAAGAAAAGCTGCAGATGAAAATTGCCAGTTGGATAATAAAGAGTTAAATACCAAACCCCAACAGAGTAACAGGTAAGTATCAGGGGTGCCACAGAGAGCATTAATAGTGCTATAGACGAACTAGCCACATAGAAATGTCCTAGAAGAATGAGGGTTAGACAGGTATAGCCAGACATGGAGTTTTTCTCTTCATTGTGCCCCTACATTGACAAAGCCTAGCACAGAAAAATAACTCAATTAATATTTATGGAAGGAAGGATAGAAAGCATAAAAGGTGAAAGGGAGGGAAGGCAGCAGTTCAAACCAAAAGCTGAAGTTTTCTAAACAATTCCAGCAAAGCTGTGACTCCAGTCTAACTACCAGATGGTATTTGTACAGCAAAGTTGGGGGAAGTGACTGGTAGCCAAGAAGTCTCTCCACCAGAAATAAAGGTAGCTGGAGAATCAGCCTGCAGTTACTAAGGGACTGACCTTCTAAGGCCTGGAGCAGCTCTGGAAAGGACACAATGGCTCCTGACACATCAGAAACAGGTATCTGTTTCTCACAGTCCCAGGTACACTGTCTCTAAATATTATAAAGACAACTATACACCGGGGAAGAATAAAGAATCTCTGGGACTTTTAACCTTGATATGCAAAATAAAGCTGTATTTATTTCATGGTTTTATTTATTTATGTTTTTACTTATTTATTATGGTTTTATTTATTACCCAGTTTCTCTGGTAACCCTATGTAAATAATACTTAGCAAGAGGAAGGGCAGAAAGGCAGAATATCTGCTGTGCAGTTGATGATATTTGTCCAAGCATGCTGGGTGAAATATATCAGCAAAACAGGAGAATTCCAAATTGTATCTACCAGAGATGCTTTTAGAACTAGGGAGCCCATTTTTATGCCTAAAAATTGTGAATCTCCTGAAAATATACACAAAAATGCATATGTGTGCATTTTTCTGAGAAGAAATTCCAATACTTCCACCAGAATTTCAAAAGAGTTCAAAATACACCCCACCTCCTCAAAATATTAAAAACCACACTGCAATGTTTTACACATTGTAGGTTAGTTGTTAGGCATACATTTTAAAATTAAATAGGATAGAAAGTTTAAGAGTATAACACTGGCCAGAGTGGGTGGCGCATGCCTGTAATCCAAGCAGCTCAGGAGGCTGAGGCAGGAGGATCGAGAGTTCAAAGCCAGCCTCAGCACCTTATCAAGGTTCTAAGCAGCTCATCAAGACCCTGTCTCTAAAATACAAAAAAAGGCTGGGCATGTGGCTCAATAGGTAAGGGCCCTGAGTTCAAACCCTGGTACAAAAAAAGGGGGGCAGTATAACACTGATCATAGGGTATTATTTGGTTCAAACTTGCTTCAGGGGTGTGTGTATGTCTGTGTGTAGCAAGGTGAATTTTTTTCATATTGAAGTCTTGGCCAAAAATTCAGAAGTCATTGTTAGAGGAATGAAAATGATTGTATTCAGTGAGAGGCCAAGAATTCAACTTTGTAACATACTAAATCATCATTCATTGAAAACAATTAGGTGATCTGTGGCTCCAGTGGGCATTATACTATTTTGAGTGGCATATGATCCACCAAAACAAACCTATTATTAGGGAACTGTGATCTACAATACTTAGAAATGGAAGTGTATCTCTCCAAGGTTGAAGGGAAAACGAGACAGGTAAGCGAGCAATGAAAGATAGAGACCAGGCAGAGATACATAAGAGAGTTTATTTGTCAAATCTGATAAATAAAGCCCATCTCTTTATAGGAGAGAGAGGCAAAACAGGCTTGAGTTCTGGGACTTTTACGGGGGATGCTCAGGAATCAGAGCTGGGTAGGTCCTAATGCTGGGGTTAAGGGTTGAGTTGGTATGGGGAAGTGGAGAGCCTTTCTCAGAAAGGCCCTTGGGTGGGAAAGTGAAACTTCTTCCTTAAAATGGTGGTTTGTCACTTAAGATGGGCATCCAGATGCTAAGCAAGGACCTCATAAAGGACTTGCTGCTCTTAAGGAGACCACAGACTATAAAGAGGTGTCTACCAAAAGGTCTCTGTGCACTGAGTATCTTTGGAAAAATGTAAAATACTAAGTAAAATGTTTAGAAATGAAAATACTGCAAATATATTTCCCTGGGATAATTAGGTTCCCCAAGAATCTTCAAAAGATATCAGGAAAGAGGCCTAAACCTGGTACAGTCTTTGAAAAATTAACTCCTTTACAAAACAAGAGACAGAAGAGCATGGAAATGTTGACATGACTTCCTGGGTATGAAAGTGTCATTCTAGTCCTACTAATCAGTTTCTGGTATTGCATTTCTCTTCTCTTCTATACCTCAGTACAAGAAACATTAATGGTCCAGGTATTGATTCATTGAACTTACTGTGTAAAATATCACTAAAGCACCTCACCAGTTTGAGTTGTCCCATGCAATGCAAAACTTTCAAAACTACCACTATGTTCTGCACATTAAGACCATTATGTCTCCCCAACCTACCCCAAAACCTAAAAATCTCCCTCTCAGATAGGCCCTAACTTGAGGTTCAAGTATATCTTAGATCAAAGGTAAAGCAGTATACTGACATTCTCCAGAATACTCACTGGAGAACCTGACAAAAGAAAAAGAGATGCACAGATACTAACACACAGGAATTCTTTCCCCACAGACCCCAGATTCTCACCAAGTCCTCTTAACTATTTGACACAGAGCATCTGATGAATTTTACTACCTCATTCTTAAATGAGAAACACAGCAAGAATAGCTAGACATTTTAGGAAAGACTCAAGAGCAAAAGAAAACAAAACAAATAGAAAAGAAAATCAACACAGAGAGAAGGCCCATATATATGCCCATATATAAATATCTTCCAAGAGTTCAAAAAAGACATCATATCCAAGAAATAAGAAGCTACAATATAAATTTTTTTTCATAAACCAAAGTTTCTAGAACACTGAAAACTTTTATTTTTAAATTGACATAAAAATTGTGCATCTATCTGACGTACCAACATGTGTATACATTTTGTAATGTTCAAATCAAGGTCAGTATATCTACTTTCTCAAACACTTATCTTTTCTTTTTTAATATTTATTTTTTTTTAGTTGTAGTTGGACACAATACCTTTATTCCATTCATTTATTTTTATGTGGTGCTGAGGATCGAACCAGTGCCCAGTGCATTCTAGGCGAGTGCTCTACCGCTGAGCCACAACCCCAGCCCTTATCTTTTCTTTTTCTTTTCTTTCTCTTTCTTTCTTTCTCTCTCCTTCCTTCCTTCCTTCCTTCCTTCCTTCTTCTCTCTCTCTCTCTCTCTCTCTCTCTCTCTCTCTCTTTCTTTCTTTCGTTATAGATAACAGCATGCCCTTATTTCAGTTGTTCTATTTTTACTTAGTGCTAAGGATTAAACCCAGTGCCTCACACATTCTAGGTGGGTGCTCTGCCGCTGAGCTACAGCCCTACCCCCTCATTTCTTTGTGAACACTCACATCCTTTCTTCTAGATTCTTTTAAATATATAATACATTGTCTATAGCCACCCTACTGTACAACAGAACACCAGAACTTATTTCTCCCAAGTCTAATAAACCCTTAAAATTTAAAAATAAAAAATACACAAAAGAGAATACAAATTTGAGAAATAACTTGGACAATAAACCAAATGAAAAATGGGAGTAAATAGATGAGAAAATTTTAAAAGAATTGACCCAGAAGGCCTAACATTTGTATGACAGGAGATAAAGCAGAAAAAATAAAAAGGAAGAAATTATGAAAGAAAGAATGCAAATAAACTTTCCCAGGAATAAAAACCATGAATTTCTAAAATGAAAGGACCCACAGATTCCACAGAAAAGTTGATGAAAGAATGATACACATTAACAATCTTTACCTAATTCTAAACACCAAGAATAGAGAGAAAACCAGTGATGAAACTTCACATTGTAGGCAGCAAGCTGATACATCCATTGATCAATATTAGCTACACTAAATATGGGAGAAGCTGACACTATTAAGTGGTCAAATGTGATGCAACAGAAAATGCATAGCACCAACTATGAAGTATTACTGTTTAACAATTGAACTAGAATTTAATCAACCTAAATCTAAATCTTAGCAAGTTTTTTATGTTGATTTAATTTTCAGTACTAAAATTTCATTTGTAATTTCTTTATATATCTTGTATTTCTCTTCTGAGACATTCTGGTTTTCTCTTTTGTTTCAAATGTATTCATAATAGCTCACTGAAGCATTTTTATCATGAGTGCCTTAAAAGTCTTGTCAGATAATTCCAACATTTGTGTCATCTTAGTGGTATCTGTTACCGTCTTTTCTCATTCAAGTTGAGATCTTCCTATTCCTTAGTATAATGAGTGATTTTCTATTGTATATCAGATATTTCTGCTTAAACTGACATGAAAAATGGACATGTGATGAATCAGAGTTTTCTTGAGAAAAAAAAACACATGTATTACTAACAAAGCTAATATTTAAATAGCACTATGTGCCAGGGGTATTGGTATACTGAGTATTTTGTACATATTAATTCATTTAATACTTACTACCCAATGAAGTAGGCATTATAATTATCCTCATCTTAAAAATTAGAAAACTAAGGTTAGGTAACTTGAGAATGTCACACAACTAGCAAATGACTATGCCAGAAAAATGAATGAAAAATAATCTGCCTCCAAAGTCCACATTCTTCAAACAATTATGCAATATGCCTTTAATAATTTATTATTTTGTATTATTTGTGTAAATGTGTCATTGTTTCTCTATACACAAAGAAAGGAATTAAGGGTGACTTGTCATTTCAGTAATCAAAAGTATGATATGAATGGTGATTTTTGAGGCTACAAACTAAAGAAAAAGGTCAAAAGTAGGAAATTAGAAAAATAAAGGGCTCAGAAAATGGGCAATTCCAAAGAATTTTGCAATGACAATAACCTAACAAGATGTGTTCTCTCCTCTAGTGTGTGGAGCTCAATAAATGGTTGTCGAATGACTTAATATACACATGTATGCCTGTATCTACAAACTTTGAAAAAGGAGCAGGATATATACTCATCTTAAAAGATGCTAAGAAGGAAAAGAATGTAGAGCTCTAATCTTCTAATGGGAAGAGCCCCTAAAAGTCAGGGGTTAGGAATTTGCTTTTTCAAATGATAGCTATAGGTCCATGAACCACGGCTGCCACGCCAACACAATGTAACCATTCTGATAAGATGATATCTAAAAACTAAGAGGAAAGTTTTCAAATATACTGATGATATAAAACAGAGTATGTAAGTGTAAGAAGTGCCCAGAATCTCTTCTTCCCTCGATAAGCAACCACATCCAAGATACATCTGATCTAACCAGAAGGATTTTACTATTGCATGAAAAGGCAAAAAGGTAAAAATCAGCAATGGCTTTCTGAACAAATAGAATTTTAGATAGTTTTGTTTAAAATAATAATAATAATAATCCATGTAAAAATTAAGAATCACATATCCCCTTTATAGACTGATAATATTCTCAAGCCCAGTCTCTAGGGGCTTGATGCTAATCTCTAGACACTGCGCTCCATCTCAAAGGAATTTCTCTTTCCCTTGTCTAATGAGTGATCATTTGGGAGAAGCAGTATAAGCAAGTACAGTAGGGGAGTAAGCCAACTGGCCAACACAAAGATTAAATCTGACCTGGAGACACTACAGCCAAACTCAGCAGAAACAGGTTATTCCTACAAACAAGTAGGCATCTTTTCACTTTTATCCTTAAGCAACCTCAAAATATTAATACCAATAAAAGTGAACTACTCAATAATTTGCACTGCAACAAAGCAGCAAGTTTTGGAGAATATATCCATAACTGCTTCTTTATGTTAAAGAAGGCTGCTTAGCAACACATGCAATAATTATTTGGTGTTAAGATAGTCATAAGATTTATTTAGCATTTAACTAACATAAATATATGTATAAGAACTTGGATTACAATGTTCTTAATAACTAACTCAAAATGAAAATATTACACAAATAGTGGCTAATACAAATTTTACACTTCTATAGATTAATAAGTAATATTTGCTGTATCATCCTTCAGTGAATCACAGACTAAAGAAAAGATTGCATGATCAATTTAGATTCCAAACACTTTACAATGGAAAATAGATGAAGTAATTAAAGACCCTAAAGAATTTAGTTCAGTTATATCTTTAAGAATTGGATTAAATATACCAAATAGTTGAAAATGTGTACATTTTCAAAGAGCATATTGTTTAAAAAACTGACCTAATTTACTAATGAAAGAACAAGAGGCTTTTCATCTCTCCTTTTCCACAGAGGTTTTTTTTTTTTAAATAGTTCTCAGTTTTTTTTTTCACTCAGTACTATAATATAGTTTTACATTTCCTGTTTTATCTGCTGAAGCAAGATAACTCTGTAGCTATTATCCAGGTAGATTTTCATTCACCCCGACCATAATTTCACATAAAGTAAATTTCCTAACTTCAGAGAACTTAACAACTGCTCCTAATCAGAAACTCTGTAGGCAAGGCCAAGAAAAAAAGAAAAACAATGAAAGAAATTCTGTTCAAATACAGTATGAACAGCTCCTTACTAAACAGCTTTTCTCCCCAACTCCAGTGTATTAGTACATTCCATGAACATCTTTATATCACCATATATTTTGAAATAAAAAATATAAAACTATACCGTCTTAAGTCACTGGCTATTTTACTTTTCTTTTTTTCAATTGTTTCACAGCTAAAATCTGTGATATTACAATCCCCTCCAAAAGACTTAAATAGTATTAAAACACTACTTTCAATTTAAAGGGCAAAATATCTGGAAAATTAAGGTCATGATGTTAGAGAGTCTAATGGAGTATGGATTTCTGCTTGAAGTACTTCAACCAGAAACCTCAGCAATCTTAAATCTGCCTCTCCTGGATATAATAAGTTTTAAAGCTTTGAATGAATTTTCAGAATATGTTTCATATCTCTCATAACTTCAGAAAAAAGATGCAGCAGAGAAGCAAAGAGAATAGTCTCTATAATAATAGAATTTTTATTCAGTATCAATAAGTTACAGAGCCTTTAAAACAAAAGATGAATAGAATCATTCTTAAAGGAGTAAAAATAACAAGTATTCACAGCTTTCTTTAAGAATTTGTTCTTAGACACAAAGCACTTTTCAAAAGATCAAGAAATAGGTTCTTTGATTCAAGATATCATAAATGTTACAGAATTGTGATTAAATCAACTATTATTCTTAAAATATAAGATTTTTATCTCAGTATGTCTATGGTAAATATGGCTAGTTTCATATGCCTTTATAAAACCAAAGTCACGTTTCAGATAGGGCACTACCCAGGAAATATTGACAGAGCAAATCATATGGAACATGTACAAATTTAAAACAGGCAAACAGTGCAAAATATATTTCAAAATGTTTGTCATCTGAAACAGTAGTGCACGATCAGAGATGATTTTTCCTGCCAGGGGACAATTGGCAACATCTGGGGTCATTTTTTGGTTTCACAACTAGGGGAGTACTACTGGCATTTAGAGGATTAAAAACCCAGGATGCTGCTAAATACATAGGACAGCCTCACAACAAAGAATTAGCCAGCTCAAAATGTAGATGTACCAAGGTTGAGAAAGCTTGATCTAAAATAATACCACGCATGTGATCAAGTATACTTGAACAATAAACAAATATTCGCTGAATTAATACATTTTAATAAATAAAAACATATAGTTTCTACTTTTTATAGCTTCTTCTTATAAGTAAAGACCAAATAATTAAAAATGAAATACTCTTTAGAAATACTTATTATAAGTTGGGTATAGTAGCACATGCCTGTAATCCTAGTAACTTGGGAGGCTAAAGCAGAAGAATCACAAGTTGGAGGCCAGCCTCAGCAACTTAGCAAGAACCTATCTCAAAAAGAAATTTAAAAAATGATGGATATATAGCTCATTGGAAGAGCATCCCAGATTCAATCCCCAGTACTGAAAAAAAAAATTTAAACCCTCATTGTGTAAACAAAACAATGCAACTAGAAAAAGTTAAAAGGCCCATTCAGGCCTTTACATATTTTTAAGTAGCAAGTCATAATTTCTAGTCCAAACATTTTTTTTGACACAATACCTTTATTTATTTATTTTTATATAGTGCTGTGGGGGCTGGGGATATAGCTCAGTTAGTACAGTGCTAGAACAAATCCCTGGGTTCAATTCCCAGCACCACCAAAAAAAACGGGTGTAGTGCTGAGGATCAAATGCAGTGCCTCACAGGAGTACTCTACCACTGAGCTACAACCCCAGCCCCTGGTTCAAACAATCTTAAAGGGATATTTAAGACCCCTGGCACCCCCAATTTAATCTAATATCAAAATGACCCCAGAGTAGAAATAAGATTTTTATGTCTTTTGTTCCCAATTTACATGTATCCCTTATACCTAGCTAGAGATTGATTTTTGTTAATGAATAACTGGAATTATGATTCTCTCAAAAAATTATGGGTAATTTTTTTCTTCATAGCTTTTTAAATTTTTTCAATTTTTTGCTATGTACATAATAATTTGATAAGGAAACTAAATGATGCATTCAAAGAACAGATGCCTCTTATAATCACACATATTCATTAATTTATATAAACTATAATTTTTGCAGGGTTAAGTTTTAAGGACACTAGAGTTAATCATAAAGATATGGAATTCCTAAATGATTCCCCTTTAAAGCACTCAGTACTTATTGTAAGGGGAAAACTGAACATAACTGAGAGAGACTTATAAAGAAATGCTTCTAGCCAAAATAATAATATTAAATGAATTACAAATACTAAACCAATCATAAATGTTTACACATATTCTGCTACTGTACTTTCTTTTAGATGTCCTTGGAGATAAATGTTGCCATGAAAAAGATATCATTGCCTTGTATATTTAAATATTACTCTTGAGATGTTATTCCAATAAGAAACATGCTAAGAATTGCATCAGCTGAAGCCATGACCTGGTCCTACCTATCTCTTTTAAATTGAAGAGCAATCTAAAAGTAGTTCAAACATTTATTCAGACAAAAGTAAAGGGCACAACTTCTCAAAGGGAAATGGTTTTTAATAAAAACTTATAAATAGGAAGTTGTCTATCAGAAGTATAAGTCCAAATGAACCAATGAATAAGAAAATTCTATGTGGGATTATTTCAAGCTCATCTGAAGCTACATGTATTGAAAAACCCAAAACAATCAAAATAAGTACATTACCTCGACATGCTTTCAAATCTATTTCTCCCCACTGGGAATCAACAACCAGAGAGGGTGCTGATTTGTTCTTTTCATTCTTTTTTACAGCTAAATGAGCATGCAAACCTTCAAAAGAGAGGCAAAAATGGAAATGACAGCACCATTTATGAATCCAAAATAATCTCTTTGAATCAGTGTCACTGAAATGGGCAAAAGACATATAAATATCCCAATAGAGGAATAGCTCTTTGTAAGAAAATATGAATTTAGAATCATTAATTTTACAAAGGATTTATGTACATATCAGTTCCCTGATGTGTTTTGTTTAAAGATCACTTACTACTTTTTAAGTACAATCTAGTCACTAACAATTAGCTTATAAATTCTTTCAGCAATTTTCTTTTGAGAACCTACCACATTCAAGGGACTATTAAGGCACAGCGAGAGGACATGAAGCCATCACAGGCTTTGGCCTCAAGAGGCATGCTAATCTAGTTAGGAGGATAAAACCCATCTAGAAATAACTTCAAAACACGGAAGGAAAAATAGCTAAAACAATCTGAGGAGAGGGAAAAACGCCAGAAGTATCACACTGCCTGATTTCAAAATATATTGTAAAACTACTGTAACCAAAATAGCATGATACTGATGTAAGAACAAATATACTGACCAATGGAAGAGAGTAGAAAGGTCAGGAATAAACCCACACAAGAATGGCCAACCAACTTTCAACAAAGGTCCTAAGGAAATACAATGTGGAAAGGAAAGCCTCTTTCATAAATAGTACTGAGGAAACTGGATATCTGCTTGCAGAAGAATGAAATTGGATGCTTATCCTACACTATATAAAAAAACAACTCAAAATGGATTAAAGACTTTAATATAAGACATGAAACTGTAAACATACTAGAAGAAAACACAGGGGGGATGTTTTTTTTAATATAACTCTGAAAGCATAGACAATAAAAGTAAAATGGACAACTGGGATTGTATCAAAACAGTTTCTGTACAGCAAAAGAAACAACACACAGTGGGTGGAGGCAATTGAATTTGCAAACCAGAATGGGGAAAAAATTTGCAAACCACATATTTAATAATGGGTTAATATCCAAAAAAGAAAAAGAATGCAAACAGGTCAATATCAAGAAAATAATCCAATTTTAAAATGGGCAAAGGACCTGAACAGACATTTCTCAAAAGAAGACTCAAATTGCCAACCAATTTATGAAAAAAAAAATGTTTACCATCACTAATAATCAGAGAAGTATAAATTAAAACTACACTTGGCAATCACCTCAATCTGCCAGAATGGCTATTATCAAAAAGATTAAAGATAAATGTAGGCAAGGATGTGGAGAAAAGGGAATCCTGTATACCACTGCTGGGGATGTAAATTAAGACATCCACTATGGCAAACAATGTGGAAGATCGATCCCTTTCCTGGGTATTTCCAAAGGAACTGAAATCAATGTCAAAGGGATATCTGAACTTCCATGTTCATTGCAGTGCTCACCATAGCCAAGATGAATAGCCTATGTGCCCTTCAACAAATGAATGGATAAGAAAAAAAAAAGTGGTATGCAGACAGTCCCCAACACAACATGGTTCACCTTGTGATTTTTCAACTTTACAGTATATGAAAATGATACACATTCAGCAGAAACCATACTTCAAATTTTCAATTTTGATATTTTCCCAGATAAACAAATATTCTCTCTTAATGCCTGGTAGAAGCAGGGAGGCACAGCTTCCAGTCAGCCATGCAATCTTGAAGGTATAATAACTACTCTATGGTGCACTGTGTTGCCCATTTTTTTTCTAGCAACACTTTTTTTTCGAAAATAGGCTTTGTGTTAGATGATTTTGCCCAACTATAGGTTAACATAAGTGATCTGAGCAGCAATCAGGCTAAGCTATGATGTTCAAAAGTTTAGGTGTATTAAATGCATTTTAAGCTTACAATATTTTCAACTTTCATCCTAACTCAAGGTACACACACACACACACACAAATGGAATACTATTCAGTCTTATAAGAAAGAAATTATGTCATTTGCATCACATAAATATACCAGGAAGACATTATGCTAAGTGAAATAGCAAGGCACAGAAAGACAAACCTGTATGATCTCACTTATTTGTGTAATAACAAACTCAAACTCACAGAAGCAGAAAGTAAGATCATGGTTACCAGAGGCTGGGGAAAAGGATGAGAGAAAAGAGAAGGAATTTGGACTTAGTTGTTGGTCAAAGTGTATTAAATCTGTAAACAATAGGAATAAGTTTAGAGATGTATTGCAAAGCAGGGTGATTATAAGTCAATAATAATGCATATTTCAAAATAAGTAAAAGAGTACATTTCAAATGTCTCACAACAAAAAATAACAAATAAGTGAAATGATGGATATATTAGTCTTATTTAATCATTCCATATTATACATGTGTGTATCAAACACATGTGTAAATATTACATTGTATCATATAAATATATATAATTATGACTTGTCAATTGAAAATATATTAGAAAAAGAAGGGAGAAGTACCCAAAAACAATAAAAATAAATAGTTACAGGAAGTCAGAAGAGATACACAGAAGCTAGTCGAAAGGGGAAAAGAGAGAAAAGAGCACAGGGATTCCATCACAATACAAGAAAGATGGGGGAAATAGAATAAGGGGATTGAGGGGAGAGATAAGGAATGGGATAGGAAGAAAATAGTTAAATGAATCTGACCTAACTTTCCTATGTACATAGACAAATATACTACAGTGAATCTCACCATCATGTATATTTGTAAGACACTAAAAGATGTAAGTAAATAACAGAAAGATCAGTAAAGTAGAGGAAAGGGAACAGGGGAGGAAGGAAGGGGAACATAATGGTAAGTACTGGGGACTGAATTAGAGCAATCATATATCGTATATTTATAATTATGTAAAAATGAATCCTGATGTTATGTATAGCTAATGTGAACCAACAAAAAAATGAAAAAAAAATTCAGAAGAAAAAGAAGTGATCTCAGCAAAGACAGTGAGATCAAATGGTAATAACCAAGATGGGCCAAGTTAGGAGGCTGAAAAGACCTGACCATGAGGTTGAGAACTCTGGATTTTATTGGGTAATTGAGAAGGTGGTAAAGATTTCTAAGCAGAAAAAGCATCATCAAAATTGTGCTTTAGAAAAATCAATCTAGCAGTAATTGAAGTAACTGAACATCAATCAAATGCAGATGATATAGCACAGTGAATATAACGTAAGCCTGCAGGAATTCAGGATTTCATTTATAAAAATGTAATTTATATGCATCTTTTCAGTAACACAGCTCTATAAACCGTCTTGCTCATAGACTAGTACCTAATTATATAAGCATCTAAAAAGGTCATAAGTACCATAAAATGATATCAAAAAACCTCTTGCTTCTGCCTGGAAATTCTTCCACCCCCTTTCCCTTCCGGTAAACTCCTTATCTTGTAGGTCTCAGTTTAAATGTCACTTCCTCAGAAAGGCCTTTTTTAAATCACTTATCCAAATTGAGTCCCCCTGTTTTTCACTTTCAAAGGTACTTGTACTTTTTCTCCATAGTACTTAGCACAATTTATAATTAGATATTTTGGTTACTGATGAATTAAAGTCTATCTCTTCCAGTAGAGTGCAAGAAGAGAATCTGTATTTTTGCTCATCATTATATTTTTCATAGTCTAAAATTGTATAACATATTGTAGGCACTTGGCAAATATTTGTTCTATTAAGACTGAATGAATGAAGAAGAGTTGAACAGATTTTAAGGTCACCACTGTAATGCTCCTCTTTGCTAAATATATTATTGGCTAAGATACTTTATTTCAAAGAAAAAAGTAAAAGAAATCTTAAATTTCAACTTAAACTCCTATGTTTCAATATCAGAATAAGTCTGCATTTCTACAAAGAAAACCTAAATCTAATATTTAAGTTAAAACATACATCCCTATCTCCCTTATTTTTACAGAAATAATTCACAGTACAACTACTAAGTGGAATAAGGAACAGAATATGAGTAGAAGGTAAGCATTATAAGTTGAATATAAAAAGTGCAAGTATAGACCCCTTCATCCACCCATATCATGTCAAAATCTCAAAAAAGAACTTCAAAATTTAATATGAAAGATTTTATTTAACCTAAATCATCACTGACGGAGGCAAAAAAAATTCTCTCAAAGATAACTAAGTTTTTGTAATAAATAGTTCATTCCAAATAGTAAATGAATTGGTTTTGATCACATGCTGTTTGTACCTATATACTTTTACCACCAATTTTGTGCAAGGTTTTCTTCATAAAATAGTAAGTACTAGTAATAAGAAAATGATTAGCAATATAATGAATCTTAAGTCAGAAAGGTCTAGAGAAGTCCAAAGGATTTCAACATGAAGCATTTCAGACCTTGTTCCAAGATTTAACCCTTCACAAAACGGTAATTTAGAAAAATGACCCCTATGCACTAGTACACATGAACTTGGAAGGCCAATAAGGGACTAGAGAAGTTGATATAAAATTGGAAATGCTAAGTTAGTTTGGTACATTGGAGTACCTGCAACAAAAGGAAAATTATGATTTCCTTTATTCATTCAAAAGTGTTTGTGCAATAATATTCTGCAAATCGGATGGGCTACATAAAGTTAAAAGGAAAAAACACCAGCATAAATTTTTTTCAAGGAGGTACAATCAGTTTAGCTAAAAGCAGACACTTGGTTCCTAAAAATCATTACTATATGCAAAAGTCACATAAAACAAAGCATAGAATTTATGGGAAATACAATTAGGAACATAGACCTTTCTCTCTCTCTCTCTCTCTCTCTCTCTCTCTCTCTCTCTCTCTCTCTCTCTCTCTCTCTCTCTCACACACACACACACACACACACACACACACAAAACAAATAATAGGAATCTAATAAAACCAATAGCACCATTTCACACATTAGGAAATTAAATGGTTAAGAAAACATAAATACAGCACCTTACCTTTAAAAAGATCTGAAGTTCACTTTTGTGGGTCTGTGAGCTAATTGTGAAGTGGAGGAAGGAAGGTGATCTGAAATCAGAAGGAAAGCTTACACCAAATGAAAGTGGGTGTGCCTCATAACAGGCAGTGAACTGGGGAACTGGGAGTGTGCCTGTGCCCCTTTTCTTCCTAAATGGCTGGGTTCTACCAACCACAGTATTCTGTGTTTACCTTGTGTTTCTTGCTAACAAAGTCATGCATAAGCAATGTCCTGAGTTCAATGGAATAGATTAATAGAACAGACTCTCTAACAGAAAAAAAAGTCACACTTTCTAAATAGATGTATATAAACCATAAGGTCAAATTTAAAAAAATACTGGAGACTTCTTGGCTCCATGGAAGTACAATCCTCTTCATAAAATCATTGCCTTTACAGAATATAGTGACTTAAAACCTAAACTTCACTGGTAAATACAGCATTTGATCAAATCTAGCTTTTGCTTAGGAAAATAATGACTTTTCCTGTAATTATCATCATTGTTATTAACACACCTTCTCTCACATTGCCAACACCTTCAGCAGTAGTCACTATTATAATAACCCAAGCACAAAGCCAACAAAAAAATAGCAGAGCCAAATTCTCAAGCTTTAGCAACAGCACCTTTTTCCTGCCCTTGGTGATAGTTTCTAGGTTGGTATCACAACAGTGATCATGTAGTGAGAATACTATTCACTGCTCACTAACAGATCTCATTTCATCTGGTTTTAATTAGGAAAATCCAACCTCTAGGAGAAATGTCTGAACCTCTGCTTATCACATTTACCAGCATGATTTATCTGTTCCATAAGTGTCAAGCGCTCTCAGTTCAGTACTTCATGCAAAGTAGGTTCTCACCTAATTATTGTTGAATAAACGTCAACTGAACTTGTTATTTTATTTACCCAAAATAATTTTATTCCCAAAATATTAAATTCTATTTTCAAAATCAACAGTCATACAATTGAAATATTTTGTTGTTTTTAATAACTATAGAATTAGAAAATAATTCTTATAATGAAAGTGTCCTGTGCATAGCAAATGAAAATAAAAGTCCATATATAGCATCTCCATTCTCTTCCCACTTCAAAAACCACTACTTTCAATGATCCTTGGATAACATTCCAGAAATTTTCTATGCGTTTATAAGAGTATAAATTATGTATTATCTTAGTAAACAAATTAATATACATACCTATTCTCATACAAATTACTTTTTTTCCTAAATATTACAGCCTGTCCGTTTACTATTATCAATATATAGTTTTCCCTCAGTACACACAGAAGGTTGGTTCCAGAATCCCCTGCCCTCATAACAAAAATCTATGGATGATCAAGGTCCTTAGAGGATGTGATGTGGTATTTGCATCAACCTACACATATCCTCCCACATACTTTAAAGTCGTCTCTATAGATTATTTATACCTAATATGATGTAAAATGCTATGCAAATGGTTGTTACACTGTGTTATTTAGGGAATGATAAGGAAAAAACTGTGCATATTTAGTACAGATGAAATTTTTTAAAATTTTTGTTTAGTTGTAGATGGATATAATACCTTTATTTTATTTGTGTATTGTTTTTATGTGGTGCCAGGGATCGAACTCAGTGCCTCATGTATGCTAGGCAAGCACTCTCCCACTGAGCCACAACCCCAGCCCCAAGATGCAATTTTTTTCTTGAATATTTTCTGTCCACACTTAATTAAACCCATAGAAATGGAGGGCCAACTGTATATATTCATATATCCTTTGTTTTCATGGCTACATAGTATTTCAAGGTATATAAATACTCTAACAAGTTCATAGCAACAATCAAGTAAATTGTCAAGTAAATAGTCAAGTAAATTTCTATTATAAATAATACTATAATCAACCTCCTTTTACCTATATCTTTGTTCACTAAGATGGATATATTTGTAGAATCTATTCTTAGTAGTAGCATTGCAGAGATAAAAGATGTGAGCCTTTACAATTTTGATTAAGTGTCAAATTACCCTCAAGAAGGACCACAAGGGAAAAAAAGAAAAGAAAGAACACAAGGGAAAAAAAGAAAAGAAAGAAAGGATACAAGAGTGTCTATATCACCATATCCTTTTCATCATTAGATATTTTCAAGCTTTTTTATCCTTTTCAAACTAGTAAATGAAAAAGAGCACCTCATTTTAATTTCTACTTCTGTCATTATAGTGAGGCTAAAGATTCAATTTTCTATTATTTTATTTTTTCCGTGAAACATTTGTTCATATTGATTCTTTTTTTGGGGGGGGTAGTAACTAGGGATTGAATTCAGGGGCACTCAACCACTGAGCCACATCCCCAGCCCTATTTTGTATTTTATTTAGAGGCAGGGCTTCACTGAATTGCTAAGCACCTCGTTTTTACTGAGGTTGGCTTTGAACTCTCTATCCTCCTGCCTCAGCCTCCTGAGCTGCTGGGATTACAGGCATGCACCATCACACCCGGCTAGTTCATATTGATTATTGCTCATCTTTTCTTATTGACTTACCATTGATTCCTCAATATTAGTGATATCACTCCTGCTTCTTCAAATATGTTGCAACTACTCTTCCACACTTGGGTATTTGTTCATTGATTCTTATCACGGTGCTTTTGCCATGCTGCTTTTGGTTTTTATAAAGGCAAATTATTCATCTTTTTCTTTATGGTCATTAGGTTTGGAGTTAACTTTTAGAAGGCCTTCTCTGTCCCAAGATTATAAAACTACCTTCCCATGTTTTCTCCTTAAGATTATAATAGTAAGGTCAGGCCCAGCAACCTGCGGAGTGGCAGAGCTGCCCCACACGCCTGCAGGGGAGGCGGACCTGCGATCCACCAGCAGATCAGGTCCAGCGGCCTGCTGAGGGGCAGAGCTGCCCCCTCCCCCCGTGCCTGCAAGGTAGGCAGAACTGTGACCACCGGCAGATCAGGCCCAGCGGCCTGCTGAGAGGCAGAGCCACCCCCTCCCCCCGCACCTGCAAGGTAGGCAGACCTGCAACCTACCGGCAGGTCAGGCCCAGCAACCTGCGGAGTGGCAGAGCTGCCTCACGCGCCTGCAGGGTAGGCGGACCTGAGACCCACCAGCAGAACAGGTCCAGCGGGGGAACCCGCGGAGACTGCTTCATGGAGCCTGCTCCTAGCGGAGCGTGCACCAGGCTCAGAGTGGCCGAGTTCTGGCTCCCGGAGCTGCTTTGGCCCAGGGCTGGGGAACCCGCGGAGACTGCTTCTTGGAGCCTGCTCCTAGCAGAGCGTGCACTGAGCTCGGGGCGGCCGGGTTCTGGCTCCCGGAGCTGCTTTGGCCCAGGGCTGGGGAACCTGCGGAGACTGCTTCTTGGAGCCTGCTCCTAGCAGAGCGTGCACCAAGCTCGGAGCGGCCAGGTTCAGGCTCCTGGAGCTGCTTTGGCCCAGGGCTGGGGATCCCGTAGAAACTGCTTCTCGGTCCGGATCCTGCTGGGTGCTGTGGGGGCCAGAGGGACAGAGTGGAGCTGCCGCCTGCGCCCAGAACAGGCCAAGCAACCCACCGGCGTGGTATCACGTCACCCCAACTGCAGTTGGGGCCAAAGAGAGCAAACGCCCACGCCTGGAACAGGACCAGCGACCCGACGGCGTGGTAGTCAAGTCACCCCATTTGGAGTAAGGGCCGAGCAGAGCTGCCGCCCGAGCCTGCAAGGTAGGCAGACCTGCGACCCACCAACGGGACAGGCCCGGTGGCCTGCCAGCGTGGTGGTCACGTCGCACCAATTGGATTGGGGGCTGAGCGGGGCCGCTGCCTGTGCCCGGAAAAGGCCCAGTGACCCACCAGCGTGGCAGTCAAGTCACCCCATTTGGAGTGGGGGCCGAGCAGAGCCACCGCCCAAGCTCTCAAGGTAGGCAGACCGGCGGCCCACGGGCGGAATGGGCCCAGCGGCAGGCCAGCGAGACAGACATGTCACACTGGTTGGAGTAGGGACGGAGCAGAGCCGCTGCCCGTGACCAGAAAAGGCCCAGCGACCCGCCGAAGTGGCAGTCAGGTAGCCCCTTTGGAGTGGGGGCCGAGCACAGCTGCCGCCCGAGCCCGCAAGGTAGGCAGACCTGAGATCCACCGGCGGAACAGGCCCAGAGGCCTGCCAGCGTGGTAGACACGTCACACCAATTGGAGTAGGGGCCAAGCAGAGCCGCCGCCCGCATCCGGATCAGGCCCAACGACCCGAGGGCGTGGTAGTCACATCACCACAATTGAAGTGGGGGCAGAGCAGAGCCGCCACCCGCGCCCGCAGAGTGGGCAGACTTGCGACCGACCGGCAGAGCAGACCTAGCGGCCCGCCAGCGTGGTAGACAGATCACCCCAATTGGAGGAGGAGCACAGCCACTACCCGCCCTGCAAGGGAGATTTTTCAACTATACAAGAGCAATATAAATAAATAGAGGGAAAATTTCAAAAACACAACAGTTTCACCAAGCAGAAAGAAATGCAAGCAATATGAAAAGACAAGGAAAGAAAGGACCACAAGCAATGCAGGTCAACTCAACTCTAGAAGAGGTAATAGCTGCAACAGATGGAATGTTAGATAAAGAATTCAGGATATACATGCTTCAGATGATCTGGAGTCTCAAGGAAGACATGAGACAGCAAAATCAGACAATGAAAGATCACTTTGACAATGAATTATATAAACAGATCCAAGAAGCAAAAGATCAATTACACAGGGAGATAGAGGTAATAAAAAACAAACAAATAGAAATCCTAGAAATGCAGGAAGCAATAAACCAACTTAAAAACTCAATTGAGAATACTACCAGCAGAGTAGAACACTTAGAAGACAGAACATCAGACAATGAAGACAAAGTATTTCAACTTGAAAAGAACATAGACAGCTCAGCAAGACTGTTAAGAAACCATGAGCAGAACATCCAAGAAATATGAGATAACATAAAGAGACCAAACTTAAGAGTCATTGGGATACAGGAAGGCATAGAGATCCAAACCAAAGGAATAAATAATCTATTCAATGAAATAATACAAGAAAACTTCCCAGACATGAAGAATGAGACAGAATCCCAAATCCTAGAAGCCTACAGGACGCCGAATATGCAAAATCATAAGAGATCCACACCTAGACACATTATAATGAAGATGCCCAACATACAGAATAAGGAGAGAATTTTAAAAGCTACAAGAAAAAGGAAGCAGATTACATTTAGGGGTAAACCAATCAGGATAACAGCTGATCTTTCAACACAGGCTGAAAGCTAGAAGATCCTGGAATAATATATTTCAAACACTGAAAGAAAATGGGTTCCAACCAAGAATTGTATATCCGGCAAAATTAAGCTTCGGGATGGAAGATGAAATTAAAACCTTCCATGATAAACAAAAGTTAAAAGAATTTGCAGCTAGAAAACCATCTCTTCAAAAAATCCTTGGCAAAACATTACAGGAAGAGGAAATGGAAAATAACAATGAAAACCAACGGTGGGAGGTAGGACAGTAAAGGGGGGAAAATAATCAAAGAGGTTTAGTAACATTAATAAACAAATATGGCTGGAAGAACAAACCATATCTCAATAATAACCCTAAATGTTAATGGCTTAAACTCACCAATTAAGAGACACAGGCTAGTTGAATGGATCACAAAACAAGACCCAACAATATGCTGCCTACAGGAGACGCATTTGATAGGAAAAGATGTACATAGACTGAAGGTGAAAGGTTGGGAAAAATCATATCACTCATATGGACTGCGGAAACAAGCAGGAGTGTCCATACTCATATCAAATAAAATAGATTTCAAGCCAAAGTTAATCAAAAGGGATAAAGAGGACACTACATACTGCTCAAGGGAACCATACACCAACAAGACATAACAATCATAAATATATATGTCCCAAACAATGGTGCAGCTATGTTCATCAAGCAAACTCTTCTCAAGTTCAAGAGTCTAATAGACCACCATACAATAATCATGGGAGACTTCAACACACCTCTCTCACCACTGGACAGATCTTCCAAACAAAAGTTGAATAAGAAAACTATAGAACTCAATAACACAATTAACAACCTAGACTTAATTGACATATATAGAATATACCACCCAACATCAAGCAGTTACACTTTTTTCTCAGCAGCACATGGATCCTTCTCAAAAATAGATCATATATTATGTCATAGGGCAACTCTTAGACAATATAAAGGAATAGAGATAATACCATGCATCTTATCTGATCATAATGGAATGAAACTGAAAATCAACGATAAAAGAAGGAAGGAAAAATCATGCATCTCTTGGAGAATGAACAATAGGTTACTGAATGATCAATGGGTTTTAGAAGACATCAAGGAGGAAATTAAAAAATTCTGTGGATGTGTAACCGACGTGATTCTGCAATCTGCATTTGGGGTAAAATTGGGAGTTCATAACCCACTTCAATCTAATGTATGAAATATGATATGTCAAGAGCTTTGTAATGTTGTGAACAACCAATAAAAAAAAATTCTTAGAATTAAATGAAAACACAGACACAACATATCGGAATCTATGGGATACACTGAAAGCAGTTCTAAGAGGAAAATTCATTGCTTGGAGTTCATTCCTTAAAAAAAGAAAAAAACCAACAAATAAATGATCTCATACTTCATCTCAAAATCCTAGAAAAAGAAGAGAAAAACAACAGCAAAAGAAGTAGAAGGCAAGAAATAATTAAAATCAGAGCTGAAATTAATGAAATCGAAACAAAAGAAACAATTGAAAAAATTGACAAAACTAAAAGTTGGTTCTTTGAAAAAATAAATAAAATTGACAGACCCTTAGCCATGCTAACGAAGAGAAGAAGAGAGAGAACTCAAATTACTAGCATATGGGATGAAAAAGGCAATATCACAACAGACACTTCAGAAATACAGAAGATAATCAGAAATTATTTTGAATCCTTATACTCCAATAAAATAGAAGATAGTGAAGGCATCGATAAATTTCTTAAGTCATATAATCTGCCCAGATTGAGTCAGGAGGATATAGACAACCTAAACAGACCAATATCAATTGAGGAAATAGAAGAAACCATCAAAAGATTACCATCTAAGAAAAGCCCAGGACCGGATGGGTATACAGCAGAGTTTTACAAAACCTTTAAAGAGGAACTAATACCAATACTTTTCAAGCTATTTCAGGAAATAGAAAAAGAGGGAGAACTTCCAAATTCATTCTACGAGGCCAACATCACCCTGATTCCGAAACCAGACAAAGACACTTCAAAGAAAGAAAACTACAGACCAATATCTCTAATGAACCTAGATGCAAAAATCCTCAATAAAATTCTGGTGAATCGGATACAAAAACATATCAAAAAAATTGTGCACCATGATCAAGTAGGATTCATCCCTGGGATGCAAGGCTGGTTCAATATACGGAAATCAATAAATGTTATTCAACACATCAATAGACTTAAAAATAAGAACCATATGATCATCTCGATAGATGCGGAAAAAGCATTCGACAAAGTACAGCATCCTTTTATGTTCAAAACTCTCGAAAAACTAGGGATAACAGGAACATACCTCAACATTGTAAAAGCAATCTATGCTAAGCCTCAGGCTAGCATCATTCTGAATGGAGAAAAATTGAAGGCATTCCCTCTAAAATCTGGAACAAGACAGGAATGCCCTCTCTCACCACTTCTGTTCAACATAGTTCTCGAAACACTGGCCAGAGCAATTAGACAGACGAAAGAAATTAAAAGCATAAAAATAGGAAAAGAAGAACTTAAATTATCACTATTTGTAGACGATATGATTCTATACCTAGCAGACCCAAAAGGGTCTACAAAGAAACTATTAGAGCTAATAAATGAATTCAGCAAAGTGGCAGGATATAAAATCAACATGCATAAATCAAAGGCATTCCTGTATATCAGCGACAAATCCTCTGAAATGGAAATGAGGACAACCACTCCATTCACAATATCCTCAAAAATAAAAAAATACTTGGGAATCAACCTAACAAAAGAGGTGAAAGACTTATACAATGAAAACTACAGAACCCTAAAGAGAGAAATTGAAGAAGATCTTAGAAGATGGAAAAATATACCCTGTTCATGGATAGGCAGAACTAACATCATCAAAATGGCGATATTACCAAAAGTTCTCTATAGATTTAATGCAATGCCAATCAAAATCCCAATGGCATTTCTTGTAGAAATAGAGAAAGCAATCATGAAATTCATATGGAAAAATAAAAGACCCAGAATAGCAAAAACAATGCTAAGCAGGAAGTGTGAATCAGGTGGTATAGCGATACCAGACTTCAAACTATACTACAGAGCAATAGTAACAAAAACATCATAGTACTGGTATCAAAACAGGCGGGTGGACCAATGGTACAGAATAGAGGACACAGAAACCAACCCACAAAACTAAAACTTTCTTATATTTGATAAAGGGGCTAAAAGCATGCAATGGAGGAAGGATAGCATCTTCAACAAATGGTGCTGGGAAAACTGGAAATCCATATGCAACAAAATGAAACTGAATCCCTTTCTCTCGCCATGCACAAAAGTTAACTCAAAATGGACCAAGGAGCTTGATATCAAATCAGAGACACGGCATCTGATAGAAGAAAAAGTTGGCTATGACCTACATACTGTGGGGTCGGGCTCCAAATTCCTCAATAGGACACCCATAGCACAAGAGTTAACATCTAGAATCAACAAATGGGACTTACTCAAACTAAAAAGTTTTTTCTCAGCAAAAGAAACAATAAGAGAGGTAAATAGGGAGCCTACATCATGGGAACAAATCTTTACTCCTCACACTTCAGATAGAGCCCTAATATCCAGAGTATACAAAGAACTCAAAAAATTAGACAATAAGATAACAAATAACCCAATCAACAAATGGGCCAAGGACCTGAACAGACACTTCTCAGAGGAGGACATACAATCAATCAACAAGTACATGGAAAAATTCTCACCATCTCTAGCAGTCAGAGAAATGCAAATCAAAACCACCCTAAGATACTATCTCACTCCAGTAAGATTGGCAGCCATTATGAAGACAAACAACAACAAGTGCTGGCGAGGATGTGGGGAAAAGGGTACACTTGTACATTGTTGGTGGGACTGCAAATTGGTGCAGCCAATTTGGAAAGCAGTATGGAGATTTCTTGGAAAGCTGGGAATGGAACCACCATTTGACCCAGCTATTCCCCTTCTCGGTCTATTCCCTAAAGACCTAAAAAGAGCATGCTACAGGGACCCTGCTACATCGATGTTCATAGCAGCACAATTCACAATAGCAAGACTGTGGAAGCAACCTAGATGCCCTTCAATAGACAAATGGATAAAAAAAATGTGGCATTTATACACAATGGAGTATTACTCTGCATTAAAAAATGACAAAATCATAGAATTTGGAGGGAAATGGATGGCATTAGAGCAGATTATGCTAAGTGAAGCTAGCCAAGCCCTAAAAAACAAATGCCAAATGTCTTCTTTGATATAAGGAGAGTAACTAAGAACAGACTAGGGAAGAAGAGCATGAGAAGAAGACCAACATTAAACAAGGATGAGAGGTGGGAGGGAAAGGGAGAGAGAAGGGAAATTGCATGGAAATGGAAGGAGACCCTCAGGGTTATACAAAATTACATACAAGAGGAAGTGAGGGGAAAGGGAAAAATAATACAAGGGGGAGGAATGAATTACGTAGAGGGGGTAGAGAGAGAAGAGGGGAGGGGAGAGGAGGGGAGGGGAGGGGGGATAGTAGAGGATAGGAAAGGCAGCAAAATACAACAGACATGAGTATGTCAATATGTAAATCAATGGAAGTGTAACTGATGTGATTCTGCAATCTGTATATGGGGTAATCAAAGTGTGAAATATGATATGTCAAGAACTATGTAATGTTTTGAACAACCAACAATAAAAAAAAGATTATAATAGTAAGTAATGGGTAGTTTTTTTTTATTGATTGTTCCAAACATTACCGAGCTCTTGATAAATCATCTTTCATACATTTGACTCCATTGGGTTTTGAACTCCCATTTCTACCCCAAATACAGATAGCAGAATCACATCTGTTACATACTCACATTTTTACCTAATGGCATATTAGTGACTGTTGTAATCTGCTACCTTTCCTATCCCCTACTATTCCCCCCTCCCCTCCCCTCCCACCTTCCCTCTCTGCCTCCTCTGCTATTGTTCAATTCTCACCCTTTTATTCCCCCTCCCCCTTGACCATCATAACCCCTTATACTTTTGTTATCATTGAAGGTCTTCTACCATTTGCATATCCTTTCCCTTCTCTCTCCCTTTCTCTCCCCCCATTCGTCTTTGTTTACTGTTAGTCTTTTCCTTTGTCTCAAGAAGACATTTGGCATTTGTTTTTTAGGGCTTGGCTAGCTTCACTTAGCATAATCTACTCTAATGCCATCCATTTCCCTGCAAATTCTATGATTTTGTCATTTCTTAGTGCTGCATAATACTCCATTGTATATAGATGCCACATTTTTGTTATCCATTCATCTATTGAAGGGCATCTAGGTTGGTTCCACAGTCTAGCTATTGTGAATTGTGCCGCTATAATCATTGATGTGGCCGTATCCCTATAGTGCGCTCTTTTAAGGTCCTCAGGGAATAGTCCGAGGAGGGCGATAGCTGGGTCAAATAGTAATGGGTAATTTTTATTGAATAGTTTCTCTGGGTCAGTTCTCAGCACTTCCCACACATGATTGCATTTAATCCTCAACAACCCTAGTAGGTGGGTAGATATTATCTCCATGATACAGATGAAAGTTCTTCAACTACATATGAGATTTAAACTTACCTGAGGTTGTACAGCCTGGTATTTGGCAGTGCCAAAATTCCCCCTCAAAGCAGAAAACTCATCAACTTCAAGCTACATATACTGATTCTCTCTCCACTAAGATAAATGATGAGTTCACACGCATAATATATCTCTACCTGGTCTATTTCTCCCCATTTTATATTCTGTTACATCAACCCTTTATTCATTATTAATTTTAGAGCCTTTACATTTTCTTCTATTTTCATAATATTCACAGATATTTTGCATTAGATTTAGTTATATTTAAATCCTATATACCCTGCCAATCTTTTCATCCCTTTGTTCCTCCACTCCTAAATTTTCTTCATCACTCGCATGATTCATTTTATGAGTGAGGCAATTTTTCAGGGAGTAGATCTTTGAATGCTTAAGAATATTGTTTGTTACTTCTTTGCATAAAAATAACAGCTTGAGCTAGGTACAGTGGCAAATGCCTATAATCCAAGCAGCTTGGGAGGCTGAGACAGGAGAATTGAGAGTTCAAAGCCAGCCTCAGCAAAAGTAAGTCACTAAGCAACTTAGTGAGACCCTGCCTCTAAATAAAATACAAAATAGGGTTGGGGATGTGGCTCAGTGGTCAAGTGCCCTGAGTTCAATCACTATACCCGTCCCCCCAAAAAAAAAGCTTGATTAGATATCAAATCTGTGGGTTACACTAGTCCCTGCCTACGTAATCCCCATAAAAAGCTCCAGAGACATTATTCCATTGTCTCCTGGCTTTGGCTATTCCCATGATGTATAAGGCCCATCTGAGTAGTCCCCTTGGGATGACTTGCTCTTTTTCTGCCTATAAGATTCTTTTTTTTTTTAATCTTTAAGTGCAACTAACTTTTCTGTTCTATGATTACTTGGAATTGATTATCCCATTTTGGTGTTTCTAGAATTCTCTTTCCTTTTGAGCTATAGAATACTACTTTCTTTAATCTCAGAAGTTTTTCTTCTCCCTTATATATCTGAAATTTTTATGTCCATTTTTTCTGTTCTCTTTATCAGGCACACCATAACACATATGCTGGATCTTCTCTGCCTGCCTTTACCTATATTATATTAGATAGAACTCTTTAAGTTGAAAGGTTATGGCAGAAGCTTAAAAGGAATTTATTGGAAAGACACTGGAGTATTTCATTTAACTGTATAAAAATGTATTAAAAGCAACTGGGCACAGGCATAACAAAACCCACAAATTTTAAAAATACCAGGACTGATTATCTTAAGTAAGAGTATTTATCTTTTATCTCATTTCTGCATCTGTGTGTTGACTTAGATCTCACTATATCAGATCAACTTCCTCCACAAGGCATGAAACATGGAACACTCAACAGTCTCACATCCAGTGATTCTCACAACCTTGTTTTTCCTTAATTACAATTTTTTAAAATCTTACATTGCTCTTTCAATTTTTTTGAATGAATATAGAAGCATATTTCCAGAATTTCTGTTTCTCAAAATAATTTTTAATCTGAGAATGTATACTTCTTCAGCATGTTTAGAATAAAACAGTTTAGACAAATTTGGTTTGCTAATTTATTACACTTTCATTTATTTTTATTCTATTCTGGTCAAGTTCTGCAAAGTTCATTATCATCTTTTCTTCTTTCTTCTTCACTTCACTGACGGTTATAAATTAAGTATAAACAGATACTATCTCCTTAGCCTCACTCCTCTCTTTCTCTGTAGATAGATAGATAGATAGATAATAGGTAGATATGAATATATTACAAATGTAGCATACAGATATAGCACTGGCTTAATTAAGGATTTTCAAGTTTTTCTCATGGCCTGCCCCAGTTCTTAAGCTGATGAGACAATCAAAACCCTCATATCTACTCCCAGTCAAATTTCACTGTTTACAATCTAAACATCTATCTTTTGGCATCCTCCTTACTTGATATAATTTTTTTACAGTACTCCTTAAATACCAATGCATGTATTTAATTCCTAGTTTTATGGATTTTTTTCTTTAATTTTCATTTGATTTGTTGATTTTTAATTAGTTCCATGGTGGGTAAAATGGTTAATGTCTTTTCTGAATATCTTCTGAATTCTTAGAAGTAATAGTTACTATTGAAATTCCACTTTGGAAAACTAACTCACTTATCAAATATGCATGGCATGTGAACTGTGCACAAGACTTTGAAGGAGACTGAAGATACCACAATGGACAAGATGTAGTTCCTACCTTCTCATAGCTTATGTTACAAGGGAATACAAGCTAGAATTATTAACAAATAATCACAAAGATAACAGGTCTGAATAAGAGAGTGGTTGTTTAAGCAGAGAATACCCAAGAGATAGAAATTAAATTATTTTAATAGAGAATCCCTGAGCTATTTCTCAGCTCAAGAAGAAGGAAAAAAACTCTCCTTGAAACTCATTTTACTTATCTTTTTTTAAAGTCACTTAAGTTGCCTCCTTTAGTGACAGACTGTAGAATGAGTGAGTACCCTGTATCTGGGAATGTTCCTTGGGATTCAAAGTTAGGGAACTCTGTTAAGATAAACCTTGTATAGCCCTGACTAAAGTCTTCTAGCCAAAAGGGATATAAATGGTATAAAAGGAGTACTCACCAGGAAGGAACAGCCTAGATTGGTGACTGGAGCTCAGCCTAGCTCAAGGTGTCATGAGAAAAGGTGACTCTAGCCCAACCTAAAACTATCATAACACAAGATAATCTTTGGGAACAAGTACTCTCAAGTATATGAGTGGCAAATCTGTACATAAATAAATGCAAAATATATTCTGTGGCTTGGGCAGGTCATCATAAATAAAGTGGATAATTTGTTCCTTTGGGCTGTGCAGGACCATTCTTCAGCAGGAGCAGTCTTTATCAGCAACAGCTTCATTGTACTTACCAGATTTCTAGTTCACTCTCCACATGGTACATGGAACTAACCCTCTTTTGGAATCCCCAGGTTCTTAGACAACACAGAAAGTGAAAGAAGAGTCCTCACAAGAGAGATACTGATCTTGCTAGCAATAAAAACATGTAGAAAGTAATGCAGTTATCTTGATAATTAAAAGATATGTTTACATTGAAATTTCCCAGAAAGAATGAACAAGCAGAGATGTGAAGGACAATGGCTAACTAGAAAGGGATAGAAAGCATTTCAAAGAAAGGATCCAGGAAGGTGCTTGGCAGATTTGGGGAAACTATAGAGTCCACTTCTGGACTATGAAGAAGGGCTACACTGTTTTCAGCCAAAGGTAGAGAGGCTGGTGAGGGGCCAGATCCTTAGGGATTCATAAGCTATGGTAAAGAATTGAGGCTTTATCCCAAGAGGAATGCAAAGTAATAAATTACTGCTAAATAAAAGAGTAGCCTGATCAGAATGTATTTGTTAATATGACTTGAAATGTAGGATATAAAAAATATAACTTTAGCTTTAGGATGTAAAAGAGTCAGGATGGGAACTAGTAGGAAGGACAAATGAAAAGCTATTTGAGGAAGACAGGGTGCAGGTGGAAGTGGGTTTACAGGTTTGCTTGTAGGGAACTCAGAGAAATCCTATTAAATGGCTCCCTTTCCTATGAAATAGTAAGTTGGAAAAAGAGAGACATACAGATAGACTTTGGGCATTGATGTATTAAAAACAAAGAAGAGTAAACTTAATCCCAAACCCCAGGGGAAAAAAGCAGGCACTCTGGCCTTACAAAACTCTGCTGTGCATTCTCTGCTAAGAAAGGACTCTGGCACTTGTAGATCCAGGGTACGTTGTACTGATAGGTTGAGAATTCTGTATTATTTTGTCAAAATAAATCAAAATTTTATCCAAGAGATTTAAAGCTATTTAAAGAGAAAACTTTCCATTTGCTTGCCCTTGTTGTACAGCTTGTGGATGTACTCTTCCTAAGTATCACCTTCAAGCAACTTCAGGAGGAAAAAAGTGGAGGAACTTGGGAAATACTTTTTACATTGACCATAGATAGACCTTGGCTTAACCACAAAAGAGAGGGCCTTATTAAAAGCATTCTCAGCTGATGGACCTTTCACCATTAACCAGTCACTTAGGTCAAAAAACAAAAGATAAATGCTATTCCCCAGGTCTAGTGCTATCATCAACATGGAAGAAATGATGAAAGTCCTAGATTATAGGGGAAATTCAGCAATGGGTGCCTTTGGGAGAAGAAAGCTGACATTCTGTCCTCATCCCTTCAAAAACATATCCTAAGCAGAAAGAGATCTAGGATCAAAGCTATCTTTAAAGGACTAAAAGGTCTCAGAAGCACTGCTGCCTGCAGGTGTAAAAATAAAGTGACAAAAGTATACTGACAGACCAAATTAGTGATCTCTAAACTTCCTTTTAGGTTGGCCCACTACTCTTCCTATTAAGACTCTGGAAAGTCCTTGAGAGGGCACCTCCAGGAGTATCATTTATGAAAAACCATGACAACAAAGAGAACACCTAGTAAGATAATTAGTGGATTTGGGGAGAGTGGATAAAAAACAACAAAGTAGTGACAAGTACAAAAGAGAGATTCACCACCATCTAATCAGTGCCACATGGAGAACACAGGTCTTCATTGTGATCTGTAGGCAAAGGTTAAAACACTTCACATTTTTAACAAAAATAACCCCACTTCCACATCCCTGGAAGTTATAACCCTATGCTTTTATTGTAATTGGGGTTTACCTTTGGGTTGATTTCGCATTGGACATAAACCTACGGCCACCCCTACACTGCAGGCAGCATAAAACTGGGGCAAAGAAGGAATACACTCTGCCTCAAGAAGCAGTTTCATAAAGCCCTGAATTCAAATCTCAGTCAATTGCAAGTTGTATGACCCCAGACAAGTTATCGAAACTCTTTGAGCCTCAGTCATCTTGTCTATAAAAAGAGATTAGAAGCTAACTTTCAAGATTAGTATAAATAGAAAATGTGATAATACATTAAAGCTCTTTGCATAGTTACCTGTGTACCTGGCACATAGTAAGTACACAATAAGGGATAAGTTCTATTAAAAATCATCTACTCTTACCTTCAGTGTTCATTTCTTTCTGTGGCCTTTGAAGTCTTCTCGGGTCTTAAGTGCAACTTACTTACTCAGAATTCCATATTCTGTCTGCTCTGGTTTATCTCTATCTTAAAAGACCCCCTCATCCCTCACTCTACCAACAATCCCCTAGATTTAACTTATTACCTACCCAGACCTACAAACTGTGCTTAGCCACCCCTTCTGTGTGACATCCTTCCTGTCCTGGCCTCTTCTGCAGGGTGCCATTCACTTCCAGTGTGACAAATCTGAAGTCAAGTCAGATTGTTTCAGTTCATGTGAAGGCTGCCTAAAAGGCTTTATTTAACCTACAGTAGCCAGAACCATTACTTACGTACAACTAACATCATTGGCCAACTGATTAATGGCTATTTGCTCAAGATTATGCTAAACTCTCCAAATAACTATATTTAATTCCTCCAAAATAAGGCTGTCCTTTTCTACAAGCACAGAAGTTACCTCAAAATTATTGCTTCTAGAAGACTCAGTTTCACCATCTTAATTCAATACCTTGTTATTTTTAAAACTTAAGTGCTGAGAAATAAAAATCTTTAGGTTACTTTTAAGAAAAATTCTTAGACCCATATTGCCTTAAAATTCTCAGAGTCTCTCTACATTAACATTAAATCATTTCAATATTTCATTATTCTGGATATATCCTAAACCCTCAACTGAATTAAATGAGTCAAGAAAAGGAATTTGAAGTACTAGTAACCCAAAATTGATTAGATGCTTAATGAAGTACTCATAATCCAAAATTGGCTTAATGTATTATTAACTTAGAGGAAACAAATAAAGATCAAGGTCATTAACCTTTCCCATACTAGATATCATCTCATGGGATATCTTGAGGGAATTCTGCAAATTTAATTTACTGAACTAATATTGTATCTAGTAGTAGTTACATATGCTTTACTACTCTAAAGATGATTCTTTAATTGTGTTTCTTTTTTTTTTTTTTTTTTAAGCAGCAAAGAGGTGTTTATTGCAAGCTAGCTTGGTCCTCCGCGCGCCCACAGCAACTGGTGACGCTGAGAGGCCCTGAGCCCAGGGTTTGCAGCAGTTTTATACATTCTTTGGAGAAGGCAGGGACCCCCACATACATCATGGCATCTCTTAGCAAATCATCACACACCGCCGAAAAATCAAATAACAACTCTAAAACATGATTAGCACATTCACTGGTGGGAGCAAGTTGGGTAGGGGTGATTGGTTACTACAAGAGGGAGATTCATTTGAGTTCCTACTGAACTACCTAATTGTGTTTCTAATTCAAAAATTATTCTGCTATCCAAGTCTCTTTCCACTGCATATTTCTTTGGTAAACTTGAAATTTCACACTTTCAAGAACAGAAAGCAACAATATTTACATTGCTAGGTGATAGACTGACCTCTAGTGGAAATTATAAAAATTTCTGAACAATATTGGAGAAGTCTAATACAGTGTAGTGGTCTAACCTATGACATTATTAAAAGAATGTTTAACGAATTGGTGTGAACATACTTTATATACAAAGATATGAAAAATTGTGTCCTATATGTGTAATAAAAGTTTTAATGCATCCCACTGTCCTGTACTTAAAAAAATAAAAGCAATTTAAAAAAGAATGTTTAAAACACTGATAGCAACATGTACTTCTTAATTTCAAGTGAAGTAGCATATAATATGGTTTAAAGCAGATATTCTGGTTCACAGATCATCTCTGTCACTTTTTAGCTGTGAATATTTATTTGTTTTCTCATTTATAAAATGGGAAAACTAATATTACTTACTTCATAAGGTTAGGATAAAGATAAAATGAATCAAAATATGAAAAGTATCTAGAACACAGTGGAAAATGCTTCAGTGCTATAAAATTATTAGTTATTATTATTATTTGTGATCAAAAGTAATTATGGCCGGACACAAAGAAGAATGAAATTATGGCACTTTCTGGTAAGTGGATGGAACTGGAGACTATCATGCTAAGTGAAATAAACCAATCCAAAAAAAAAAAAAAAACAAAGGCCGAATGTTCTCACTGATATGTGAATGCTGACTCACAATGTGGGGGAGAAGGGTCACTGGATTGGACAGGGTGAAGTGGGAGGAAGAGAGGGGGGATGGGAATGGGAAGGACACTGGAATGAATCAGACTTTCCTATGTTCACATATGAATATACAACCACAACCACAACTCCACATCTTAACAACCATAAAAATGGGAAATTATATTCATGTATGTATGTCAAAATACATTCTACTGTCATATAACTAAAAAGAACAAATTTTTTAAAAGAAGTCATTATGACTAGAGTAAAATCATAATTTCAGACGATATGAAAAAAAGCAAGTGTTTTTATAAGAAACACATTTCTCTAGAGTGTCAGCTATAACAAACCAATATAGTACCAATTCAGTTCCTCTTCTCATTCCCAAATCCATTTGAGCTATAACTGTATAGAAAAGAATGGGGGGAGTGGGTATAGCATCAGAAGCAAGTAATGACACCTAGATCACATTTTGTGGAAACTATTGAGAAGTCTCTTTGTTGTCCCAGTATAGGCAGATGAACACCAGATAGTGTCTTTTAAACCAGAAATAAACTTACAACAGCAGCTCACATGGATCTTTCCAGGCTTTTAACTACTTTACTATTTCATGTTTATAGCACATACATTTAGCACCTATCTATGCGATACATCAGTCCTCAGTCTCAGATTATCTGAATCACACAAGGAAGAATTTTTCTATAATTAGCCTATTTTTATTGAGCTTATGTTACAGAATTCTAAACATTTTTTACAATATTCCACTGCCTCTCAAGTAATATATCTAACTGATGACTGAAATGGGCCTCCCTACAAAGTTTACTTATAATCTCCAACCTTTTTTCCATGGAAAGTCCATGTCAGCAATTATTTTTTACCTGCCAGAGATATGCATAAAAATGAAAAATGATCTATAATTCCAGGATACTTCTTCAGCACAAAATAATTGTCATCTAGAATATAATGGCCTGTTTTATCATAAAACAACATGATTACTCAAATAAAGTGAATAGAGTTCTTAGTTCTTTCCATCATTGTCCTGAAGTACCCTATTTCATTTTAGTATTTTGAATTTTTTATTCTTGGGAATACTCCAAGTTGAAATTGAAAGTTGCAATTTAATCATTCAATATATACATGAGTCCATTAAAATGACATAAAAGTTCCTCTAAAATCTTATTCATAACATTTACATATATTTAGTACAAGATCATAAAAAGGAGATATTTATGTAATTGGACTGTGGATGACATTATATTAATAAAACCACAACTTGAAAATTATTACAAAAAGGGATACCACAATATGATTAGACCAATTCCAGAAAACATATATACTAGAATATAATTATCTCTGCCATTAAAAGTCACTAGCAAATGCAACACCAGCAAAACATGTATTTCAAGATAACAGCAAAAACTATACTGATGTCTTTGGAAAATTCATCTTTATTTGGAAATATAAAAGCAATAAATCTACTTACTGTAGTATTTGATACTTCATTAAGTACATTGCCATAAAACCATATTCCTGAATATTTCTATAACACCTGTCTAGGAAATATAATGCAGCAGCAGAATAAGATCAGTTCTGATAGCATAGAGGAAAAAATGTCATTCTCTCACACATCCTTTGAAGACAGATCTTTGTCAATGATGTGCTAAATCAACTCTTAAGATTGAAAGAGCAATAATTCAGTTCTATCAAAAACATGAAGGAAAATAAGGAAACTATGTTCCCAGGCAAAGTTCTAAAGAAAAGTACAAGATATAGTTATAAGATATAGATATTAAAATAGAATAAAACCCAGTACTCCTAAGGAATATTATCAGAAGGCCCCAAGATGACTTCTAAGAAACATCACAAAACTTGAATTCGCCAAACACCATTCTGTTATTCTGTACATTTCATAAAAATTGGAAAATGTATTTTATAATGTATTGGTAAGGGTAGAGGTTCCAGAAAAGCCAAAATAACCTTGAAAAAGAACAAAGTTGGATGAGTTGGACTACCTTGTTTTAAAATTCACTATAAAGCTACAGTAATAAAGGGATTTGGCATTGGGAGAAGGTTGAATAAATCAATACAATAGAACAGAAGTCAACTGATCTTAGAAGGGTGGCAAGCCAATTCAACAAGGTAAGAAAAGACTTTTTAAAAACTGGTGTGAAATTACTGTATATCCACATGCAAAAAGAAATTGAACTTAATCTTCTATCTCACACCATCCATAAACATTAACCTAAAATGGATCATCTAGAATATAATGGCCTGTTTTATCATAAAAATTTAGCAAAAGCTAAAACTTAAAAATTTTTAGAAGAAAATAGAATATTTTCATCAGAAAAGTTAAACATTTCTTAGAAAAGCATTAACCATAGAAAAATTTGGTAAGTGTGACTTTGTCAAAGTTTAAAAACTTTTGCTCCTCAAAATACACAATTAAGTAAATGAAATAAGCAAGACACAGACTGGGAGAAAATATTTACTATAAATATATTTACAAAGGACTTCTATCCAGAATTAGAAAGAATTCCTATAGCTTAATAATGAAAATAAAAACATCCCATTTCAAATCATAGGCAAAAGAATAGATATTTTGGAAAAAATATGTGAATGTCCCATAAGCATATCAAAAATATTTAAAAAATCATTAGTCATTCCATAAATGCTTTAAGCTTAAAGCAGAGATATTCCTACACAGTCTCCAGAAAGATTAAAGTTAAAAAGACTTACAAAACCAAGTACTGAGGAGGTGATGGAGCAAGAACTCTCATATGGTTATGGTTAGAATATAAGAATGGTATAAACACTTTGGAAAATAATTTTCCAGTTTTTCATAAAGTTAAATATACAGCTATCCCATAAAACAGTAATTCAATACTGGGTATTTAGCCAGAAAAAAATAAAATATATGTCTACGAAAAGCCTTATAGAAATATGTTCATAGCACCTTTGTAATTGTCAAAAAACAGAAACACACAAACGTTCATCAGCAAGTATATAGATAAATAAGACTGTGGTACGTCCAAAAAATGTAGCACTGTTCAGCAATAAAAAGAACTGAATTACTGATACAAAAACATAGTACTATCCAATTCCATTTATATAAAATTCTAGAAAATGCAAATAACCTATAGTAACAGAAAAGAGATTAAAGCAATGAATTTTCACAAATTGGACATATTTGTATAACCAGCAACGAGTCAACAAACAATATTACCAGCAACCAGAAGTACCTATTTCAGCTCCTTCCATTTATTTGTTGGAACACCCCCTGGCCCAGAGGGAAAACACCATCCTAGGGTTTTTTATTGTTGTTCTAACAACTTATACATGACAGTAGAACGTATTTTGACACATCAGACATAAATAGAGTATAACTTCTCATTCTGGTTGTATATGATGGAATTACACAGGTCATGTAATCATATATGCACATATAATAATAATGTCTGATTCCTTCTACCATCTTCCTATCCCTATACTACCTCCCCTCCCTTCACTAACCCTCTGTCTAACCCAAAGTACCTCTATTCTTTCCTAGCCACCCCCTTATTGTGAATTAGCATCCACATATCAGAGAAAACATTTGGCCTTTGGTTCTTTAGGATTGGCTTATTTCACTTAATATGATATCCTCCCGTTCCACCCATTTACCAGCAAATGCCATAATCCCATTCTTCTTTAAGGCTGAGTGTTGAGAGCCACTGTAGCAGCTGAGTAATATTCCTTTGTGCATATATATATAACACAATTTCTTTATACATTCATCTGTTGAAGGACACCTAGGTTGGATCCATAGTCTGGCAATTGTAATTTGAGCTACTATACACATTGATGTGGCTGTGTCATTGTAGTATGCTGATTTTAAGTCCTTTGGGTATAAATAGAGGAATGGGATAACTCGGTCAAATAGTGGTTCCATTCCAAGTTTTCTGAAGAATCTCCATACTGCTTTTCATAGTGGTTTCACCAATTTGCAGTCCCACCAGCAATGTATGATTGTACATTTTCCCCACATTTCACCAACATTTATTGTTGCTTGTTTTCTTGATAATTGCCATTCTAACTGGAATCTCAGTGTAGTTTTGATTTGCATTCTCTAATTGCTAGAGATGTTGGAACATTTTTTCATATGTTTGTTGATGGATTGTGTTTCTTCTGTGAAGTGCCTGTTCTGTTCCTTTTCCCATTTATGGATTAGGTTATTTGGGTTTTTTGGTGTTAAATTTTTGAGTTCTTTATATATCCTTGTGATTAATGTTCTATCTGAGATGAGTGTGGTAAAGATTTTCTCCCATTCTGTAGGCTCTCTCTTCACATGATTGTTTCCTTTGCAGTGAAGAAGCTATTTAGTTTGATTCCATCCTATTTATTGACTCTTTATTCTACTTCTTGTGCTTTAGGAGTCTTGTTAAGGAAATCAGATCCTAGGCCAACATGATGAAAATTTGGGCCTACTTTTTCTTCTATTAGGCGCAGGGTCTCTATTCTAATACCTAAGTCCTTAATCCACTTTGAGTTGAATTTTCTGCAGGGTGAGAGATAGGGGTTTAATTTCATTTTGCTACATAGGAATTTCTAGTTTTCCCAGCACCATTTGGTGAAGAGGCTATCCTTTCTACAATGTATGTTTTTGATAACTTTGTCTAGTATGAGAAAACTGGATTTGTGTAGATTTGCCTCTGTGTATTCTATTCTGTACCATTGGTCTATGTATCTGTTTTGGTACCAGTACCATGCTGTTTTTGTTACTATTGCTCTCTGTTATAATTTAAGGTCTAGTATTGTGATGCCTCCTGCTTCACTTTTTTTTTGCTAAGGATTGCTTTGGTTATTCTGGGTCTAATTTTCCAAATGAATTGCATGATTGCTTTTTCTATTTCTATGAAAAATGTCATTGGGATTTTAATAGGAACTGCATTCAATCTGAATAACACCTTTGGAGGTAGGGCCATTTTGACAATATTAATTCTGCCTATCCAAAAGCATGGGAGATCTTACCATCTCCATCCTAAGTTTTAACACCATAGACTCATTTTGCCTATTTTTAAGCTTTATGAAATCAGAATGATGCAATATAATTTTTTCATCTCTAGCTTCTTTCAGTCAATATTGTCCATGAGACTCATTCGCATTACTGTTTATCATTGTCATTCATTTTCCTTACTGCCTATTCTACTTTGTGGACATATCAGAATGCCTTTTTTATCTACTCTATTGTTAATGGTAATTTCTAGTTTTGGAATAAATAATGTTACTATGAAAAAAATGCTTAAATGTTGCCTGAGAATGAGAGTGAGGGAAAGAAGAGGTAGAAGGAAGGTATTAAAAGGGGCATGAAGGATCTTTGGATTATAAATATGTTCTGCCAAATATGTTTGGAAGACAATTAAAAATTAGTAGGCCCTGGGCATGTTGGCATACTCCTATAATCCCAGAGACCGAGAGGCTAAGAAAGCAGGATCATCAAGTTCAAAGGCCAGCCTCAGCAATTTAGATCCTGTTTCAAAATAAATAAAAAAGGACTGCAGATATAGCTCAGTGGTGGAGCACCCTAGGTTCAATACAACCAAAAAATAAAAACACTTTTTACATGTTAGTAGTCAAGCAAAGATCCTAGAAAATATGGCCTAGAAATGGCAGAAGTGATACCAATAGCAATCTACTCAATACATTTAAGAGGACAAAGAAACACATGCACAACCCCTCTGGAAAGCAATATGGAGATTCTTTAAAAAAAATAAGAATGGAACCACCATTTGACCCAGTTATTCCACTCCTCAGCATATATACAAAGAATTTGAAATTAGCATACTACAGTGGCATAGCCACATCAATATTTATAGTAGCACAATTAATAATAGTTAAGCTATGGAACCAACCTAGATGCCTGTCAACAGATAAAGAAAATGCTGTTTATAAATACAATGGAATATTACTCAGCAATAAAGAAGAATGACTCTATGACATTTTCCAGTAAAAGGATGGATCTGGAGACTATCATGCTAAGTGAAATAAGCCAATTCTAAAAAAACCAAGGGTCAAATGTTTTTGCTGATATGTGGAAACTAAACCATGATAATGGAGGTGGGGAGAAGAAAAGTTCTAGACAAGGGAGGATGGAAAGGGAGGGAGGGAATAGGAATAGAAAGACAGTAGAATAAATCTAACATAATTTTTCTGTGTAGACATATGGAAATACCTAAGTGAATCCCACTATCATGCCCATCCACAAGAATGAGGCCTTCATTATAATAATATATAATCCATGCTTATATAATTTTAATCAAAATGGAGTCTACTGTCAGCCAGGTGTGGTGGCACATGCCTGTAATCTCAGTGGCTCAGGAGGCTGAGGCAGGAGGTTCAAGAGTTCAAAACTGGCCTTAGCAACAGCGAGGTGCTCAGCATCTCAGTGAGACTCTGTCTCTAAATAAAATACAAAATAGGGCTGGGATAGGGCTCAGAGTCCAAGTACCCCTGAATTCAATTCAATTCAATTCCGCCCCCCCTCACAAAAAAAATGGAGTCTACTGTCATGTATAACTAAGAAGAACCAAATAAAAAAGAAACACATAAACATGTTGAAGAAACAAATGAGAGATCTTTTTAAATGATCCAAGTAGAACCTCTAAAAATGAAAAATATAATATCTTAAATTTAAAAAACAAAGGGTAGGAATAATGTTAGATTATATGCTTTCAAAGTGGCATGATCAGTCATAGCAATAAAAAACTATCTAAAATGAAAGAGAGAAAAAAATGCCAAGGAAAAAAATGAATGGAGCCTCTCTGAGCTGTGGAACAATATCAGACATTCTAGTATACAAACAAGTAGAGGACCACAAGGAAAGAACAGAGAAACTACCTTAAGAAATACAGCCAGGGCTGAGGCCGTAGCTCAGTAGCTGAGCCTTTGCCTTGCACGTATGAGGCACTAGGTTCGCTCCTCAGCATCACATAAAAATAAACAAATAAAGGCATGCTGCCCATCTACAAGTACAAAAAAAAATTTAAAGAAATAACAGCTAAAATTTTTCTAAATGTGATAAAACTACAAATCAACATCCATTATAAATAAGAAGTTCAACAAACTCCAAAGTCATTCAAAACAAAAGAGATGAAAAGGAAAAATTTAAGCTAGACTTCATCAAAATAATAATAATAATAAAAATTTCTGCAAAAGACCCTGTTCAGGTTAAACAAATTACAGACTGGGAGAAAATATCCACATATAACATATCTAGAGTATATAAGTATATAAAGAAATCTCAAAACCAAACATTTTAAAAATTCCATTTAGAAAATGGGCAACAAACATGAATAGATATTTCATAGAAGAAGATAAACAATGGCAAAAAGGAACAGGAAAAGATGATCAACATTTCCCCCAGTAGGGAAATATGGATTAATATCAGAATGAGATATCACCATTCAGAAGGCTAAAAATGAAAAAAAAAAAAAAAGAAGAAAGTAGTGATGATACCAAATGCTAGTGACATTATGAGAAATCAGATTGCTCACATAATGTTATTGGCTATACAATGGTATAGCCACTCCAAAAAAGAACTTGGCAGGTTTTTTTATTTTTAACTAAAAATGGACTTACCATATGAGCCAGCAATAGTACTCTTAGGCATTTATCCCAAAGAAATGATAACTTATGTTCACAAGGAAATCTGTATACAAATGGTCATGGCAGTTTTATTAGTTACACTCAAAAACTGGAAACTGGGTCCTTCAGCAGATGGATGGTTAAGTAAATGATAATGCATCCATATCACAAAATATTAAACAGCAATCAAAAAATAAAAACTATTGATATATATAGCAAACTAGCCAATCTCATAGGATTCCATACTGATTCTACTTATATGAAATTCTTGAAACAACAAAACTATAGAAATAGAAAAATAGATCAACAATCTCAGGGGTTATAGACAGATGGAAGCAGGTGTGGCTATAAAGGAATAGTACTGTCTTGTGGTGATGGTGTAGATCTGTATTTTAATTGAGGTTCTGGTCACATGACTACCCATGATAAAACTGCATAGAAACCCCACACACACACACACACACACACACAAACGTGTGTGTGTGTGTGTGTGTGTGTGTGTGTGTGTGTGTGTGTGTGAATGTATAACTGGGGAAGTCTAAATGAGCTCTGTGGAGTGTACCAATGTCCATTTCCCAATATCAATACTACAGTACAATTACATAAGATGTTAAAATTAGGCTAGGGAAGAAGGCTGAAAAGTATACAAGACCTCTGTGTACATTTCTTTGCAAGATTCTTTAAATCTAAAACTATTTCAAAATAAGAAGTTAAAAGAAAGGAAAAAGATAATCCGAATAATATAAATACCAAAGAAACTAGATTTGTAATTACAGTTTTTGGCAGAAAACTCCTGGCTGGTAAATTCTACCAAACATTTAAAGAAGAAATAATACCAATTTTGCACAAATTCTTTCAGAAAATAAAAAAGAAACATTTTCAACACATTAACATGTTACCCAAACCAGACAAAGACACTGCAAGAAAATACATACCAATGTCCCTCAAGAACTTGGATGCAAATTCTTAACAAAATTTTAGTCAATTAAATACTCTAATTATAAAAGAATAATTAAATGGTTTTAATTTTTTAAAAATGAAAATGACAAGTGTTGATGAAGCTGTGTAGAAACTGGAACACTTCACTGTTGGTAGGAATTTAAAATTATATCGCTGCTATGAAAAACAGCTTGGCAGTTCCTTAGAAAGTAAAACATAAAATTACCACTTGACCAGCAAATCCTTCCCTAGGTAGATACATAAAGAAATTAAAATCAGGGACTCAAACATATTTCTGTACACCAATATTCACTGCAGTATTATCAGCCAAAAGATAGAAACAATCCAAGTATGACCAAATAAATAAAATGTGACATATATATACAATGGAATATTATCCACTACAAAAATCAATGAAGCTCTAAAACAAAATGAGTCAACCTTGAAAACATAAATGAAAAAAGTCAGACACAAAAGTACAAATATCATGATTCCACTTATGTGAAATATCTAGAATAGGCAATTCATGAGACAGGAAGTCGATTAGAGGTTACCAGGGGCTAGGGGGTTAGGGGGATTGGGGAGTTATTGCTTAATGTTGCAGAGTTTCTGTTTAAGGTGCTAGAAATTTTGGCAAATAGCAGTGATGGCCACATAAAACTCTGAGTATTATGCCACTGAATTATGACTGAAATGATTAAAATGACAATATGTATTTTACAGATAAAGAGTATAGTAGTGTACCATGACCACATTGGGTGCATCCTAGGAATGCATGGTTGGTTTAACATTTGAAAATCAATCAATGGAATTCACCTTAGTCACAGACTAAAACAGAAAAACCATATTATCCTCTCAAGAGATGAAGGCTGAGGAGGACAGAGACAAGTCACAGAGTGCTTTACATGCCTTAAGAAGCTTGTACTGTGTTCTAGAGATTGGATTCCCCAACCAAGGACCTGGGCAGCAGCAGGGTAGGGAGTAACTCAATCTAGTTAGCCAATCAGTGACAAAGTGACATTTGCAGATGGTATGGAAAATACTCATAGGCTGGTATGCCAGAGGCAGTAAGCGGGAATCAGCCGTAAGAAATGGAGAGAGACCTGTAAAAGGAAGATTGAAGGGTAGTTAAAACAAATAGTGGTCACTTCATAATCCTTGTCATGACTGCCTCTCACTGTCAGCATTTAACCAATGTCTGGGAAATTTATACATCATTTAAATTCTACCAACAATGAAGTGTTCCAGTTCTACCCAGCTTTATCAACACTTGTCATTTTCATTTTTTAAAAATTAAAGTCATAGGTTGGGGTTGTAGCTCAGTGGTAAAGTGCTTGCCAAGCACATGTGAAGCCCTGGTTTCGAACTTCAGAACCATATAAAAATAAATTAATTAATGAAATAAAGGTATTGGGTCTATCTACAACTAAAAAAAAATTTTAAATTAAAGCCATTTAATTTCCTCTTATAGGTAGGGGACTTAATTTACTAAAATTTTGTTAAGAATTTGCATCTAGGTTCCTGAGGGACATTGGTATGTATTTTCTTGCAGTGTCCTTGTTAACATGTTGAGAAATTATTTGCATGGACACCAAAAGAACAGTCTATATTCTGAGATGACCTCTCATTCAAAACAAGAATTACAATCAAAAGATTGTGTTCCTTGGCCTTGAAGATTTCATTTTCTTTTAGCACTTTAAAAACTATTTGATGTTCATGAAACATCTAGCTTAATAAGAGGAAATAAACAAGCCTGAAATCCATGTTCAATTATAGATAAAACTCTTATGATGTATTACTATACTTCTGGCTATATGGTATACCACAGATTGTGTTATTTCAAGTGCTGTGTTATATGAATATACCAGTTATTAACTTTCTAATACTAAATAATAGTAGCTAACATTACTAAATATCTTTTATGTGCCAGCAACTGGTATCAGTACTTTTAGGATATTGTCTCACTTAATTCTTACAACTCAATAAAACAGGCTCTATGAAAAATTAAAATTTATCTTCAAAATGTTTTTTAAAAGGAGATGTTTTTATACTCTTTCCTAGTCTGTGCAATGGATCTCATTTAATAATAACATTTTATGTCTAGGCACCATTCTGGTCATCAGAAATACCAAGTAAACTCAAATAAGGTCCCTATTCTCATAGAACTATATCTATGGGGGTGAAGGACAGGTGGACAAATAAATAAATATGAAAATGTGCTATGATGAAAATATGAGGACAATGAGATCAGGAATAACTTGAGGGCTACTTTAGTTTGAATAACTAAAAAATGTCTCTGAGAAGGTAATATTTAGGTCAAAGCCTAAATTACAAGCATTTTTTTTAAAAGAGAGCGTGAGAGAGACAGACAGAGAATTTTTTTTTAATATTTAGTTTTTAGTTTTCGGTGGACACAACATCTTTGTTGGTATGTGGTGCTGAGGATCGAACCCCGGCCGCACGCATGCCAGGCGAGTGCGCTACCGCTTGAGCCACATCCCCAGCCCAACAAGCATTTTTTTTAAAGAGAGAATTTTTTAATATTTATTTGTTAGTTTTCGGTGGACACAACATCTTTATATTATTTTTATGTGGTGCTGAGGATGGAACCTAGCACCCTGCGCATGCCAGGCGAACGTGTTACCGCTTGAGCCACATCCCCAGCCCAAGCATTTTTTAATGAGTCAACTATATAGTTTATACCAAGGAATAATAATTTACCTATTAAAAATTAAAGTGATAACTGGGTTCAATCCTCAGTGATAATTTTAATTTTTCCATAAAAGAAAATTTTAAAATACCTAATAATGTAGAAGCAAATATTTAAAATAATTTTCCCTGTTTCATGTAATATTTCTATTTTCAGACACTATGCATATGAAGGAAATATAAGATTTATGTATACAATATTCATGAAATGACAATACTATTTGGAGTGCACACACACACACACACACACAAACTCACACGAATATAAAACTGATAAAATCAGAATAAGATGTGCAGATTGTATTTATGTTAGTTTCCTAGTTTTGACAACTGTATTATAGTTATGGAAGATATTACCTTTAGAGAAAACAGAATAAAAGAACCCCTGCATTATTTCTTCTAACTGCATGTAACTCTACAATGATCTGAAACAGTTGTAAAAGAAGCAGAAGATGACAACAATATCTGCAGCAGCAAATATCACATGCTTGCTTAGAAAACATCAGAACACTGAAAAACAAACCCTGCTGTCAACAAATTTCATGCATTACTCCATTTGATTTAAGAACTAGTTCTCACCACAAAGAATAAAACAGATTCTGAGGCTTATTAATAGAAAACTAAAAAATATGCCTTTTATATAAAACATCTTACAATCCTAACTGTAAATGTACGTTAACCATCATATTAAAACTTGAACTCAGGAAATATACATATTGTTAAAAAGGAAGCAAGTCTAATGCAATAATATAAAATGAGAATCTCAGGGTTTCAGTAGGTACTTTATAATAAACAATATTAAGAATATGTTCTTTTTGTCAGTCAGTGGCATACACCTATAATCCCAGGAATTTAGGAGGCTGAAGCAGGATGATTTCAAGTTTGAGGTCATCTTCAGTAATTTAGCAAGTTGCTAAGCAATGCCTTCTTAAAATTTAAAAAAATAAAAAGGACTGGGATGTAGTTTGGTGGCAAGGGGTCAATCCCTAACACCAAAATAATAATAATAATAATAACAACAACAATATGTTCTTTGGGGGTATAATATATGAAACTAGAAATTGAAATTTGAGACTAGAAATTAAAGATATTAATTTAATTTAAAAATGGAAATGGGGGCTGGGGCTGGGGCTCAGCGGTAGAGCACTTGCCTCACACATGTGAGACACTGGGTTCAATCTTCAGCACCACATAAAAAAATAAATAAGTAAACAAAATAAAGGTATTAAAAAGTGGAATTTTCTCCCAAGTATCTAAATGTAAAATCTACCCTTCCACATTTTTTAAAGTATAGAAGAAAAATGATTTGGGAAAAAAAGTTAAATAAACCTATAATATCCTTTTTCAAAGAATGCTGTCATATATTGACAAATTTGTGAAAAACAATCAAACTAGAAGGTGCCTTGCAGTATAATTTTCAGCAACAAATTGTTATACAAATTACTATGGTAGTCCTTCGTATCACTTGATTTTTAATAAATAACCAAGCATCAAGCACAGACTGATGTAGCATTAACTAAAGCTACTTAATCAGAGCAAGTCAGAGAGGTCTAATCCCACAGATAGAATAAGACTCAGATCCCACTCCTACTTACTATTGAGCACACAGTGCTCCTCCCATGCTATCCAACCTCTGTAATCTTCTGAGCTCCAAAATGAGAATCATGACACCTATGAACAAGTGCTCAGGGATGCTGATGCTTAATACTGCACTTAGTCTACCACAACCAAACAGATTCCAGAAGTTCTTGCTCAAGCAAGTGCCAAAATGAATCCTCAAGTCTTGTTGCTCTCCATTTTATTTCCAAATACTTGTATGAACATCATCAGAAGCTGAATTATTACTAGAACATTTAAAAACTAATGCATGAATCAGAGACATGGTAATTTTGTAGCAACAGTTGATTTGATGTTATTAAATGGATTAATATAGTACCAGACTAAACATCAATGCAAGTATTCCATAAGAATGCTACAACCCATAAAAGAATAAAATAGTAATAAACTATATGTATGATCACATCCTAGAACCATGTGTGAACTCATTTTGTTTCCTCCTCCTCCAGTAAAGACAATGTGCAGAACATACAAGGGAAAAGTGAAGATGCAGACAGATAAGACAAGAGTGGAAAAGAACAGAGCCACCTTAGGTCCAGATGCTAACACAGTTTCAGGTGTAACTCAGAGTCAGACTCTGTAAATTGTGAGAAACTATGGCAAAAAGGATGAGTTCTAGGACACTGACCACTAAATGCTACACAAATGAGAATCTACTTCATTCTTATGAGCCAAACAACATGAGTCATAAACTGTCAGAAGGTCTGTGTGTCAATTAGCCAACACTGGTTTAACTAGGCTTTGAGGGTGGGTAGTTGGCAGAGGCCAAGAGCTCAGTAGTGGCAGAACAGAGGCTATAGGACAGGAAACTTGTTTGTAAGAAAATTTAGTAGGGTAGGGGTCCCAAAGCAGGTCTAATAAATAGTTAATAGGGAGTACTCTAATGGTTAATATGATAAAACTTCCAAGTACGGTAGTAAGAGTCTTTCACATTCATCAATTTTGTTTAAAATATAATACAAATAGACTAAGAAGCTATATTTCTAAAGGTGGAAAAACATTTTTTGTGCATGGTTCTGGGGACTGAACCCAGGGCCTTGCACATGCCAGACAAGTGCTCTGCCACTGAGCTACATTCCCAACCTGGGGAAAAGGCTTTTAAATCTTCATTAATTAAAGTGACTTAAGCCTGCATTCTGGAGTTCATTTACTGTATATCCTAGGAGAAATAACTAAGAAAATAATAATAAAATATACATAAAGAAAAATTAAAGATATTTCAAGAATTCATCCTTAATAAATTTAGGATGTCTTAACAAACTGTCAACTCAAGTTTCAAAAGACTAACTTTTCACAAACCATATTAATTATCATGCTATATGTAGAAAATTTTTAGGTATGCTTATTTATCTAGGAATATAAGTGTACTATCTTCTATAATACTATGTGTGTTCTTTTATAAATATCTAGAACCACTCCAGAACATAGTAATTGCACACTCAAGATAGAAATGCAAAGTACCATGTAATATTAACATTTACCTTCTTATTCACTATATATTCTACCAATGCAGAAGCTCTAAAGATATAAGTATATATACCACTCATACTGCATTCTATCTTAAAGCTCTACAGTTCTTGATAAAAGAGATTAGTTTGGTTTTCTTAATTTTACATATAGTTATTAAAAACTTCTTTTTGCCCATTTTCTGGATATACTCTGACAACAAAGCCATTGTGGACATTTTTATATGACAACATTTTTGAGCAAAAATAATACCATAATTCAGTGCCTTTCCAGGGAAGTTCTTCATGCAGTAATGAGTCATTTTTCATTAGGAATGAAAGTTTCACTCTGCTGAGTAAATGTCTGTTCAAATGCAGACATCTCTTACACTGTCAGTTAACCTTACTATAACCTTTCTTTTCCCATTTTTAAAATCTACAAGCTCTTCTTACATAGATATGATTACAGTACCTGATAAGGAGCCCTGATGATAGAAAAGCACTTGCATGTTTATGATTTATTGTACATCTGTACTTGGAATAAAAAATGTCTTTGTTGGTAGTAAAATATAACTCCTCCTAGAGAGCATCTCATCATGCTCATAGCAATTTCCTAGTTTCTTGTTCAGCATAAACAGTGAACAGGCATGTGTACAAAATAACTTAAACTCAAAGTAATTCATTATAGCATTGTTTATAATAGCAGAATATGGGGAAATATTCAAAATGTACTTCAGTGGGGAATTAGTTAAGTAAATTGTGGTACATCCATATAGTGGAATACTATTCAACAATTAAAATGAAAAGGCTTTTTTTAAAAAAAAACTGCAACAATATCCAAGATATTTTTAAATTAAAAAATCAAGATATAAGATAGTACCTGTAGTATATTATCATTTGTGTAACAGGGGTGAATTTTCATTTACATACAATATAATATAGGTACATTATATGTATATTTTTATATGTTTAATATATACATACATATAAAACAATTTAGGATGTCTTAACAAACTGTCTTAACTAAATTTAGGATTACAAGATATTTAATCATTATTATTTGCCTTCAGGGAAGGGAAACTGGTGTTGGGGAGATAACAGAAAAACATTTTCACTATATATCTTTCTATTGTTTAATTAGGCACAAGCAACTATTATCTACTCAAAAATAATTAACCTTTTTAAAAAAATATTTATTTTTTAGTTTTAGGTGGACACATATCTTTATTTCATTTTTATGAGGTGCTGAGGATCAAACCCAGTGCCTCATGCATGCTAGAAGAGCACTCTACTACTGAGCCACAACCCCAGCCCCCCAAAATAATTTAACCTTTAAAACAATAGATAGGATAATAGTTACATGCAGAGGCTCTAAGAAGTGGGCTGAAGCACTAGCTCTACATTTACCAGTACTCCAAGCTCTAGTTTCCTCCTCTGTAAAATGAGGTAATAATAGTTACTATGAAAATTCAATCAAAACAATTAGCAAAGTGCTGGCAATTATTATTTAATGTTGTCTTTTATGTGGTATTGCAGATTTGAAAATCCCAAATTTATAGCCCTCACCAATCCCTTTTTCTCTTCTTATTTTCAGTTAGTGAAAAAATTTTGCTTGTCCTTCCAGAATGCATGGCATTCAGCCTTTTCCATACATTTTATAATCATTAAAGATTGGCCCAGACCCCAAAGAAACCACTACCTTCCATTAGAATGTAAACTGCATGCATGTAGAGGCCATATCTTTCTTTTATCCCAGTGCTCAACGCATTGCAGGTGCTTTACTAAACATATGTCAAATAAATAAGTGAATATCACAAAGATGGCTTCAAAAGATTTATGAATATTTCACAAACAACATTAAGCATAGGGGTCTTTTTAAATAAAAGTAGACCAAGTCATGAGCCTCCAAACAATGCAGAACTTGAACACTTTGGGAAGACACTCAGTATGTCACAGAATCTAAACATTATGACTGCCCAGTGATCAGGTGAGAATCCTTCAGAAATGGCCAAATAAGCATCTCTAGAGAATAGGCAGAAACCTTATCTGGTAACACAGAGACAAGAAATCATGAGCAATGACATATTTCCAACTAAGCCTTTGGAAGCAAACAAACAAAATATCTTAAGGGATCTTTTTTAAGAATTTCTTTTTTAGTTATAGATGGACCCAATATCTTTATTTTGCTTATTTATTTTTTTTATGTGGTGCTGAGGATTGAACCCAGTGTCTCACACATGCTAGGCAAGCTCCATTATCACTGAGCCACAACTCCAGCCCCTTAAGGGATCTTTTAAAGATACAAAATACACCCTTCAATCTCCTGGATGACTACACATTCTAACACACTGAACTGATAATTAGTGTCTGAAATTCATGCAGACTGGGACTGGGGTTGTGGCTCAGAGGTAGAATGCTCGCCTAGCATGCATGAGGCACTAGTTTGATCCTCAGCACCACAAAAAAATAAAAATATTTTTAAAAATTCATGCAGACTGAACAACATGGACAAGTACAAAAAATGAATTGGACATAACTTTTTATGTTCATATATGAGTACACAACCAGTGAAACTCCACATCATGTACAACCACAAGAATGGGATCCTAATTAGAATAAGTTATACTCCATGTATGTATAATATGCCAAACTGTACTCTACTGTCATGTATATCTTAAAAAAACAAAATTTAAAAATTAAAAAATGAAAATTAATACTCAGGGCTTGGTTTGTGGTTCAGCAGTAGAGTGCTCGTCTAGCACATGCAAGGCACCGGGTTCAATCCTCAGCACCACATAAAAATAAATAAATAAAATAAAGGTATTGTGTCCAACTGCAACTAAAAATTTATTTATTTTTTTTTAGGCTTTGTTTTCCAACTTTATTGAAGTATAATTGATGAATAAAAATTGTACACATTTAGAGATGGGTTGTGGCTCAGTGGTAAAGCACTCGGTTCAATCCTCAGCACCACATAAAATAAACAAATAAAATAAAGGTATTGTGTCTGACTACCACTAAGAAATTAAAAAAAAAGAAATTGTATACATTTAAAGTATGCAACATTGCAACGTGATGTTTAATTCACATATACACTATAATACAAATATATTATAAAATAATTACCACTATCAAGCTATTTAACATACTTATTATCTCACTATTTTTTTCCTTTCCCAAATTTTATTTTAAAGTTTTAAAATTACAACAGTGAATGTTTTCCCAGCACAAATAACACTTGTTTAAAAAAAAAATGTGGAAAAAAGGGGGGATGCACAAGTGCGTAATTTTCCTATTTTATTAAAAATAAGAATAAGACAACTGTACAGACTTATCTTCCCAGCCCCTGGTGTGAAACATTAAGTACTAGCCCAAGACAGGCATATAGACACGTACACACGTGCACAGCACATGCACATAGCTGTCTAACGCTACTTGGCAAATTCAAAATGAACTACATTCTCTTACTACCCACTCCTGGCTTGCGCACACTCCCTCCCCTCTCCGTCCACAACTACTTATAAAAGACTCAGAAGTAGAAAAGAGATCTGGAGGTTTTCAAATGGCTAGTGAGACCAAGTAAAAAAAAACACTAATACTCAATTCTACCTTAAATCTTGTCAGTTCTCAATTCTCTTATTTCCATTATCCCATATATAAATAAGTTCATACTTTGTTGCACTTTATACAGAGCTCTGATACCACATTTATCATGCTTTATCATAATTACTTAAATGCAATTCCCACCAGATTCTCATGAGACAAAGCTGACATTAATTCTTCAATTCATCTTTACAATTAATTGTATCTTGAGTGCTATCATAATACATATAACAGGTATTCAATGTTTTGGGAAAGGAGAAAAGGGAGGTGGGGAGAAGGAAAGGAAGAGAAAGAGTAATCTAATGATACAAATAAGCCAAAAATTAGCAGGTAACTAGTAGAAAACATCCATTGATAAAAGGAAAATAAGTTAAATGAAAATCAACATTCAGATAATTCAGAATTTTTATATTAATATGAATGTAATAATAGAGACAATGACCACTAGCACTCTACAAATAAGCTTATAAAGCAAGAAGCTTCATAAGTGTTTTCATACACTGTGTGTAGAAGCACAGAAGTGATTAAAAAAAGGGAGGGGGAAGGAATGTGAAGAGAAAAAGAAGAGAACTGCACCATAACCCAGCTAGGTATCTTCTGAGAAGTGGCAAATACTTCAAAATTACTTCCTCTGTGGTCAATGTTGTTAATACAGGCAGATGTTTATCAATAGGGGAAAAAAGAAAAATATTAAATATTCTCAACAGAAAGTCTTTGTCATAGGGCTGGGGATGTGGCTAAAGCGGTAGGGCGCTGGCCTGGCATGCGTGGGGCCAGGGTTCAATCCTCAGCACCACATACAAAGATGTTGTGTCCGCCAAGAACTAAAAAATAAATATTTAAAAAAAATTCTCTCTCTCTCTCTCTGTCTCTCTTTAAAAAAAAAAAGTCTTTGTCATATTTCCACTCTGTTGATGTGATTCTAAAATGTTCCAACATACAGTGATAAATTCATTTGTTCAGTATTTGCATCACATATCCAAATATTTGATAAACATTATTTTAACATTAAAAATAACTATTTATATTGCACACTATTCAGGCTGGAGTTAGAAGAAAAGATTATTCCATGGAAGCTGAGGAAGATTTTTTTTAGCAGAAACAGAGAAGCTGTTTGTTCTTCACAATCACCAAGGACTTTTCTCACTCTCAATGAACTTAAAGATATTCCTCATATTCTCTAATGCCAACTCCTAGGCTGCATAGAAGTTTGAGGAATAAAAATTTAACCCATCATAAAAATAAATGATTTGGGCTCTTTAAATGAAAAATATATTAAAGAATTCTAAAGGTTCTATAAAATTTGTATCTATCACACCAAGGAAATGCTTCCAGCATGATGACTTTCTCTTTCATAATACCAAATCAAAGTTTTAACAGCACCCACATTGAGCTCAGTTTCATACCAGAAAATAGATTTCTCCATTAACTTAAGAAAAGAGACTAAACACTTAGCATCTGAAAAACTTCAGAAGGAAAACCATCCTGAAAGAGAACTCTGACCCTAAAGCATAAGTCCATGTCAAACAGAAGATAGGAAAATTCTCCTATTTTATTAATATATTGGCTTGACAACTCACATCAATTCAAAGGCATTTCATCTACAGGAGCAACTGTTTGAAAGTAAAATGCATTAAATCTTGTTTCATGAGACCTATAAGAATTTTTTGAACTCTTAGTGGTTTGCACTTAATGCTTTATTTTAAAATCAGATTTAATCATTTCATATAACCAGTAGTTCTTCAGGAAGATGGATTTCATTTTACCTGTACATCTATTATCCCTGGTCAGAAATGCAATGAATTGTGATGCCATTTGAAGCATTAATACAGCACTCTACAATCCAATTAGTAAGTGACTCTGAAAACACAATTTTCCAAAATGACTATAGTGCTCCCACTTCCTACTCTTAAATATCTAAGACACTAATTGAATGTCTATACTATTTTATTTATAGATCATTCTCAAATAATCTCATAATAAAACTACCAGTTTTCAATTCCTACTTCCACAAAAGCTCTTTGGTGGCTCTTTGTTAAAGACTTTAACAGAGCTGTAGTTTTTAAAAAATCAATTTGATCAATAAAATAAAAAGCATTTTCTATGATACTCAGAAATATCTATAGTATAAATGTATTAATAATAGTAGCAGATACAAAACTTAAAAATAACTGTAACTCAAAGTAAATGTTTGTGTATAAGAATTATGTGCTCAAGGTATAGATTTACCTTGTGAATTATCTGGAAAAAAATGTATGTGTAGGTTGTGTGTGTATGTACACATACCCACACAGTCAGACAGTTTTCATCAACAGTTTTCACAGCTTTCTGGGAAGTATATTTGGGAATATAAAGCCAATCATATAAATCACTACAGCGAAACCTAGAGTAGAGAAGAAGTTCATCATTGCATCAGTATTGGAAAGGTGGCTTGCAAATCTAGGAATTCAGGAACTGGAAAGAGTTTTTGAGGACATGAGGTACAGCATGGAACTTCTTTCACAGAAGATCTGACAGATGGTGACATGGACACTGTTTAAAGTTTTCCAATGATAGGAAACCCATTCCTTACTTTCTCCAAGAAGCTCATTTCATTGGACACTAGTGACAGAATGTTTCTCCTCAAAATGAATGAAAATTATCTCCTTTATAAATCTTCCTGCAGATTCTGTCTAGTTGTGTTCTTCTTACCAAAATGTCTAGTCCTTCTTTAGCAAAGCTTAGTCTTCCAGTAATTTTTTAAAAAATGAATTATGTCTCCTTGGTCATATTTGCTAAAAGATACTCATCTTTTCTACATCCTCAACACCATCAGCTTTTCTTCTATCATTTAAAGTTTCACTAACCCTTCACCAATCTAGTACTCAGGTGAAATTTAGTTTGTCAATATATCTACTGAAAAAGAGAAAATCATATTCTAAAATTATTATCAATATTTACTAACTAGGAAGCAGATTGTGATAAAGGATCAAACTCAATAACCTTTTGCTTCTTAGAGAGCATGTTTTGATGTGCACTATGGAAATAGACAGAGGAATAAAAAATATAGATCCATGCTATCCAAAGACAATGATAAGAAAAATGGGGGGAAGGTTGTAAAACAGCCTCATCAGTCCATTCATTCTGAAAGAAGTTAATGGCTCTCTATGCTAACCAACAAACTAAATTATCTGAAATAATAATAATGCTAATGTAATATGACCCAAATTTTCTAAATTTGCAACAAGTCTAGTTATATAAAGAGTATTCATATCCTTTAAAATAAGTTATTTTTAATCTCATATAAAGAATCAAATGAAATAAAAAATATACTACAATTAAGACTTTAGTTTCCCTGGAGATTATAGCAATGAGACATTTTAAGCATTCTGGGAATGAAACATTTGATACAATTAAGGAAATCATATTGAAAAAATTAGTCTGTAAAACAGAGATAATATGGGACTAAGGAATGGCTTGTTAATAACTCATTCAATTCTGAGTATAATAAATATAGCTAATACAACTTCAATTCACTGGTGACTGAGCTCAAAAAGCTAAAATACTGCCACTCAATCTGCTTCAAGAATCCAGATCTAATCAGTACAATCACTAGCCTGTTATGTTTTCTGAATCACAGAATTATTTTAAGCTGAAAAAAATTTAGATTGGGGTAGGGGAGAGCTAATAAGTGGTAGAGCCAGAACTCAAGATCAAAATCCAGAAATTTGTCTATTATACTTGAACAACTCAACAAATATTTAAAAACAGCTCTCCTACCCACCTTCCCAGTTCTAACCAATCTTCTTTTCAAATGACTTATCAACAATTCTTAAAGTAGGGAGGATTCCAGAAAAAAAAATTGCAACATAAGTGACCTTTGGAACTGCAAACATGATCTTTTGTGTCTGAAGAGCCAGCTTAGGGTGCCTTAAGGATGCAGGAAGGTTGGCTACCCCAACAAGACTAAAATTCCTGAGGACCACTCCTCAATCCTGAGTTATTCTAAATAAGGGAAAGCAAGAGGGACCTGAAACACAGACTTTGAGAAAAGCCAAACATTGAGTGACTATAGGAAAAGATCAGAAGGAACACTATGACTATGCCTATGTCCACATCAGAAGTACCAAGGACAAACCTCTGGCTTAGGGTCCTTCTCCAAGAGCTCTCTCCACTCTGCCTCAGCCAACCAGATGGGTCTTTCCTGTGACTAACTAATCTCTGAGCAACAGGAGATAGATCCTCTCAGACAAACTGTACACCACAGAGGGAGCTCTCCCTGAGTTAACAGTTACTAGACCAAAGTAAATAGGTAAATAGCCTTGGTCATTATTAATGTAGCAAGAAGCTATATAAAGAGAATCAAAAGGGCAACTGCTAGAAGAAAACAGTCCCAACACTCTAACATGTTGGTCCAAGAACTGACTTCCTTAACAAGACTCCTAAAGCATAAGAAATAAAATCAAAAATCACTAAGTGAGATGACATCAAATTAAAAAGCTTCTTCACAGTAAAGGAAACAATTAAGATCATAAAGAGAGAGCCTACAGAATGGGAGAAAATCTTTGCCACCTGCTCCTCAGATAGGGCATTAATACCCAGGATATACAAAGAACTCAAAAAACACCAAAAAAGAAATAAAGAAAGAAAAATCCAATTAATAAATGGCCAAAGGAACTAAACAGACACTTCTCAAAAGAAGAAATACAAATGGTCAACAAATACAACAAAAACATCTCTAGCAATTAGAGAATTACAAATTAAAACTACATTGAGGGCTGGGACTGGGGCTCAGTGGTAGAGCACTTGCCTGGCACATATGACACAGGGTTCAATCCTCAGCACCACATAAAATAAATAAATAAAATAAAGGTACTGTGTCCATCTATAACTAAAAAAATATTTTTTAAAAAAACTACATTGAGGGTGGCTGGGATTGTGGCTCAGCGGTAGAATGCTCACCTAGCACATGCAAGGCCCTGGGTTTGATCCTCAGCACCACATACAAATAAATAAAACAAAGTCATCCAGGAGATTGAAGGGTGTATTTTGTATCTTTAAAAGATCCCTTAAGGGGCTGGGGTTGTGGCTCAGTGATAATGGAGCTTGCCTAGCATGTGTGAGACACTGGGTTCAATCCTCAGCACCACATAAAAAAAATAAATAAGCAAAATAAAGATATTGGGTCCATCTATAACTAAAAAAGAAATTCTTAAAAAAGATCCCTTAAGATATTTTGTTTGTCCAACTACAACTAAAAAAAACTACATTGAGATTTCATCACACTCCAGTTAGAAAGGCAATTATCAAGAATACAAATAACAATAAATATTAGCAACAATGTAGGGAAAATAGTATACTTGTACAGTGCTGGTGGGATCCCAAATTAGTAACTATTATGGAAAGCGGTATGGAGATTCCTCAGAAAATTGGAATGGAGCCACCATTTGACTCAACTATCCTACTCCTTGGTTTATACCCAAAGGATTTAAAATCAGCTTACTGATGTGTCCAATGCATTCTACTGCCATATGTAACTAAATAGAACAAATAATAATAATAATAAAGTTGAACCCACACACAAAAAAAGAATACAAGTAATATCAAATGTAGGAAAGGATATGAGGGAAAAGGATCTATCTCCTGTTGCTCAGAAATTAGGTAGTCACAGGAAAGACCTGTCTGGTTGGCTGAGGCAGAGTGGAGAAAGCTGTTGGAGAAGGACCCTGAGCCAGAGGTTTGTCCTTGGTACTTCTGATGTGGACATAGTCATAATCTCCCTTCTGATACAAATTACTGGAACCACTCTGGAAAGAAGTATGAAAATTCCTCAGAAAACTAAGACAGAAAAAAAAAGCTAGGAAAGGAACCACCATATGACCTAGCTATCCTCCTCTCCTCAATACATATCCAAAGGATGTACAATAACATACTATAGTGATGCAGCCACATCAATGTTCATAACAGTACAATTCACAACAGTCAAGTTATGGAGCCAACCTAGGTGTCCTTCCCAAGGATGAATGGAAAATGTGAGATATATACACACACACACACACACACACACAGTGGAATATTACTCAGCCATAAATAAAAATGACTTTATGGTATTTGCCAGTAAATGAATGGAATTGGAAAGTATCATGCTAAGTGAAATAAGCCAGTCCCCAAAAGTTTTCTATGGAAGCTAACCAATATAAGGGGATGTGGGATTAAAATATGATAATAGAGGAAATATTAATGGAGTAGACAAAAGGGAATAAAGGGAGGGATGGAAGGATGGAAGGACGCAATAGGGAAAGGCAGTGGAATGAATCTGACCTAACTTTCCTAGGTACATACATGAATATACCACAGTGAATCTCACCATCATGTATATCCATAAGACACTAATTTATTTTTTAAAAAGCTATAATAGCAGGCTGGAGCTGTAGCTCAGGTAGAGCACCCATCTCGCACATACTGTAAGGCACTGGGTTTGATCTTCAGCACCACATAAAAATAAATAAAGATATTGTGCCCATCTACAACTAAAAAATATTTTTTAAAAAAAGCTATAATCGCAGAAATATCAGTAGAGGGAAAGGAATTGGGAGGTAAGAGGGGAGGGAAAGGGAAGTATTGGGGACTGAATTAGAACAAATTATATTCCATGCTTTTATAATTGTGTCAAAATAAATACTATTCTCATAGATATCTAAAAAAGAACCAATGGAAAAAAAACAACCAAAAAAAAAGGAAGGAAGAAAGAAAGATATAAAAAAAAAGAAAAACATTTTCCAAAATCTCAGCCTGTTAAGAGATGAACTCCCTAGAGCAGATGGAAGAAACTCTATGTTAGATTTGTTAACAGCAAACAAACTTGAGAGAATGCAAGTAATATAAGAACCCAAGCCTCAGACACGCAGCCTTTGGTAAATGGTAAATGGATTCTCTCCCAGCAAGCTGTCACTGCACATGAGCATTCTACCATAATAATGACAAAGTAACAGAGTAGAACTTTCAATTACCAGCATCTCAACCTTGCAGACTGGATAAACATTTTCTATAAGGCTTTTTTCTATGATCCTTGAATTAATATGTGAGTCCAAATGACCAGTTTTTTCAAATAACTATCAGATTATGTTAAAAATGCTGGATCACAAGCAAATATTTTATATATACAATGTAAAAGGGAAGAAACAATATTCTTGAACTTTGCTGGTACATCATAGGCACCCAATAAATATTTGTTGAATAATTGCTTATAAAAGTTAACATTATTAAATTCAAATTTAAAAGTAAGACAAATGGTAACAATGTTTTCAAACTAACTTAATCAATAGAAAAATTGTTTTTCTTACTTAATTCCTTATGTACTACCACATTTGGACTGATATTCAGACTGACAAGGTCAATGGTTATTAAGAAAGATAATTATATGTAGTCCATTATATGTAAAAAGGATATTTTAATTATTAAAGTCACTGCCTTTCACCTTATAAACCTTTCTTAAATAAAACAAATTCAGGTCAATAAAACTACAGAAAGTTATGATTAGTTTCTTATGAACTCTACAATTCACTTTAGTTAATAAACTAAGAATAGATATATTAATGTAGTTTAACAATAAGTTTCCCATTCTTCACATTCTAGAGCCCTAAAACAAGTCTAAGCACAACACAATCTGCCCGGCTGGAATTCAGAAGGAATAGAAACACATTCTAAAGCATACCAATTTATCGATGCCAAAAAGGCAGCAATTAATTTTACATCCTGTAAAATTTTAAGCCTCCACTAAAAAACAGAGAAATTATTTCTCAGTACCTAGCAACTATGAGTGTTTGAAATACTACATAGGATCACTGGATGGATAAGAGTACATAGAAAATGTCTCCAGAGATCACAGTTTCTCTCTCAGAAGTCACATCTCAAAGTCTTTTAAGGATGAGATTCTACAAGTTCACACTGCATGGCAGACACTGTCAGAAAAAAAAGCCTTCCTCAATCTCCCTTAAAGCAGCATAAGCTCTTTTCTTCTAGCTTCAAGGAGACACAAAGATGACTTGAGTATGACCTTTTGTATCATAACTTTTTAAGTTTTTTTTTTAATCAGAAGTCACACTACTGAATTATCTTCTACCTACTATCATTACCTCTTGATTTGCTGATGTCACAAAACATTTTTAAAGAAAATATAGGTAGTTATCTGGTCTTTGCATGGAAAAGACATCTAAGTATAAAAACAGTAAATCACAAAGAAAAATATTAGGTAGACAATATTAAATTGTTTTAATTTCTATAAATCAAAACTATATTAGGAGCTAGGGGTATGGCTCAATATCAGATTGTGGTATCAGACCAGATTCAATGAATTAAATGATAGGACAATTGTGGGGGAAATATCCCATCTGATAAGGGTTAATATATTTACTATATCAAACCACAAACCAATATGTGTCTAAGACAGTGCTCCCAGCATTCCCCTCTTCCTCCATATAAGAATGTGCAGTGAATGGGTTGGAGCAAATGATATCATATGCATATATGAATATGTCACAAGGAATCCCAGTATTATGTATAATTATAATGCATTAATAAAAACATTTTTAAAAGAATATGAAATGTCCCTATAGAAAAGAGGTTATAGCTTCTCATTCCCAGCTTTGAGCCTCTTGTCATTGGCCTTAGCCCTTTTCCCCCTACCTGGATGTCCTCTTTCTTCCAAGCCATGTTTGACTAAAAGTTCAGATAAACAGGAAGTCAGCCTAGTCTAGATTTCAGGTTTTCCCCAGGACTCAGCCTCTGAAACACTGTTTTGTACCTCACTCAGTAGCCTGCAGGCAAGTAACAACTTGCCCCTAGCTCCAGGGATACATTATCCAACTAATTATAGCCAAAGCCCAGCATACTCATTTCTTGCCTGGACTGGAGAAGACAAAAAGTAAATGAATAACTAATAAGAAAAAAACAGAAAGGATGGTGAATAGGTACTAGGTACAGTTGGATAGGAGGAATAACTTCTAATGTTCTATATAGCACAGTAGGATAATTATTTTGACAAGTTAATTTAGACATTTCAAAATTATTAGTAGAAAGGATTTTGAATGTCCCTGACACAAAGAAATGGTATATGTCTGAGTGATAGATATATCAATTACCTGAACTGATTATTACACATTGTATACATGTATTGAAATGTCAAAATGTACCACATAAATACGTACATTACTATGAGTCAATAAAAATATTTTTTAAAAACTGAGACTCCAATAGAGAGAGTCTGTACATGCACAGAAAAGCTAATGCACAGCTAATAATAAGGGTTATTCTATGTAAAAATATAATAATAATAGTAGATATGAGTTAAAAGAAGGAGGTGACATTTTTACCTGTAAAAGTAACAAAAATGTTTTAAAAAATGTTAATTAGGCACGGTTTAACTGATGGTAGGATGTAAACTGTATCTCTTTCTAGAGCAGTATAGCAATGTTTTAAGAGCATTAACATTCCTGTCCCTTGGTTCTGTGCTTTCATTTTTAGAAACTAATCTTAAGTAATCAAAAATGTAATGAAAATATTTAAGTATAAAAATATTCATCACTACATTTGGTCTTCAAGTATAAATATTCAACAGTAAGTAAATAGCATATAAATTATGTTTCATCCATAGTGTGAATTATTATGGAACTAATAAAAATGACATAAGAGCTGGCCCTTACATAGTACTGACCAGGGACCATTCATTGTCCTAAATAGTTCACATGTATTAACTCATTTGCTCCTTAAAACAAGATAACATGGTGGCACATGCCTGTTACCCCAGCTAATTGGGAGGTTGAGGCAGGAAGATCGTAAGTTCAAGGTCAGTTTGGGCAACTTAGCAAGACCCTGTCTCAAATTAAAATACAAAAGAGTTGGGGAATGTACCTTGGTGGTAAAGTGCCCTTAGGTTCCCCCCAGTGGGGGAGGAGGGTACCTAAAAGATGAGAAATCTGAGGCCCAGAGAAGGTGATTGGCTCAAAGTTACAATGAGACAGACTTTCACATCCTTAGCTGAACATCCAAAAAGCTATGAAAACAGTGCTTTCATAAATTTGTGGCAAGTTAAATTGCTGGCAAATCTTGATCTGAATTGTTGTGAAACGATCATCTTTATTGCAGTTAGAGTGGAATTCAATTTACTTAAGAAAAGTTAATGTGTTTCATGACATGCAGGGTGTTATAACAGATCCCATTAGAAGTGATACAGTTATCTTATACCATGTTATCTTTCTGTAAACTAAAAAATTATCTAGGCCCCCAAATTTCAGATAAGGAATTCTGTTGAAGCTGGAATTCAGGTTTAAGTGATCTGTCTGCCTCTGGAGGCTGTGCTCCTAATCACTGTGTGATATTTTCAGAGGCTGTTCAATGACATGGGAAAATGCTCTTAATTCAAACACTTAACTACATACAATGTGTCAGACACATGGACAAATTTTAAGTTGCAATTGTGATGAATGGTACAAAGGAGAGATAAGTGGTGTCAGAAGAGCCTATATTAAGATCCTATATTAAGGAAGCTAGACAAAATAGTCAGAGGCAATTTCCTGAGCAAACATTTGACTTGATCAATGAAGGATGCACAAGAGTTAACTAAAGAGAGGAGGGCAGAACAAACCCAGGAGGGAGAAGACCATATGCAAAAATTCTGTAATAGGAGGGAAAATAGTGACAAATGACTGAAAAAGAGCCAATGTAGAATAACCGCTTGTCACAGTTTGCTTGAGGGATAGTCCCAGGTTAAGCCTTTTGTTCCAGTATAAATAATAGCACTCTTTTTCTCGTAAAAATATCTCGTTCTGGATCATAAAATATATAGTCACCCAAATTTTAGGTGACTAATAAGAGTTGTGCCTTTATCCTAAGGATAATGAGAAGCCATGATGGATTTTAAGCTGGGAGGTGGGGGAGCAAAGTTATATAGCATAATAGAAGTTTAATTTTTAAAACATTACTCCTGCTACATTGCAAAGAAGAGATGGGAATATTTAAAAGACAGGTGAATGCCTTCAGGAAAGTTGGGCTGCTACTATAGGAAACAGAGCAAGAGATAATGGTAGCTTGGTCTAAGGTGATAAAGGAAGAGACCGAAATGAGCAGTTGGATTTGATATTGTGTGCAGACAAAATATCACAAACTGATTACTATTTGGATATAGAAGGAGGAGTGGTTGGTACTAAGGATGAGGCCATGATTTCTGGCTTACAAACTAGTAAACCGGATTCATTGAGATAAGAACACTGACACTTACATGGGCTAAAATGTATGTGTGTGTGTGTGTGTGTGTGTGTGTGTGTGTGTGTGAGAGAGAGAGAGAGAGAGAGAGAGAGATCCCAATTTGAAGGCACAGACCTGGAGAAAGAAAGGAAAGCTTAGGTTCAAACCCTGTTGATGTTTCTTTTCATTCACAGAAACTTTGCCCTATGCATGGCCTTCCAGGATTCTGGCTGGATACTGAAACTGTTAAGTGGTCAGAAAGAATAGGAGGTAGGTCCTGCTTAGCTGGTGATGGGGGACCAGGATCATCTGACCACCGTAAACATGCAAATATTCCCTACGATTAACTGTGCTTTACATTTACCATAGTTCACAAAATAGTTTCTCATATAATGTCATTTAAGCCTAACTTTTGTGAGAAATTATAATCTGCATTTAGGAAACTGAGGCAAATGCCTGAATTACCTCTCCACGGAACCATCTTATCTCCTATGCGCATCCACTGTGTGCAGGAACTATATAAAGTGCTGTAAGAAATAGCTACCATATAATGTGGCCCTACTAGGTGCCTACTAGGCTCTAGGAGATTCAAGAGAAAAAGGGAAAGAAAAGCCACTTCAGAACTTCTAAGGATGTGTGACTTTTCCCACACACTTACCCTATATTAAGTTCGCTTTTAAACTTTCAAAGAGGTTCACGTCCCAAGGTGGGGTGGAGGTGAGAAGGTGTAGATGAACGGGGGCAGTCAGGGACCACCCCAAACACCGGACCCGAGTAAAATGGGGTTCCAACCGCTCGGCCCCAGGAGACACTAAGGGGTCCGCGGGCCCGGGTCCGGTTCCTCCGCAGCTGGGACCGCCAGTGGATCGGCAGCCGGAGGCCCAGAGGCCCGTTTGCCCCGTGCGTTGCCATAGCGACGGCCCGGGCCGGCCACCGCCCGGGACGCACGCTCGCTCCCTGCGTGGCGACCCAAGTGGTCACTCACCCCGGCCGCTGGCGGGCTGGGACCCGACAGGCGCGCACCCTTCGCGCCGCTTGTCGCCGAGCCCAGAATTCCGCACCTGCACAAACCAACTTTTCTGCCAGCGGAGAAGCCGCGGGGAGGTGGACGGGGGCCGCACGGGGGCAAAGCGCGGCGGCCGCAGCGAAACCCCTCTCCCCGCTGCGGGGCTGGCGAAGGGACCCCGTCCGCACACCGGCGACCGCGTGCTCGGGTGCAGTCCGAGGCGTCCCGCAGGCAGATCCCCTTAGGGGGCCGATGTAAGAAAAAGCAGCCACATGTTACATAAAACGAAAGCTTTATAACAGTGACGTCACGGTAGTGAGGGGGTGTCCTGGCTAATATTGTCATTCAGGGCAGAGGCCTGGATGTCCAGCCCGTTGGAGCTGGGGCTGTAAGCCATGCACTGCGGTGGGTGCCGAGCTGACCTAAAAAAGAAAACGTTCTCACTGCGGGGTGGTGGGGGTTGGGGGTTTTGTTCCCACAAAAGGGCTGAAAGGCTCCTCACAGATCAAATGCCAAATCCCAGGAACAGGTTTTAGCCACAAACGTCTGTGGGACCGTCCAAATGCATGACATCTACACTAGAGACTAGAAATATGGGCTCCAGCTGTATGCTAATATAACCACCGACCTGAACTGGGAATGGCTTCTGTGGATCTGGGCTTTGCCCTCTAGCAGCTGCGGGGAAGAAATTCGGCTCTCTTTATACTAACCTAATTATTTGAAGCAATTGTTCTCTAAAATTAATTTGATAACCAATAACTGGATACATCAGATTCATTTTATTGCTTAGAGGTAGGTATACATTTGTCAACTAATTCATCTGTTCTCTTCACCACAAGTTCAAAATGGCCATGATTGGTAATTGATAACTTCAGCTTTGAAATTTTTTTTGAAGCATAAATAATCTCCACCAGGTCCTATACCGTAGAACGTTGGAATCTTGGCCAAACATTGTTCTGAAAAAGTAAAGAACTGTTGTCTAACAGGGGTCTGGAAAAGTCTGCAAGAATTTTCTCCCTGTCCCCCAGGGATGGAATGGCAGTATCCAAGCAGGAGTGTTCCGTACCACGATGTCCAAAAGGTCGATAAACATTGCCCTCAGCTCACTGACCTGGGAAGTGTATGGGTCTGCCTTTAATAAGCTGTGAGGCCCTTTACATTCCATATCTTTTCCAAGAAATAACTTGGAAGTGTTTATTTACTAATGCCTGTTTTTTCCTAACAAAAGTCTGATTGAAAGAGTCTAGAGTTCTGGAGAATTGTTTGAAAGACAGCTCCATCCTCTGTATAATCTATGAATCATTAATTCCCAAACTTCATTACATATCAGAGACATCCAAGGAGTTCCTTTTATTTTATTTTATTTTGTGTTTAAATACAAATTCACATGTTACACTTCCAGAAATTCTGATTAAATAGATCACATTAAATTACTTTATAAGGGAATTCAGATGAATTTAAAACAAAGCTAGACTGGGAACCACTGTACTAGGTTTTATCCTGGATTAAGCTAGACTATCCAAAAGCCGGGTGTTTGTATCACTTTGTCTTCACCCTTGCAATATTGCCTCTGCCTTATTCCATTTGTTCATATTAAGAAATGCTTTGGAAAACAAAAACAAAAGCAAAACTACTCATGATACCTCTGCATTTACTAGAGGGATTATTTCAAGAGTGATATTTATTTATTATAACACTAGCAGAATCCTGCCAGATTGTCTACCCCTTGTTTTTCAATCTTTTGGGACTATTATCCACCAAGAGAAATATATTTTACATTGTTATCCACAATATACAAACCTATATCTTAATTACTGAAATAGGTTTATAAAACTTTACCCAAAATATCATGTACTCTGATATTTTTTTTTGATTTTTTTTTATTGGTTGTTCACACCATTAACTCTGATATTTTTAATCTCTTTTTATTGCTAGTTTCTATCCATTGAATGGCTTCTTGACTACCAGATGAGTTGCAAGGTGTATCTTAAAAGCAGTGATATAGAGAGATCTATTCTAGAAAGTAGCCCTGTACTCTCAGACAAGGTAATCAGTCCAACTAACTACAGATGATTACTCCAATAGTAGATACCTGACTCAGGCAAGCCAATAACATCTCTCTCTCCAGTATTTGAATTAGAGTAGATTTCAGTCCTTTCTCTACATAGCTAACATAAAACCAGGAACTATCCACAAACATACTTTCCTCACATATGGCCTGGAGAAATGCAGAAAACCAGGCTGCAGGGAAAATGGGAGAACAGGAATATATATATATATATATTCACACACACACACATACATACACACACATACACACACGAGAGAGAGAGAGAGAGAGAGAGAGAGAGAGAGAGAGAGAGAGAGAGAGAGAGAGAGAGAGAGAGGGAGGGGAGGGAAGAGTTCTGACAGGTTTCCATCTTTGTAATAGTATTTTCTGAAATAAGCTGCATTCCTTCCTTTGAATTCCATGGAATATTTCCAGATCTTTATGACAAAGTGCACTCTTTTGCTTACCTTAAAATAGGTGAACTTCTGTTATTGCAACCAAAATGATTCTAACGGTATTAGTTTTATATGGCTATCATAACAAAATTCCCAAAATGTAGTACCTTAACACAGATTTAGTATCTTGCAATTCCACCAAGTTTATTGTGATAATCAGGAACAGAAAGCAAAGCTGAAAGATTTGAAAAATTTGCAGTTTGGAGAGAAAAATGTGAGTAAAACTAGGCATAAGGAAGTTGTGGTAGTTAAAGAGATTACAGCACTAAGAGATCACTAAGTACTTTACCTGAAAACAATAGAAAGGATGGCTTCAGAATGTCTCTGGAATTGGCAAGAATACACCCATCTCATACTCAAGGGTGTAAAAGAAAAAAATCCTTTCAGAAGAGACAGTGGGAGCACTCTACTTGCACAGGGGCGCCTAGGAAGTTGTTTCACTATGCTTAGTCACCCAGACATTCAGAGGCTGCTATAACCATGGTCCCTAGAGGTTTGGCTACTGCTTGAGATAGTGGCAGATGTTGGCATCAACCACATGATATTGTTTCTGCAAGAAGGCAGGATGCTGGAATTAGGGCGTCATGAGGCTTCCACTGAGATTTCAAAGGAAACCCTGGGAGGTCGGGGAAGGTGTAATAAGGTTGGAGTCCCTGTGGGCAACCTCTGAGAGGGCAATGTGTGGAGATGTGAGAAGGTAGCTGAAGCTGCTGTGGAGACCCCAGAGACTAAGAGATGCCAGTAACATGGAACATCTGCAAAGGAAAGTTGCAAGAATTAATCAGAAACTAGCCAAGAGACAGGCCACTGAGCTGCAACCAGCAAGGCCATAGTGGTGAAGTTACAAAAGCCACTGGAGAGAACATCATAAGGCCATGTGCCCTAGATGCTGACCTATTTGCTCAGCTGGATTTTGGTCTTTCTTTGGTCCCATTCCTTCTTCTTGTACCCCTATTTCTTCCCTTGGAATGGAAATGTTCACTCTGTTCCATTACATATCAGATTATATGTATGTATGTATGTATGTATCTTTGTGTGCATTGCATACAAACACACACACATATATAATATATATAATATATATTAATATATATATTATATATATATATATTATATATATATATACACATTATATGTGTGTGTGTGTGTGTGTGTGTGTGTGTAAAAACTTGCTCCTGATTTTTACAGGGCTTATGCTAAGAGTTTGCCTTGAGAATCAGAGGAGACTTTGGACTTGTGCTTCTGGGAAATCCTGGAACTATTAAAACTATGGGGACTCTTGGAAATGGACTAAATGTATTTTGCACTGTGAAATGGACATGAGCTTTTGGGGGTCAAGGGCAGAATGTTATGGTTTAGATATTAGGTGTCTCCCAAAAGCTCATATGTGCAACAATGCAAGTAAGTTTAGAAGTGAAACAATTGGATTATGAGTCTTTTTTTCAATTACTTATCATGCATTTATTTATTTTGAAATTACTGAAATCATCCCTTTAGTTCTAGTTCTGTATACAGATATTTGCCAATTTGCCATCACCAGGTAGTTACCAAATAAACACCAAGAATTCTCTATCTTCTCAGGTCATATATTTCTTTTTAATATCTTTTAGTTTAAAAGTTTTGGTTCTAAAACTTATATTTCTATAAATGCTTTCATTAATTAAATACCTGACTGTTACTTTGAAAAAATGAGTGAAATGATTTTATAGATCATATTTATTAACAAACCAGAGTAAACTGAATTCTTATATTTCTAAATCAATTAATGCATCTTCTGAATGAGATTGTCCTGATAGGAACTAATTAGGTGATAACTATAGGCAAGTAGGGTGTGGCTGAAGGAGGTGGGTCATAGGGAGTATGCCATTGGGTTATTCTCTTTCTTTCTCTTTCTCTCCCCCTTCCCATCTCCCACCTCCTCCTATCTCTATCTCTATATCTCTATCTCTATCTCTATCTCTATCTCTATCTCTATCTCTATGTCTCTCCTTCTTGGTAGCTGTCCTGAACCACTTTCCTCCACCACACTCTTCTGCCATGATTTGGGCACAGAGCTATGAAGTCAGCTATCTATAGACTGAGACCTCTAACACGATGAAACCCATGTAAAATTTTACTCTTCTTTTAAAAAAAATCAAACACTGGTCTCACTAAGCTAAATCAGTGTGAACAGGGATACATTCCTCTTTTGATGTTCTCAAAGATAATCAGTTTCTTTGCCTTTTGCAGTTTCCAGAGGCTACCGGCACTCTTTGGCTTATGGAGAATATAATGCTAAGTGAACTTAGACAATCCCCCCCCCAAAAAACAAATGCCAAATGTTTTCTCTGATATAAGGAGGGTGATTCATAATGGGGTTGGGGGGGGGTGGGGAGCATTGGTGTATTAGAGGAACTCTAGATAGCACAAAGGGGAGGAAGAAGAAGGGAGGGGGCATCAGAGTAGGAAAGACGGTGGAATAAGATGGATATCATTACCCTAAGAGTACATGTATGAAAACACAAATGGTGTGACTCTACTTTGTATACAACCAGAGATATGGAAAATTGTGTTCTATATGTGTAATATGAATTGTGATGCATTCTGCTGTCATACATAATAAATTAGAATTTTTAAAAAGATGCAAAAAATGCAAAAAAAGCTGCAATATTACATCTCTCTGACCATGCTTCTGAAGTCTCCCTTTAATTCTAGCTGGTAAAAGGTTCTAGGCTTTAAAGAACCCATGTGATTAGAGTGAACCCACCCAAAAAATGCAAGATAACCTCCCCATCTCAAGGTTCTTAACTGAATCAAATCTGTAAAGTGCTTTTTGCATATAAAGTAACATATTCACAGATTTCAGGAATTGGAATTAGAATGTCTGAAAGGAGAGAGGTCTACATCACTAATACATCATTCTGTACCCTTATAAGAAGGTCTATACTAGAGACTTATTTTAACTCTAAGTGTCAGGAAAAATAACAATCCTCTATTCCTTTGAGAGATTGACATGCCTTTTCCCTGTGAAGAAAGAAAACCATAAGATTAATGACATTTCCCTTTCCATATTGGCTTCCTGGATGATAAGACTCAAATGTACAGCTCATCTTTAATAATCTGTGGCTTGTACATCTACATTACAATATTTTCCTGTTCTCTCTCCCCATTTCCCCCTATTTCTAATTTTATCTTTTTGTATTTTTTATTGTTTTGACAATTATCTTAAGTTGCTTCAAATATTTTATACTTACTGATTCCTCTGCCTATGAGGCTTTGCCCTCAGAGCTCCACAAGGCTGTATTTTCATGTCATTCAGACTCATCTCACCAGCCACTTCTTCAGAGAAGCCTTCCCAGATTTCCTCTAAAATATTGCCTAGTCTATTGCCCTCATCTATCATATTACCCTGTTTTGTTGTCTTAGACATTTAACACTAAAACAATCTTGTTTATTTTCTTTCTTTCCTCACCAGAAGTTAACCAGCAAGATATTAGGAACCTGGCCTCTTTGTTTATTATTTGCTTTCAGTGCTGGGAAAGTGCCTGGCAGCTATTAGATATTTATCTAAAAATATGCCATTAGTAAATGAAAGTATTAATGGAAGAGGAAAGAGAGGGAAGGAGGGAGATTTTGTAGAATATGGTAAGATATAGATGAACAGATAAATAGGTATATTGATAGACTGACAAATAGACAAAATATTCATTTTCAGTGTGTAAATGTCACTAACATTTATAGAGAAGAACCAGAAAAACTCACAAGAAAGTAAAACATACTCAACTCCCTAAAATATATATGTAGAGATCCTGAGTTTTCTTTGGGAACCCTTTATGTAATTCTTTAGAAAAAAATTCCAAGTATTCAAGTGGCGCAAAGCAGCTACATTAAATATTATGGCTAGTTACCATAGTTCAAGTCATCAATTCTCAGTGACATAATGGATTGCAACACCAAGACCATTAACAGGAAAAACTCTAGACACTGCCAAGGAACTCAGTCTATTCCAAGGGCCATTACCACATTACAATCTGCTCTCATTCTATTTCTGTAATTATTAATGTTACCACTGGCAACAAGTTTTATACACTGTTTACTTAAACACTCTATAGTAACGTAATTTGTATAAATAAAATATCAAATTACTTGACATTTAGGAAGAGAAGTCAGAATTGAAGTTTGTCAATATAGCAAAACATTGAAGCAGTTCATTCCCAGGGTTTGTTGACCCTGTTGATTTAAATACCAGAAATTGAGAGGGGAGGAGGAATTCATTTTTCTTGAGCCAAGAAGCAGTTGCACAAAATGAAATTAAACCCCTATCTCTCACCATGCACAAAACTCAACTCAAAGTGGATAAGGACCTAGGAATCAAACTAGAAACCCTGCATCTAATAGAACAAAAAGTAGGCCCTAATCTCCAACATGTCAGATTAGGCTCCAACTTCCTTAATAAGACTCCTATAGTGTAAGAATTAAAATCAAGAATCAATAAATGGGATGGATTCAAAATAAAAAGTTTCTTCTCAGCAAAAGAAACAATTGGTGAGGTGAACATAGAGCCTATGTTTTGGGAGCAAATTTTTACCCCTCACACATCAGATAGAGCACTAATCTCTAGGGTATATAAAGAACTCAAAAAGCTAAACACCAAAAAAACAAATAAGCCAATCAATAAGTGGGTCAAGGATCTGAACAGATACTTCTCAGGAGATAATATACAATCAATCAACAAATATATGAAAAAATGTTCATCATCTCTAGCAATTAGAGAAATACAAATCAAAACTACTCTAAGATTTCATCGCACTCAAGTCAGAATGGCAGCTATTAAGAATACAAACAACAATAAATGTTGGCAAGGATGTGGGGAAAAGGGCGCACTCCTACACTGCTGGTGGGACTGCAAAATGGTGCAGCCAATATGGAAAACAGTATGGAGATTGCTTGGAAAACTGGAAATGGAACCACCTTTTGACCCAGCTATCCCACTCCTGGGTCTATACCTGAAGGACTTAAAAACAGCATACTACAGGGACACAGCCACATGAATGTCTATAGCAGCACAATTCACAATAGCTAAACTGTGGAACCAACCTAGATGCCCTTCAATAGATGAATGGATAAAAAAAATATGGCATGTATATACAATGGAATATTATTCAGCAACAAAAGAGAATAAAATTATGGCATTTGCAGGTAAATGGATGAAGTTAGAGAAGATAATGCTAAGTGAAGTTAGTCAATCCCCAAAAGCCAAATGCCAAAAGTTTTCTTTGATATAGGGAGGCTGATTCATTGTGGGATAGGGAGAGGGAGCATGGAAGGAATAGACGAACTCTACATAGGGCAGAGGGAAATGGGAAGGGACATGGGGTTATTAATGATGGTAGAATGTGATGATCATTATTATTCAAAGTACATATATGAAGACACGTATTGGTGTGAATGAATATACTTTGTATACAACCAGAGATATGAAAAATCGTGCTCTATATGTGTAATAAGAATTGTAATGCATTCCGCTGTCATATATAAATTAAAAAAAAAAAAAAGATGGGATGATCTCTCTGTTTCACTTACAAGGTGACTGAAGGGACCTAGAGTCTGAGTTTAGACCCTCATCATTTCCCCTCCTCCCTCCAGGACTGCTGAAACTGGTTTCTTTCCCTGTGAAGAGGGTGGGTGAGCTCTGGCCCAGCCAGGTTGGAGGATTAAAGGAATGAAATCCTTTTGACTCCGATGCAAAGAATGTAAGCAGGGGGAAGCCACCAGAAGCCATCCCAGGAAGAAATGCAGGGTCAGACCTGGGACAATGTTACTACTCCTTGCCACCTGACATCAAATTTTGTTCATTTAATGCAAAGTAAAACATTGGAAAATTAGGACTCCTGAGGATTCAGAGGTATTCAGCATCCCAGATAGAAAAGATGGATTGTGTCACTTCAGGAAACTGTAGATAGAGAGAAAGGATAACAAAGCCTTCCCTATTCCCATACTGCTGAGGATTTTGCCACACTCAGCCCTGCTAAATCCTCTCAGATTCTAGGTGTCTATTCCAGAATGGCTGGGGAAACCCAGCTTGAGCCTGACTGCTTCCAATCAGAAGCCCCACTGCCTCTCTATATTCCCCTATGTAGGCTTCAGGAGCATGTTTCAGCTGCCAACAACAGCAGCCCCACCCACCCCAGTCTAGGCTTCATCCCCAAAAGCCTGAAGCCAAATACAGTCCTTTCTAACCAGAAATTACTAAACCAAAAAGGACAACAGAAGACACACATAGTAAGGCAATATACTGGCTCTGAATTGTTATGCAACAGAAAGAAGAGTGGATAGAGGAAATACCTAGAACTAATGTACTTTAAATCGTTTTTTCTTTTTCAAATTTTATTTGGACATAATTTTAAACTTACAGAAAGGTTGCAAAAAAATAGTAAAAAGAATACCTATACATTCTTTATCCTGAGTCACCTACTAACATTTTATCGTATTTGTTTTATTTATAGCTATGCATATATATATGTGTATACTTTTAAATAAGAAATACTTATCTCTAGGGTTCTTTTTCTTCACCTGTATCATTTGAGGGTGAGCATATACTATGGACTTTTACTACTAAATACTACAGTGTATAGTCCCTAAAATTAAGGATATTATATTACATAATCAAAGTACAGTTAACATTGACAATGTAATCTACCTTCTATATCCCAGTTCTGCTATTATCCCAATAATGTTCTTTATAGCATTTTCCTCCCTCCATGATAGGACCCAGTCTAGTGTCAAGTAATACACTTAATTGTCATTTTCTTCAGCTTCCTTTCAACTCATAACATTTTCACAACTTCTGTCTTTAAAAACAGGGATATTTTTAAAGAATCCAGTCCCCTATTCCTTGCCTTTATTTAATATAACATTTTCTCATTTTGTGTTTGTCTGATGTTTCTCTGTGGTTAGAATCAGGTTATTCACTCTTGTCTGCAAGTGCTGTATAGGTGACATCATACCTTCTCAGGGACATACATAGTATATCTACTTGTCGATTACTAGGGATGTTATTTTGATCATATAAAGTTTTATTTGATTTCCTCTCTCATAACTAATGAGCAGTCAATGGAGAGCCAATTTAAGACAATGCTAATACCCTGCTGTTCATCAAAATTTTCCACTAGAGTTAGATCTTGCCAAGCTTTCCAGATTTGCCCTTGGAGCTAAAGGAGTGCCTCTGGTACTACATGGGACTGGCAGCACACTGCAACAGAAGGAACAAAGGGATCTTTTCATTCCTGCCACTTTGTGGTGCCCCAGAGCTATTTTAGCTTCACACATTTTGAAAAAAAAAAAAAAATGAGCCTATAGAGATCTGAGTCTCGAGGCCTGAGTTCTAGTTCTGACACTACCACCAACTCATGAGGAACCTTTCTCAAGACTTTAGAGTATTGATCCCCAGCACAGAAAAGAAAAAAGAAAAAAAAAAAGACTAGAATACCCAATAAAATAGGTGGACTGAATAACAAAGACCTGAATTACACATTCATTCAACAAATATTTTATTCCAGGCATGGTGCTGCTCACATGTAATCTCAGAAACTTAAGAGGCTAAGCCAGGGGTACTGCAAGTTTGAAGCCAGCCTCAGCAACTTAGCAAGACCCTGTCTCAAAAAAAAAAAAATTAAAGGGGAAGCTGGTGATGTAGCTCAGTGGTAGAACACCCCTAGATTCAATCCCTTGTACCACAAAATAAAAAGAAAAGAAATGAGAAACTATAGGCACTGTTCTAGAATCCAGGCAAGATTACAGCTCTCAGGAAAGTTTACATCCTGTTAGGGGTGACCCAAACAATGAATAATAAAACAAGTAAAAGAAAAGTATAAATCCATATAGCAGTAACTACTATGATGTCAACAACACAAGGTTGTGAGAAAGTATATTTGGGATCCACTTGAGATTGTAGAAAAGCTCTCTAAGGATTGAGTTTGAGCTAAAAAAAAAAAAAAAGTGCGGGGGAGGAGGGTATTAAGGAACCAGCCTCAACCTTGAAAAGTTTTGGGAGCAGAGCCTTCTGAGCAGAGCAAAGGGACTCAAGGATGATTAGGTGTTTGGTATTTTCTACTTTCATATCTGTGGTTCTTTCAGGGAGTTAGGACAGGCACAGGAGATTTCCAGCTATCCCAAAAGCAAAGCAAGAAAACAAAAAAAAAAAAAAGAAGGGGTTCAGGGGAGATGTTGGTTCTCTGGCATAACAAGGAGGGATTCTAGAGGGAATAACAAGTGAACCGACTTTTAAAAGGTGAACTAAAATTTTGAAAGTTAGATGATAGAACAGAGAAAGACATTCCATACAAGAAAGGGGAGGCCCTGAACATTGGCACATGCCTGTAATCCCAGTAACTCAGGAGGGTAAGACAGGAGTATTAGAAGTTTGAGGCCAACTTCAGTAACTTAATAACTTAGAAAAACCTTGCCTCAAATTAAAAATTTTTTAAAAAGACTGGGGATATATCTCAGTAGTAAAAAGTACCTCTGGGTTCAATCTCCAGTACCAAAAAAAAAAAAAAAGTGGAATGAGAAAAAATGGGAGACATAGGGAGTAGACAGGCATGGCAATTCTGAAATCCCACTGGGAAAATATTTTGAGGGCTTCCTGATCTGGAATAGGAATTATTCATTATTCTCTGATTCTGGGCCCTGTGAGTAGCTCTCCTTAGCTCTTGGTTTAGCATCCCAGCTAATATGGAGATTGAGGAACAAGTCTCTTTGGGGAATGAGCTTCTCCCTCAACCCAATCTATCAAAGATGATTGGAAGTACCCAAGCCATTGAAGTCTTAAACTGTTACTGTTCCTGTTAGTCTAGGCTTATAGTTCCTCTGGAAACAAAATACTCTTTGAAAAACTCACTGTGTTTCTCTTTGACTGCAGGCAGCAATATTTGCCAAAAGCTATACCACACTCATTTTGGAAAACTAGTTCTCATGACCATGCCTCTTTCCTCTTTCTCCTTTCCTATCAGCTTTGATGGGAAGACCACCTCATTAGAATCCTTTCCCTAAATCTTATCCAGCTAAAAGGTTTTATTAGGCACTATACTTTTTTTTCCTAAACATTTTTTTAGTTGTAGAGGGACACAATATATTTATTTATTTATTCGTTTTTATGTGGTGTTGAGGATCGAACCCAAGTGCTCTACCACTGAGCCACAGCTCCAGCCCAGCACTATATTCTGAATTTTACATTTTCCCTGAAGTACTTTAATCCATTTAAGGTAAACAATGAATATTATGCCCATACTTTTAATTCAATCCTAGTCTCAAGGCTGAATTTTATAGGACCTTCAATATTCAAAGGCTTTCTCAGTTTTCTCTCTTGTGTCTTCTCTGAGTCAAAAACCATTACCTCTTCAAAATCCTAAGTGCTGGGTGTGGTGGTGCATGCTTGTAATGCCAGCAGCTCGGGAGGCTGAGACAGGAAGATTACATTCAAAGCCAGCCTCAGCAATTTAGCAAGGTGTTAAACAACTCAATGAGACCCTGTCTCTTATAAAATACAAAATAGTGCTGGGGATGTGGCTCAGTGGTAGAGTGGCCCTGAGTTCAATCCCCATTACACAAAAGAAAAACAAATCCCTAAATCCTTTAATTTTGGGTTATTCTATTTTCTTTCACTCCTGCTTAAAAGCAGGACAATTGTTTCTGAACTAATGTCTTGAAATACCTTAATAAATATCAACCAAAATATGTTATTAGTGTTCTGTTTTCTTTCTTCTTCTTCCCCAGCATTGAAATTCATTGTTTATGATCCACTTCCCAAGTTATCACAGAACATAGTTCCACCAAATATTTTTCTACTGCATAACATGAACCACTATCTTTCTAGTTGCCAATACCAGTCTTTTTACTACAAACACACCTAAGCCAATGCCTTGGATATTAGATTTTGTTGTTTGCTTTTTTCCCAAAGTAAACCAAAGTTTTTTGTTGATGTTGGTGGTGGGGTTTTCTTCTTTCTTTCTTTTATACTATGGGCTAGTTGATGCTATAGTAATTAATAATCCACACTCCTTATTAGATTAACTCAACCCAAGTTCTCACTAATTCAAAATCTGCTGCAGATATGTCAATATTCCAAATAATATTTCCCATTTATCAGCACAGTACACAAGATTTCTTAAGCCTTAGGCACCTTTGTATCAATACATGCTCTCAGAATCACCTCAACAGGGAGAAATAAAATGAAAAATCAGAGAACAAAACATTGGTTCTTGGGGCTGGAGCTGTAGCTCAGTGGCAGAGTGCCTGCCTAGCATGTGAGAGGCACTGGGTTTGATCCTTAGCACCATATAAAAATAAACAAATAAAATAAAGGCATTCTGTTTATTAAAAAAAACTGGCTCTTAAATTTTCCAACCTAGACATGACCTACATTACACTTCTACTTGCATTTCAGTGATCAAATTAAGTTTCATAACATTCCTAAAATAAAGGATATGAGGTAGAGCAATCTATCCATTCTCTTAGAAGGGGAAGAGCACTAGAAATACTGGAAGGAAGAGTTACTATATGCCCCTCTTCTACTTGTAGGATCTTCTCTTCTTCTTTGGTATTCTGCAGTTTCAATACACTATGCCTGTTTCTTTTTCTTTTTTTATTTTTACCTAAGTTAGTATATTTTTTTCTTTATCTTATATCTATAAACTCATATCATTCATCACTTATAGACAATTCTCAACCATTACCTCTTCAAATGTTCCTCTCCTTGATTCGCCATTCTGTCTAAATCAATGTTAAAAGGTAATCTGTTCACCCTCCATATCTCTTAACCTCTCTTTATATTTTCCGTTCCTTATCAAGACTCTCACATGCAGTTTGTTATTCCTTATGACTCTCACTTATATTGGTTTATTTGTATGTGTCATTTTTGTTGAGAATTCATATTTTATTGAAATTAGTATGTGTGAAACCTAAGAGTTGTAATACTTTCTGCCTGAAAGGACTTGCATTCATCTCTACCAAGAACATCAATTCTGAGATGATTATTTGCCTTCAGGGTTGTGACTTCATGCAGCAATCTCAGGTTCAGCATGATTGAAGCTATGTGACCAGTAGCATAACCAACTTCCTGTCTAGAGGAATGGGCAGAGGAAAAGGACCTGGAAGATAAGCCATTTCACATAAAATGTCCTACAATAAAATACATCATTGCTTCTCACAATCAATTAGCTAGAACTTATGCAAAAGACAATATCTAGTTGTAGAGGAGGCTGGGAAAGGTGAGGGTAGGGGTTATTGCTAAAATAAAGAAAATAATAGACACTGGCAACAATTAGCAGTCTCTGCTACAACAGGAAAACTGTCTCCAGGGACTAGTTACAAGCTCTTTTTTGCCACAAGGCCTTTTTTTTTTTTACAAGCTCTTTTTTCCGTGCAAGGCCTTCAGGAGTCCTGTCTGTAGGATAGAGTCCTCCCTACTGCATAGCTCCAGGGCCCATAAGGAGGTTCTTCCCAGAAACTAGGCCTTCTTCCTCTAGGAGGCCCTACAACACACATCAAAGATAAGAATGCATCCATAGCCTGTATGAGTGTAGTTCTTATTGCAAATTTTTGAAATGTTTATAATTTTGCTTTTTAAATTATTTGGTAAGGAGTGATTCATTTAATTTATTTTGGGGCTAAGGTTTCTTAAAAATGAATGGATTTAAAATAATGTTGCAAGTTATAGACATTTAATTAACATTTTTATGCATGTTTTATCTTTTTTTGGGGGGGGCAGATATTAGGGATTGAGCTTAGGGCCACTCGACCACTGAGCCACATCCCCAGTAACTACTTTGTATTTTATTTAGAGACAGGGTCTCAGTTGCTTAGCACCTCAATTTTACTGAGGCTTTTGCTCTAGATCCTCCTGCTTCAACTTCCTGAGCCACTGGGATTACAGGCGTATACCACTGTGCCCAGCTGTTTTACCATTTTTAATTGTAATGTTTTTCAGTACTTATTTTTGTAGGCCCTTGAAAGCTCCCATTCCCTGGATTCTATGCCTAAAAAATGTATAGTGGATAGGATAATCCACAGGCCAGGTATGAAGGATCATGCTGCAGACCAACCTGCAGGTAGAACTCTCTGGGGAATGGATTCAGCTAGCAGCTTGCTATGGAATCTGGGGACTGAGGAGTAGACAAATTCTGGGGTCCTGGGGATGCAGAGAATGACTAGTACTAATAAATTTAATAAGGATAAAACATAGCAGAAAGTTGAGAACTGGAGCCAACCTGGGAATAGGTGGGGAGGGTCTTATCTCAAGATTTAAAACTGATGTTCATCCTTTAAATACAAACTTCCTTGGCTTGTCTGATACCACATCTGGCTGCTGAGATAGGAGCATGAGAGGAATATGTTAAGGGGACCTGAAGATGGCTAGTGTATTGGGGGACACTGAGACATCTAAGTGGGCGTACCCAATGAACTATAGTACCATGTGTGGATCTGGAGTGCAGAAGAGTGAGTCCATGACATTCATCAGGTTCTTCAAGACAACTAAACATTGTCATGTTTAGTTGTAAGTAATAGAAACCAACTCCAACTTATATAGTGAATTTATTAAAAGGTAGTTCATTGAATCACTAGGAAGACTGGAGGATTAAGATCAGCACTACGCAGCCAGGAACAATTCTTGAAATCATGTGCAGAATCAGTCTGCTGAAAGAAATATCACTGCCATCAGACACCAGGTGCTTCAACTTGTGCTGCCACACCTGCTGACATGGAAACCCCACCTCCCCACAACCATGACTGCCACCAGAGAGAAGTCTCTGTGCTTTTTGTTGAGTTGTTTTAAATCACTACCACTAGACCTGTACCCTGGCTTCAAGGCATACTGGGAAATCAAGGTTCTAGTATATTTAACTTCTGTAGTAAGGAGTAAACTATGCATCCAAGACTCTTGAGGTAGGGAATTCATTAAATATAGAAAAGGGGTTCAGATTTCATACAGTCCTACAAATATTCCTTATATTCATTACAAATTGACACTCCACTCTCTGAAAATCATTAGAAATCTCTAATGCAGGGTGAGCAGACAGGATAGCAAGGGATACAAAACATCACCACACAAAGGACCTTCTTGAAGTATTCAGCACCTGGGCATGGTAGGCATTCCTAAGACATCATTTCCCTAACTCCACTCCAGACTTGTTGCCTGCATTTTGAGGAACAGGCTGTGTTCATTCAATAAGAAGCAGAGAGCTTCATTCTTCCCTCAGAGAAAGGCTTCCCCCCGTTTCTTAATGATGTTGGGAGTCAGGATCAAAAAGGCCATGCAGCAGGTTCCACAAGCTTTACTGAAAAACACTCTGGGACACAATTGCTGGTAAAGAAAAGTGCTATTTTTATTTGTTATTGAATGTGTAGGTCCTTTTAAAATGTTACACTTCCCCTTACAATATTTCTCCCTCATTCCCCTAGCCATTCTGGCTCCAATGGCCACTTCTACCAAAGGCCTAGAAGGAACTCATTCTAGGTACCCAAGAAGAGTACCGCTTAAGGAATGGGCATATGGCTCAAGAAGCATCACCAACTAATGAGGTCTTTCCTCAAAGCAGCTCAATTTGGCCTGTGAATCCTTTTCCCTGCCCTAGTCAGGACTCCCCTAGCTATGTCCCAACCCCAGAGTCCCTCTGTCCCTGTGTGGCCTGAATAGTCACTGAGATCACTGTTCTGAGTCACTTCCACCCCAACTTTATAGATAAGATCACACTGTCTATAATTGGCAAAGCCAAAATTGAGATGTTCCAATGCTCAGATCAGATTTCTGCTTCACTTCCTTACCTCTAAGAAAGCAATCAAAATCTGCTTCTAGCTCCAGGGATATCTGGAGCAACAGGTGGTGATGGTCAGCAACAGGGAAGAAAGATATAGCTAGAGGGCATCACACTGACTCCAGCTAAGCTCAGGCAAGTGATGGACTCCAGTACTTCCCCATTTCTCTCCATCAGAATATTACCAGCAGCAGACACCCACACTTGCCAGAATTTTGCTCCTAGTTACAGAACTGAACCTCACATGGAAACCTATTTCACTGATCTTGGTGTTGACTATGGCAGTTTCTCATTGGTATCAACTACCCACCACCTGGTGATACAATTTAGCCAGTTTGGATGTTGCAAAATCCAATCCATACTCTTAGGCTGATTGAGAAGGGGACTCTTAGCAAACACAGCTAAAATCTATTTCTGAGCTGTAATTGGAGAGACAGAGGGAAAGACTCACAGATGCTGCCCTCCTGGCAGGAGCTCATAAGCATGCTTAGCATGATGAGAACAGAGTCCAGGAGAAGGTAGAGACTCAAAGAAAACAGACAGCTGTGATTCTTCCTGCCTAACTATCTCCTGAAGAGGAGAAACTGCAGACAGCCACAGATATATCTCCCTGCCTAGATTTCAAGGAAGACTCAGCCTGTGTGGCTGGGAAGAATAAGGATAATCTATAGACTAGGGGTATCATAAAAGCCAAGTGAAGGAGGTGTTTCACAGAGGAGTGGTGGATGGGGTGAAATGCTGTGGAGAGTTCAAGGCAGTTGAGGACTAAAATGTGTTCATTTGATTTGGCAACTAGATGGTCACTGGGACATTTATGAAAAACTGGGCTAAAGAGTAACAAAAGGATCAACAAAAGACTTGGCTTTTTTTTTTTTTTATACTGGGGATTGAACCCAGGGGTACTTTACCACTGAGATACATCCCCAGCCTCTTTTATTTTTTATTTTGAGACAGGGTTTTATTAAGTTTCTAAGTCTGGCCTTATACTTGAATCATCTTGAATTGCTAGGATTAAAGGAGTAAAATATATACACACACACACATACACATACATACATATATATATTTTTTTAAACAAAATTATCTTTCTAAGTTGCTGAGATTATAGGAGTACCAAATAAAAAAAAATTGTGTGTGTATGTGTGTGTGTATTTTTTAAACAAGCTTAGCTAATAAGGGAAGAGTGCAAAGGACAACAAACCCTAAACATTTTTATTAATCATGTGAGAACTTTGGTTGCTTGCAGAGTACTTGGAGGTAACCAAAGGAGAGGGAGACAGAAGACCCCAGGAAGTGGGAGCAGCAGTGAGGGAGCAAAGCCTTGAAGGCATATAACAGGATTTATTAAATAGAAAACTAGGAGGAAGAGGGAAGGAAATGAGGAGAGGTACCAACAGATGTCAATAGGAGGGAGAGAGAAAAGAGGGCAAGGAAGTTTCTTGCTTTGATCTCACTTCTGTGAAGCAGACACTGAGGTCAGTCATTTTGCTGAGAGCTAACACAAAGGGCATGGATAGGAAAGAAGAGTAATGACATGTTAATGAATTTCCAATAAATACTGGGCCTGTCAATTATGAGTGTGTCACATTTAGCAGCCAGGAAAAAGGAGAAGAAAATAGGCTGATGCAGAAAATGAAGGAGGGTTGATAGGTCCAGCAAAAGTTGGAGCGGATGGGAAAATTTAGGATGCTGATAAAAATATCAGCGTATGAGGAGCCCTGGATTCAGGCTGAAGAGAGGAAGAAATCCCAGAGAAGGCTAAAAGTCTGGGAGAAGAGAGAAAGCTAAGGTCACGAAATCGACTAAAGAAGCAGGAAATTTCAGCAGCAAGATCAGGGGAGTAAGAGAAGAGGAAGCACAATCTAGAAGGAGCAAAGGCTTATATAGGAGTTCAATAGGTAAACTCATGGAGTGAGAGGGAGTAGAGCAAAGCCCAAAAGGAGCCTAGATCTTAGGAGCCAGGCAAAGACAGGAAACCAGAATCCACCTAATTGATGACAGGGCTGACATGGAACAGAGCCTAAGAAGGGTCTGGTGGCTGCCCTCCACAAGGGGGTACCTGAGGCAGGCAGGGTGTGTAGGCAACAATTTAGAATTCAGAAAGGGGAGGCTAGGGTTGTGGCTCAGTGGTAGAATGCATGCCTTGCATGTGTGAGGCACTGGGTTCGATTACCATCACCACATATAAATAAATGAATAAAAAAAAGGTCTATCGACAACTAAAAAAAATTTTTTTAAAGAATTCAAAATGGGTCAATCTATCCATGTTCTACAGAAGAATGCTTTACAAATTCATTCTGCACCAATTTTTGCACTAAAATCTCCTTTGTATACACTAAAACCAGTCTACTATTCCACTTCAATTTCTCTTCTAGGATTCCAAGGTGTACCATGAGAACCCAGAACTAACTATATTTGCAATGCCCAGCTTTGTCAAGGGTCAAAGAGATCAACTGAATTCAAAATGGGGCCATTATGGGAATAAGTCAATGTAGGATCAGCATAAATGTTAGCAAAAAGCCTCTGAAGGAAGTTTCTTGGTGAGTAGGATTTTTTTTTTAATTTATAAAAAGTCATGTTCTGGGGCTGGAGTTGTATCTCAGTAGTAGAGCACTTGCTTCACAATTGTGAAGTACTAGGTTTGATCCTAGCACCACATAAAAACAAAGACATTGAGTCCATATACAAAAAAAAAATTTTTTAAAGTCATGTTCTGCCAGGTGCAGTGGCACACATCTGTAATTCCAGTAGCTCGGGAGACTGAGGCAGGAGGACCACAAATTCAAAGCCAGCCTCAGCAACTTAACAAGGCCCTAAAGCAACTTAGTGAGACCCTGTCTCTAAATAAAACATATTTTTTAAAATTGCTGGGGATGAGGCTTCATGGTTAAGCGCCCCTGGGTTCAATCCCTGGTACAAAAAACAAACAAACAAAAAAGACATGTTCTATTTTCTGCATGCAGAAACAAAATAAGACAAAACTATAACTCAGAAAGTTGGTACTGCAAGGAAAATCCAGGGATAGGATAATGCCAGGGGTAACCACTGTAGGGAAGGTATGATGGACCAGGGCCTCACACCTTTTCGGAAAAGAACACCCTACTTCACACCCATTCCTGCTCAGGACCTAATGTGAACCTCTTAGCATGCAGAGTCTCATGGAAGGAAATATGAGACTCTCCACTACATTACTAAGATCTCCTGACCTAGCAACTGATCCTTGATAGGCCACATCCAAGCTGGGAGCTTTATTGATAGAAGGGAAAGTGAGTTTTTAACCAAACATTTATGCTTCAAGTTTGTGGTCTCCAACTGATCCTGGGGAGTGATCTCAATCAGGTTTAAGCCTGTCACATCTCTCACTGGCTTTCCAATGCCCAAATATCATGAAGTTCACTCAGGAGCAGTGGGGTAAGGTGAAGGTAAGGTGACAAGGACAGGAATTAATAAGGCAAATATAGAAGGGACCTTGCCAAGCCAGCTAAATAGAGAAAAATATTCAAAAATTGAGAGGGAAATTGCCAGAGCCCAAAGCAGAAAGCCATGTCGCCCCCAAAATCAAGACCTAAATTCAAAGATCACCTGCCTACTAGTGTACTAAAGACTTGGTTGACACAAACTAGGAAACAGGATTATGGAAGCCCACCTACTTAGGAGGGAATGGCATACTCTGCTGAAAGAATGGCAAGTCAATGGGCAAAGGTGCCGTGAAGTGAAAACAATATCTCAGCCTGGGTGGAGAAGTAAATGAGTAGTATGTACCATCAATTCACAAAGAGAGAAGAAATGTTTCTGATTTTTTTAAATGCTTATTATCAAAGTCCTACAAACAAGAATTTTCTTAAACAGCATCTGTTAGTAAAAACAGAGCTACAACTTGAACCTCCCCTGAAAGCAGCCATACAATTATAGGGCCAGGGAGAGCTGCCTCAGGGCCAGGCCAACAATATCAACCAAGTTCCTACTTGAGAGGAAGCCTGACCCACAGTTTTATGCAACTTCCTCATGAACACCCTATATGAACCATGAAGATCCATTTGAGACACAGCCTGTAGCTCCTGTTCACACATGGTGTCCAGAATGCTTCCTTCAGCATTCTAGGAGAACTAAGGTCCTGAAGTTGCTTTAGGGTCACCAAAGGACTCTAGCTTCTCACCTATCAAATTTCTTCTCCTCCACCCTTGACAGAACTTCCTCCAGAAATTCCTGGGTCTATCTCCTGATGGTCCCATGGCCTTTTCCAACTTTCAACATAAAAGGATATGGTGGAGTGTTTTTCTGGGCTGTGGACAGTCTGGAGGCAAGCTAGTTAGGAGACTCACTTCTGATCTTTGGCTCTGTGAATATGGAGAGGTGGAGAACTAGGAGAGGCCAGGAGAAGAGAACAGGAAGAGAGCCCTGGCAGAGTAAGCTGAGTGTGGTCATTCTCCTTGCCCAGGGAACTCTGTATCTGAAGCAAACAGCAGCTGCCTCACAGCTTTCTGATGCAGAACTCAGATGTCTGAATGGAGATGATAAAGGAGTAGCTACTGACAAGCACGATGATCACTTCTAGGAAGTCAGATTCTGACACCAAGGAAGTGCTATTAGCACAAAATAAGCAGCACAAAGGGCAGACTCCAAAGTTGGCATCTTGATGCAAGTGAAATCTGAGCCAGATCTAAGATATCTTTGCACAGCCACCCAGCTCAGGCAAGAATGCCATACCATCCAGAGCATCTTCACAGCAGCCACTTAAGTCAACTTCAGGAAAGGGCGTATGAAAAACAAATACCCTGAAAACCGTTAGAACCTACATAGGCACCAATTGAGATCTATGGCCTCTAGATGCCTCCTTGTTCTGCCTATGACAGGCACCTCTGTCCTGACAGGATAAGCAATGGTAAACAGTGACAATCTTTGGCTATGCTGGGCCAGGGATCATAGACTTGCCATGTGTCCAAACTTCTTCCCTTCTTTTACCTACTGAGCCAGGAGGAGATAATATACTCTGCTCCTGAGCCCTGGACACTGAAAGGTGAGCAAGGTCTGCTTTCCTAAGTGGAGAGAATCAACAAGGAATTTAGGTCCTTCTGATCCTGACCAGGCATGGTCTTGTCAAGGTGACCCGTACATCTGATTACTCCAGAAACAAGGAACATCTCTCCCTCTTTCCTCTTTATTACTGAATCTTCTCTGTAGTGGATGCGCTATGGCTCCCAAATAAATGCTGTAGATGCAAATGACAAGGAAGAGCACTACACAGCTCAACAAGACTCATCTTATCTCACATCCACATTCTGAAGAGTAAGCTGAAGGATGGGGAGGAACAGTCAAAAGGACGGGACACCAGCCACCAGAGTGCTCGGTCTCCTTCCAGCTCTCACACCTGTGAGATGCTGTTGGCCAGGCGGAACGACATTCTCTTTGCTTTTTCATTCTCCTGAGAGAAAAAATAAATATATTTGGAATTAGAAAGCCATATGTAGGGTTTATTAACATGAAAAGGACACATGTAAAGACTCAGATTCTCTAGAGTCAGTGTCTATCCTAGGAATGCAACAGCAAAACTTATTGAAGCCGCTATACCTAATATGCTAAGTATCATAAATAACCAGGGATGGTTAGTCAGCTCCTGGCATACTGGGTAAATATTACATTTCTGAGGAATTTAATAGCAATGACTTGAAATTTCAGGCCCACACAGGTGGGACCAGAGACGTTCTCTCTGCTGTAAGCAAAACCTCTCCTTCCTTCTACACTCTAAGAGGCTGAAAAAGATCCCTGCTTTTCTCCCTCAAACCCAAAGTAAAGATCAGGCACTGAGACTAGATTCTTCTCTTCTTATTGGCATCACAGTGTAGTATAACCAGCACTGAGCTTGGAGTCAAGACAACTAGTTGCTCCCCTAGTTCTGCTGCTAATTTTCTGGGTAACACTGGGTAGGTACATGCATCTCTCTAAACATCAAGCCTCACTAGTAGCCCCACACTGCCCTGCCTCCCTTATATTATAAGGGGTTTGAAGTGAGGGTTCATTTTCACCACTATCTCTTGTGCTACCCAAGCAGCTTCACTTTAGCTTGCTTTATACCAGTTGTTCAGCTACCCCTTGCCTGCCCAATCACCCACCCACGTACAAGCCTGCCAGCTGGCAGTAAAGCTTTACCATATGTCTTCGCCGCCTCTTGGGTTGGATGCCTTCCTGAACACAGGGGGGCCATGGGAAGCCCTGAGGGGTGGAACATCCACTCTCACTAGACACCTCCTCAGAGTCTGAGTCTTGCTGCCTTGGCTGGGCAAACTGTTTCTCTGGGTAGATCTCCTTCAACCATCCCTCAAAGAATACTTCCAGGCAGCGGCCAGCCTCTGCAACCTCTGAGTCAGGCTGATGGGGAAAAGAGCAGCGGTGGTTGGCCTGTTTCTACCAGCCCAACTCTTCCAGGCCCCTCCCTCAAGAGCAATACAGAGAGCACAAAGCCTATCTGGCCTATTCTGGGATCGCATCCTGGGTTGTCTGGAACTTGGCATTTTCTCCTAAGACTCAGGATAACCAATTTGGTACAACTCTTAAAGTAGAAGTGACATTAACAGGTACCCACAAGTGGTCAGTTACTAACACCTCTCTATCTTCCTCCTGAGTTCATGCTGAGGGTTGAGTATGGGATAGAGCTTTAAAACTCACCACAGTAGACCTCAGGACTCCTCCTAGGTCTTCCTGGCAGCTCCGAACAAACCTGATCCCCATACCCCAACCCTCACTTCAGCCATTATAAACTTTGGGTCACTGGGTAATAGAAAAGATGAAAAATGGAAAAGACATACATAATTAAATTTAGCACAGTTCCAGAACATGAGGCGCACGTCTGATACCACCTCCTCTGGGGTGGTATAATGAGCTGGGTCCTTCTTTTGAAGCTTCCTCCGGATGATTGACAGGTCCATGGGCCTCTTGATAATCTGATAATAATGTCGCGCCTTGGGAAGGAGAGAAGAGGAAAAGAAAGAAAGAAAGAAGAGAAAAGAATAGGTATAGATAAAAGAGGCAGAGAATGAGTTGGAATATAAGTGAAAGAATAGAAGAAAGATGAGAAACAGCAGGAATAAAATTATGGAGAAGACAAAAAAAAGGAAATAGGAGGAATGTATCACTTGCCAAGTCTGATGCAGCAGCAGTTGTGGCAATCTGGAGAGTAAAGACTGGACTGGCCATGGCCCCCAGGGTCCCCTGGACCATCCACAAATTAATACTGTCACTATTTCAATGGTTGAATCCTGAGCCCCCTGGGTACACCACCATGATCCTGCCCCATGGTTGAATCCTGAGCCCCCTGGGTACACCATCATGATCCTGCCCTATGGCCTAGGCCCTCTGAGCAGAAATGATAGTAGCAAGCAGAAACAGTAAGGTTTTCCTTACCAAGGGGCTGACAGGTTCATGGAAGGGCAGACTGAGGCTATTGCAGCACAAGGACAATACCAGCTTCTCACATTTCTGCAGAAATCATAATTGGCAACAGTGTCACTTTGTTCTGGCCCATTTCAAAATCAAATCAAACATGAGAAACCTAATAACTCTCTGGCTTTGTCCCACAGGTTTCCAATCATAATACTAAGGCACAGTTCAGACTCCCAAGCCAGAGGAAAGCTTTTAGGAGAATGAAAACCACACAAATTCCCATTGGCCAAGTTATCAGCCACAGTCCAAAAGAAAGGCACCCAAAAGCAGGTCTCACCCTTCTGAAAGACCTCAGCCCCTTTTAGGCACAGAGTTCTTTTCCAAGCAGAAAACCTTGTTTCTAGAGACCCTTCCCTACCTTCTGGTCGCATGTGCTCAGGCCAGGAAGTACCCGCACTCCAGGCTGGCTATAGCGAGTATTCTCACAGTCATATTCCATCTCGGGCTGCGTCAAGCTGCAACACAAGGTACACACCCACTCTCCCCTGCAGAGATAGGTGAGGCCATGTTAAGCTTCAGCAAATTGCCCAGAGCACCCTTCCCTCTCCCTCTCCTTCAAGACAAGCATCGAGGCAACAGTGTGGGAAACTGAGTCTGTAGCTCTTCACCTGAGGCAAAGGCTTCCTAGTAATGAGCTCGAAAGAAATTTAGTAACTCAGGATTTAGTGAATCCAGAAAAAATATTTAGGAAGAAGGCAGGGAAGAAGTACAGAGACAAGTCTTTGCATAGGAAGAAGTTGAGAACAGAGGCAGAAGGAAAGTCAACCAAATTTCTAACATCTACCTATCTGAGTGCAGAAGGCACATATAGGGCCCACTAACTCACAGACCTGCATTTCATGTAGGCCCAGAAGAGGGGAGTAGGCCCACCCTGGGAAGTTCTGTGGGACTGACCTAGAATAATAATATAATAATAGAAGATAACCCTGGTAGCCAGGCGATGGCACTGGATTGGTATGACTCACCCTGGGAAGCTGAGCAAGGCTGGCACATGGCAGGAAAGGTGAAACACTTTGGGGCAGCGGTCACAGCACAGCAACTCTCCACCATTGAGACACACAGCACAGAAGTCCTCATTCTCTATTGGGACTTGGGGACCCTTCTTGGCTCCAGGAATTCGAGAAATGAGTCTGTGTTCTTCAGGATTTGTACTTTCCACCTCTGGTGGCTGCTGCCCAGCCAGGGAAGTGACAGTGACCTTTCTTCCCCCCAGACCTGGAGCCTGGATGGCATCAGGCAGGCTGTCCTGGCTAACCTTGGGAAAGAAGTGAGTCTGAGTAGTCAGAGAACAGTACTAACAAGATGTAGAGGGACACAGTGGGAGGGACTGACAAGCCCTGAGCACTTAATATAAGAATCATTTCTTCCAGAACTGCAAGCTAGCCAAGTCCCACAAGTGCTGGGACAGCTTGCTCCTGCTATGAACCTCAGAGACCCCTTACAGCAGAGCACAAAGTCTAGCCAAGCCACACCCTCACTCAGAGACTCAGGAGAGGCCCCCGAGCCAGAATTCTAGCTGCAGCAGAGAGAAAGGAGAGACTCCTGGACTGGGCCAAGGTTTAAGGTCAAAACATAGTAAAATGGTACCTTAATGGACATGCTGGAGGACTCGGTGCCACATTCAATAACCAGCAAGAAGCTCCCATCCTGATCATTTTTCTGAGGCTTCAGCTTGAACACAGGCATCTCTCCCGAGGAAGCAGCACAGATCTTGAGTCGCTCCAGTCGCACATAGGGAATCTTGGGCTCACTGTTGAAAGCTCTGTGGCAAAAGAGATATCCTGGGTATCAGCAAGAGCCTCCTCTGATCCCAACCTCTAAGTCAAGCTCATCTGTGATCCCACAACTGAGTAACTACTCAAGATCTCCTCAGTCCAACCCCCTGAGGTACACATCTTGCCAGCTCTGCCTGGCCAGACCCTGTCAGACACTGGGAAGCCCTTTGTGTAGTCCCTGTCAAAAAAGGAAGCTCCACGAAGAGCAAGGACTACACACAGAGTGCATGCTTCCTGGGGCAGGAGCCAGGACACCCTCCCACAATCATCCAAGACATCCAACCATACACACCCCACTTGAGGGCCTGGGGGTCAAAGAAGACAGAAGCAGGAAAATTTCTGCTTCTAGTTAAGTCAAGAAGGATGCTTACTTCTTATACAGGACATAAAGTTGTTTGGAGTTGGAGGCGGGGGTTGACCAAGAGTCTGTTACCTGATGCTCTGATTTTCTTTTTTATCCAGCTCTAAGGGTCTTTGTTCAAAATTCTGATATTCTAAAGCAAAAGACAAATAAATACCTGTGATGATATACTCTGTCACCTGCACCTTCCACTCATATCTGTTATTCACACGTCTGGCCACACACATCACATAATTGTTCCCTACACTGTAATGATTCATAATGGTGGCAATCTCACCATGGATATCCTTCCTGGAGGCCACCTTCTTTCAAGGATGAGCACAGATAATGCTCAGAGGCTGCCCACAGGTGAATGTTGGGTCAGGCACTGAGGGGCCAGCTTCTCACCTTTGAAATGAGCTCACAAATCACTTGTTTCCAGTACTCTGGTAACACTTGCTCTGAGAAGTCATTCTGTTCTTCCTTTTCAGTCAAGGGCTGGAATTCCAGAACTGCCTGAGAATCCAGCTCACACTCTGTGAGCTAGAGGCTTCAGGGAGCCCTCTCCTGTATAGCACAGTCTTCATGGATGAACAGGGAGCAGTGGAGGAAAATAGAGGGAACTAGCACTTGTTGAAAGCACCCAGTAAGCACTGGGCACTGTCCTAGGCACTTTACATAGGCAAGCAGGATCCAGAAGAATAAATCCAACTACATAAAATGCAGGGTTACATTATTGGTTATAATAAGAGCCAATAATTTTTGGTTGGCCTTTCAATGTGAGAAAAAAGGGGAAAATATTTCTTTCATTTTCTGTGATTAAATCTATACAAAATAGACTGATCATTACAAATTAAGCATACATTGTACTTTGAACTAAGAAATTCCCAGGTGATCAATGGTACTCAATTCCAGACTTTCTTACCAGCAGAAATAAACAAATCACCTTCCACAGAAGAAACAAATCTTAGCTTAGCCCAGTTTGAGAAGGAGTGTGGATAACTAAAAAGAAATTAAGAGCCAATCTCCTATGTTCCAGAATCTCTTTTCTATGTGGAACAACACAAATTCACAGTATGTCTGGATACAAGGAAAATTCTTGCTACTACAGAGTAAGTTGTTAAGTTAGTTCTCTGCAGTTATTTGTCCCAGTAGCCTATGAAGTCAGTATGATTAGTCCCATTTACAGAGAAAGAAATCAGTTCTGGGATATAAGGTATATCACTCAAAATCAAACAAAAAACACAGTGCTGGTATTCTAACTTAGGTATGTCCAACTCTAAAGTCAGATGTGCTTTTTTACCTATAATATTTTTCCCAGCCTAGCCACTTTGAAGTGAGTTCTTCCAGTCTCCCACTACATGCAACCCAGACCCCAGGACTTTTTGCATGGGGAATGTTACAAGAAAGCTGGCCACATGGATCAGCCCTGGCCATAGTGAGGAAAGCAGAACAGAGGAACTCGCTTCTAGAGAGGTATATTTAGCCTCAGAGAGAAGCAGCACTCTTCAAGCTTAGAGCCTATCTGCTGCCCTAAACGTGCTTAGTCCATCTGCACAAGTCTATGGTCAACATGAAGGCAGGCTTCTTACTTGAGTCTCACCTTGTGGGTTCCGGTACTGCTGTAGAGCTTTAGATGTGTTGATCACCGGTGCCAGGGGAGGTCTTTTCACAGAGAGATTAATTGGCTCCTCTAATTCTGAGGTAATAGCCAAGTCTTTGGGCACATCCAGGCCAGGGGCCATGGGGCCTTGTCCCACTGAGTCAGTAAAGTGAGAAGAATCCTCACTTTCCATCTTCCAAAAAAGAAAAGACAACAAGAATCAAATAATTTTTGCCATTAGTGGTCCCAGAGCTATTAAGCTAAAGCCAGGATAAGACCTTCAGTGGCCAAGTTTTTACCCAGTGACAAGCAGAAGAGGTTAACTGACATTTCCCTATGACTTACCTTACATAGGGCATTTCTCAGGGAGGGATCAACTCCATCCTTGGGGCATAGGCTCTCTACAGCTCGGCCAGGGTCAGGACTGGAAGTGGATCCAGTTTCCAGCTGCATGTCAGAAACTAGGGGCATGCTCTTCAAAGGACAAGTAGCTAGACTTGGCACAGCTTGGGTGTGAGCAGACAGTAGGCTGGGCCTGGCCTGAGAATGGTCACTTGCTAGGCTTGTGATGGCTGGGGAGGTCTCATTCATCATGTTGGGCATGGACTGGAATGTGCCATGCACAAGGCTTGGTATGACCTGTAGATGACTGGTTGTCGGGCTGGGCATGGTATGGTTTTGAACACTCGTCAGGCTGGACACAGCTTGTGGGGGGCCACTCAGCAGACTGGGTACTGCCTGAGGAGGGCCAGGTGTCAGGCTTCTCAAACTCTGAACCTGTGGTTCTAGGGTCCTTGCCAGCTTGGTAGATGACAACTCCATCTCCAAAGTGTTGGAAAAGCCCATGATGCTCACCGAGGTGGAGTTCTATAGGAGCAGAGACAAAGGGTAGTCAGGCTGTTAGCTGAGAATGGCAGGAGGGAGAGGGGAGATCCATCCCACAAGAGTTCCCATGCTCAGATTCCTCTCTGGCCTCTAAGCCTAAGAGAGATGGGGAACTTGGGCAGCACATGAATTTCTATTCAAATCCTTGACACCAAGGAAGTTCTTAGGCTATGACACAGAGAGGGAGGCACAGGCTGAGGACACTGGTATTGGGTGGAGGTAGGGAACAGACAGTGAGAAAGAGAAAGTCTACTATTTGACCTAAGGTAGACACACACACACACACACACACACACAATCAATCAATCAATCAATCAATCAACCACCTCTCCCACCTTCACTCCTGTGCTTAAGCAAAAAGTCAGTCAGCAAGACTGCCCTCTAATTTCACATTCCCCTCTTACTATACCACTGGTGATTTCTTTTCCTTTCAAGGTGTTCTAAAGTTTAGTTTCCAACATAAAAGTGGCAGGAGGTTAAAACGGCTCAAATTCTGATCTGCCTCAGAACTTCTTTTTTGAGAGGATGCCAACACTGAGAGAGTCCCAATCAGCCTGGGGAACATGGGTAAACTCCAGGGCCTCTTCTATGCTTTTTCAAATCAACTCCAAGTACCACCAGCATTTGATAAAAGCTTTAACTAAGATATCTGAAGGTCTTTTCTAGCCCTAATATACCTGCCAAAGACATTCCAAGTCAAAGAAAGGGAACTTGTGAGCAACTATCTTAAGATGATCTCAGACATTTTTGCCATCAGCAGTCCCACAGCCATTAAGCTAAGGCTTTCAGTAGCCAATCTTTTGCCCAGTGAAAAGCAGAGGAAGTTGACTGACATTCCCCCAAGTTGAGGGAATGTAAATCACTGAATGAAGCAATGATGTTCCAGCTCCAAAAGTTCTTTTCTTATATAAAACTACAGAATGACCCAAGGAGAAGAGAACTAAAGGGTTGATGAAAAGAAATAAAAAATATATAGACTGCTGCATTTGAATCTATTTAGCTTTTCCGATTAAAGAAACATTTGATGCAGGAGAGAAGGCTAAACATTTGATGTAGGACAGACTAGTCTAAATCTAACCTTCATGAATTTATAAGTTCTGTTTTTTAATGCTAAATAAATAGCAATTTAACTATTTAAAATATTAAAGGGAAAACAAGGAATAAGAATCTCTAAGCTTCTAAAATCAGTTTTCCACATCTGTCATTCTTTTCCCCATATATGAAAAATTCAAATTTCCTTAGGAAAATAAACACTTTGAATACATTCTCAAGTTTCAATATAAATTCAATAAAACCACTTCATAGTGAAGAAAGACTGTCCTCATCTCAGTGAATGTCACTCCTAGTCACCCAGCTCTGCAAGTCAGATCCCAGGTGGGAGGTATCAACCGTGTACCCCTCCTCTCTCACCCAAGCTAAAAGCAGGCCCATCAGTTCTGCCTTAAATATCTCTCAGATATACTTACTAATTCCTCTCTCTACTGATGGTTCACTAGCCTCACCTACTTTCATAGCTCCCTAGACAACAGGCGTGGCCTTGTCAGTAAAGAAATACTTTAAAACATGCATATGATCATCATTCCTTTTCATAAAATCCTGCAGTGCATTCTACTCTTCTTAGGATGAATAAAAAAATGCTTAACAGTCCCCCAAGGGTCTATATTCTGACATTCTCCCTTACAGTCACAGCCCATACTACAACCCACTCCCCATTCTCTGAGCTCCGAATGTTATCTTCAGACATTATCTTCAATTCCTGTATCATTCAAGCACCCCCAGCCCTCACCCACTCTAGAAAGACTGCTTCCTTTGTGAATATTCTCCCACCCCTGTACCCTGTTCCACAATCATGTAGAACTCAGCTCAGCTGCCAGTATTGCAACAAAGCCTTCTTTCATTCTCAAGTCCAGATAAGGCCACCCTACACACCTTTTATGTTCTCATAATGCCTTGTCCTTGTACTTTTAGTCTTTTAGCCCAATTTGTGATAGCATTTAATTAATTTGATTCCCATTGCCAAACAGTGAACTCTATTAGGGCATGAATTTTGTCTATTTTGTATTTCTAAAGCCAAGAGCAGTGCCTGAATGAAAAAAATGAATTAATGTGCTACACCTAAAATTTCATAGCACTACATGACTGTTTATTCTAAATCTTAACCAAATGAACAGCAGCTTTATTCTACTATCAATTGAGTCTATGAGTTTCCCTTAAATAATTACTTTTTTGTATTGCTAAAATTTATTGCAAATATTATATGCAAGGCAATTTGCTAAGTGTTTTACATATATTATCTCATTTTATCCTCACAAAAATCATTTAAGAGTTGTTGTGAAGGTTAAAGAAATAACCCATTTAAACATTTAGAACAAATGAGAAAGCCATTAGTTTCTAGCTTCAGCTCCTTAAGCTGGGATTGTGCCTAGTTTCCCAATTTGGTTTATGCATTCTAGCACACTGTAGATACTCAATAAACACCAGCTGTTTCTACCATTTCTCCTGTTATTGTTATGATTTTTGTTGTAGCCTTAATTTTACATGAGAAAATTAGAGTCAGAAAGGCAACTTAGGGTTTTTTATGTTTTTATAAAACATAATTTTATAATTTTCATTTATTTGTGAAATAGGGTATATTAAAATAAAATTGAGCTTGGGCATGGTGGCACATGCCTGTAATCCAAATGGCTTGGGAGGTGAGGCAGGAGGATCACAAGTTCAAAGCCAGTCTCAGCAAATTAGTGAGGCCCTAAGAAACTTAGCAAGATGCTGTCTCAAAATAAAATATAACAAAAGGTTTGGGGATGTGACTCAATGTTTAAGTGTGTCTGGGTTCAATCCCCAGTACCAAAAACATAAAATAAAATAAAGTTGATTTTTATATTAATCTCATCCAGAGATCTTGCTAAAGTCACTCTGTAATTTTATTTTGGATTTTCTGTGTGCATAAATAAAGTAATCTATGAAGAGTGAATTTTAATTTTCTTTCTTACTTTACTCCACATATAAGGATGAATACAAGTAGTGATGTCATCCTACTTGCATTCCTGATTGCAGAGGATCCTTTCAATATTTCACCAAGTATACTAAGTTTTCATAGCTTTAAAATCCAGACCTCTGGTTCCAAAGCCACACTCTTAATTTTGGCATTGCTCTTTCTACCCATCCCTGGGCTGAATTCCCTTCTCTCTCTCTCTCTCTCTCTCTCTCTCTCTCTCTCTCTCTCTCTCTCTCTCTCTCTCTCTCTCTCTCTCATTTTTCTATTCTTCAATTTCTTTATCCTTCCCTATCCTCCTTGCCCTCTCTCATGGCCTTTCCTTTAATTTTCTGTTTTTCTTTCTTATTATCATCTCTTTCTGTTTTCTCCCTGCCCCTGTCCTTTATTTAACAGCATTAGTAAAATTTATACTTCTGATTCTTGATTCTCAATTTCAAAAGCAGATGAGTTAAATATCTTTTCTCTCTCCAAAGAAAATTTTGCTTTTTATGTGTTCCTTGATAATTCAATAATCTTATATAAAAGGGCTTCAATTTGTTCTACAGTGTAAGTCCCAAGGGAAAAAAATGATTAGAGAGGTAAGAGGAATGCACAAACCAAAAAATTGGGAAACTAGGCACAAAGCCCAGCTTTAGCTTAAGGGGCTAAAGCTAGAAACCAATGGCTTCCTCAATATACCCAGGACTGCATCCCTTGGTGTCCTCTAGTTGTCCTGGCTACACACTATGATAGCTTTCTAACAACTTACATATCCTCATCTGTAGACACAAATACCCAGTGTTATTGCATTCCCTTTTGTAATATACAACAGTCCAATCCTTTGAACTGGATTTTTTTTTACCTTTTCCCCTCTTGACATGTATTTATAATGCAGTTCTGGCATTCATTTCATCTACCATGCTGGACATTGAGAATTAAATTGAGAAAAAACTTTTCAGTTTAAGAAAGTCCCATTTGTTGATTCTTGTTATTAACTCTTGTGCTATGGGTGTCCTATTAAGGAATTTGGAGCCCAACCCCACAATATGTAGATCGGAGCCAACTTTTTCTTCTATCAGACTAGGGAGCCTACATCATGGGAACAAATTTTTACTCCTCACACTTCAGATAGAGCCCTAATATCCAGAGTATACAAAGAACTCAAAAAATTAGACAATAAGAAAACAAATAACCCAATCAACAAATGGGCCAAGGACATGAACAAATACTTCACAGAGGAGGACATACAATCAATCAACAAGTACATGAAAAAATGCTCACCATCTCTAGCAGTCAAGGAAATGCAAATCAAAACCACCCTAAGATACCATCTCACCCCGGTAAGATTGGCAGCCATTATGAAGTCAAACAACAACGAGTGCTGGTGAGGATGTGGGGAAAAGGGTACACTTGTACATTGCTGGTGGGACTGCAAACGGGTGCGGCCAATTTGGAAAGCAGTATGGAGATTCCTGGGAAATCTGGGAATGGAACCACCATTTGACCCAGCTATTGCCCTTCTCGGACTATTCCCTGAAGACCTTAAAAGAGCGCACTACAGGGATACTGCCACATTGATGTTCATAGCAGCACAATTCACAATTGCTAGACTGTGGAATCAACCCAGATGCCCTTCAATAGATGAATGGATAAAAAAAAAAAATGTGGCATTTATACACCATGGAGTATTACGCAGCACTAAAAAATGACAAAATCATGGAATTTGCAGGGAAATGGATGGCATTAGAGCAGATTATGCTTAGTGAAGCTAGCCAATCCCTAAAAAACAAATACCAAATGTCTTCTTTGATATAATGAGAGCAACTAAGAACAGAGCAGGGAGGAAGAGCAGGAAGAAAAGATTAACGTTAAACAGAGACATGAGGTGGGAGGGAAAGGGAGAAAAAAGGGAAATTGCATGGAAATGGAGGGAGACCCTCATTGTTATACAAAATTACATATAAGAGGTTGTGAGGGGAAGGGGATAATAAACATGGAGGGAAATGAATTACAGTAGATGGGGTAGAGAGAGAAGATGGGAGGGGAGGGGAGGGGGGATAGTAGAGGATAGGAAAGGTAGCAGAATACAACAGTCACTAATATGGCAGTATGTAAAAATGTGGATGTGTAACCGATGTGATTCTGCAATCTGTATTTGGGGTAAAAATGGGAGTTCGTAACCCACTTGATTCTAATGTATGAAATATGATATGTCAAGAGCTTTGTAATGTTGTTAACAACCAATCAATAAATAAATAAATAAATAAAGAGAGAGAGAATTAAATTGATAGCTCTCAATGAGATCCTTGTTGCTAAGCATTAAGAATATCAAAATCCATTGAGACCATCCAACTAATAATGGTATGATGCTGTATGTCACAGATATGCACACAAGATAAAATCCCCAAGGGCAAAATTTGCCAGAGAAAAGAAAGAGATCACATTTGTTGGATATCAACCTCCTATGCTAATTGCTTATAAGATGTGAGTTAATCAAAGGATAGGGCAGAGGAAGACATGTAGACTGAGCCATGAAAGAATTCTAAAGTGAACTTGCTGGATCTGCTCCCATAATACCCAGAAGACAGTATGCAGTAGGTTATATGTCCTAAGATACCACAGACTAGAGTGGTCTCTTTCATCTTCATGTCTTTAGCCAAATTCAAGGAGGCCAATGCTATAAGGAAATAAGCTAAAGCTCTGGTAACAAGAACCTGGAGGAATTTCCATCAAAGAAGAAACCCAGGGAAAGTGCTTTGAGGAAACCAGTCCCAACCCCATTTCTATAGGCTACACAAACACAATAGCACTTCTGGAACCTATATATGCTGTGTACTAGTTATTTTGATACTTCATCTGACTCTCTGGAAGGAAGAGCTACAAAATATTAAATCAAAAATTACTTATTTCATGTACAGGAAGAAAAGAGTAGAGTTGAAAGCCTCCATGCTACTCTGCTGTTGGTGCTACAAGATGAGTGCAGGCAAGGGGAGGGCCAATTTTCAAGGCAAGGAATGAGCCTGAGTTTCTAGGGCCAGGAAGGAAAGAAAGGGCTTCTCGAGAGCATACTGGGCTAGAAAAGGGATTGGGAAGGTGGCTGTATTGCCTCACATACAGAAACCACCCATCTGCCGGTGGAGATGATAGTGTCAACTATCTCCAGCACCCAGAATTGTACAGAGGACAAATGAGAGAAGGCAAAAGTGCATTTCCCACCATAAAGTCTTATAAGGTCCATCACTTACTCTTCTAGGCTGTCAACTACATAACTGACACCTTGAATTAATCATATATAAAACAGATTTCATGGATGAAAATATGCATAGTGAGGAAGTGAAAATAAACTATTTCCTAGTTCAGAAATAAAAAGGCAAAATGCCAAAAACATGTATCAGCTCAGGTCATCTTTCCCAGATGAAGGGAGATGATCCTGGGCCTAAAGAACTTCCCCTTATCTCCCTCAACTAGCATATCCTCACTTGTTTCTAATTTTCTCTCACTCTCCCAAACTGTATGTTCCTATCCCTGTCTTCTTCCTCTTCTTGTCTCTTGTCATTCTCTGCCTCCTTGTCTCCATCTGCTGCCTGTCTGACTTGTCTGAAATGCCATGCCTGGAGTAAATTTAACCTTTCTTTACCATCTGACTTGGCTCCCCTCCTGACCTGAGACCTCCCTGAGCTGTCTGGCTTTCTGTCAGTCGCCTGGAGCCCTTCATCTATCTAACCCATCTTCTGCTTGATCTGTTATCTGCAGCCATCTCTCTCTCCACCCTCACCAACTGGATCTCTTTCTGGAGCTCAATGTGTTGACATTATTGTTCTAATGCTTGCCACATGGTATTGTCAAAATTAACAGAAAGCATTGTTTTCTCATTTAAACAGTTGGAAGGGAAACTGAGACACAAGAGTGATTTCTCAGATTTCCCAAGCCTCATACAGGCCCAAGACTACAAATCCAGCCCCAGTCTGAAAATCCACTGGCTGGTCTTAATTTTGTGCCAGTAGCTAGAATGCCAGTACCCTAGTAAGAAGTGATTACGAAGTCAATAAACGGACACTTAGTTCACATGCCCTGAGTTTAATATTAGTTTTAGGTTCTTACAGTTAGATAATTACTATAGAGATGAATAATGCAGTTAGAGTAGCATTCTACATAAATTAATTTTCCAGATATCTGAAACACACTTTTTTTCAATAACAAAATGCAATTGGCTGAGACTTTATTTTGAATGGGAGTACGTTTAAAACACTTTACACACTACCCTGTCTTATTAAACAGAGTAAATGGAGCCTAGTAAATCAAGAATTTTTGGTGAGCCACTAATTAGTCCAGAGATGTTCTCAGGAACTACTAAGAATGGAGAGTTTAGTTTGCCCTTTCAATGAATGACCTCACACAGTGGCACTTTTCCAGGCCATGCATCTTGCCTTCTCCCTCTTGTGAGCTGCCATTATAGAAGTCCTTATTCCTGCTTCTAATCTGCTTACTATTTTAATATAGGAAAAGTATAAATTTCAGAAAAAAAAACATATCTAAGCTTGCTAGATAAAAAATGCTGATGGATAACTGAGTGTGGTTATGATTTCATACAGAAAATAATGTGTGGGGTTTGTAACATCTGCTTTTGTTGCTGCTTTTGTTTGCCTGCTTATATCCTTTATAAGGATTTTCCCTTCAGTGGTTAAAATCACCAAAGACTACTTGGTAATTTTGTCTTGGAAATACACTAAAAGCTTTCACTCTGCCTGAGGAAACAGAAAAGAAAACAAGGACAAAGGTAAACAGATTTGTGAATTAAACTCTTGAAATATTTGAGGGCTTCAACATCTTCAATATTAGGCAGATTGGTTTAATAACAGTATATTTTGAAGTAGCTGAATAAGATAAGTGAAGAATAGATTAACTTTTCCAGTAATTGGTTTTACATGTTTATTTTTATAGTAAAGTTGTTGCTCTTGTTGACAGTAAATGATTTTCCATCTCAAATGAAAAGCTCTTGTACTACTGAAGGCTATTCCTATGGAAGTAAATATGCTGATATATGCAAACTGACCAAAATCAATTGGAAAAAGGTTCATGGGCAATAAAAACGTGCCCTGTGCCCTGATGACCTGGGGATATCACAAAAGTAAAGAGGAGCCGGGTGCAGTGGTGCATTGCGTTTGTAATCCCAGCAACTCAGGAGGCAGGGGATTGTACATTTGAAGACAGCCTGGGCAACTTAGCAAGACCTTGTCTCAAAATAAAATTTTAAAAAGGCTGAGGATGTAGCTCAGTGGTAGATCTCCTCCTGGATTCAATCCTTAGTGTCAAAAAAAAAAAAAAAAAGAAAAGAAAAGAAAAAAAAAACATTATCACAGATTCTGAGGGGAGAAGTAAGGCAAAAAGAATAAGGAGGGTCCAATAAGTCTGAAGTGAAAGAGATGAGTGAAAGACTTGGAGGCTCAGAAGAATTGGTCAGAGGTTTACTCAGGTCACTGGAAGAAATTTACAGCCTACCAGCAAAGGCTTGTTTTCTCATGGGCCAGGAGACCTAGGCAAAGATCTTGGATTTGGTTTGTGACCGAAATCAAGACAAAATTAAGAACACAAGCTTCTTAAAGGGTGTTAAATTCAGAAATACAGACTTGGGGAGTGTTTGCCTTTTCTCCTAAGTAGGACAGAGTAGAACTGATCAGGATATAGGAAATGCCCTAAGAGTGCTTCACGAGGCCTTGGGAATATTCTGGCTACTGTGAGGGTCAGGCTATGAAGAAAAGATCATTGCTGAGGTTGAGTACCCATGATCTGATCTATTGCTGTGTATTTGGAGACTAAAGATGCTTCGTATTTCCTCATATATGCCAGGGTTTTGAATATGAGTTTAAATGAGTCATTTCCCATCTCCAGGCATTAATCTCCTCCTCCAAAGGTTGATATAAATCTCAGCTATTATAAAGAGATAAATTAAGAGTTCAGGCATCAAAGTACTTTGATAATGGCATAAATGCTATCAACCTGAGTCATCATCCTTTGTTCTTCTGCATCACTCTTAATCTGGGTCATAGGAATGCTTACTGCTTCTCTATCATTTACTGGAAGTGTATATTATATCCCAGACTCTTTTTAAGCCATAGGCAGCATCCTGCTGGCCTTAAAGTCCTTTGTGGTAGATCTGCACTATATTATGAACAGCAGCAAAGAAGTCTTTCTTGCAGATGAACTGGAACTCAGAGCTTTCTGTGATGCTTAATGTTTTGACTCCCTCAGACAGCATTAAGGAAAGGATTGTGTGTATTCTTCAGCAGTTGACTAGTCCAGAAGTACAAAAAGAAGCCACCAAAATGTCTTCCAGTTTTTCTTGGAATGTAAGGGGTTTTCTGTTGCAGAGTTGTGACCATGATATTTCTTCAGAGTAGCTAAACAAAGATTGGAACTTTTAGACAACAGCTAGTGCCAGATAAATGTCCAAATTCACTTTAAAATATCCTGTTGGATGCAAAGAAGTTGGTAGGATAAATGACTTCTGAGAGGGCAGAGCTTAGGCCTCTAGAAAACCCATTCAAGAACTTTCACAGTCTTCAACCACAATCTGTCTTCACCATGAACTCTTTTAGCACCAACTCCAACATCCTTGTGCACAGACGCTCTGTTCTGTCACCCTTATGGTCAGCATGGAACACAGAAAGATGCTTGGTGCCACAGGTTTCTTGAGTCTTTTATCTTTAGATAGACTTCTGACTTCCCTGGCACTAATCGGCCAGTATAGGCTAAGAAGTGGCTAAAGGCCAAAATATCTTTACCAGATAAATTAAGCACTATCAAATGAGACTGGGTCCTAAGACTTCTCCAGCAAGGCCCCACACCATTTCAAAGATTATAAAGATGGGAAAATCCAAAGGTGAGAGGCCAAATGGAGTTTTATATTTCCCACTGTAGCATACAAAGAGAGGCAATTTAACCTAATCATTAAGCATAGGGTTGAGTCAGGAACTGTGCTCTGGTCCTAACATTACCCATAGTCAGCTGTAAAACTCAGGTGGGTCACTTAACCTTTCTATATCTTAGTTTCCACATCTTTCAAAGAGAGTAAGAAAGGGCTTCCTCATAGTATTGCTAGGATAAACAAAATAAAATGGAATGATCCATGCAAAAACCTATGGAAAAGGTAGAAAAATACTATACAATGTATAAATCATTCAATGATAAGGGTACTCAAAATGTTTGGTATCCTCAAGCCTCAAACCCTCTAACTCATCCAACCCCAACTACAAGACAATGAATTTCCTCAAAAAGAAAGCCCTTTTTCTTATTGCAGTAGCTTTATTGTAACCAGTACCCCTCTCTCTCAACTCATGAGACAAAATGACAACCTTGAGGGTCCTTTTTCTGGGAGTCCAAGCCATGAAGAGGCTTATAAAACATCTGAAAAATGCCAAGTCATCTGCCCCTCCAAACTTCTGCATAAGCCTTCATTCATAAAGCCAGGAGCAATCCAAAATGAGAAAGAGTTCCTAGGATCTTCACAAACCCCACTGCCACCTTTTAGTCACATAGGAAAGCAGCTTCCTCTTGGTGCTCACAGAATCCTGTAGGCCAATCACAGAGGCAACACAGTTTCCATGCTGTGTAAAGGAACAGAACTGACCCTTGTCAAAGAAGCAGCAGCATTTTCTGCATGGCTTTCAGCAATAGCAAGCCCTAGGCTTTCTGATGAACGACTGGCACCTAGAGCAACTCCCCTCAGGTCATTTTCTACTGCATCTTTCAAAGGACAATATTGATAATTCAAAATTTATTTGTCCTCTCAAATATATTTTTTTCCCTTGCTCCCATCTCAATGGGCCAAGACAAACCCAAGTGTTGAGCCAAAGGCCTATCTCTGTCTGCTTTCCTATTGTCAATCAGGCACCGAATCCAAAACTCATGATCAGATAGCTCTCGAAATCCTTGCTTGTTCTTCATTCCCACAGCTACTGATTTCATCCAACTTCCTATTTCTATTATGTGCTATTCTGGTCTTCCTTATCACTACCTAAAGTGGACTTTCAAATTGAATTCAAGCCATGCCCCTCCTTACTAGAAATCCTTCAGTCACTACTACCCTAGCCCCAAGGCTGAATCATAACTCCAGGCATAATTGACAAGCCCTCCAACCTCTCTGGTTCTCAGTGCGTCTCCTGACCCTATCAAGATTATCTGAAGCCCTAAGTGTCCTAGGTTTTTTCTCCCTTTTGGGCCTTTCAAGGTGCCATTCCCTTTAACTGATGCAGTCTGTCTTTACACTCTTCACTAGCCAAACTACTTCTTCTTCAAATGTCAGCTTAAAAATATGTCTTCTGAGAAGTGTTCTGTGAACACCCCCTCTCCCAGAGTTTGTTGCTCCATGGGGTACACCTTAATGACTACCACAGTACTTCATTATAATTTATTGTTTTTTCTTATTTATCTCTCCCACCAGACTGTAAACTGCAGTACAGAACTACCTTATCCACCAACGTGTGCTGGAAAAATATTTGAAACACAGTAGGAGATTTGTGGAGGTTTTTTTTTTTTGTGTGTGTGTGTGTGTGTATGTGTGTGTGTTATTTTTAACATTAAAATTATAAATAAATGGATGGATGGGTGGCCCAAATTTATAAGATTAAATATTTAAGAACCACAAAGAGCCTATTTACAGCACCCCTTGAGATTCTAGGCCAAGTAATTTTTAAAGGCAAGATACAGTCAAAAGACCACTAATATCAGAGGCTGTCCCAGACTTCAAGAGTCACCAGAAATTTCCAAGTTAACATTTCATTTTTACCATTCCTTCCTTTTCTAAACTCTTTTCTCAAGAATTATGGAGATTTACTGATCCAAGACATATATGATGGTGGTGCAGCTGGAGAAACTTAGTGAGAAGCAGTATAATAAGCAACTCGCAGAAATTGGACTACAGACAGAGGGATGTTGTAAGGCTGAAGAAACAAGCTAGGAGGGTATAGATAGCTGACAGAGTTTCAAGTCCAGGTCTAGATGGATGCACCAGGAAGACTGAGGACACTAGATCTGAGAAAGCAATAGGATAAGTGGAACAGGACAAGGGACACAAGAAGGGGTGAGTGGAGTATATGTCTCAGTACTGAGGTCTAAGCTAGAAGAAGGTAAAGGGTAGGGGTGAAGGGCATAGGTAGGAGTAGACAGATGAGGAGCTCTGGGGATCTGGATTATTGCAAGGGTAAATGAACACTGCTAGCAAGTTAGTAGGCAAGTAAACAGGAAGTCCTCTGATTATTCATCTTCAAGAGATCTCAGTATCCCTAGGTGCTCAGCTACCTCTGCAGGACATCTCTGCAGACAACTTACCCAACAAATTCAACTGATTCAAATTCTAAGGCAATAAACTTTGGGTTGTGGAGGCTACATAAAATACTTTCCCCATTTTCATTATAGGATGGAAAAAGTTCAGGCTCTGGATTCCAACAGATCTTATTTTAACTAAACCTCAGCGCTTTCCTCTATGGCTATAGAGCTCTGGACTTCAGTTTCCTTAGCTACACAATGGTGATGCCCAACTGATAAAATTGTTGGGAAGGTTAAGTGAATAATGCTTGAGAGAGACCATATATATAGTTCTAAGCACAGAGTAGCATTCAATAAATTGGCTCTCTTTCCCTTTCCCCTAAATGAAGCCCAGTAGGCCCCATTTTAAGCATGTATGTGGGAGTGGAAATGGAGGTGGAGAAGGACTTATGTTGCTGATTCATTAGGACAGAAGGCATGAATCAGGACTGTGTAGCATCCAGGGATGGAATAGGGACACTCCTCCCCCCAACCCATCATCCTCATCCAGGTGCCTGGGGTCTTGGCTGGCAGTAGGTCTCAGGTCAGGGGAAGCAGTCTCCATTAGTACCTTTCTCACCACATTTGGAGAGGAGTGCTGGTTGGTGTTGTCCATAGAGGGGACACTATGAGAAGTTTCCTCCCCAGATGTCTGGGGCAAGGAAGCAGCAACATTCTTCTCAAGAGGGAGAGCTGGCTTTGGGCCCTCAGATGCTGGAGGCTCATCTGTAACCTAGAAGAGGGAATAACAACTTCAGTGGGTTTTACTGCAGAGAGTAGCAGCAACAGCAAGATCTAGTACCCTTCCTGCTACTACCTACACATGGTGAACTACTTAAAATTAAAAAAAAAAATACTGTCATCTAAATTTTTCCTAAAACTACATCCTAATGTGATAGTCTTATAATAGAATCAAAAACAAGAATTCTGAGCTAACTCTGTCAGCAATTTAACCTTAACAGTTACAATACAGGTTTTCGTTGTTTGTTTTATGGTGCTAGGGATCTAACCCAAGACCTAGTGCATGCAAGGCGAGTGCTCTACCACTTAGCTACGTCCCTAGCCCCATAACACAGTTTTGACTTACATTTAGCTACAGTCCTCAATAAACCCTGGCCCCTTTTCTGGCATCACAATAATTATTCCACATCCCCTCTCAAAGGATTGAAGTCACTGGAGATGTCATTTGAAGCATTATCTGAAGTTGTCAATGTTGGCGCATAATTGTGAGACCTCACATTTTGAAATAAAGTAAAAATCTATGGAGCTTCTTTGATGATGTAAGTGTAATTATAGGTTTAAAAGAGACACTACCACAGTAAAAGTGAGAAGGCGTAGTGACAAGGGGCTATAGCACGAGATAAAACAAAACAGGAGCTAAGAATGAAGATGTGGAATGCAGCAAAGATTCCAGAAGTTACAAACTATGCCTCTTTGATTACTTATATTTTAGCTGAGAAATTAGAGGAGCAGCATTCAATTTCCCCTTAAGGAAGGAACAAGGCCTCTTATGTGACATTATAGAAAAGTCAGAAGACCTGGCTCCAAGTCTTTATCTCTACTTCTAAAAATTATATAATCTCTAGGCAAACTGCTTGCCCTGTCTAACCCCTACTTCTGCATGGTGATGCCTACTGAACAATGGTGTTAATGGATAAATGATATGGTTATAGAAAACCATATGCATAGCTCAGTAGATGTGATATAAAGTTTAAGTAATGTCTGTATAGTGTTAGAAAGTGCCAACCACTAGGATCTAATGAATACCTTACTCCATCCCTCAAGCCCAGATCTATGTTGGGATTAAGTACTATGTTCTCTGGAGCTTCTCTAAGGTAGGAGCTTGAATCTAAGGTAGTTGTGAAATGTGAGGTCTGAGCTTAAGGCCACCCTAAGATGATGAAACTATTTCCTGTGCCACCCTGTGAATGGAGAGGCTGAGTTTTCCGAAGAGTTCTTGGATGAGGCAGCTCACCTGCAGGGTGTCCTCCTGGCTCTGGGACTGGACAGGTGCTGGCTGCCTCACAATGTAGTTTATCTGCCCCACAATGGTTTGTTGTAGATGCTGAGGAGATTTGGTCTGACTCAGCTGCAGGCTGGGCTGCTGAGCCTGGAGGAGCAGCTCCAAGTCCTTCTGCATCTCCTCCAGCTCAAATTTATGGTGCATTATGTCCACATTCTGGGAACAGGCAGGCCCAGGAGGATTCTCATGTTGACCCGAAGCCAGATGCTGCGATGGAGGTAGAGGTAAGGGTGGCTGCTGCAGGGGTGGAGGTGGTGGAGGTGGAGGAGGTGGCAGCTGCTGCTGTGGCTGCTGCTGAAAGTGGCTAAGCTTCAGCTTCTGGTGGTGGCCAAACTGGACTTGAATGGAGGGAGTCTGTAAGGTGGATTGAGCATGGGTTCCTTGCTGAATGTCCTGTGGTGGGACTATGCACACGGGCTGGGAAGTCAGCTGCTGCTGCCCAGGCCGCTGGGATGTGTTTTCCTGTTCTACAGGGGGCTGGGTTTCCAGCCATGGCTGTAGCAGTTTTGGGGGATGACTGCTACAGGCCAGCTCCTTCTCCCTGGTCAGCAGGGTAGAGCACTGCAGTGACCCCAACTGTTGGGGTACCATCTCAGAGGGCTGTCTAAAACTCTGGGTTGTGTGTATGCTGGGTGGAGGGATCTGGCCTTTGAGGGAGGGTGAGATGGGGGAGCAGTGGGAGCAGCACACAGATGAAGAACACAAAGCCGGAGGCTGGAACTTGTGTGAAGAGTGGCTGAGAGACTCTTGCTGAGCCACTGGGGGTTGGTGGCTTTGATAAAAGGAAGATGGCCCCTGCAAACCTCCATAAGCAGGAGTATCTGTCCGGGAGAGCTGTCCACCTTCAGTAGTTATGCAGCCTGGAAATTCAGAACAGAGAGTTTTTCCAAATGTAATATGCAGTTGTTCCCCACCACTTGCTACTTCCTACCCCTAGAACTAAAGGACATTATTCAACAAACCTGTACCAAGTATAAAGATTAATAAATTCAACTTCTGATTTCCAAAACTCAGTCTAGAATGCTGCCAGTAATAGCACCTGCAAGAACCTGCTTTAGCAGGCAGTTAAATTTAAGAATTAGCTGTTTTTACCAGATCATCAGTTCTGACTCTGTTCCTATCTTACTAAAGAAACCATGGGCTCCTTCAAATAGCACCCACTCGTTTTCTAACACATCAGCCCTATGGAAAGTCTGACTAAAAGAATCAACATTGGGTGCAAGAAGGGCTTATGCTAAAAAGTAGCAAAGGTAAGACAGGCATCTCTCGGATAAGTCTCCAGATACAAGTCTGAGGAACTGTATGTTGAGCAAGTAAGATGGAAGAGCATAGGGAAGCTCCCATACCAGGTCAGTGCCAGACACCAGCACTGCCCTCTGGAATCTCTGGGCCCCTAGTGTATGAATGGATTATATTATTGATCTTGTATAGATGAAATTTACTTAGGGGAAGACAGCTTCTAAAGGGCAAGGGGTGTGTTTGATCCATCTTTGGTCCTTTAGTGCCTAAACCAGAACAGGTGCCCACCAAAGGTATGCTGAGTTAAATCAAAGGGAAGAGGGAAGGCAAAAATAAATCTAAATACCACTTATCATTGTGCCAAGTTCAAAAAACTTTCAGTGAGATTAATGGCATCAAATGAAGGCAGCAGTTGGTCATTATTTTAACAAGCTCATTAGGCTGTCAACACAGGCATGACTTCTATAATGTTATTACAAAGTCCTATACTGCCTCTGTCATTTAGCTGCCCCATCCTCCCCCGCCATACACACACACACACACACACACACACACACACACACACACAAAGAAAAAGTTTGCAAAGTGACTTCATGACCACTGGCAATCTCAGGATTTTTCCTGGGTATATCCTGACCTATCAGTAAGTTAAGATTTCCTATATTTATTCTTAGCAATTTGTTGAAAGCCTACAGAGTAGTTCCTGGCTTACCAAGGGAAGCCAGCTGCTTGGTCCAGAAGTTAGGCTCCCAGGTGAATCTGATACTCCAAGGGGAACCAGGATCTGTATTACAATTTGTCTCAAGCAATCGCTGCATCTGAAACACAATCTGACAACAGCACGAAAGGTCATTTATATGGGCAACTTGTGCTTGAATGAAACCCCCCTCCCTTGTTCTTTTGATAGGCTGAAGAGCTCAAAAGTCATGCCTCTTCAGCCTCAGGTCATTCCCCATATTCTCATTCCCTTTCACCTTAGTACCTTCTCATTCTCCCATCTAAGTCAAGGTTTCTGGGATCCCAACATTTTTATCTCCTCCAAGGCCCAAGTGATTTGTAATTCCCCCTCAGGACAACAGTTGCCCTAGAAAGCTCCATTCATTCTACTGCCTCAATATAAAAGACTATACAGGGCAGACATTCTCTGAGCTCCCCATTGCTGTCCTTCTACCAACATCCTTCCATCCTAGTCAGTTGCCCTCCTCCTCTGTAATTACTCTCATCTATTTTCCATCACTAACTCTTATCTCCAGAACTCTGGCAAGTATCCAACTTACTCTGATATCATCTAGTTAACTACCTCTTATTTATTTGAAAAATATTTTAATGTCAGTCACCTTTACCCCATTTTTCAGCTCAGTCACCATATCTAAACCCTCTTTGGCATTTAGAACCATTCTACCTACAAGACCTTATACTCCAAAAATCTACTCCCAGATTATAACTAGTTCTTACTCTTTCAGAGCATTTGCTTCAACTTTACTGGACTATCTAAGCAGGCTCCACCAGTCCAGAGGGTCTTCCCGGCTTCCCATCATTTTACAGTATCATCAGTGCCCTAATTCTCTCCCCATCACCAATTTCTAAACTTAGGTCAATCTAGACATCCCAAAGCCATGTTATGCAGGGCTACATATGAGAGCATTAATTTCACCCTCAACCCTTTTTCTTATCACTTCTTGTCTCCTTTCTCTCCCACTTTTCTCAGTGACTAAATCTTCAGTGCCACTCACCCAATGCCTAACCCTCTTATTATCATTTTCAACTTCGCAGAGGAAGAGACCATTAAAAAAAAACTCCCCTGAAATGGATCAAATTATGTTATATGCATGTATGAAGATGCCACAGTGAAATCCACTATTTTGTGTAATTATTATGTACCAATAAAACATTTTAACTCTCCCTCTGAAAAAAACTCCCCAATTGTGTATTTCCACACTGAGCTATATTATACTGTTCCCTTTCTGTTCTCCCATCTCAGAGGGAGTGTCCTTGAGTTTGAGTTCAACTGGTTCACTCTAGGATCCTACCTTGTCCTGCCTTGTCTGTATGCTTACTCCATTACACATCTCTCCTCTTTGTCAACCTATTCTCCCCTATAAATGTATGCATATTGTTTGGAAAGGAAATTTTTCTCCCAACTCTGCCTCTTTCTCAAGCTACTTATTTCCCTTCTATCTCTACTTTCCCATGTTCCATCATTAGTCTCCTCATACTGGCTTCCTACTCTTCAATATTGCTAGAACTTCTTTCAAAAGATCACCAGGAACTTTCTGATTGACAGATCTCATGTGTCTCTTCACTATTTATGCTGTTTCAGTGTTGTTCTATTTCATGGACAACACTGACCATTTAAAATTGAAATTGTCAATTTCTGTGTACCACACTCTCCTATTTCTCCTCCAATTTCTGATAATTTCTTCTCATTACTTTTCAGTCACCCTCTTTCTCTTACTACACAGAAAATGATGGTATTCCCTGGATTCCAGACTTGCCTTTCTCTTCTTTCTCCACACACTCTCCTAATGGTGATACCACCAATATCCCAGTTACTTCCTCATCTCAATCTCCAACCCTGACTTTTCTCTGATTTCCACACTCATCTACCAAAACACCTTTTTGATGTTGCCTTTTAGAAGCTCTACAGGCCCCCTTAGACAACATATCCAAATATAAACTTCTCTCAAACTTTTTCCTCTTTCTCCTGGGTATCACCATCCTCCCAAGGCTAAAACTTCAACTCCTCCTTTCCTCTTAGCCTCCCATTCGGACCTCAATAACTTTCTGTGACATATTTGCACCACTGCTCATGTCCAGGACAATTTCTAAATCCATGACCTAAGACAAAGAACTACAGACTTTCCTAGCTAAGTTAACTAGAGGAAGGTGGAAATATTTCAGCACAAAAGCAGTGACTGAATTTGAAGGATGGATAGAGCTGCTTTTTCCATTCTGTTAAAAGAAAAGGCACTTCCCAGGGCAGCCTTATTACCCTATGACAGAGAGGATGATATGATCAGCCTCAAGGACATGCTAAGGGATGGGAGGTTCCTCTTACCAGCTCTTTGCTGAAAAGGAAAGGAACGCTGGTTTTGCTGCAGACAGCCCAATTGATGAAATTCTGCACATGCTCAAACTGACGGTTGAGAACCACAATGCTCTGTAATTGCTGTTCCAACTTCCGCTTTCTCTCATTAGTAATGCCCTTGGTACAGAGAGAGAAGACAGTCTCTGATCTTGTTCTTAGACCTGCTTGGAAACTCTAGTGGTCTGTGTGTATTAGTGTAAGCACTGATGGAGTCAGATAAGATTGTACCCCTGAGAGAAGAACAGCAGGACAAAGTGCTGCCATGGGCTACTGACAGGTAGAGAAAGGGAGAGATGGTGGCAAATATGCAATGGATAAAGAATGAGGAAATAAATGAATGTCTACATCTCTTGGGAATAACCCACTGAAGAAGATGGGCTGTTTTGTGACACTTCTAAATCTATAACCTTTAACAGTCAAGGATGGCAGCTGCCTAAGAGAGTTTGAACTGAAAGTCTGAACTGATCTCATAGCCCTTAATGAGCCATCTTCCCCAAATTAGGCTGGAAATTTTAATACACAAGTAATAGAGACCTATGGAAACTGCATATCTGAATTCTAGCCCCAGATGTTTTGGGCCCTGGGACTAGTTTCATATATGCCTGGTCTCTGATCCAGGAGAGCATAGAACTCATCCATCTGATCCATCTACATATACCTCCAACTCCTCTATGAGTCCATTGGCCTGTTTGTTCAGCTCATTCATCAGGACCATCTTGGCCATTTTGATCTGGTTTTCCACCTTCCTGTGCTGATGCTTCACTTCAAAAATCCTGTAAGCACAATGGGATGAAACAGATGAGCCCTTCCCTCATGGCCCGTAAGGGTCAAGAGACAAGGAAGCTAAAAGTCAGCAATTTAGAAACTGTCTACAGAGATCAGGGCCCAGCAGGCACCAAAAAAAGAAAAAAAAAAAACTTCCTACACACCCCCCAACCCTTTGTAAAAGCCCAGTCCACTTGATCTCAGTGAGCCAGTGGCCCAAAAGTTAACTTTTGGGGTTGAAGATAGAGCTCAGTGATAAAGTGCTTTTCAGGCATGTATGAGGCCTTGGATTCAAATCCCAGCACCCTCACACACACACACACCCCATATGTCACATCACCAAAAGTTAATTTGTGTTTTTCTAGGCAAAACCTCAAGTCTAAGTCTACATACACATATATCCAGAAGCTCAACATTTGGCATAGCACTAGACACAGGATGGAGAGAGTGAATATGGGCATGTCATACAATTTGGTGTCTAAAAAAGGATGAAACTCCAAGAAACAATGTCATGAGGTAAAAAGAACTTAGGTGTTCTTCAATAGATGAATGGATAAAGAAAATGTGGTATATATACTAAATGGAATATTACTCAGCTTTAAAGAAGAGAGAAATCATGGCATTAGTCATTAAATGGATGGAGTTGGAGAATATCATGCTAAGTGAAATAATCCAATCCCCAAAACCAAAGGCCAAATGTTTTCTCTAATATGTGGATATTAATTCACAATAAGGCAGGGGACACTAGAGAAGAACAGTATTACCTTAGATTAGGTAGAGGGAAGTGAAGGGATGGGGATAGGATGGAATGTGGGGATAGGAAAGATAGTAGAATGAAACAGACATTATTACTTTATGTATATATGTGACTGCACGACCAATATGATTCTACAACATGTGCACTCGGAAAAAATGAAAAATTATATCCCATCTATGTATGATATATCAAAGTGCATAAATGCTTTCTACTATCATGTATAACTAAAATCAAAAAATTTATTTAGAAAAAGAACTTGGGTAGAGATGGAAAGTAGACCAGTCATTTCTGAGGACTGGCAGGGGTGAGAAAAGGAGAAGAACAAGATTAATAAGGTATATGGGGTTTCTTTCTAAGGCTACAAAAATGTTCTAAAAGTAGATAATAATTACATACATTTGCACAATTCAGTGAAATAGCAAAAACTAATTAATTATGCCTTTTTAAATGTTAATTTTATGGTATATAAATTATATTTCAGTAAAGATATTTTAAAAAGTAAGGACAGAGGCTTTGAAGTCACCACAGACCTAGCTTCCAAATCCAGTTTAGTCACTAATTAGTTGTATGATCTCAGGTAAATCACCTAACCTCTCTGAACCTCAGTCTCTTCATCAATAAAATGGAGATAATTCCTGACTGAAAGAATTTCTAGAATAAAAAAAATAATTAATGTATGATGCCCAACCCAGTCTCCCATGTGATTAGCTTTCAGTTCTTACTAATTTTCCTATAAAATCATTTCCAGTGATTTTATGTTAAAAAAAGTGTGTCACATTAGATTGGATAGAGAGAAAGGATGGGAGAGGAGGGGAGGAATAGGGAGGATAGGAAGGGCAGCAGAATAGAACATAGAAAATATGATTGATGTATGTACATTCCATGTATGTATTATATATCAAAATGCATTCTACTGTCATGTATGACTAAAAAAATAAATAAAAATAAAAAATAACAATGATTTTATGTCATTGTAGATTTTTAAAATATATTTGTTTTTAATTGTTGATAGACCTTTATTTTATTTATTTATATGCAGTGCTGAGAACTGAACCCAGTGCCTCACACATGCCAGGCAAATGTGCTACTGCTGAGCCACAGCCCTCTTTTGTAGATTTTTTATGGAAAACAAACTGCCACTGACTTGTTATAACCTCAAAAATAAATAGCAGAACTCTTCTCCAGTATCTACTGTGTAACTATTCTCAAGCAGGCACTTCTAGCTAGTTTCATGAGGCAAATATTTGGCCCAGATTCACTCTGATCATTATGAGCCTCAGTTAACCAAGTGATGACCCAAAGATCCTCACCAGCCTTGAGGCCTCTAAGGCCAGGATGCCTGCCTTCTAGGACATGCCCACATCTCTTTAACCACATGTCTTTTCCATGGACACCACATCTGATTGCCTAGTGCCAGGACCTAGAATGTGAGGGAGCAGAGCATTTCTAGCACTGGCAAGGGACTAGCCTGTGCTACCTGTCCTCAATTTGCTTTGCAGATGTCTGTAGACTGGATTTCTTATGTGCCACCTGTGCAGTCACACTTTCCAGAAGCATCCTCTGGTTTTGTAGAACTTCTTCAACATGTCTGCATCTAGGGGAGGAGACAAGAAAAAACCTGAGGAGGATTGGCTGCTATTCTGACCATGCTAATCAAGCAGGAGTCCCTATAGTATATAGTTTCAGCCAGGCCCAGTGAGGCCATGATTATATCTTGAGACAGATGCACTGCAGGCTCTTGGCCCATTAAACTTTCTCAAGAGAAGCCATAACAGGAGCAGAGAAACACTTCAGCTCAAGGACTGCAGGTTGGCTTGGGCAGCAAGAGGATTTTGATGCTCTGGGAGCCACAGTCCTCACAAGTAAGAAATTCAGAGTCCTCCCAAGCCCATTTCTGGCAACCCACAAGCCTCACCTATGTTCTTTGTGTTCCACCATCAGGCAGCTATGGCATGTGAGCACATCACAGGTCTCGCAGAATAGCTTGAGCACTTCATGTGTGTGTAGAGGACAGTACAAAGCAAAGTCCCCAGAATCACCATTCACTCCTGCCACAGAAGATAGAGAAAGTGGGCTTCTCCTGCTCTGGTAGACTTCTCAGTTAAGTTCACTGAGCAGCCTTCAGCCCTCAGGCCTCAACAAACACCACAGAGACACAGAGCTTGGGAAAGGTGGTACAAACAGGATATGCTTCTTTCCAGGATGGGCAAGAAGACAAGGAGGAATTTAGGCTTAGCCTAGGAGGATCTAGGTTCAGCTGTCCAGAAATAACACACCACCAAGCCCTAGCATCCTGCCACCTGCCAGAAGCTGAGGAAGGTGCTTACTAAAGCTGTATGTGGGTCTCCTGCAGAATAATAAACCCTCTAAAATTAACCTAAACTTCTTCATTAATTAGAATTGTTATCATGGGATTGAAACCAGCTTCTTAGCCTGGCCAACAGCTCCCTTTCCTATGAGTTTGACAACTGTAGAACCCCTTTCCCCATAATTCAAGGGCCTTAATAAAAGCCTTTCAAGACTGTCTTTTATAACAGATAGTGTTGGATGGACAAAGACAAGCCATGATCCATACTAAGTTAATAAGTCACTAAATAGAAGTGAGGCATAATTGCTCTAAACAGAGGTAGAAGGTAAAACTCAGCTAGCTCCCATGATAATTCAAGATTATGCTCTCTTTGGGTCTGGGTTGTAGCTCAGTAGTAGAGTGCTTGCATGGCACATGTGAGGCACTGGGTTCAATCTCAGCACCACGTAAAAAAACATAAAGGTATTGTGTCCATCTACAACTAAAAAATTAAAATTAAAAAAAAGATTATGCTCTCTGCACCATCTCACCCACACCTACCCACCCGACCCCAACAGGGAGAAGCTGGAATGAGTCACCCCCTTAGACTGTAAAAGAGACTTCCTCCCTTTGAGAAGGCTCTGGAAGCACACTTACTTTCTCCCTTAGCTGGGAAATAATATCAGAAAACAATTCTCCAGGGATTCTCAGGTTTACTACTGTCTCAGGGCATGAGAGCCAGGTGGGAGAGGCAGGAGTGGTACCTGAAGATCCCTTCTGGGCCCTGGGAAAGATAGAGCCCCCAGGGGCAGGGCCATGGCGGTGTTCCTCTGTGCAGGAGCTGCACAGCCAGCGATTGCAGTAGGTACAGAGGATGTGTGCTGCCCTCTTCTCCTTGCACTCAGAGCAGTTCTGAAAGTAGAGAATGTAGAATTACTAGCCATATCTGCATTGCTCTACAAGTATCAAATGTTCCAGAGACTGGGGTTTTGCAGGGTTGTTCTTCTACTATTTGGGGTACAGTCTACTGTAGAGTCACCTGGCAGTGCTAGTGAGGGAAAGTACCCTTTGTAACAAAAAAGTGGATGCTCTAGGTGCTGTTCACACAAGTTCTGTGCCAAGGCTGAAGATACTCACATGAATAAGCCAAGGATCTACCCTGAAGACATATACAACCTAGGCAGGGTGGTGCCCATTAAATGGGTAATACTGTGAAAAAAAGATGTGACAGGTGCTAAGGAAGCAAAAGGGGGGTTTCCAGGAACTTGACCTAGAAATGGTCAGGAAAGTTTCATCAAGAGGTAATGTTTGAGTTGGATAATGAATGACAAGCAGGTTCACCAGGCAGACAGGGAGGAAAAAATTATAATAGAGGGAAAGCACAGTGGGGTGTGGTAGTACATGCCTGTAATCCCAGCACTCAGGAGGCTGAGGAGGAGGGATCTCTTTAGTCCAACTATTTGTGACCAGCCTGGGCAACACAGCAAGATCATGTCTCAAAAAAAAAAAAAAAAAACTAAAAATAAGACTTGCGCTTCAGCACATGCTTGTGAGCCCAATGACTTGGGAGGCTGTAGGAGGATCACAAGATTGAGGCCATCCTTGGCAATTTAGCAAAGCCCTCAGTAACTCAGCAAGACTGACCCTGTCTCAGTCTGACCCTGTAGCTCAGTGGTAAAGTGCCCCAGGATTCAGTCCCCAGTACAAAAAAAAAAAGGCAAGAAAAAGTAGAACATTTAACCTGCCTTCTGAGGGGAGAAAGCCCCAGATTTGGTAGTACACAAAAAGATGACATATACACCCAAGATAAACCAAGTATAGAAAAACTTTCAAAGCTGTGTTTCCACACCTGGGGTCTGTCTGGCCTGAGAGTACCTAGTCTTTTCCTATAGGGTTCAAATATTCATTCATTTGGTAGCAAATACCTTGCTAGGGCTGATGTAAAACATCAGAAAAAGAGAAGATTTGGGGAAACTTGACCTGTCTATACTGAATCATACAGGCCATCAAACTGAAATGAAGTCTCAAAGTTTTATAATTATACTATAAATTCCTTAGAAATTGAATGCATGAGTCTATGGGTCTATATACTTAGCACATAGCATAGCATAGGGCCTGACATATAATAGATGTTCAATAAGAATCAGATACAGGAACAGGTAAAAAAAATATTGAATGAATAAATGTAATAGTAAAGATACCCCAGTGGAAAGAGGAACAGAAGGAGTACTAGTCAGTAAGTGATGTGAAATTTAGAAATAAGGAGAAAAGTGATAGTTGTTAAATATAGGCAAAATTAATGGGCCCATTAAATCCAGGCTAGTGTGTAATTTTCAACTTGGGGGAAAAATGGAAATAAAAGCCCTGTACTTATGTTTTTCAGTAAGAGCTATAAGAAAGAGGAAAACACCTAGATAAATTAAGCAATACTTAATGTACTTTAAAATACATTCACCTTCCACTAAAAGCATTCACACACACACACACACACACACACACACACACACACACACACACACCTATGTGTGCCACATACACACGCCTATAATTTTCACTTGATAAAAAAATTCCTGCTTTGCTTCTCCAGGCTCAAAATCTTTTATTTCATTTTAGATAATAGATGGATGATTGGACGGATGGATGAATGATTAGGAAAATCAATGGAGGAGGAACTATCAGAGTAATGGGTGAAGACTTATGAAAAGACACCTTACAAATCTGAAAAGGACCACCTTTTGACTTACCCTGGCCATTTTGGGGTGCCCAGTAGGAAAGCACTGTAGAAAAAAATGTTCAGTTACATCCCTGGTAAGATACACTCGCTTACATCCAGGACAGGAGATGAGCTCTAGGGGGAAAAGAATGACAACAGAGTCAGGGCAACATAAAAGATTATATACAAGGCCTAGGCAGAGACTTTCAGATATGCAGCATCAAAATATGTGGAAATAACCACGTAGGCCAAAATGAGCTGCATGTGATGACATAGTCTGCTGTTATCATGTAGGTATTTTGAACATGATCATCCCACCAGAGGCCTTCCCTTCAGACCGTCTGGTCTCCTCATATTCCTAATTTTACCTATTCCTACCTTCCTCCCCTCATGTAGTAGAATGAACCTGCTACTACAAACCCAACCCTACTCTGCTTCTGATAATCAGGTACCTTCCTGCTGCTCTCTTCCTCATTCCACATCCCAAATCCCAGCCGTATGCATGTATATGTATGTGTGTGTGTGTGTGTGTGTGTGTGTGTGTGTGTGTGTGTGTGTTTTAATTCCTGAATGACCAACTTGACTTTTTCCTCCTCAGAAAAATGCAATAGTCTCTAACATATTCTTCCACAAAGTGCACTTCTGAACTATATAAATGGCATAAGACTGACACCCCAGAAGCTATTGTGATTCCTCAGGCTCATCCCAAAAGTAGTCAGTCAACTAGAAACAAAGAAATGAGCTACTCAGTTAGGGCAAGATACCTGTGTCCAGGCATGAGAAGGACCCAGAAAGGGGCTGGCTATGGAAGTAATTGCAGCAGTGCTACCAATATTCTCTGTCTTATCTCATTAACATAGAAATGAATGGTACAACAGCAGTTGCTCCAGATTTGCAGTTGGACAAATGTAAATCCAAATACCAGATTCACCACCCAATGACCTTGGGCAAATCACCTAATCTCACTTAACTCCCCTGTGCTTGTTCATCATATATAAAATGGAAAGGAAAATAAGCATTGCTATGAGAATTAAATTAGATAATACTTAAGAAAACACATAATCCAACTGGGCACAGTAGCACACACCTGTTATTTCACAGACTAGGAGGCTGAGAGGCAGAAGGAAGTTCAAAGCCAGACTCAATAACTTAGCAAGACCCTGTCTCAAACTAAAATTATAAGGGCTGGGGGTGTAGCTCAGTGGTAGAGTACCCCTAGGTACAATCCCTAATACCACAAAAACAAAAAAGAAAATCAAAGAAAAAAAAACACATAATCCTCCATGGATGTTACCTCTGAATTCAAAAGATTCCTCATATTCCATTTATAGCAGAGCAATAGCCTCAATTACCAACTGGGCTTAATTCTCTTCCTGGCGATGAAATCCAGAAAATCTTGAGTAGCAGATTTAAAAAGTTGCCACCAATTCTTCCCCTCCTTGCATCTATTTCCTTAATTTAAAAAAAAAGTAGTTCTTTCCATCCTTTAAATCTAGGCTGGTCCTGTGACTTGTTTTGACCAATGAATTGCAACAAAAGCAACAATGACCAAGTTCCGAGTTTAGGGGCTTTATGTGGTTCTGCTCTTGCTCTTAGAACTAACTCTAAGACTGCCATGTGAAAAATTTAAATTGAGGCCCAAGATTTTTAGAAGATGGCCTTATTTGTTAGAGAGAGGCCTTAGTTGTCTCATACATACCCCTGAGGCCATCCTATACCAGCTAGCCCCAAGAAACCTACAGGTTGAAACTCTGACACAAGAATGAGTAGAATCAAGATTAGCCAAGTCCAGCCTATCCCAGAACAACCACCCAGAGAATCTAAGCCCAGATTGTCAACCTGTAGAATCATAAACTGAATTAAGTTCAGTTGCTTTAACCATTAAGTTTTGGGGTGCCTTATTGAACAGCAAAAGCTAATTGCTATAATCTGGAAAAATCAAAATCCACAAAATCATTTAAATTATAGTTCAACATTGTTTTCCCCCTGCAAAAGAAAAACTCCCCTAGTCTTTGCAGAGTCATGAATATTAATTACAGAATTGCATCTGGAATCTCCTGGGCATTTTCCCACTGGTCAAGAACTGTGGCCAGAGGTAGAGAAGGATGTTCTTTACAGGAGACATCATCCAGGCAATCAGGTGGCTTCTAGAGGAAGCCTCCTTATCTACCTGTCAGTCAGAAATGCTGCTCTAATTGTCAAAAATGATTTCCCCAAAACTTCTAATTCCCTGGTACCCGCTGCCCAAGCATTCATCACAGTAACATGGCTTCATTAACAGAATGAAGCCAAGCACAGTGGCACACACCTGTACTCCCAGGAACTAGGAAGGCTGAACCAGGAGGATAGCAAGTTCCAGGCCAGCCTCTTCAATTTAGTGAGACCCTATCTCTTTTTTATTTTAAAAAATAAAAAAGCTAGGATGTAGCTCAACAACAGAATGCCCCTGGATTCATCCAAACCCAGTACCAGGGGTGGGAGGGGATGAAAACAGAGAAAGAAATGAATCAATCAAACAAGGCCTTATCACACATCCTCTTGTGATGGCCTTAAAGCCAAAATACTCAGTCTGTCATTCAAGAACCTTTTTCAAATTGGGCTTATCTCCCTCTGTATCATCTCTAGCTTCATCTTCCAAGAATACTGTTTTTGCCACACCAAATATTTCTGCCATCTCCTGAACAGAACAAATCTTTGTGTGGCTGTGAAAATGTTGTATCCTCTCCCTGAAATACTTTCTTGTTCCCCTTCTATACAGATAAACTTCATCCATCCTTTCAAACCTGTTCAAATATCCCACTTTCAAGAAGCAGAATTTATTTCCCCCAGAATGAGTTAATTAGTTCCTCTTCTGGGTTCTCATAGCACCTTGGACATCCCATAACAAGTATCACACTGTATTTTAACTACCTGTTCATATTCTACATACAAAACTAATCCACAATTACGATTAAAGTATAGTTCACCTAATCCTTTGCCACTATAGCTAGGCTTCTGAAACATTCATCTGGGCAAGATGAGAATGGACAGCCAGCCAATTAGTAACCTGGCTAACATCCTTGTACGATACTCAGGACAGGCTTGGGGCTGAGGGGAAGCCTGGATTTAAGAGACCATCCTTCTGAAGGGGTATGCTGCAGAGAGCAGAGATGGAGAATCATTGTACCAAACATGTACTTACAATATTCATTGTTAATTCAGTTATTGATACATATTTAATCATACCATACATAAAATATTATTTGTAATAGTTCTTATTTCTATTTGAATTATCAATCAACAGGCTTGAGCTTTTATTTTACACACAGGAACATCAATTCTGAGAGCCAGATCCCAAGGCCATCTGATTGTCCCAGAGAAATGGGGCTTCTGCTTCCAAAATGAGGAAGTTTTATAGGGACCTAGGGACATGGGAGAATAGTTGTGAAAGCCAAGGTTGTTCAGGCCATCAGTCATTAAAATGAAAACTTCTGGTCCCAAGGAGGTATGGGACAAATTTTCATCTGTTTTCCATTACTTTCTGTGCCAGGCACTTTACATATGTTATCTCATTTAACCATCAGACCATCTTTGGGAAATAGGCATTGTCTCCATTTTACAACTGGAGGTTCCAAGAAGCTATCATCTTTCAAATATCATACAAGGCCAGGCGTGGTGGCACATGCCTACAATCCTAGCAGCTTGGGAGGTTGAGGCAGGAGGATTACGAGTTCAAAGCAGCCTCAGCAAAAGCAAGGCACTAAGCAATTCAGTGATACCCTGTCTCTAAATAAAATACAAAAAAGGACGTGGGATGTGGCTACCTCTGAGTTCAATCCACGGTACTCCAAAAAAAAAAAAAAAAAAAAAGATCCTACTGGCAAGGACAGAACTGATTGGAACCCAAGTCCATCTGTCTCTAAAACCATGCCCTTTCCACTATGTTTTCTCTTTTACAACTAAATTGTACATAAACAAAATAATTTAATTAACTAGGCAAATGATTTAAATAAAATATTCCATAATAATATTCCAATTATAGGAGCTGTGGCTGTGGCTCAGTGGTAGCACACTTGCCTGGCATGTGTGAGGCACTCAGCACCACATGTAAATATATAAAATAAAGGTCTATCACCAACAAAAAAAGATATTTAAAATAATAATAATCCAACTATAATAATGACCTGGACTCAGCTCTGGACTCTGGGAATCCAGAAGGAGTTGGGAGCTGTGCTTAAAGTTTTAAGAAATAAAACCTTTGGGAAAAGTCAAGTGAAATGGAGGTTTTACGCCTTAGAAAAAAATAAATCTGAAGGCAGGTTCATTTAATAGAGTAGTGGTTCTCAAACTTTGCTATAAATTTGAATCATAAGTGGAATTTTTAAATATCCAGATGGGGTGACTAGGGATATACTCAATGTTAGAGTTCAGAGCACTTGCCTAATATGTAAAAGGCCTCAGATCCGATCCCCAGTGCAACTCAGGTGTGCTCGCGCGCGCGCGCGCACACACACACACACACACACACACACACACACACACACACACCACAAATCCCATGCCAATTAAATAAGAATTTCAGGAGGTGGTCTAGTCATCAGCATTTTTTTAATGCTCCAGGTAATTATAATTTATTACCAAGTTTGGGGACCAGCACCTTAGAATTCTTTCTTTTCCTGGTAGCTCTGTCCCCCATATCATGAAGATGAAAAAGGCAGAAAGTTCAGAAAAACTATGAATGTAGCTGTGATGGATTTCCCCTTTGGCAGAGAAAAGGGCAGATTCCCAATAGACAGAAGGATGTCCTGATACCCAGATACCCTGGGGATTGGTACTGAATTGGAAGATACATTTTGTCTCCCTTGATTTAAACCTTAACTAAAAGGCCCAGGCTTAGGGTGTGGCCTGAGGTTTGGCAATATGACAGGGGCCTAGAGAATGTGCTGAGCCTAAGATTTAGTGAGGCAGCCAGGAAAGAAGGCCTACAGACATGAAAGGCAGGGCCAAAGCAACCTGGGTACCAGAGGATTAGAGTGAGAGAAAAATCCCAAAGAGGCCTCAGAAAGCTAGTATTATGTGAGCTTATGCTACCAGGTAAGCACAAACATGCCAGATGCAGAAGCCTGAGTCCAATGTTAAGGGTTGAGAAGCCTTTCATTCCTCAGATCTTGTCCATGGATCCAGGCAACTTTGTAGCTGGGGCCTACAATCTGACATTGACAGAGTAGTGGGATATTCTTACACTCCTCTCCTAGTACCCACATGTAGAATCAAAGCTGGACAGACCTTCACTGTTCATCTAGCCTATTCCCTACCACATGAAGGGTGACATGGATGCCTGAGACAGGCAGGGACTTAGCTAAAACTCACATAGCCCTTGTAAAACAGGGGGTACCCTGAACCACTGAACAGTCCTTGATTCCCTCTATAGCCACAGGTAAGACACTCTACCTCACTGTGCCTCTACCAAGCACTAAGCAAGGTGGAAAAACACTCTGGTTGCATGCTCTTACAGGTTGGTCATTCTCACTAACTACTCATGCCGTTCCACTCCAGACAGCCCCAGAAAGCATCAGGTAAGGGCCCTACCACAACGCCTGAAGTCGACCTCTAACCCATAATTCAGAGAGTATCACCTTCAAGAAACATGCTGCACCCACTCTTCAGATGCTCAGTCTCTGCTAGAAAGATAGACTTCAATTCAAGACACCCCTAAGATGATTGCCAATTTTGCCCCTGGCAGCCTGCAGGCTTACCTGTCGCCCTGCTGCCCTGTGATTAGAGCAACACCTTGGAGAGAAGTCAGAGGAGAGAAGTCAGAGGAGCGACAGGTAAGACCACCACAGGTCCCAGAGGATGGTGCTTGCCAGGAGCCCAGGAGCACCCCCCCCCCCCGCATGCTGCAGCCAGCAAGGCTACAAGGCCTAAGCCTCAGGGAGCTGGGTTGTGGGTGGGGTAGGGGGAGCAGCCTGGAGCTTCTCCTCCTTGCTTTGATGCACAGCCAGGGCTGCATTTCTCTAGCTCACCTGAGATGCTCCTGCAAGAGAGAGCTTGGTTGACTCCTCCTGTTCCTGTTTATCTCGAAGCCTCTGCAGCAATTTTGCCAAACTGAACAGCAAGAGGGAGACCTCAAAGAGGCGACTCTCTTCCTAGCTGCATCTCCTTCCTAATCCTCTGGGTGCCTTGGAATAGAAGCTCAGAAGGAAGAAAACGAGATTTTCAACTTTCAGGAACTAGCTCTGTCGCCCTCTGCACAGCTCGGGAGGCCATCACTCTCAGCCTTTTAGGACTCGATCCAAAAATCCTTCAGCCCTCCATGTTCCCCAAAATGACAATGCTCATGTGTGGCTGGAACCTGCCCCGATCCGGCAGCTCATTTAAATAGAGCTCATCACAACAACAGTGTTGGTGGAGAAGTGAGTAGCTGCGGGGCCCTGGGGACCCCCTGTTTATACGTAGGAAGAATGATGCAATCTGGGTATCAAAATAGCAATCCAGAATGGAATAACAGGCTCACGCAGCAGCGGTGCCTGCACAGCCAGAGCTCAAGTTGACACACTCTGACAGCCCCATACTGCTGCAGCACGCAGATGCCAGGCACACACTCTCACTGCATCATTTTAAAAAACAGCAGGAGCCCGAGAGATCCCTCCATGCCCCCAGCACTAAAGGAGGGTGTGTGGGGGGGCCTACGTCAGACATTAAAATCTCTCTCCTACACACTCACCTGGCTCCTGCCACTTCACCTGAAGTCCTTATCCTGTGACGTCACAGTCAGTTGCTATAGTGACCAAAGGTCCGTCACAAGCAGAGGATTAGGACTTCAGATGGAGAACACACATATTTTTGATGCACAATGGTCCTGGAAGGTGTGCCCCTTGGCAGCTAAATCTACCCCCCAGAGAGATAAAGTCACACATAAGCAGGAAGGAAAAACAGGGTCGAGTTGGAGGAAAGACATTAGGATGTAGCAAGACTTCAAGTACTGGATAATTACAAAATCTGAATGAGGGGGAGCTGCAGGGAATGAACTTGGAGAGACTGGCAGGAGAGTAAGCTCTGAAAGGCTCTGAATGCTAAGCTAAGGAGCCTGTCCTTTATACTAAAAGAAAATGCAAAAAGGTTCTGAACCATGACTGAGCTGGGCTTTACAACTGATTATCATGGTGAACTGGAAGCAGGGAGGTCAGAAAGGAGGCTTGTCCAGTTAAGTATTAATGAAATCCTCGATGAGGGCAGAAGTGGAACAAAGGGACAGAAGAGCTGGGTTTGATGGCACATGCCTATAATTCCAACAGCCTGGGAGGCTAAGACAGGAGGATTGTGAGTTCAAAGCCAGTCTCAGCAATTTAAGGAAGCCCTAAGCAACTCAGTGAGACCCTGTCTCAAATAAAATATAAAAAGAACTCAGGATGTGGTTCAGTGGTTAAGTGCCCCTAGGTTCAATCCCTGGTATCGGGTGGGGGTGGGAGAGAGACAGAACTGGTAGGACATGACCAAAATTGGATGTTGTGGGTAGCAGTGGTATGTTGAGTTAAGTGGATAGGCTGTCATGAACAGAGACAGGTGGAAGAGGAAGAGGGCAATTGCCAAATCCCATCTTATCCTTTCATATTTTTCTTTTTTTTTTATTGCCCTGGGATAGACTTTAAAAAAAAAATTAGGTGTAGATGGACACAACACAATTCCTTTATTTTATGTGGTGCTGAAGATCGAACCCAGGTCCCACCCGTGCTAGGCAAACGCTCTACCACTGAGCCACAATTCCAGCCCCTCTTTCCATATTTTTCTATCCCTGCCTGGTTATTCCTATTTGATGACACCCATAAGTTCAAACTCACCCAATTTCCCCAGTGCCTAAAACAGGTCAGAAAACTACAGCCTGCCTGTTTTTGCAAATAAATAACATGGTTATGGAACCATTTATTGGAACATAATCATGCCTATTTCATTTCTGTTGTTAATGGCTGCTTTTGTGCTACAATGGCAGAATTAAGTAGTTGTGACAGACTTATGTCTAGCAAAGACATAAACATTTACTATTTACTCTTTTATACAAAAAATTACCCACATCTACCCTACAGCAACAGCTTCTTAAGTTGTTCTAACCTCACCCTTTGGGATTCAATTATGATTTGGGGGTTCCTGTTTGTTCCCAAGGCCACTCTCATTCCTGTGAGCTCTAGTTCTGATAACTGATTCACATTTGAGCTGGACCTTTAAATTTGGGTAGGATGTTTCTAAAAAGGAAAGGGAATTCAGAAAGAGGGAACATTATAAACAGATTATAAATGCCAAAATGTAGGTCCTCTTTAGGAGAATATTAGTAAGGCTAAGACATGTTGAGAAATGGTAGGAAATGAGGCTATAAAATTAATTTGAGTCCCTATTGGGAAGAGACTTGAAGGCACCAAGTTTCTATTCTGAACTGAAAGAAACTGGTAGGCTTTAGGTAGCTAAAATGTAGGCCCAGAGTCAGAGGGAATGATCAGGGTTGAAGCTACAGAATTTGGGAACATAACTCAGAATGGCAATAGGTACAATGATATCAGAAAAAAAAATATCACTATAGGAAGGAATACAGAATAAGCTGAGGTCAACCAGGAATATCCAGGAGACTGAGCAGCAACAGATCTGAGTGAAGTCATAAGCTGAACGTGAAAGTCAGGTGACTAGATGAGGCTGTGGAGATGAACATATGGTTCACAGCCTTCAGAACCCATAGTCCTAGGATCCACTTAGCTGAGATAGGGTTTTTATGCCAAGAAAATATCTTCAGTGGAATGTTGAAGATATAGGTGAGAGGAGGGCTCATCTCATTTGATAGTACCTCTGCCTCTTTTGACCCTAAATCTCAAAGTGTCAGTCCAAAATTTGATATACTGATAAACTCCATGCAAAGCCAATGAATGACCCCATTTCCAGCTGGGCCTGGGAAGAAAGACAATGGGGGAAGAATCTAGAGCAACATTACTCTAGGTCTGCAGTTTTTTTTTTTAATATTTATTTTTTAGTTTTTTTCTGCGGACACAACATCTTTGTTTGTATGTGGTGCTGAGGACCAAACCCGGGCCACACACATGCCAGGCAAGCACGCCACCGCTGGAGCCACATCCCCAGCCCCATCTAGGTCTGCAGTTTTTACAGCCTACAAGCCCAAGCAAACCCTGGACTGCCAGGCAAGGGAGTTAGACTTTTTTCCTGGCTCTGCACATGAACAATTATGTGAACTTCAGCAGGATCTTGGCCTTTTCTGGGTTCCAATGCCCCATCTGTAAAGTGAGCATTGGAGACAAACTGAAAGGTCTTTTCCTATTCTCAGGCCTCTACAGCACTCACTCAGGACAAGCCTCCTTGAATGAGAGAGTTCCAGTGACAAAAAGTTCCTCCAGGCCCCCCTCCATCATAGGAACCTTGTTTTTGTGACACTAAGGATTTAACTCAGGGTCACTTTACCACTGAGCTACATACCCAGTCTTTTAAAAAAAATTAATTTTTACACTCAAATAAGAGTCTTACTTATTTGTTCAGGCTAGCCTTTAACTTATGATTCTCCTGTCATAGCCTCCCAAGTTGCTAGAGTTAAGGCAAGTGCCACCATGCCCAGCAATCACAGAACCTTGCACTCCCTTCCCTCAGCAAATCTGTTCCAAGCATAGCTTCCTAGTCAGTACTAGCAGGGCAAGCACATCCCCCCAAACACAGCCTGCCTCCTTCCCAGTACCAGGGGAATTGTTCTCACAGTAACAGGTACTGTTCAGAGGTGCCAGTGCTACTCCCAAGACCCTAGAGAGCCAATTAAGGTGAGGAAGCTGTTCATGAACTAAAAAGCCACCCCAATGATAGGGCTTTGCAGCTCCAGCTTCTGCACCTGCCACACACCCATTCAGAACAGCTCAGCAGCCTACTCTCTTCCTAGGAGACTTGGGTCCCTGCCTGCACCAGACCCCCAGAAGGTTGGACATACTATTCAGCACCTTGAATAAACAAACAGCAGTCACCTGCCTCCCAGGCTCCTGTGGTTGAGATCTTAGCCCCTGCCTCCCATTCTCACCAAAGACCATTAGAACCCCTCCAGCTGAGCTGCTCATTAAGATAAGAGTCATTTCCCTCTCTGACTTTGAGGTTGTAGCATCTTGCATCATTTCCCTTTCTTTGGATCTTCCCCAAACCTCCAAGGCCTGCCCACCAAGGGACAGTGATTGTTCTCCCTTTTAGTATTAGCAGTGTATGAGAAATATGCTGTCACCCTTAACTAGCTTCAGGAAACATGGAACTGTGGTAGTTATTTAATGTTTTTAGAGTTAATCAAATCCAAGCCTGAAAAGCAGAGATGGTCTGGAATTGTCCAGTCAATTCTTGCTAGAGTTCAGATGAGCTCTAGAACTGTGACATTCAGACCATTATTCTTCCCACATCTTGATTAGATCCCCCACTTTGAAAATGAGAAAAGCAAAATTTTAAATAGGTAGATTCTGAAATTCAGATTTGAGAATCAAAGTCTCTCAGCCACACAATTTGTTATTTAGTTTGTGTGTGTGTGTGTGTGTGTCGGGGGGGGGGAGGGAATTGAACCCAGAGACCCACTACCACTGAGCTATCCCCAGTCCTTTTTTTAATTATTATTTTGTATTTTGAGATAGGGTCTGATTAAGTTGCCTAGGGCCTCACTAAATTGCTGAGGCTGGCCTTGAACTTGTAATCCTCCTGCCTCAGCTTCCTGAGTCACTAGGATTACGTGACCAGCATTATTTAGTTGCTTTAAAGAGGAAAAAATGATGATCCTTTTACTCACACAGGGAAGAAAATACCCAATTAATTGCCATCTACCCCCAAACAACAAATACAACCATAGGAACCCTGAGAATCTTGAAGATGAGCCAGCATAAGGTAAATATTTCAGGGATGCTGACTCTCTTCAGAGCTTGCTACAATTATTTAAAGTACCACTTTTGGTATTCAATTGTTAACTGTCTGGGTAGAATTTGACCTGGGGACCATTTTCAATTAGGCTTAAAAGGAAATACAGATGCTTCTTAACTTATGATAGAATTATGCCCTGATAAGCCCATCATAAATTGAAAATATCATAAATTGAAAAACCATTTCATCCATCTAACCTACCAAACATCATAGCTTATCCTAGCCTATCTTAAAAGTACTCAGAGCATTGAAATTAGCCTATAGTTGGGCAAAATCATCTAACACAAATACTATTTTATAATAAAGTATTGACGTTTTCATTGTAATTTATTGACTATTGTATTAAAAGTGAAAAACAGAATGATTGTATGGGTATATTCTTTCACACAATCATAAAAGTCAAAAAATTAAAAGCTGAACCATCTCAAGTAGAGAATCATCTATAGCCCTGAGCAGATACTCTGATTGTCTGAGTAGCTCCATTTCCAATATCCAGCCTTTCTGCACAGAGCCTGCAGCTCTAGTCATCCCACTGCAGGGCTAAGCCACTGTGTACTCAGCATACTCCAACCTTTACTCTGGTCTCATCATCAGCTTTTAAAGATGTTTCCCAGCTGGTCTACTCAGAACCTCAGATGTAATGTAGACCCATTTTCCTAGTATTCTGGAGTTGCTTGGGAGAATCTCAGCTTGGTTATAGCTGTATTAATTTAAAGATGTACACTTGATTCAGCAGCTGCATTATTGGGTATACATCCAAAGGAAATGAAATCAGTATGTTGAAGAAATAATAGGCACTCCTGCAGCATTATTCACAATGGCCACAATATGGAATCAACCTAAGTCAACCTAAGTGTGCTTTAGTGAATTAATGGATAAAGGAAATGTGGTATATGTATTTTGTGATGGAATACTATTCAGCCTTGAACAAAAGGGAAATCCAACATTTGGGAAACATGAATAAACCTGAAGGACATGATGTTAAGTGAAATAAAAGCCAGGCACAGAAAGATAGATATTGCATAATCTCCCTTATGTGGAATCTAACAAAGTTGATCTCATAAAGTAGAAAGTAGAAGGGTGGTTACCAGGGGCTAAGACAGAGAGCAGGTTAGTAATTGTTGGTCAAAGGATACAAAATTTCAGCTAGGTAGGAGAAATAAGTTCAAGATATGTATTATACAGCATGGTGATTGTAGTTACTTATATACTGTATTCTTTAAAATGCAGAAAGAGTGGATATAAAGTCTTCTGACCACAAAATAACAATGTGAGATGACTCATAGGTTAATCAGCTGGATTTAGTCATTCCAGAAGGTATCTGTACTTCAAAACATCATGCTTTACATGGTAAATACATACAATTTTATCTATAAGTTAAAAGTTTCCTAATTAAAAAATAAACAAATAAAAAATTGCATGTGATAATTCAGGCTGCAAGATTTGTTCTTTCCTCATAAATCCTCCATTGGGACCCCCATCAGTTCAGTGATTCAAGGTGCCTGTGGACTCTCCCCTCAAACAAAGTGCTATAATGTAGATGACAATTTGAGTTTCACCTGACCTGACACCTACTAGTTGTTAGAACTTAAGCCATAAATTCCCTGGTCCCCAAGTTTTTCATCTATAAATAAGAATGATTAGTCCTACCTTATAGGCTACTGTGAAGTTTAGAAAAGATAATACAGGAACAAGTGCTCAATATAGTAAGTGCTAGATAATTAACTGTATGTGGTTTTGTTTGTTTTGGCTGTACTGGGATCAAACAAGTGGCATTTTTCCACTGAGTTACATCTCTAGGTCTTTTTATTTTTTTATTTGGAGACATGGCCTTACTAAGTTCCTGAGGCTGGCCTTAAATTTTCAATCCTCTTGCCTCAGCCTCCAAGTCACTGGGATTATAGGCATGTGCTACCTTGAGCCCAGCAATAATTGTGTTTTGTACCTCCACATTAAAGAATGGAAAGGGACAGTGTCACAAGTGAAAAATAGTCTCCTATATAGGCAAATATTCACTTCAATTTCTGTTCTATATCATGTTCTATGTTGGGTTATAGAAATGGAAGGCACAGTCCAGTTGAAAGAGAAGATACTCTCCTTAGGCCATCCCCTCAGTTCTAAATCCCAATAAGGAGTATAGACTTTGAAAGGTTAGAGTTGAAAGCCAGCTGGATGGACCCTGAATTCAGACAAAGCCCCTCTTCCATTTAACCAGGAGAAATAGATTTATGAAAATATATTCATCCCTATGCAATGTAGCATCATCTGGCTAGATACTAGGAAACCTATTTATTCCTCAGTCTCTAACCATCTACCTACCATCCCTCTACCTGACTCCACATTTTACTTTTAAAAATTCCACAATGGCAGAAAGAGGATAAACCTTCTTGAGAAAGCCTGTGCTCCTATTCTAATGGATAAAGTAGCACCACTGAAAGCTCTTTCCAAATAATCAGACACCCAAGAATGGTTTCTCAAACTACAAACCAGAAATATGAGTTCAACTATTAGGTATCTCACTAGACTTGCCATAGAAAGGTGACAACCCTGACTTTCATTGGGGTTCCATGTGTTTAGTCCTTCAGAAAATATTTAATGAGCAACTTATATCCACCAGTCCTGAGGCATGGAGAACCTCTCAGAGTTATTGTTCCTTTGATAAAACTTTAAATAATATGTTTATCTATCTTTATTAGAATATGAGCTCCTGTCTTTTTATTTCTGTACTTTAAATGCCATAGAGCCTGACCCAGAGCAGACAATAAATACCTGTGCAGGAGACAAACACACAAACCAACAAATACCACAATGCACAGACTACTAATAATTCCAAGAATAAAGAGGAATCTTATTCCACTGTTCACCTATAAAGGCAAATATGGAAGGTAACAATGGCCTAACTAGACCATAAGACATAATGAAAACAGTCACATACACCATAAACTGCTTCTCTGGTTCCAAATCAAGCATGTTTATACCTAACACAATTTTTGTGTATTTGTTTGTGTCCATATCACAGTTTTACAAGTTCTAAATAACAACATTTCTGACATTTCTTAGACTCTTACTATATACTAGATTATTTCAGAATGCTTCATTTATGTGTATCTTCTCATTTAATCTTATAACATTTCTTTGAACTAGTTACTATTATTATCAACCTTATTTTACAGGAAAATAACAATAATAATGATAATAAAAACCTAGAGCACTAACAAATGCAGTATGTTGCCCAAGTTATACAACTATTAAGTGGCAGGCAGATTAGTACTGACACTCACACCAAAGTGTATACTTTTAAATCCATTTTTTTCTCACTACTAAGGATTGAAATTAGAACTTTTTGTTTTGCATTTTGAGACAGGGGCTTGCTTAGGGCCTCATAAGTTGCTGAGGTTGGCCTCAAACTTGCAATCCTCCTGCCTCAGTCTTGCAAGTCACTAGGATAACAGGAGTGTGCTATCATGCCTGGCGGAGCTTATACTTTTATTCTCCACTGCACATAGAATAACTTGGTGACAAACACTATGATTCTAATAATCACCATTCATATGAATTTAATCTTCTAACATTAGAGTTGAAGTTTCAAGACACACACTATTAGTCCACATTAAAAATATTAATTGAATTGCTTATCTAGCATGCACAAGGCCCTGAGTTCAACCCTTAGCACCATAAAACAAACAAAAAAATCTTAAGTGAGATCAAAGTTCTAAGAGCTAAAACTATAATAAAACTCTCAGAAGAAAACTTCATGACTTTGCATTTGGCAATTATTTCTTGGATATGAGATCAAAAGCACAGGCAACAAAACAAAAAAATAGGTAAATCAAGACTTCATCAAAATTAAGCACTTGGGGCTGAGAATGTAGCTCATGGTAGTACTTGCCTAGCATGTGTGAGGCCCTGGATTTGATCATAGCACCACAAAATAAAAAGTAAATAAATAAAAACTTTAGTGCATCAACAGAATAAAAAGCAACTCACTGAATGTGAGAAAATACTTGTAAGTCATATATCTAATAAGGGATTGATACTCAGAATACATAATAAACTTATACAATTCAACAACAAAGACCCCATTATAAAATGGGCAAGGCCAGGTGCAGTGGTGCCCACCTATAATCCTGGTACTTCAGGAGACTGAGGCAAGAAAATCACAAGTTTGGGGCCAGCTTCAGCAACTTAGCAAGACCCTGTCTCAAAATAACAAATAAAAAGGGCTGGGGATATAGCTCAGAGGCTGAGTGCCCTGGGTTCAATCCCCAGTACCATAAATAAATAAATGCAAAACTGAAACTTATACCCATTAAACAATCACTCTCCATTTCCACCATCCCCTAGAAACCACCATTCTACTTTCTATTTCTATGAATTTGACTAATCTAAGACCTAATGTAACTAAATCACATAGTACTTGTTCTTTTGTGACCGGTTTATTTCATTTAGTATAGTGCCTTCAAGGTTCATCTGTGTAACAGAATGCATCAGAAATTCCTTCCTTATTAAGACTAATTACTATTTCATTATATGGCTATACAGCATTTTGTTTATCCATTCTGTTGGTGTTTATCCATTCTGTTGGTAGATACCTAGGGTGCTTCCACCTTGTGGATATTGCAAATGCTGCTATGAGCATGAGTATACAAATATCTCTTCAAGTTCCTATTCTAAATCCTTTTGGTTATATAACCAGAAGTGGAATTGCTGGATCATACGGTAATTCTATTTTTAATTTTCTGAGGAACTACCATATTATTTTTCACAGTAGCTGTACTAATTTCTATTCCAACAGTTCAGGATTCCAATTTCTCTGTATCTTTGCCAAAACTTGGTATTATTTAGGTCTTTTTTGGTTTGTTTGTTTAATAGACATCCTAATGAGCATGTAGTGGTACCTTACTGAGTTTTTTATTTGATTTCCCTAATGGTTTTTTTAGGTGTTGATGAACCTTTATTTTATTCATTTATTTATATGCAGTGCTGAGAATCAAACCTAGTGCCTCACAAATGCTAGGCAAGTGCTCTACCACTGAGCCACAACCCCCAGGCCAGATTTCCCTAATGATTAGTGATATTGAACATTTTTTTTCATTTACTTATTGGCCATTTATATATCTTCTTTGAAAAAGTATCTATTTAAGGTCTTTGCCTATTTTTTAATTAGATTTTTTTATTGTTAAGCTTTAGGAGTTCTTTATATATATGCTGGATATTCACCCAACAGTGTAAGCACTGCTAAAGCATATTTAAGATTCACTATATTTATAAATTTACTGTATTTCCAAGAGTTAAGTAAGTAGGAATGCCTGTTTTCCAGATAATTGAAGTACTTAAAAAGAAAGAAAACACATTTAATTTACAAAGTAAATATAACAAAGTTTATAAATAAGCTTAAATATTAATTATAGTTCCTTTAAAAGTAATTGTTAAAATTTATTCCACTTTTAAGTAGAATATGGTTTATAACTTAAAATTAAAAACTTGACAAAGAATGAAGTTTAAATTATGTTTAAAAATCATATATTAGGGGCTGGGGTTGTGGCTCAGTGCCGAAGTCTGGCTTGGCACAAATCAGGAGCCACTTGTCAAAAAGAAACTAACTTTATTTTTAGAACTACAAACGCCAAACAAAACAGCTCCAGGGAAAAACCCTCAGAGCCCAACTGCCACCACCGGCTTCCACAAGCCTCTCTCCCCCACACCAGCCTTTTCCTCCCACAATCCTCCTCCTCTTGAGGCCGATTGGCTGGGTTGCGTGGGCAGAGCCAAAGAAGTCACCCAATGAGCAGCTCCGTGGAGGAGCCAATCAGCTAGATGTTGCTGGGGCAGCTGTGAGCCAATCATCAGCTGGCAGTCTGAAGGGCAGGGAAACAGCCCAATGAACATCACCGCAGAGGAGCCAATCAGCTAGATGTTGCTGGGGCAGTCTGAAGCTTGCTGGCAGCTGGAAGTTTGCTGGGGCCCCTTTGGCTGTGGCTCTCAACAGCTCAGTGGTAGAGCACTTGCCTAACATGCCTGAGGCACTGGGTTTGATCCTCAAATAAATAAAATAAAGGTCCATCAACAACTAAAAAATATTTTTTAAAAAATCATATATTAATTTATTTTTGTTTTTTGGTATTGGGAATTGAACCTAGGGGCACTTTATAACTGAGCTACATCCATAGCCCTTTTTTCAATTTTTTCTTTGAGACAGGTCTTGCTAAATTGCTGAGACTGGCCTCAAACTTGCAATCCTCCCACCTCAGCCTCTTGAGTTTCTAGGATTATAGGCATGCTACATGTTAAATTTAAAAATCAAAATAGACCACATTTTTTCTGTGTTCCAAACTTTCTGCAGGCTCAGAGAGGTTAGGTTGCTTGCCCACAGGTTCAGAGGGCTCAAGATTCAGCTTTAAAGCTGTCAATAGCAATGCCTCAAAGAAAGCTAGATTTGTGCTACAAATCACTTTGGAAATACTGCAGAGAATTAAACAAATGGAGACCATCAAATATGATGTTTCTAAATGTTTCCATTTATTTGTACAATTTCATTCAACAGACACTGTTCCTGTACTAAGTGCCCTGTGCTAAAATACTAAAATGAAAGGACCTGCTTCCAGTCTCCAAGGACTTCAGAGTTCTCAATTCAGATTGTTTCCTAGGAAACCACACATGCAGGAGTAAGACACAGGCTTCACCAGGCTGGGCAGCAACTTAAATATTGAATGGTTCACTAGTCAGTGTGATTCTGTTCAAAATCTGTTCCTGACTAACACTAGACGTCCAGCTGTTCTTCTTCTATGGTGGCAGTTTAGTGAGCCAGAACACATCCTCTCCATCTAGAGAATCAGTTAAACCTTGGCTATCTATGGGAAGTAACTGCTCCTGGGTTAAAAGCTTCACAAGCTTCTTAGCCTACCACCAATTTAAGGAAATCCCAAAGATGAAAAGTTCCCAGTTTACAAAACAGATATATTAGGCATCAGAGGATTTGCTTTGTCTCACAGATTCCCCAAAGAGTTGCTTTCAGCAATGAGTGTCCCTTGGGCATTTAAATTCTGATTTTGTCTATGCTTGAAACTCAGTTCCTAAGAAACAAGAAGAAACCTGTTCTCTAGAAGGAAGTGAACTTGTGGTGCTTTTGTACTTACCATCTGGGACAGTCCCATAAGCCCTGGCAATATGGTTTAACTCCTGCATCAAGCCCTGGAAGCAGTCCTTACAGAACAAATGTTGGCATGGTAGAAACCAAGAGCCCTCATCTTGCAGGTCCTGTCGGCACAATGAGCACATCTGTGCTACAGCTTCCATGTGTCCATCCCTAGAGCAGAGTTTCTGGTCAGCTAGCGGCTGCCTCTTGAAGTTCATGAACATGTCCATGCCCTTTCTGGTGCCTCTGCCTGGGACTGAGGCTTTTCCATTGACATCCTCGGGTGTGAAGCAGCGTGTACAACGAGCAAGCTCCACTCCCTGTAAGTAAAGCAAAAAGCAGACTGATTTACCATATTTGGGAAGGAGATGTTCCTCAACAGGTCAGAAAAGCCTCAGACCTCAGAAGTCCAGGTCATGCACTTTCCCAGAGATGAAGGCTTGTGCCTCAGCCTCAACCCTGTACTTGGGTTTAGAGAATACATCATCTTTACCGTGAGGGGGAAAAAAAGCCTAGAGGTGTTTACAAGAATAGATCTTTCTGACAAGGTATGTTTGCCTTCAAGTGTCCCAGATCTATTTCTTATTGGTGGACAAGTTTGATCCAATTTTTAACTTTAGAAAAGGGTATGAGATTTATTAAGTGCCAAGTTTACACCAGGTGCTTTCTAGACTATTTCAATCCTCACAACTACCTTTGGAAATAGGGATTATTATTTTTCACAAATTAAATAAAACCACTAGGTAAAGGTTGAGGAAACTGGGGCCCAGAGAGGTGAGGTAATACACAGAGACAAATTTCAAATCCAGTCTGATTCCAAATGTCACACTGTGACCTACTGAAACATTCTCAAGCTGAGATCCACATAGCAGTTCATCAGTGCTCTCCAACAACTTTTTAAAATTAGATAATAGAGCTTTTTTAAAGTGTAAACATTCTGGATCATCTACGTATCCACCATGATACGATTTTAAGAGCAGTGTTGAGTTTATGATCTAGTTCACACTAGGCAATATTGATGATGAGAAAAGAAAGAGGCATGCAATATGCCAATGAAGTCTAAACAACATCATCACACACAATGATGAATGTTGTACAGTGTTTGGAATAGAGAAAGTGGGGAAATTAAGCCATCACTGTAATATATGTTTGCTGAACTTATCCACAACAGTAAGTGCCACATTTAAGTTGTAGTGGATTGTAGTGGCAATTTTAGCAAAATATCATCTGTATATGAAATTAATAGTTAATTTGATTGCTTTGGTTTTTAAATTTTTAGTAACTATAAATTGTATTTGGTATTATAATTGCATAAGAACTGAAACCAAAAGGAAGTGTGTCTACTTTTACATTTGTATTTATTTAAGACACAAAACATAACCACTTAATTCAATCTGGTATTCTGTAATTATGCAAGTTAAAAAAAATTTTATTTCAGCCCAAAGTTTTTGGGAACCAAACCCATTAAAGAGGAAGGGTGCTGGGACTGTGAGGGGCCAGGATGTCTGGAGTCAGAAAGATGCTACTACATAAAGTAATAGATTATCACCTACAATTCCTTCTGAGGCTCCAGGAATAGTTATTTTCCATAGAGTAGCCACAGAAGCAGCCCCAGTAGAAGTAAGGGTGGTCTTTACTAGGAGGTTTAAGCATGGCTAAAGTTTATTTCATTAGAGCATTGGTTCTCAAATATTTTGGTCTTGGAACCCCTCTTACAGTTTTTAATTACTAAAGACTCCAAAGAGATTTTGTTTATGTGGGTTATATCTATTTCTGTTTACCACATCAGAAATTAAAACTGAGAAATTTATAAGATATTAATTCATTTGAAACAATTAATCTGGGCTGGGAGTATAGCTCATAATCAGCATGTATGTACAAGGCCCTGGGTTCAATCCCCACCATCAAAAGAAAAATTAAGAGTAAATTAGTTACTTTTATAAGTAAATAAGTAAAACTTTTAACAATATCCAGGTGCAATGGCACATGCCTATAATTCTAGTGACTGGGGAGGCTGACACAAGAAGATCACAAATTCAAAGTCAGTCTCAGTAACTTAACCAATACCCAGTCTCAGAACAGAACAATAAAAATGGTTGGGGATGTAGCTCAGTGGTAGAGTACCTCTGGGTTCAATCCCCAGTACTCCCAACCCACCAAAAAAAAATAATAAAAAATCTTTAAAAATTTAATGAAACATACTTTTTAGGAAAAATAACTATTTCTTTTTTTTTTTTCTTTCGTGGTGCTGGGGATTGAATCAAGAGCCTTTTGCATGCAAGGTAAACACTCTACCAACTGAGTTATATCTCCAGTCCTATTTCTTAAAATAAATTTAATGAGAAGAGTGACATTGTTTTTTTCATTTTTGCAAAACTTTTAAAGTCTGATGTAATACAAGACAGCTGAAATCCTATATGGATTGCTTTTACAATCTGTTATACATTGTTTTGTTTACAGAACAGGAAGAAAACCCAGTCTTACACAGAAAACATTTAGAAAAATGTATAGAAGTATTTTAATAGTCTTTTCAGATATTTTTTTATATTCTTTGGTACTACGCAAAAAATTAGCAAGTAATAGTTTCTTACATATTAATTATTACATGGAAGCTGAAACTACCTCAGTGAACTTTACTTACTGTTAAATTAAAATTCACTGAACTATCTTATACTTTTACCCAAGCATAATTTTATATCTTATACTGCTCTTTTACCCAAGCATAATTTTATAACATCAAGAAGTACTCCCTTGGAAAAATTATTTCACTAATATTCTAAATACTAACACATTTTTAACACAATAGCAAAAAAATCACATTCTTTAATATCACTTCTTTTTTTATCACTTCTAATTTCATTGGAAAATTCTTTCAGAATTAATGAGTCAAGCTCATAGAGGCAGCTAAGACTTACCAGTATTCTAATTTTTGTTGGAAGCTTAAATTTTATCATTGTCAAAATAAACTGTTTATTTTTGAAAAAATATCTGCCAAATTCCCAAGCCTGAATAACCACAGTTTGTTAGTTGTTCTTTCATGTAAAATTTCAGTTCCATGGTTGAGGAGGGGGAAGTTAGTTTAGTAAAAGTACAATACAAGTCAAAGCAAAAGTACAGTACTTTTAGATATAACAGAACTACTTTTTTCATACTTTTAATTTCTTCAAATAGAATATTAAAAAACATTTAATCAAGAATTGAGATTTAATAAAATTTTTACTTCTACATCATGGACATTCTTGAGTTAAACTAGTTTATTTTTATTTTTTTATTTTTAAGGGTTGGTGTTTCAAACTCCCAGGCCCCAGTGATTCTCTTGAAGAGTTGGTTCTATACGTACATGCCACCACACTTAGCTTAAACTAGCTTTTCTTCTTTTTTTTCTTCTTAACTACAAATGCCTAGTGAAGAATACACAGATTGGGCTGGGGATGTGGCTCAGGCAGTAGCGCGCTCGCCTGGCATGTGTGCAGCCTGGGTTCCATCCTCAGTGCCACATACAAACAAAGATGTTGTGTCCGCCGAAAACTAAAAAACTAAATAAATATTAAAAAATCTCTCTCTCTCTCTCTCTCTCTCTCTCCCTTTAAAAAAAAAAAAGAATACACAGATAAAATTACTTATACCAGTTTAATGCCCAAAGCACCAGAAGTTTTTTACATCATTGCTTTGCCACCATCAATGCAATATTAACTTAGTGGAAAGATCAAAAACATCTTATTATGAAAAAATTTTGACCTCAGGGACCCCCTCAGGTTCTACAGACCACATTAGAACTGCTGCATTAGATCTCACATGATAATCCTGGGAATTCAGAAAAGTGGCTTGGCTTTCCACCATCAGTGAGCACTATATGGGGTAAGAATATAAAGAAAAAGGGATTTCATTTTTGTTTTAGAATAGCAATAAGTAACTCTATGAGGGTAAAGAATTAAAGGCACATCCAAGACATGAGTCTCTGATCTGAGGACAAAGGGAGAGGTCAAATAATCCCTTTCTCACCTATACCCTTCTTCTGGCTGCTTTTTACCATAACTTAGCTCTTTTTCCCTATCATGGGCAAGTGGATGGGATATAGTTTGGAAGACTATACTTAAGACCAGGGAGCAACTCAAATGCCCACAGGAGCCAGGCAATCAAATAGTGAAGTCCCCACCTAAAAAAAATTGGGTCCAGTATTGCCAAATCTTTGTTTTTCAAAATACCAAAAATCTAAATTTTTATTTGAATTTTAAAATTTTGGCAACTGTGTTTGTCAGGTTTTCATCACTATATCAAATACCTAAGAAAACCAACTTATAAAGAGAAAAGGTTTATTTTGGCTCACGGTTTTAAAGATTCCAGTTCATGATCAGATAGACTCACTGGTTTTAGGTCAGTGGTAGGGGTGGTGCCAGATGGCACTGGTGGAGAACAAGCTTACCTTGTGGCCAAGGAGAGAAAGAGAAAGAGGAAGAAGAAGAGAAGAGGGGATTAGACTCTCACAATCCCCTCCAAAGGCACACCCACAAAGGCCCAAAGACCTCCCAGGAGGCCCCACATCTTAAAGGCTCTAATCTCTCCTAATAGTACCGTGATGGGAAAAGCCAATACCACATTAATCTTTGTAGGGTCATTTAAGATCCAAACTATAGCAGCAACTAAGTAAATTTTAAAACATACCATAAGTCAAACAACATATACCAGCAGCATTCACCTTATAACCTCTGCTTTAAGTCATGGAGTAACCTGGACTAAATGAAACATCAACTGCTAGTATGGAAAGAATGGAATCCTTAGTATGGAACTGATAGAATGGAAGGAATGGGTTCTGTTCCTTCCATGGGGTAATATTAACATCTGGATATGAGGAAAGGGAAATATCTACTGAATTTCTTTAACTATGAATGAAGGAACAAATCATCCCACATCACATTGCAGGTAAGAATTTCAAAGAATATTTGCTTGGGTGGTAAAGAACAAATTATCTTCAAAATTTAGTATTAATTTTAGGGAGAAAATGTGAAGGAGAAACACTAGGTAATGAAAGAGCATCCACTCTTTGCTAGACTGTGTTGTACATGAGACACTATTTGTTTGCTTGTTTACTGTTTTTTTTAGACACAGTCCTAGGGTCCTAACCCTAGAGTGGGACTTTGTCTTTCTTGTTCATCATTATATTTGCCCCCTATTGTCTGGCACCTATGCTAGAATGTAATACGCACTCAATAAACATGTGTAAAATGAATGAGTGAATTTTTTTCATTGTTAAGACAAAAAAAACTGGGCTGGGGCTGTGGCTCAGTGGTAGAGCACTTGCCTAGCATGTGTGAGGCACTGGGTTCGATTCTCAGCACTGCATATAAATAAATGAACAAAATAAAGGTTCATCAGCATCTAAAAAAATGTTTTAAAAAGACAAGAAAACTGAGATTCAAGGAGACTATGCAAGTTTGTTCAATATAATTAAAAAATAGAATTAGGAAATGAACACAAACTTGTTTGTTCTTTCCACTTATTTAATCCCCAGAAATTAAATTAACTATTTAAGCTAGTCTTTTTTGTACTATTGAATAAACTGCTCTCAAAGATCATAGAATTTCTTTCTTCATGTTTTGATATCACATGTTTAAAGGCAAGGTTTTTCATCCCAGCTTCCAACAAAGCTTTTAGGAAAATAATTGTCATCTAGTACAATGAGTTAAAAAAAAATCTATCCACCACAAGAAATACTATTAGAAACCCTTAAGCACCAAATTGGATTATTTTTACTTTGTGCTGAAGAAAACTTCACCTGTGATCTTATGAATTTCACCCTAAATGCCATACATGAGAAACTACTGAAAAAAAAGCAAATAAAAGTTCCTAAGCCTAGAAAGGTTGAAATGGGATTGGTAACTGTACAATACTACTGGAACATAAACTGATACAATCCATTTGGACAAAAATAGCAACATAAAATGAACAATAAAAAAGGTCCATACCCTATAATCCAGCAATCTCACTCCTGGGAATTTATTCTAGAGAAGTTATTTGACATAAAAAACTATATATACACAAGTGTTCGTTGCATCCTTGTCTCTAACAGCAAAGAATACAACAAGAACAAGAAAATGACTTTATAAATTACAGTATATGCTGAAGGTAAATTACTATTCAGCTGTAAAAAAATAATTCTGAAGAATGGGTAGTATTACAGAAAAATATTATGGAATTAAATGAAAAGCAGAATACAAAAGGATTAATACACATGACCATCATCTTTGCAGATCTCTATGTCTCCATGTAAGCAAGAGCTGAAAGGTGATATTCAGAAATGAAAACAGCATTGTGCGATGGTATGACTTGAAGTATTCATACTATGATTTCTTTTTTCAGGAAAATTTTTAATGTTGTACTGTTTTTTCTATTACATATATATTTTTAAATTCTTTCTGAAATAAATTTAGAATTCTGAGTTTTTCTCTAATTCTGACTTAGAAAATAATAGAAAGTCTGGCTTTCCCCATCTTGAATTAATAGTACTCTACTTTAAAAAAGAAAACAACATAAGAACATAAATGTTCAAGTCTAAAGATGGAGATTAAGAAGATGGGGCTGGAAGCATCCAAGCTATTGTTGCAGTCTGAAGGACTGATGATGAAATCAAGAACCCTGAGAAAAAGAAAAGGGAGAAGGATCATCAGGCCCTCCTTAGGATGTAATGTGTTCCCAAGGTCACTTAAGAGAGTTCAGAGATAGAAAAAGGTCAGCACCACATTTACCTGCCTTACCAGGCTATAGCCTGGCATCATTTCTCTTCCACTCATTTCACAGGTATTTTCTGAGGCCCTGACTTGCTGAGGGAGCTCAAATACCTGATATGTCACAAGGCCATGCTCTCCTTCAGAGAAGATGTCACAGAAGATACCTCTCAGGGCTCATGTCCAAGGTCATGTCCCATGTGTCTGGTAAAGAGGATGGGTCATCTAATGCCTAATATCCCAGCTGCTATTCACTTTTGCAGATATACAACTGAACTTTGTTCTCTCAGAGCTATCAGACTTAGGGAAACTGACCCATACTGAACATGAGCCATGTTTTAAGTCACACTGTTCAGCCAGGTGGCTTATAGAACAGGATGTAGCTCTTCTATAGCCAAGGAACTTGGCAAACTACTTAGAAACAGTGTCCTAGCATCCAGAACTCTACCTCTACCCTTTGCACAGTCTTGATCCTTGCTCTAGGCCCCACTTATAATATACCTGAAGGTTAATTTCCATTCCCACTGTTCTGCCCAGCTTACCTTCATTGACAGATCATCTTCTCAAAGGTAGTTTCTGAGTAGCTCAATTCATATCCTTGAGTACTTATAGGCCAGTTTCCATGTCAAATAGAAGATGATCTCCTTTTAGATCTTACCCTCCTACTCCCAAGACTCCTCTTTCTGCTGGTCACAGGCAGTATATGATTAAGTTTGAAGGAGTGATGAATACCATAATGCTGTGAGGTCAGAGAGGGAGTGGTCATTGAGGTAAAAGCAGACCCAGGCTCTATATCTTACCAGCTGTATACTCTCCAGCAAGTAACTCAGTTCTGTGCATTTTTTTTCATGCATAAAATGAGGCTGGTAGAGCTGAATTCTCAGGCAGATGCATTTGTGAATTGCAAAGTGCTTTGAAAATGTTGGGTCTATTATTGTGGACTACAGTGGGGAAGAAGTAGAATGTAGGATGGCGCTTAAAGATTGAGGAAGATTCAGGCTATGCAGTCAGGAAGAGAAAGGACATCCCAGGCATGAGTAAAGGCAAAATGGCGACAGAAGTAAAGTATGCCTGCAATAGAAAACTTGTTGAGGTGAGAATCAGAGGTAAGGTTGGAAAGGTAGGTAGGCTGTATTCTATTGCTATTAGGGAATCACTGAAATTTTTGATCATATAAAAGAATGACAGTTATGTTTTGGGAGTACTAAGCTGATAGAAGATGTAAAGGATAGAGTTTGGCTGAGGGTTAGAATGCAGGTAATGTGATCACAGAGTGGTTTGAAGACTCCAAATAAGAAGATGAGGAGCTGGGTTGGGATTGTGGCTCAGCAATAAAGCACTTGCCTACCATGTGCAAGGCACTGGGTTCGATCCTCAGCACCACATAAAAATAAATAAAATAAAGGTATTGTGTCCAACTACAACTAAAAAAATAAAAAAGGATGAGGAGCTGAATGAAGACAGTGACTCTAGGGCTGAAGGAGGGAGTACATTTGAGAGATATAGAATTAAAAGGATGGTAATAGTGTATAAGAGCAAATAAGGGCTTGGGAACAATTTTTCAGGCCTGATCTCGATGGACAATGATGTCTCTCACCAAGATAAAGAAATAAAGAAGCAGAGGTGGGTTTGTGGCTCAGCAGTAGAGTGCTCACCTAGCACTTGCGAAGTGCTGGGTTCGATTCTCAGCAATGGAATATTACTCAGCAGTAAAAGAGAATAAAATTATGGCATTTGCAGGTAAATGGGTGGAGTTAGAGAAGATAATGCTAAGTGAAGTTAGCCAATCCCCAAAAAAACAAATGCCAAATGTTTTCTTTGCTATAAGGAGGGTGATTCATAGTAGGATAGGGAGGGGGAGCACAGGAGAAATAGATGAACTCTAGATAGGGCAGAGGGATTGGAGGGGAAGGGAGGAGGCATGGGGTTATTAATGATGGTGGAATGTGATGATTATTATTATTCAAAGTACAGGTATGGAAGATACAAATTGGTGTGAATGTACTATGTATACAACCAGAGATATGAAAAATTGTGCTGTATATGTGTAATAAGAATTGTAGGGCTGGGGATGTGGCTCAAGCAGTAGTGCGCTCGCCTGGCATGCGCTGGGTGCTGGGTTCGATCCTCAGCACCATATACAAATAAAATAATGATGTTGTGTCCACTGAAAACTAAAAAATAATAATAATAAAAAAGAATTGTAATGTATCCCACTATCATATATAAATAAAAAATAAAAAATTTAAACCATATAAAATAAATAAAATAAAGGCATTGTGTCTAACTACAACTAAAAAAATATTAAAGAAAGAAAGAAGCACTAGTGAGCAAGGAAGAGTGAGTTCTTTGGATATATTTATCTGTAGAATCCAAGGGATGCTAACCAGTAATTAAGTGAATGTATGGGTGTAGAGCACAGCAACAGAAATGTGAATTGAAGTCACATGAGGTGACCAAGTACTGTGAAAAGGTAAGTTGGAAAAGGACAGAAGGCTGAGGAATCTCGGCATTTAAATGGTGGACAATTAAGCCCAGCATGGTGGTGCATCATGCCTGTAACACCAGTAATTCAGGAAGCTGAGGCAGAAGCATTGCAAATTTGAAGCTACCTCAGCAATTTACCAAGGCCCTAAGCAACTTGGTGTAACCCTGTTTCAAAAAAAGAAAAAGAGGGTCTGGAGTTGTAGGTCAGTGGTAGAGCGCTTGACCAGCACTGTGTGAGGCGCTGGGTTCGATCCTCAGCACTACATAAAAAAATAAACGAAGGTTAAATTAAAATATATATTATATACAAATATATATATTTAATAATTATATGAGCTATGTACTAAATTGTGTGGCAGTACACGTGAGCAAGTAAGCAGCTATGATAACTGGTAGAAGTTTCACAAAGGAAACGCTTGTATAGGATGCAGGTTGAACGGGGTTATCTGGTTCGGAAGAGGAAGGAGTCGGGGGCATCCCAACCAGGTTCCAGAAAAAATTCACATGTGGCGTTTAGAAAAAGCATTTACAATGTCTGGATCCCCAAAGCATAGTGGTTGTTTAAACTTGAGGTGACATCGGTGACGACAGCAGAAGGGCAAAGTAAGTGGGGCAAGCGGCCACTCGGAAGGATGGCCGGCAAGTCCCTGAGGCGGTAGAGGCTCTGCAGAAGCAACTCCCAAGAGCTGCGAACAGGTGAGCACACTGAAGGCTAGACGGCGCCTCGGGCTCCACACTGCGGCCGAGGAAGCCACCAACCACCAGGCCTGAGCAGAACGTTAAGAGCCGGGGAGAGGCTCAAGGCTGGGGCTTTCGGCCAGGCATCGAGAGATAAAGAGGTCCTCCCAGTCAGTCTAGGCGGTACCCGGGCCAGGGCGCCAGGAAATGGCCTGGCTCACCTTGGTCGCAGCGGTAAAGCACCCCAAGCCCTAGATTCCTCTACAGTTTTCAGCATCCGAGCCAGATGCAACCGGCGGCACCAAGAAGAGTTCCCCGCTCAGACCACCAGCACTTCACTGTGAACAGAATTAGCCGCAGAATGAGGATGCTACCGGCGGGAGTCAGAAACCCGCAAGACCAATGAGGTCCCGCCCGAGGCCCGCCTCCTTGCCGGAAGTGAGGCAATTGGTCCCGCCCCCTACTTTCGATACCTCGCGAGACTTCGCTGAGGCCTTCCTTTTTCGTCTTAGCCGCCGACATGGTAGGTGTTTCTTTTATGGCCTCCGCTTTCTTGCAGCCAGACACGCGGAGATCTACTCACTTTGCCTCCCAGCCACATAATCCAGTTTTCCAGATTGCGCGTGGCAGGCCGTAGGGCAGAATGGCTGTCGCGGACCTGGGGCGGGGATCCTGGTGCAGCGTGCTAGGCCCAGGGTTCGGATCTTTGAGACACGAGGCCCGGAGCGCCCTGGCGCCGCCCTGATGAAACCGTCGGGCCAGCCAGTAACCTCATCCTTGCCGAATGCGCCAGCACTCAGGCCCTTGTTCCCAGTTCTGCAGGCTTGTCTCAAACTGGCAAGCATTATTCCCAACCCTTCTTATTTAGGCTTGATCAATAAGCTCCTTTTCCCACGCAGCCATCCAGACTGAGGAAGACCCGGAAACTTCGGGGACACGTGAGCCATGGCCACGGCCGCATCGGTAAGTTTCTCCTGCTCGGCTTAGAAACTAACGTAGCGTAGAAGTAAGACTTTTGCGGTTGAGTAGGGATTGAATTGAACAGATGTTCACTTTTTTCTCCTCCTATTTAAGGATCTTCTGGTATTCCAGTTTTAGAGAATGTTTGTAGATAGGAAACAGCGTGAGCGGCGCAGAAGTGGGGAAGTTCTCCGCTTGGCTAAGCGGGATTGAGGGGTTGGAAAAGGTTATGTGAATCCTGTAGCTTTGTATTCCTGCAGGCAAGCACCGGAAGCACCCCGGAGGCCGGGGTAATGCTGGTGGCATGCATCACCACAGGATTAACTTCGACAAATAGTGAGTGTTTCTTGACATTGTTTTTACACAGTATATAAAGCCAGCCTAGAACATCGGTGGAAGCTGGCCTCTTAAAAACTTTGTCTATTACTGGCTTTGCCGAGTTAACTTTTGATGATGTGAACTGAGAAACCATCATCGAGGCTAGAGTCACGCTTGGGTATTGGCTGTTGCCTTAGTGTGCTAGAGTCCTCGAAAAATAACTGCTGACCTTATTCACTGGCTGTGGGCTTCATGGCACAGCTAGTCACCAGGTTAGTGACATTAGATTCACTTGTATCCATGGATTAGGGAATGATGTATTTGACTGTATCTCTAGGGGACCTCTATTAGAAAAGTGTAGATTTTTCTATAGAATACTATCAAATGAGCTTTTTAATGAAGATGGTTTGGCCATTTCTTTCCCAGTCACCCAGGTTACTTTGGGAAAGTTGGTATGAGGCATTACCACTTAAAGAGGAACCAGAGTTTCTGCCCAACTGTCAACCTTGATAAATTGTGGACATTGGTCAGTGAACAGACACGAGTAAATGCTGCCAAAAATAAGACGGGAGCTGCTCCCATAATTGATGTAGTCCGATCGGTGAGTAAATTGGATATTAACTAAAGTCCCTTTGTCCTTAAAAAATTCGAGGTACGATACACTTAAATGTCTCCTATACCTCTCTGATTACCTGCTAGAAAATACAACCTTTTGATAGAATTTGTCATGACCAGAACGGAATTATTCCCCATTCTTCTGTCTTGGGTGCATTTTTGCTCTCAATAGTAAACATTCAGAGAATGCATATCTATCACATGTCTTGATTGTATTTCTGGGAAAACCTTTGGAGAGTAATGGTTCCTCTCAAATTAAGTTCGATTAATTTTTGCTTGAATGTCTTCCTAATTTGTACTGCCATTGCCCTGCTTTTTTTTCTTTGGGGTTTCAGAACCTTCTGTTAGTCTTTAACTTCCATAAACATGGAAGTAATCTTTAAGGAGGCCCAAACCCTAGGGAGATGTTCAGGTAACTTTAAATTCTTGTTTCCAGCCTATTTAATGCTTTTTGAGCAATTTTGGTAGTCAAGACTTTGAGCATTGCTGGGAAAATATCTTTCCTTTTTACTTAATAGGGATAATCAAACATAACGTGGAGGTCTGTGCTTTGCCGAGACTAGAGTCACATCCCGACACAGAACTTGTCCTGGTGTGCTACAGTTCTCGGAGAGAATTTGCTGGTCTTGATTCACTGGGGGGGACAATTAATGTCCCCATTAGTGCCCAGATCAGAAACATAGTCTACCTGGGACTTAAAAGTTAATGTTGGCTTCTCTCTGTGCCCCAAGAAATTGGTACATGGCATGATGTGTTATAAATCTTTTTCTCTTCTAGGGTTACTACAAAGTTTTGGGGAAGGGAAAGCTCCCAAAGCTGCCTGTCATCGTGAAGGCCAAATTCTTCAGCAGAAGAGCTGAGGAGAAGATTAAGGGTGTCGGGGGTGCCTGTGTTCTGGTGGCTTAAAGCCACCAAGAGCTCTGGAGGTTCATTAAATGCTATCAAACACTTTTCCTTTGTGGTCTAAGTAGGTTTTTTGGCACCTCTACTTAAAACAAATCTCTACATACAACAACCTGTATGTCACCTGCTTGTGACATACAGGTTGTCTCCTCCTTTATAGGTCTTAGACACATGGAGGAGAATAGGCTTTTTAAAGTGAAAGTGAGAACTGTTGATGATTGAAATATGTTAAAAGGCCCACTGGTATTGTACAGTGAATTTTACAGCAAGTGTGAGTGTATCCTTCACTTTTGTATGGGGCATGATCTTAACAAGACTTTGATCAGTCACACTAAACAGTGACAGTGTTAAGATGAGGGAGCACTTTGACTACTTCCTGAGTGTAAGATTTCCCCCCCTACCCCAATCTGGCTCTCTCATCTTGGACCAAACCATTCTAGTTACAACCAGAATATTCTGAATCGGAATCTTTAATCTGGATATATCAAAATGCATTGGATTCAGCAAAGCAACTGTAAAGGGTCTTTATGTTCAAAAAAATAATCATGAAATTGTTAATTTTTTTAGTCTGAAGTATGGAGAAGACTGAAAAATCTTGAGGGCCAGAAACCAGATATGTGTTTTTTAGGGCTGGTATTTTGCTGTTGTAAAACCCATGACCAATATTCATTTGCATCCTCATGGGTGTCAGGATAAATTATGATGTGTTAACAGCTTTATGGCTTTTCCTGAAATTTTGAACTTTTTTGGACCCAGAATGAAGCTTGCATCTAGGATCCTGAGCAAAGAAGTGTAAGATGTTATTTATAATACTGTATAATGTTTTTGTTAGTGGAAGTGACTCTCTTAGCCATATGGAATACCATGATTTTCTGTGAGACAGTGTTATAGAGAATATTGGAGATCAAATACAAAAAACAGGAGAGAAACTTGATTGGATAGACTTGGATAAGAATAGGAGACAATTGTAAGAGGTCAGGAATGTTTTTCAGTGGACCCTCTTAAAACTGGATTGTCTGGCTTTGCATCTTAATATTCTGATGGGAAAAGGTGGAAATACAGGCTCTGCATTATGGTCTTCTTGAGGGCTTCTAACATGGAACCTGAGACCAAGGAACTGCACCATTATAATTAGGAAAATGATTTCTACCCAAGAACTGCATGACTTTTGAAGCTCAATCTAATTCCTCCTCTTTAAATTTCAGTTAAAATTGCCTCCTGTACACTTTGTATAAATAAAATGGAAAGCCTACATTTACCTTTTGTATTTGTTAGCCTAAGTGTAAACTATTAAGGGGGCAGATGAAGGAATTAGTTTCTGTGCATGTTGCTTTGTTACATGGGAAAATAAATGGTCCAAGCAGAGAGAATAGCAAGATGATGAGTTATGAAACTAATTTGGAAAGGGCAGATGTGCTATATGAGCCAGGAGAAGAAAGGACTGGCCAGGATGTAGTTCAGGGCCTGAGGAAACTTAAAAGCAGCAACAAAATGGGGAGGAGGGTGTATAGGTAAATTTTCAGAGGACAGTAGGATTTGGTTACTAAATTGGATGTTGATCAGGCATGAAAGGGTGGAATACTAGACCCTTAGTGGGTCGTCTCAGGATTCATTGCTGACATCCAGGCTTCCCTTGGAACTGCAGTCTTCTAAGAACCATATGTACTAAATTAAGTCATAGTAGTACTCCTCCCCAGGCCAATCCCATCTCCTGGTTTAGAGGGCAGCTGCTGAAGTATCTTGGGCAGATGCCTTTTTTTTTTTATGTGGTGGTGGTGCTGCTACTGGAGATTGAACCCAGGGTCTTGTGCATGTGAACAAGCGCTCTACCAACTGAGCTACATCCCCAGCCCTTTTGGCATTAATCTTAGATGGCTAGGTGACAAAAGCCAAACATCCTATTAAGTGTGACGACAACTTGAGTTGCCTTTATGGATCTAGACAAATGTTTTGATGGATATTTCAGTTTAAAGGGAAAGGTCCTACTGCTTAGAAACTGTCACTTAAAGGAACATAAAATTTGGTGAGAACAGGGGCTGGGGTTGTAGCTCAGTTGGTAGAGCCTTTGCCTTGCATGTGTGAGGTACTGGGGGTTCCATCCTCAGCACCACATAAAAACAAATGAAGTAAAGGTATTGTCTGCCTACAACTAAAATTTTTTTTTTTAAAAAAAGGGTGGGGCTGGGGTTGTGGCTCAGCGGTAGAGCACTCACCTCTCACATGTGAGACCCTGGGTTCCATCCTCAGCAGCACATAAAATATATTGTGCCCATGTTTAACTAAAAAAATTTTTTTAAAAAATTGTGAGAACAGTTGGTTCTGTGTTCTACTTAAGACCAGACTAAGAAGTAGTTTGAAGTCCCCAATACACCCAAATTGTAGTGCTTTCTTGAGCCTACAACCACTGGTATTTTTTTCATGAGACTGCCCAAGTACTGACTGGCCTATCCCATGGGCATAAAGGTTCACTAGCAGTATATTCAGGGCTGACTAGTACTGGGGTTGGAAAGGTCCTCCCAGATGTGGGAAGCACGGCTTTATCAGTGATAATCTCTGGCTTGAAATTTGTTCACATCCCTCTTAAAATATGAAAACGGTATGACTAGGATGGTAAATTGACAATCATTTATAAACTTGGATTACAAAGGATGTAATTTCTAGCCCAATACGTATTTCTTGGAATAGATTTTCATCCAAATCCCAATTGCAGTTGTAATTTAGTACTTAATAGAAATGCCACACAATTTGCAAATGCAGTTAATCAAGATCACCAGATGTATGCTTTCAGTTCAAATAAATATTCCTGTTATTAGCCTATGATCAGACAGCCTCTGGGACTGAAACAAGTTGAAAGCAGTTACATTGAAGGCAAAATGAGCGGCATCTGAACTAAAAGGCCTCCAGTGGTTGGAGCCTTTTGCTGCTGTTTTCTCCCACCCCGCACTGCCAGACAGTAATGCCCTCGCGCTACTGCCCCAGAGCTCACAAGCGGCTCCCCTCGGGCCTCGCCCCCCGCCCCAACCACTTCCTGTGTGAAAATCTAATTCTGGGGACGGTGTCGGACCGGAAACACAGCTAGTCACTTCCCATAGAGGGTGGAGCCAGCCTGCTTTGCTGGAACACTGGTACTTTCCTGGGCGAGGCGGGAAGATTTAACTCCTATTGGAGTTCCCTTCAGGGCACTTACGAACAGAAGGTGTGGTCTTTTTTGTGCAGTTTTCAAAAAGGGACTTTGCAAACCCCAAGAGTGTTTCAGTTGCCTTAAAAGATGATTGTTACATCTTTTAAGCTAAAAAGAAAATGCTCGTCTGGAAATGTTCTATAAGAACATAAAGGGAGTTTCCTTTACTGAGCTTTGGAGAAAGCAAGGGAGGAAGATGGCGTTTTGGTAGTCGCTTTTAAACCAAATGCATATTCCATGTTAAAAATGACATAAATGAACAAAAAATAATTTAGAAAGCTTACAGAAATTAATGAAAAGTAATGTTTTTCTCTAGTTTTCAGGGCGTCTTACGATCTCCACAGGCAAAAGAATTTAAGAATTTTTAGAATGCATATCACTACATCTGGTTGTAGTAACTAATTTTGTGTACCACTCCAAGGTAAAAATACAGGTTAAGTTGTATATTTCATTGCTGGCTTTATTTTATATACCAATCTTTATTGTATTTTCACTCCCACTTTAAATTGTTTTAAATACCCCTGTAAGTTACTTGTTGTACAAGACAAGTAATACACATGTCATATAAAGAGGGTTTTTAAACAAAAATTTAACTGAGGGACCTGGGGGTGTAACTTAGTGGTAGAGTGCCTAGTACTATGAGGTCCTAGGTTCAATCCCCAGCACCACCAAAGGGCGGCAGGGGTGGGGGTGGGGTGCTGTGAATGTAATTAGAGAGCATTCCCCAAAATAAGCCCAATTCCAGACTATCCAGTGTGAATCGCAACACTCCTTCAGAACACTTTTTGGTTTTTGTCAATCATAGGGGGAAGCTACCAGGGATGCTAGATGTTCTGCAATATGTGGGTTGGTCCTTCACAACAAACATACAACTTAGAATTTAAATTCCATTTACAGGTTAGGAAGGTCTCCCCAGGGCTAGGGATGTGGCTCAAGTAGTAGCTTGCTCGCCTGGCATGCATGAGGCACTGGGCTCGATCCTCAGCACCACAAAGAAATAAAGATATTGTGTCCACCTAAAAGCTAAAAAATAAATATTAAAAAAAAAAGGTCTCCCCACCCAGAGATTTTATATACTTTCCAGTTTTCTAGGATTCCAGGGGAATCTTGTACATTACAAACAAAGTGCAGGCATGGAGATTGAAGCAAGAGGATTATAAATTTGAGGCCAGCCTCAGCAACTTAGCAAGGCCCTAAGCAATTTAACAAGACGCTGTCTTTTGAAATAAAAAGTCTGGGTAGCTCAATAATAAAATCACCCCTGGATTAAATCCTCAGTACCCACATACAAAAAAATATTGATTTCAGAAAACTCCCTTGAGCAAAATCAGATATGAGTTGCTAATACAGCATACTTGCCTACATAATATGCAACTCATATTCACAGTGATTCTATGTATAGGTTTAGATATGTAACTTCATTGTATCTTCTAGTACAGGTGTGCCCAAGCATTTACATATTTTTTTTAAAACAAATTACTTTCTTCTTATTTCTCTTCTTATAGTTAAAAAATGTTTAAGTTGTGTTGTCTATGGATTTCATTTCAGGACAATGAAGAGGTGAGTTACAGTATTTGCTATTTGGAAGAAAAAAATTGGATCTATAGGGTTGAGTCCTTGGTTTAGGGGTCTAGAGATTGTATGAAAACAGAACTTGGAAAGAGGACTTGAACACTTTTTGTGAACTTCAAACTAGACCAACTGTATTCAAACCCTCCCTGTAAAGCTGTGCCTTGGCCACAGTGATCACCCCAGCAAGCCACTGTATGCCAATGTCCGTTTTCTAAGTTAGGATAAGAGCTTCAGCCACAGGAGGAAGGAGACATGCCCTTCTGGCATTCACCCAGGGTTGATAGACTATTTTTAAGATGTTTCAAACTTTACAAAAAACAATAATAATTTGCACCTCTGTCTTGTCATCTGATCACATGTCTGAAGGTACTTTAGGGTCACATAAAAAGGGGTTGGAGGTGGGCATGCTGGCACAAGTCTGAAATCCCAGTGGTTCTGAAGGCTGAGGCAGGAAGATCAAGAATTCAAAGCCAGCCTCAGCAAAAGCATGGCACTTAGCACTCAGTGAGACCCTGTCTCTAAATAAATACAAAATAGGGCTGGGGATGTGGCTCACTCTGGTTGAATCCTGTGAGTTCATTCCTCAGTACCAAAAAAAAAAAAAAAAAAAAAAAAAGGCAGGGTTAGGGAGAAAGAACAAGAACACCTTTGGGAAACCAGATATTTATTTTTATTAAGGAATCATCCTCTGTCATGAAGCCCAAGCTGAGTTAACAGTGATGAGTACTGGGGTTTGCTACACACTACTATGAATTTTCTAGTTAGTCCCTCTTTTTTTTTTTTCTTTGTGCTGGGGATTGAACCCAGGGCCTTGTATTCGAGGCAAGCACTCTGCCAACTGAGCTCTTCCCCCAGCCCCTAGGTAATCCCTCTTATTTCTCATCCTCAACTGAAAACCCAGATTTATGAGGCCTCAATCCCTCCCTTTCTCTTCTTGGCAAATGTCAAGGCCAATTTTGTAGGAAGCTTTTTCCAGAGAAGGTGATTTTGTCTCCTCAGAAGACAAACACTTAACTTGGCTTTATGATTCCCATTCCAGGGACAGGATGGGACCTGTGTAGGTGTCACTGGAGATGAGGGAAGAAAACTCCTGTTTAAATAGGCTATGGTGGAAGGTTACAAAACCTTCACAGTTCAATCCTACCAGACCCAAACCCAGAATCAGTGAAGAGAGTTCCATAAATGCCTCATCTTGGGCATTTTCAAGGTCTCTACTTTCTATTTTCAAGGTCTTGGTGGGTAGAAAGCCTAAGTCACCATTTTCCCCCACCCTGCTTCTTTCCTTCCTCTTCATGGAATATACTAGGACTTTCTGGATGCAAAAGAGGGTCCTGAAGGAAAAACTATTCACAGAATGACATGGAAGCATCACAGGCAATGGGTCAAGGGTATGAGCCACCCTAGGGTTGGCAATGGTTGTCAGGATACCCAATGGTGTCTTTAAGGGCTTCAGAATGAATACCAAAATGTTAAGATTCACCTAATGATAGAGGCAGAGGGCAAGAAGTATTATTTCCATCACTAGAAATACTCTATTTGAGTCTGAAAAGTAGGCTACTGGAGAGGGAAGCAGAAGGAAAACAATAAGACCTGTCATACAACCAGGCCAAAAGAACTCTGTATCAGGGGTGGTCAGTGACCCATAATAAAACTAACCCCTTATCAAGTGCTCAGCTTCCTGCATGATGGTATTTCATCCTTGATTGACCTGTCTCAGCCCATTCCCAGAAGAGAGAACTCCAGATAATGAAGCCAAGGAACACACGGGCTCTTGGGCCCAAATGACTGTACATTGTTTATTAAGAACACCTGTAGATGGTGGGAAGGAGGGATGCCCTGTACCGCATCATGGCCACCATTGACTGGGAGCCAGGCCCAGAGAGCACAGGCAGAGCTGGGGGCTGGGCTTCCCACGACTCACTGACCATCTCTGAGGGGAGGAGGAACAAGAGAGAACCAGGCCCAAGAGCCTGATGCCATGTTGCAAATGGAAAATGAATGGTCTCTGCCTTTCAAAAACAGAGGCTTAGGGGAGGGGGACTACTAGAAAAAAATATAAAACTCTAAGATTACAAAAAAAAAAAAAGTCCTCCTGTACATCATAACAAGATAGCACTCACTCTCCAGAGCCCAAGACTGGCAGCAGGGGCCCCAGGCAGGCAGGCAGGCAGGCCAAAAGCCTCCAAGGAAGATCAGTGGTTTGGCTGAGACAGTCAGCTGCACATAATTGGCCAGTCACCAGCACCCAGCAAAACTCCATCCATGCTCAGACAGGGCAGGAAAGCACCCGGCCACTTGGGAATATACAAATATTTATCAGATTCTCTTTGCTTGTTACAAAAACAGTTAAAATAAAGCTTACAGCAGATTATTTACAAACAGTATCCTGGGATATGGTGAAGGCACAGGTGGGCTGGCTTGGAGGTGGGTCTGTGGGAGCAGAGCTGACGCAGTAGCCCAGAAAGTCCCAGGCTGGGCCCTCTCCCTAGGCTCCAGGTTCTGCAAGGCACTGGACTCTGCTACTGGAAAAGGGGTTTAATTCTTTTTATGAAGAAACTTCATTTTGTTGCCTGTGGGCCAGAGAGGGCAATAGTAAGAATATTAAATGATATTTCTTCCAACCTCATTCCCACTCCTTGCAACCCTACCCTTACCAGTAGGAAACAATTAGAAAAACTACAGTACAGCTAAGATAGCTCTCATCAGTGTAGTGAAAACATTCCAAAATAAGGGCACCAAGTATTAATCACTGTGTGGCTTTGGGAAAGCCACTTCACCTGCCTGGCCTCAATTTCCCTTTAAACTGAGAGATGCTATTATTCTATGATCTAGCTGGCTGAGCTTCTTGATGTGGAGGAGGTTTGCTGGAAGGACAAAGCTCATTGGTCCTAATAATCCTCATATTCACACAGGAAGTCAAGCATCCTAAAAGACTTAGGTGATAATCCTTGGTTTCTTTGTTCTAAAGTTTGGTAAGTCTTGGGCTAAATGCCCTTGGAGTAATGGCTAGGAACCTTCTCTTCATTCCCCAAGGTATTTCTTCCTGCTCTCTATGGCACTACATAAATACCTGTTGTCACTAATTTAGAGTGTTTGGGGATGCAGATGCTCTCCCTCCTTGATGAATATCTATATCATTTATCTACTTACCCAAACCTCGGAGAAACTTATTCATTCCACTTTGCTCAGTATCAGGGAGCTCCTCTAAGTACTGTTCTACTCGTTGCTCAAAGAGACCTGGTTAAGAGAAGAAATAGGAACATGGAAAAGAACAGTCACTGGAAGTCTGTATGATGAACCATGGGTCAGACATGCCAAAAGAGAAGTAAAGCATCTGGGATTATAATTCATAAGAACATTTTATCAGAATTCAGACTGGCTCATCTAAAGTATTATAAGTAGCATCTCATAGATGTTCTCTACTGACAGCAAGAAAACCCTCCATAGCTTGCCTGGGGTGCACATTATGGTGAAGATCCTGTTCTACATTTCAGAGCAGCCCAGAGTGGAAATCTCTAGCTTCTTACAACTCTACTATGTTGTTCCCAACAGTTTTGTTAAACTAAATAGGTAGTATCAGTGGACAGAAGAAATAATATCCCTTGAGGTAAGATATGAAGTCTTGAGGTTAAAAAAAAATGCTAGAGAGAGAGATGCTAAAATAACTAGAGACAGATAACCATCTAGCCTTGAATGGGGACTGCCAACAACCCAAGACAGCTAGTCTAATTATCTCTAAAGAAATTCCTAACCCCTGGGTCTTCAGAAGTTCCCAAATTTCTTAACCTGGTTCTTTTCTCTGAACAAGATAGCTATCTGAGCAATCAGTGTCAGGATGCTCCTAGGTAGAGCATTTGTAATCTCACTATCTAGCCACATGGCTCCCATCTGTGCACAGCCTTGTGAAAAGCATTTACTCGGACAGGGAAAGAAGAGAACCCCTTGAAAATTTCTATCAGAAGAAAAAAAGGCCGTCCCTAGCTGACATCCAACAGCTTCCATCACAGTAGCTAGTTATTCAGCTTTGCTGGCAAAAACAGTTTAGAGAAGAAGGCCCATAACCCCCATCCCAAGCTCCTCTGGCCTTACCCTTTGCCCGACATTTCCTTAGCTCCCTGTCTTGGATGAAGCCAGCAAACATTTGAGACTCCATAAAAACTTCGAGAAACCGGCGGATGCTTTTGGAGGCTACAGACTTGCGGAAGGCCTCACGCTGAAAGGCCCTCTCCCCTTTCTCACTCTGGGTCAGAAAGAGGGAGTAGTGCCCAATAGTTTCCACAAAGAACCGGATAAACACCTCTGACACAAGCCCATTGAGGGTATTACATTCTGGAAGGAAAAAAACAAATCTTGAGGTTCAGGCTGAGAGCTATAGGGCCTCCCAATCTCTGGTTGGTGTAGTCTCCCTCTCCCCAACAAAACTTCCAGCCAGCACCACTTATCTGTTCTTTTTTTTTAAAATTTATTTATTTTTCTATCTATTTATTTACTTATTTTATGTGGTTCTGAGGATCAAGCCTAGTGCCTCACACATGCTAGGCAAGCACTCTACAACTGAGCCACAACCCCAGCCCCCAATTATCTGTTCTTGAAACTCTCTAGTGCTCACAGGCTGTGAACTACCTCTAAGCTCTTTGAGGTCATAAATTGTACTTCAGCAAATGCTTGCAAATGAATGAAAGTAGAAATCAGAGATTACAGCATCACTTTCCCCACATCCCTCACTTTAAGTGATTTTCCTGGCTTCCCATGAAGAGGAAGATCCTTCCATCTCCTGCAGTGGCTTATGGCAAGCTGAAGAGGAGGACCAATTAGTTTCCTATCAGCCAAAAGAGACTCTGTTGTTGTCATGTCTTTGGATTTTCCTTCCAAAACCTCCTGAAGTAGAAAAGGTACTAGAGTGAGACCAAGGTCCTACACTTGGAGCCTTATTATCCAGAAAGGTCTGGTACAGACCAGAGCCAGATCTGCCAGGGAAGCCTTCTCACCATCATCGGAGTCACTGTCTGAGTCCTGGGAGATGAGTTCATTCTTCCGCTCTAGAGCCTGCTCCAGAGCTGCTTGTAACTTCCTAGGTAACAACGTGTCTTCATCATCCATCTGCAGTAGAAGGAAGACACAGAGATAATAATCACAGCTGAGATTGATGAATATTTACTGTATGTTAAGTTTGTACAAAAACTTAAATATAAAATTCCATTTAATTCTCCCAATAACTCCAGTACTATATTATCAGCCTCATTTTATGATGAGATACTAAAGCACAGAAATGTTAGAAACATGCCCAGGTTACAAAGATTAAAAAATATCAGAAAAAGGGCCAGGGATGTGGCTCAGTGGTGAAGTGCTTGCCTAGCATGTGAAAGGTCCTGGGTTAAATCCCCAGTACTAAAAAAAAAAAAAAGACAAGTGATTTAATTGCCAGGTGCAGTGGTGCACACCTATAATCCCAGTGCCTCAGGAGCCTGAAGCAGGAGAATCACAAGTTCAAAACTAGCCTTAGCAACTTAGGCTCTAAGCAATTTAGTGAGACCCTGTCTCCAAAAAGAAAGATAGAAAGAAAAAAGGCTGGGGATGTGGCTCAGTGCTTAAGCACCTAAGCACCCATGGGCTCAATCCCTAAAAGAAAAAAAATAACAGAGCTCATCATGGCCAAAATCAATGTTTCTCCATCTCTTCAGGTGGAAAGTACAGTGAGCTCAAGAAAGGCTGACTGGCCCAACTGCGTCTTTATCTGAGGCTGGGCTGCCATTCCTGTCTACATTCTGGTTCAGTGTCCATATATTGATATCTTGCACCTGGGAATCCTCAGCTCTATCAGTGGAATGTAATAATAGACTGTCCAATCCCACAGGAGACACACTGAGGTATGTTCCTTATAGAAAGCCAGTAGGATTACCATGAATAATAAAGGCTTTCTACAGTTATCAACAATGATTGCAAACTTGAAATTACAAAGCACACTCTAGTGATCTGTGTAATCCCCAGCAACATTTTAAGGCAGGTATTATCACCATCTCTGCTTTGCAGATGAGAGCACTGGCTCAGAAGTTCAGAGGCCTGTCCAAGACCATGTGGCTCAAAGGTGACAGAGCCCAGAGGTCAAGTCTTCAGACTCTCAGGCCCTGTTGTTCACACTTCCACACTGCCTTCCAGAAGCTAATGATGCCAACCAGAAAGGCTTGCTGAGTTCAAGATCAACTTCTCCGGGCCCTGTCTACTGTGAGTATAGAGCCTGGAGCTCAAAAGACAGACTGTGAAGGTTGAGTTGCATGATGATGCAGGATGCTTCGGAGCCTGAATCTGACAAGCACTCAGCCAAGGGTAGGCACTGTCTGCACTGCATTGCTCTTACCTGTCGGATGAACCGGTCAGATCCCAGATTCACCATCAGTGCCTGAGAAAAGAGTCATTAGTGGCAGTGGTTCAGGGAATAAGTCCTGCAATGCCCTTTGCCAAGCCTCCAGACCCCCCCACACCCCCAAATATTCCCAGGGTCAGATGTCAGGAATAGTTCCAGCAGGGATAAACCTCCAGGCAAGAGAGGACAAGAACTTGGATAGAGAAGCCTAGAGGCCACAAGTTCCTAGTAGTCTTTCTCCCTTCCCCCTCTGTTCTCCTAGGGCTTTGTTCCTTCCCCCCACAACCCTTCCCCCCAACTGGTTCCCTAGATAGCCCACCTCCTCCACAGGCAGCTCCTTCAGTTTGGGGAGGGAGCTGGAGAGCAGGCCAACCAGGAAGGGGGTGGGACAGCAGACGATGTCAATCATGGAGGCCGGGAGGACAGGAATGAAGGTGTGCTGCCAGGAGAAGGGGTAGAGCAAGGCCACCACCGCATGGGAACAGCTGGACAGGGTACTAATGGACAGACAGACAGAACATCTGAGCCCAGGCCCAGCACTTTAGGAAAAGGGTAATTAGAGCCTGCTGGGAGCTCAGGACACATTTTGATGTTAAACCTCCCAGTGTAACAAAAATGCTAATGGGATTCAGGGGTCTGAGTCAGCCCCTAAAAGTGGAGAAGCCGTGCCTATCCATTGCTAAGGGCTTCAAGGACACTGGTGCTACTCTCTTTGGGGACTCCACCAAGAAATGATGATGAAGGTATGTAGCAACACTTAAACATAAAAGGACTCTCTCTTGCATACACATACACACACACAAAGGGCCACCTAGATGCACAAGTAGGCCTGAGCTGGTGGATTTATCAGCTCAAGACAGGGAGTACAAAGGGTAAGATGGGCAAGAGTTCATCACAAATTAATAGTCTGTAAGACCCAGAAGGTCTTGCAGAGGTCATCATACCAGTTCCACATTTCAAAGCTGGGGCCAGAGATATCAGGGTCAGTTTGATCATAAGTGGAAGAACTGGGACACAACCTGTTTTGCTATTTCCAAGCCCAACACTACTACTGCTCTGCCCTCTTGCTTTCCACTCCTCCCAATAACAATCATCTGACTGAGGAGGGCATGCAGAGAAATCAGAAGGTAAGGTTCGTACCATTCTTGGCAGGCTAAAGGTACCCATTCCCCTCTTTCCTCTCAGGTCCCTATAAGGTCATCCCTCTCCTGCCCTGGAGGAGGCTCCACACCCACAGGGATACTAGTCAAGCTGAATAACCAATGGGAGACAGAAGTGGGACTGGGTGCACAGAAGTGGGACTGTGCACAAGTAGGTACACAGTCCCCACAAGTGCTGAGGACTGGTGTGGGGATCCAGTAAAGACAGGAAAAACACTAGCCTCAAGGGCCCCCCCATCACTTAGTAGGAAAGTCAAAGATCATCTCTTAAAAGCAAGATCCCCATCTCATTAAAAAACCAAAACAATAACAAGGAAAAAAAAAAACCTCTCTTAGGGCCCATATGACAGATGAGGACACAGGGTCCTATAGTCTGGCTCATTTTCAAACATGATACTACCTCTGCATCACTGACCCCACCTATCAGACATAAAAGCCCTGGCTACCTGAGCAGCTGTGGTAGGACTCTCACTCTTTACTTTTAACTACCACCAGAGAGGGAACTTGGATCCCATTTATGAAAAAAATAAACCCCTTTTTCTAGAAGGACCTCTATATATTCACAAATGCTTGTCAACCAGGGCCTTGCATGGCTGTCCTGCCACCCTATGGACACCTAAAATACTACTCGGTCTATAGACAGAGACACATGTCCTGGCTTGATAGCCTCTACCCTAGAGAAAGCATGAGAGTCATCTGGAAAGACCTGGAAAAGGGCAATCAGGGGCTGAGGTTGTAGCTCAGTGGTAGAGCACTCACCTAGCACATAAGAGGTTCCTCAGCACCACATAAAAATAAATAAATAAATAAAGATATTGTGTCCATCTACAACTGAAAATAAAAGGCGGGGGCGGGGCTATCAGGCTCAGAGGACACACTGATCCCCACAATCCCCTCCAAGGAGCCAAAAGCTTGGAGGCAAAAGGTTTCATAAAACCTCTAGGGCCAATTAATGCAAAACCATCTTCCCACAAATATATCAGAACAATTCCAGACTGATAAAGGACTTGTGGAAAACCTAAAATGTGGACATGAGCTGCATTAGCTGGCTAGACCTACCACAGTTCAGCCTCCATATTCCATCATATCACAGGGCTGCCCACCCTTCCCCGGTCTAATCAAGCACATCAAAATGAGGAGAACAAACATCTTTTCTAAGACCCAGGACAGGCAGAACTTGAAATTTTGACTTGACCAAGAACAGTAGCCTGGAGTATTTTCCTTCTGGAATGGGCTCAGAGGCAGCTGCAACTACCGGAAACAATAGCTGTATTCAACAGCCCTATGGGAGCTGAGCTATGTTGGGGGTGGCAGAGAGGAGGCTCAGCCCCAAGTGGGGGCAAAACCTTCAGGAAAGGAAACCTCAAAGTCCAGGCTCTAATAGGGCCACTACAGTCTGGCCAGGCCCAAGCACCATAGCTGGGCAGCCAGGGGCCTTGTGACTGACAATGAACATGCCCCAGAAAGAAGAGGCAGGGGTCTCCAGGCGCTGCTATACCCAGCTAATTCCAGCTGCTAGGATGGGTCCCTCCACAAAGACCTGACAGGCCATGAAACACCTAGACCATAGAACACAGAAGCACTGAGGCTGACAGATCATGTGAAGGGCACTGTCCTAGACCCTGGCTATTTCTGAGTCAGCAGCTCTAGCTTTCTTCCTTTCTTTTCCTGGGATGAGGACCTGGGTTCCTGCCCCCATTCCCTCTGAAAGCAACTAGAAAACCATTTCTCCTGCTCTTCTCAGTTACCCCCTCATAAATACAGAAGGAAATATCTCAGGGATTTGGGACTTAATGGGGGACAAGCTAGGAAGAGAATTTTTCTTCACTACCTTCATCTCAGCACCTGATACATGATATGGCACATTGCCAGTAGCTTACTGTCTAAATGACTGAATGAATTCTACCACTTTAGAGAAACCAGTGCTTATGATAAGAGTCTGACAAAAAGAACACACAGCATCGCCAACATTGTATCCTCTTCCTACCTGCCCCCTCCACACTTTTTTTTAAAGCTCAACTACTATGAAGGTTTCTGTCTTCCTCCTTCCTTGAATACTTCATGTTCAGTGACAATCCACTTCCGCCACCCCTCCCATGGTCTCAATCAGACCTCTACCTCTAAAATCACAAATGACAACACTGTGGACCAAGACTTATGATCCACCAGTTATTTCCTTACTTCTCCTAAACCAGCTCCCCCTAGCTCCCTGGTACCTCCAGTCCCTGGACATCTTTGCTCCAGTCTGGTTGGCCAACCTTCTGCAATCACCCTCAATGCACTCACCTCATCCTTCTCCCCCAAGACCCAGCCCTGGGCCATTCCATTCCACTGCCTGTTCCAGGTACACCTCAATCAGCTCTTCACTGACTGGCTCAACACTCTTCATACAACAGCTCTTTCTAGAGTTCACCACCCTCCTCAGCCTATCTTCTACAAAGGTGCCTCTGGTTTCCCACCAGAGGGAATGTGGCCATCAGTAGAAATCTCCATTTCTTACTCTTTTCCATATAAATATATCTGCAGCTGTGCATTTGTAGCTGCTGCAAAGAAGAGTCTTTCTTCTTCCTCAGGCCAAGTACTCCACTGGGTTCTGAATCATGCCATCTTTTGTGATCTCCAACGCTGCTGCTTCAACCATCCTCTCTTCCCAGGTTTGTGAACTTTTCTCTATTTGGACTTTAACACACACACACCCCACACACCAATACTACAGTATGGCACACAACCAGGACAGATAATCTCTTGAATTAATTAGTGGGTTGCCTCCTCCCTCTTCTTCCATGCCCTACTGGGCCCTACCTGAGCTTATCTGCTACAAAAATGACCCGGCGCTCCAGCAGCAATGAGGCAAATATTCGGATAAGCTGGCGCACACTGAGGCAGGTAAAAAGGCACTCAAAGTCCACATGCTCCAGCCGGGAGTCCATGGGCCGCCGCAGCTCTAACACCTGTGGGAGAACAATGAAGAAGTGGGTGGAAGCAGGCTGGTTGGAGGGCACATGGCAGCTCTTGCCTTTCTCATCCTGTCCTTCCCAGGGTCCCAAAGCCCCCACCACTAAGCAATAAGGCCTGGTCTCCCCTCCCCTAAGGCTATAGCTCTGCTCACATAGTATTCAAACACCAGCCTGCAGGCATGAGGGTTAACTGTGAAAGTGGGGAGGCTCCAGAGATGGAAATAAAGGACACGTACAGGATTTTAGGAAAGGGAGGGTTGACTGCTTTTACAGATAAAAAGAATGAGGACTCATCTGCACAGTCTTCCCCATCCTTTGCTCCTCTCCCCAAGCAAAGGTCTTGGCCCACATGCTAATCAGACACCACTATCGATCTACTGCTCTTCAGGCCATAAGATGAGCAACATCTCCAGATCCCAGGATTCTGGTCTCAGCTATCTGTGGGAAGGCAATGCTGCTGTCCTTGTTGCCATTTCCCCTCCCTTTCCTGCTACAGCTTCCTTCCAGAGGCCATTCTGGCCTTTATCTCTATTATCCTAAGACTCATGCCAGGGACAAGGAAAACACAAGGGTTAGCTAGTCTAAAAACCTTGCCAGGAAGCAGGATTGTCTTTATCAGGGGTGGGCCAGGCCTAGTCGTCCTCCCTGCAAAGTCTGTTTGTTCCAAGGTCAGTGCCACAGCTCTGGGGGGACTTCTCTGGGGGCAGTCATGGGCGTGAAGGGTAGCAAATGATCCCAGCTATGACAGTGGGAGCAGCTACTAATACTGAGTCTGTGCCAAAGCAGCTGTGGCTGGGGTCTACCTAGTTTCATTCTTTGTTCTTCAGTGTCTGTGGGCAACAGGCTTCCTGAGAACTGGGGTGAAAAATTCAAATAGCCTCTTATAGCCCTATGATATCAGTGCTAACTCTTCTTTCTCCCCACCCTCTCTGGGTTATGGATCAAACCCAGGGCCAAAAGTATGCTAGGCAGGCATGCTACCACTGCACCAGATATCCCCAGCAAGAGATAACTCTTTTAAGGGGCATTTACCCCACGCCACCTCATTTGTTCCTTGAGGTCTAAGCAAATGAAAGAATTCTAACTCCTAGCTCAGTATTCATTCCTCTGAGCCCTAGAAAAGCAGCAAAATGGACACAAGTGGTTGCAATAATTGGTTTACATTGTTTCTTCTGCCAGATGGTGAATTCCCTGAAGGCCCAGTGACTAGTATGATGCTAGGGACACCCTAAGTGCTCAGTCAACATGGGCGGAAGGAATGCTCTACAGTGATTTTGCCAAAAGCCTCTATATCTTCTCCAGTCCCTGTCCCTCTATATCTTCTCCAGTCCCTGACCCCAGAAGTCCCTTCTGAGAGCCTCGTATGTAGCTCAACAAGCTCTGCTCTCCAGCACCCAGCCCTACTCTCTCACTGTCCCAGAGTATCCAGGCCCCCCAGAACTCACCCAGGATGCTTACATGCCCTCTTTTCATTCATCCCTGCCCTCAAGGAGATCTTGAGATTACAATCCAGAGGAGCTGAGTGAATCTGAACAATCAATCACAGTCCCGAGGCTGGTGTTAGCATAGGGGAAAAGTTGCAGGGCATATAGGAAAGGCCCAAGGCCTGGGCTGGGGAGAGATAGTGAAGCATCTCAGAGCAAAGGCTGTTTGACTTAGACTCTGCAGAGAAAAGAAAGTGAGCTTCTTCTGAGCAAAAGCAAGCAGTGCTCAGGGAACACTAAGTAATCCAAGTCAGGGAGATGAGAACAAGTCCCATGAGGCCAGATCCTGAAGAACTGCAAGGTACAACATTGGGCTGTCAGGGAAGGGACAGCTGTCCTACCCCCAGACCACTCATCAGGCCTAAAGTCCCTCTAATGGGAGGGCAGAGAAAAAGAAGCCATGAGAAAGACTGTCAGTGGGTATTTATCACTGCCCAACAAACCTATGTTTTTAATTGGTCCCTCTCCCACTCTCCGCAACAACTAACAACTCCTAGAATCCAACACCTACCTCTTACTCTCAAGAGGAGGACTGTCCTTTCTATTTTGAGAAAACAGGCAACATCAGATGAGAATCTAAAATTACAAATAACAGTCCTATCTTCCTCTCCTAATAAAAGTCATTTCCCCAGAAGAGTTAGCCACTTGTGTCTTCTCAGTGTCAGTCTCATTGTCCCTGCTCTCTCCTATATCTTCCTCTAGCATCCAAACAACCCTCCAGCATCTAAACAGTTGTCTTTAACAGATTCCCCTGGCTCCTCATTTCCTGTCACCTCCTGTCCCTCATTCCCTATTATCTCTTCACAGCCAAGCACCTCAAAAAGTTGTCTATATATGCCAGGCACAGTGGCACATGCCTATAATCTCAACGGCTTCAAAGACTTGAGGCAGGAAGATCACAAGTTCAAAGTCAGCCTCAGCAAAGCCCTAAGCAACTTAGCAAGACCCTGTCTCTAAATAAAATATATATGGGATTGGGGATATGGCTTAGTGGTTAAACACCCCCTGGGTTCATTCCCTAGTACAAAAAAAAAAAAAAAGAAAAGAAAAAGAAAGGTTGTCTATACAAGCTATTCCCACTCCCATTTCCTTCTCAACTCACTCTACCCAGGCTTATGGACCCCCACCCCTCTTCTGAAATTCACTCCTGTCAGGTATTTTGCCATGCCTCATCCTGACCCCTGATGGTATCAGACTCATCTGATCACTCCTCACTGGAGGACCTAGTCCTAGGATCTTTTCTCTTCCCTATCTACTACGCAGGCTTAAAAATTTCCATTAACATTTATTCCCTATTTCCAATCAAACACTGGATAATTGCTTCTAATTCTAACATATATTTCAAATCCATCTACCTTTCATTTATAGTCACTTTTCCAGTTCCACTTCTGGATCCAGGCTACTACCATCTCTTGCCTATACTACCACAGCAGTATCCTAACTGGTCTCCCTGTATTGTCATCTGTACAGCAGAATGGCCTTTCAAAAACCTATAGATCTTATCAAATCCTGTTTTAGATAAAATCCAAAACCCTTAACTTGGCTGTTTTACGCCCTAGCAGGAACACTAATTGGGTCTTTGCCTGCCTATCCACTCTCCACCCCATCCTTTCAACCTTAGCCTTTTTTCAGTTCCTTAACTAACACATGTTCTTTCCTAGCTCCTGGCTTTGTATATGCTATTTCCACTACCTAGAATAATCTCCCATCCGTGCCCTTTCTCTTTCAGTCTTCCTCTTTCCACTTCATTCAGCCACCTTCTATTCACTGCTAGATCCCGTATAAAATGTCACTTTCTAGGGGAGTAATTTCTCTGGGTCTCTAATCTACAGCAAACTCTTTGTTAAATACTCTCATAGGATCATATATTTTCATTTGTCTCTTAACATATTTAGAAATCATCTATTTATATGTAGAAGTATATATTTAACTAGGATCTCCCATTAGACTAGAAACTCCTGGAAAACAGCCCTGTCTCTCTAACTATATGGCCCAATGTATGGTATAATCCCTAATTGTGACAGAGCACATATTCAGTAAATATTTACTAAATAGACAAGAAAAGGGAAGGTGGAGCACAAACAGGTCAGAGAATGACCCTAGAAGGAGTAGAGAGTTGGGCAACATCTATAGTCACTTTTCCAGTCCCTATTGATTAAGTGCATGAATGTGGTGAGCGAGGAGGGCGTCATGTCTGCATCTTCCAGAGATTGTAACCTCAGTTGCAGGACCTACTTAGTGCCAGCCCAGAGCCAGAGAGAGGAGCAGCAGAAATCTTTACCTCATTGCCAGCGCCTGGCAGAAATGTCTTCACTTTGATGGTCTTCCCTGGAGCTGGGAAGGGCGACTCCATGAGACTTCTCATGAAGGGATAGACCAATGCGGCCGAGATCCCACGCCGGCGTTCCACCTCATCTAGGACCTGTGCCCACCGCCAGCAGCACAAAGTGAAAGGATGTCAAGATCTGCCCTTCCCACCTCAGGTAGAGAGCCAGGTTTGAGAATAAGGAGGGAGTCAGAGAGCTCACTTGTACTTGGTCTTGCATTCTGTCTCCCCTCCCCGTCCCACACAGGTGGTTTTCTCATCTAAGCTGGCTGCAGATGGTCCTATGGGAGCTGTCAGCTGGGGGAAGGGGAGCAAGCCAGAGCCTCTTACCTTGGAAAACAAGCCGAAGCAGCCAAGGCGGCTGATGACACAGTACACCTCTGGCAACCGAGGCCCTTTCCCACTTGGCTGGCCAGGACAAGGAGGAGAGAGAGAGAGACACAGAGAATGCATGAATACCATACCTCACTGCTTTCCTTGCGAACAGAAGACTAAGTTCTGCCCTTCAATGGAAGAAAAATGCATGCCTCTTGTACACTCAACCAGGTCCCCAAAAGAAAGGATGCTTTTCTTTGGGGGTAGATGTTAGCCTCTGCTGGGTCTTCTAGCCCAAGAAGCCAGGCTCCTGCCAAACTCTACAAGGCTCCATGTTTCCTTCCAGGACACTGACAGCGGTTGGCAAAGGACAAAGCAGTTTAGCAAAGGCTGCAGGATAATTTGTGGATTTATACTCCTAAGCCTAGATGACAGTGGGAAGGACTTGTGTATGTTCTTTGGAGCAAGCCACATAGCCTTATGCCCTCCAATAAGGGACTTTCTGAAAAATATTCCTTCTGTCACTGCTCTTTCCTCTTTTTCTTGATCCACCCCTGTTCTAGGAAGGCAAACTGAAAACAGATGAGAATGGAATTATTATTTATTAAATGTTTACCATGTCCAAGTTCTGGGCTTTGTACTATTCAAAAAGGGAGAAATGTTTATCCCCATCTTACAGATAAAGCAACTGAGTTCAAAAATATTAAGCTGCTGCCTAAGATCATGCATTTTAGAAGCTGTGGAGCTGGGAGTCTGTTTTGGCCTCTGTTTTTAATGTCTAACCTTCAAAGCATGCTACTTTCTGACACAAAGGAAGGGAAAGGGACACAAAGACACAGGATATATGCTATGAAGTGAAGAACAAAAAGAGGGCAGAATTTAAAAGGTGGGTGGTTAGAGAAGGAGACAAGCACTTTTGAGTGGCCTAGGCCTGGAGCCCCCTCAAATAGAGAGGGTGAGTTCACTAGAGTCCATTCAGTCCACTGGAACTGGCAGGACCCTGTTGCTGCCTCCAGACTCAGAGGCCTGGAGTGCCTGGCAAGGACCAGTGGGGAGGGAGCAGAGCAGCAGGTGCTGGCCCCTCATGCAGGCTGCTAAGCAAATGCAGATGGGGCTATTTCAGTCTCCAAACCTGCTGGCCACACGTCACAGATCTAAAGAGAAGGCAGAATCTGTTTTTGTCCATATTAGGTCTGAAACTCACTCCTCTCTCTTTCCTTCTCCCCCGCCTCTCCTAAAGCCCCAAGTGATTAAATCAAGTATGTGGGATTTGGGTTAGAATCGTTGTGTCCAATCTGTAGGAATGCCGAGTTAGTGCCAGCCCCCTTGGCAGGGACCCAGTGCAGGCCCTCTCTGAGCACGCCAGGACAAACATGCTCTTCCCTGGGGGCAGCAGGCCCACTGCAGAGCAACAGTTCTGCTCCATCGATTCTCCAGCAAAGGCAGTCTTCAAAATGCTCCTCTCCAAGCCCAGGGGATCCAGGGACATGCTGGCCTCTTCCTGGCTTGACTACCTGGCATCTGGACTATTCTATATCCCCTCAACTCCACTCAATGGACATTCAATATCCAAATATCCCTTCTCCTCAAACTATCTTTTGGAGGAGATCCGAGGGTACCAGATTGGTAATAAAGGACCTGGATCAATTCTGGCTCTGTCCTTCACTGGCTATATGTCCTTGGGCAAGTCATTTCACCTCAGGGTCTCAACTTCCTAATTTATAGATCATGGAAAATAATATCCCTTGGACTATTATGAGGGCTAGAAAAGCGCAACCAAACAAAACAAAAAATCCAAGACATACTTAAAGTGTCTATCTTAGAACATGATAGATCCTAAGCAGGTTTATTCCCTTGGCTCTTTCCTTCAATGTTTAAAGTTTGGCTTCCCCTACTAGACCAACTAAAGTTCCTTGAGATTAGGAACTCATCAGCATGTGGCCTGACCCCCAATGGGAACATGAGAAGTGCTTCTAAATGAATAGCCAGAATCCTCCTATCAGGCTTCTCCCACTAAGACCTGGATACCCCAGAATATTATCAACAACCAAGTGACTTCTGGGGAGAGTTCAATAGGAACTAGGTCCTGGACCCAGCCCTCCCACTGGTACTCTACGACAATCTATTTCCCAGGACTGATAGGAAGGGAACTGGGAAAACTCTTCTCTTAGAAAAATGGCTTTTGTTTTTAAAACTCAGAATCTTTTCCTAACATTCAAGGAATCTCTCCCGGTATCCCAGAGAAGGAACTTAGAGCTTTGTCTCTGCTCAGATTGTAGCTTTACCAGACAGGATTACTCCCTTTATTATGCTGACCAGTTATGGGGGTGAGGAAAGTTGTCCTCTACCCAATTTGATACGTATACACACACTGCTGGAGTGATATGATCTCAACCAGAGGTAGCAATCAGAGCCCATAATCCCAAAGAAAATAAATGAAAAGAAAAAGTATAGAAAAGCTAAAAAGATGATGAACCAAAAAAAGGTGATCCACTCTCTGCCCTGATTTCAATATTCACATTCTAAGATCTAACTGGACAGGCTACTCTGAGCCCTGCTATCCTAGAGGTGCCTCATCTGTGAAAGTGTGTGTGTCAGAGGGTCACCCAGGGGCAGATTGAAGGATTTCATACAAGCTAAAGTATGTAGACGTAGACGAGCCAGAAACATACACATACCCTGGCCCATTCCCTGCGAGCCAGCCCCAGAGGTGTGAGCCCTACTCACCAGTAAGCGCCTGCAGTAGCCAAAGCGTCTGCTGCCATCTTCCCCAGTCAGCATAAAAGAAAAGGTCTCACTGGGAACAGAAAAGAGGGAGAGATCTGGCATTAGAGAAATTATGAAACCACCTAGGAAAGAATCCCCAAGAATAAGAACTGTCATCTCAGGGATTAGAAGAAGGTTGAAATTAATGTAGGAGAGTAGGCTGAGACTAGGACAGGGCTTAACTGTCCAGGGCTATGTGGGGAAAGGAGAGTCTATCTCCAACCATTCTAGGATGGGACTCACCTGCTATATTCTGACACAGGAATCCAGTCCTTGGCATCTGGGAAACAAAACTGGGGAATGGCTTTAAGCCTTTCCTCTGCCTCCCGCATCTGCTTAGTGGGTCGGTCCAACTGCAGGAAAAGAAGAAAAAGGGGAGAAGACACCAAGAGATGACAAGGAATCTGGGGGTAGGGGCAGAGGGCAGCTGAGAAGCATCTCCTTCTCGGACAGCTCTAGAGGCCACCCTACCAACTAACAAGCTTTTTGGCAACACTTGTCCTGATCCTAATTCTTACAGAGGTCTGAGTGTGAACTGAAATATCATTCATTCATTCATTCAATCAGTCAGTCAACAAATGCCAACAGAGTGCCTTGCATGTTGCATCTGATAGCGTGCCCATATGCTGGGCAAAGTGGACAAGGTCCCTGACCCTGTGCATTTTGGTGCATGCACCACAAAGGAAACAAGCAGAGTAATATGTGAAAGAGAAATGGGCAAGAAGAAGGGCCATATCAGTGCATCTGGAAAGACCTTGGAAGAGGGGCCACTTGAGCAGAGGCCATAGCCATATGAACAGCTGGAGAAAGACAGGCAGAGGCAAGGGCAGAGAAAAATGGCTTTCTCTTCTCAAAGGAACAAATGAGACCAGGCTAGCTGATGATGAGTAGAGGAGAAGTGGTAAGAGATAAGGTAGGTAGAGAGGTGGGGAGTAACTGGAAGTGGGCCCATTTTCTTTTTGGGGCAATAAGACACTCTAAAATTGTAAAGTTCTATGAATATATTAAAGAACACTAAACTAATATGTGGAAACTAAAGCATAATTAAAGGAAAGAAGACAGTGGGGGGAGGGGTCTGATATCATAAAGATATGGAGAAGGATCAGTGGAGTAGAAGTAAGAGGGAGGAAGGAAGTGACAGGGAAAGAAATATGGAACAAATCTAACAGAATCATGTTATATACACACATGAACATACCAAAGGGACTATATCCTATAAGTAAAAAGTATCAACCAAAGTTAAATTAATAAACTGTGAAAGGAAGATCAGCAGAATGGAGGAGAGAGAAAAGGGGGAGGGCTTAGGAGGGTGAACAGGGATTGAAATCAAGTTCCATGTATGTATGTCAAAAGGAACCCAGATACTATGAATAAATATAATGCTCTAAATTAAAAAACAAAAACAAAGAAAAAACAGTGAATTGAAAACTATAGAGTGGTTGGGGGAGAAAGGCAGGTAGGAAGAGTAGCTGGGGGCATTCCTCAGCCCTCATCCTCTGAATAAGCACTGGCCCAAACCCACCCCAAAGCCCTGTCTTCCCTCCTGGATATGAGGAGGCAGGCACAGGGCTGTGGTGACTGATGGAGCACTACAACAGAAACAGGCTCTCTTCTTCCCAGATGGGCCAGGACAGGAGACAGCAGGCAGGGAGGTAGGGCAGATAAGGGGACAAGGCCTCACCTTGGGAAACTGGTAGGAGACTTCAGGGAGGTAGGTGTTTCGGGATGGCTTCTTCTTGAGGGATACTACCACAAAGTATTCAAAGAGCTCCCGCTCCTGCCACTCAAGCAGCTCCAGCTCCAAGGTCCGATAGCTGGGTGCACGCTTCAGCATCGACTGGATGTGGACCAGACGCTGTGTGTGGGCTGGGAGCAGGTCACACATCAGGGAAAAAGCAGGCTGGCCACTCACAGACCTCCCATCAGCTCCTCTACTCCTGACTCTGGCTCCATCTGTGGATCACCTCTAAGTGCATCAGCCTTGTCTGACATCCTCCCTTAGCTAAATGAGATGTAGCAGGAACAAGGCATCGACATCTGCACAAAGACTCTGCCCTACCACAGGAAGCCACCAGCCTGGATCTTCCTAGAACCTCTGAAGACTAATCTGGGGTCAATAGGACTACCAAGGTTAGGCAAGCCCTGAGACATATCATTGGCACCTACTCTTTGGTCCTTCTTAGTACAGAAGGCATGGACCAGAATGTATGAACATCCAGAAGGGTCTCATCCTTTGTTGCTTGGGCTGCCCCTAAATCCAAAGTCCACATGCCTGGGAAACCCAAGAAGGAAGGGTAGAAGGAGCAAGTTTCCATGTACTTTAATTATTCTGGGAGGTCTAGGCAGGGTTTTCCAGTAGAGAAAGCACAGAGTTGTAGCAGTCTCCTCTCTAGAGACTGGGAAGATGAGTGGTCTCGGGGCCTCCAGAGGACCAGTTTCCCCAGTCTCTGGTACAATTCTTGCAACCAGAAGAGGTACTTGTAATCTGAACCCATCTCTGACACTAGATTTACATTTACCAAGCAAATATAGTGCCCAATTCCCATGGATAATGGCTTAGGAAAGTATGCTTAGAGCCATAAGTACTAAATTTGGCAAAGGGAGATCAACTTTTTGAATTAACATCGCAGGGCTGAACTATAAGAGTGGACATCCCTACAACTTCCTGCTCTGGTGGCCTAGCAGCTTGCCTACCTGTTGCCTTTCCACACCAGTTTCTTTAGGGACATTGGAACCACCCTTGCAGAGGAAGGGAAGACTAACTGCTATTGCAGCCAGAGGTGGGAAGTGATGTCATGCCTTACCTTTGAACCTGTCGTCAGAGTCGCTCTCACTCTCACTATTCTCATCTGGAAAAGTAACAGCAGGAGTGCAAGTTTGCTGAGCCACTGCCTCACAGCAAGTTTCTGGTGCCCCCAACCCCACAATTTTTCTGTGATGGATAAATCTGTATCTAGTCTAGGCTGCTGTGGGCCCATGGGCAGGCATCTGTGGGCAGGAGTTCAGTGACCTAGGGCCAGGGTCCCTCAGACTTAAGTTCATTGGTGCTATTCTATATACAAACACCTAACAAGCCTGGTCTCAGGGAAGCTAAAGGCCCAACTTAGAGGATGAGCCAGCAGAGAGGCCTACAGACTTGGAACATAAGGGCCCTGCTTCTAGCAGGCCAAGATTTGAAATGGAAAACAGACCACAGTGTTCAGTAAGTTTGGCCTTTCTTTTTGCTATGAGCAGATTCCCACACCCACCTCCCTACACAGAGCCTCAAGCCTGAAGGAACCCATCCCAGGGCTGACTTCCGTCTCTTGCTCTCCTTCTCTAGACATTTCCTGGCAGGACTACCCTCCCTGGAGGCCGAAGGACCCCACAACTGGCCTGCAGAAAGGCAAACTAAAGGAAGCCCACATTTCTCTCCATTCATAATGTCCAAGGGCCCCAGATAGTTGAACCAGCTCAGACACCAAGGCCTACCTCTCAGTGATGCTGTCTCAAGGCTGGACATAGAGAGCTTTTTTAACCTCTTCTTTCCCCTCTTGGCATTGTAGATGGAGTTAATTCTTTGGACAAGCTGGATGAGAAAATCAGAGAAGGTAAGGTAACCCTGACAGCAGCTGCCCTAACTTCCAAGAATGGATTAGGAGCCCATCCTTTCCCTTACTGGTGCAAGCTTTCTACACCCAACCCACTTGGCCCAGCAATGGTCTTCCTACTGAAATGATCTCAAGTGGGAACTCACCAGCCATGCCTGGTAGCTCTCCATCTACTCTGTCCCCTAGGAGTGGTCTTTTTCCCCAAGACAAGGACACTAAACTTAGCTCCCCAGAGGAAGGAACTGTGATCAAACTAGACAGGATGGGAGCTCCTGGGTCCCAAGAGTCATTGAACCAACTGAGACAAAGAGCTCCTCAGATGCAAAAACAGGAACAAGGATTCTAGCCTTTCCCCTCTGGAGCATAACCTGGGGCCCTGACAGGAAGAAGTTAAATTCCCAATATACCCAAGCATTGTTTGCAGGCTAAAAATACCATTTGGCTAAATCCTGCTGCTGTGGGCTGGGGACTTAGGACTAACTGCCATGTGTGCAAATCATTGCTGAAAACTCTACAATTTCTAGTGTTATAAAAAGGAAGGCCCGTGTTTGAATTCTTAGGTCCCTGAAAGCCTAGAACTGTTTTGGTGTGCACAGAGACACCCAAATTCACACATCACACTCACTAATGGGGAGCTAGCTTTTTCTTCTGATATCTGAGCACCAAGAAGCAGTTAATGCATCCTTATTGAAAAGAAAAGGAAATTAATAAGGTGAAAAAGGGCAGTGCAAGGACCCATAATTTACTTAAAAGGAAATGAGAAAGCAGCCCAGATTAAGGAAGGAAGGCAGCCTCCCTGCCTAGATCCATGCCTCCTCTCTCCCCATTGGGGGATACCTTGGGAATGCGGCGAGCCCTGCGGCTGGAGAGCAGCTCACTTGTGGTGCTGAGGCTGTCCTCGTTGAGGCTGGAGGGTGAAGATGGCAGGCTCAACTGAGCCAGCAGCAGCATGTCATCATGGCTATGCCTCTTGGGTAATCGTGGCAGCCGGTGGCTCTTCCTTTCTGACCAGTTCCCACTGCGCAGGGACTGGCTACTGGGTTTCAGGGAGAGCTGACATGGGGAAAAGGATGTGGGAGAGAGGCTTGTCACAAATACCTTGGCCAGATCATCTGTTGAAACTGGGCACTGAGGCCCTGGGCTGGCATCTACGGCTCCCTGAAACCCATCCTGGAATTTCCATCTACCACAGCTTTCGCTTTTAAGACTTCATTGCCAACTGGCTAGTTCAGGAATAGATTAGATACTTAACTTGACCAAAGGAAGCCTCACTTCTTTTGCCAGAAATAAAAAAAAAGCAGAGGCTAAGAAAACTGCACTTTCACCTGAGTGGAGAAGGCACATCAGGAATTCTCTGGGTACCTTATGAGCATTGGGACAAAGATTACTGAGTCTTAATAATGGAGCCAGTCCCCAAAGTTTATCCTAACAGAGACCATAAACTACATGCCAGTTTGCTCTGCTGGATGATCCTGGCAGCCTGGCAATGCTCACTTCTTCCAGGGACAGCAGAAGGGCTCTGGGCTCTATACTCAATAAACTACCTCACCACAAATATACTCTTCCAGTATGGGGTACCTTATTGGCAGTGGATCTTACATATTGCTAGGAAGGCAGGCACCCCCTGAAGACTCCCATAGTTGTCTCGATCTGGAGTTGCCTCTCCTCACTCTTCAGTAAATCCTCCTTCCTCCACAGCTCACAATCAACTCTCCCCACCCAATCAGTCTGGCACTACACATTAAATAATAGCCTATTTGAACAGAGCACATTAGAAGGGTATATCTTTTATTAAAAATAATCATATGACTCCAAAGCCAGAAGAAACCATTTATATATTCTCTGGTCAATATTATAAAATATTCAGGTCTCTCCATTTGCACAGAATAAGTTACTAGACAGGTCAGAGAAAGCCTCTCCCTCTCCTGAATCTCCTGTTTCCTGTCCAACAAGACTAAAATGAGTTTATGTCTAAGGACCTCCTTTGATTTTTTTTTTTACCTTTCCTCTCATTCTGCCCTCCTTCAGTCCATTCCTCAAGATTCATTCTTACTTCCTCCAATAGAGATGACTCTAGTGAATATCAGGTTCTCCAAATCTGGTTTGGGGCCTATACCTGGCCCCCACATGCCAGCACTGAGATAATTTCTGAGTTGCAGAATACCAGAACTCCAATCAGGGCCCTTCTTTCTGTTTCCCACAGAAGGGGAGGAGAAATACTAAGACAGGAGATCTCAGGGGTTCCTGGCTTAGTTTTGCAGCTCAGAGGTCAGGCAGTAAGAGAAAGAAGGTAGGAGAGGATTCCCTTAAGAGGATAATTCAATTTTCCACAGGGATTTCAATATGGCAGAAGTCCCTGAGTGCTGAGCTCTTTCCTGAGGTAGTCTTCTCTGCCAAGTGAGGGAGAAAGTCTGAGTGAGAGCTAGGCTTACACCTTGAGAGAACAGGCCTTCAATGTGCCCTCACAACTGTCTCTACAGGCCCATGTTGGGGCTGCATTACCTGCATGGGTGGGCTGTTGTACTTCCTGTCCTGAGGACTCCACATCCTGTGCAGAGAGTCCAAGGAGTTCTCAGACAGTTGCTGAGATTTTCTTCCGGCTCTTCGGCTCTTTAAGTCCACATCCTCATAAGGATTCTCCTTGGGCAGCTCTCCTGCAGAGGAAGAAAAAGTTAAAGAAGGGGGAGAAGGGAAGAAGGAAACACACAGAGTTACACACACACACAAATAAACAAGTAGAATTCCTATGAACCAAAGAGAATGGCTTCTGCCTGGTCCCTTTGGCTCATGAGTCACACAGCTGTCTGTCTGCAGTAGGAAGGCTACAAACAGATCCTGGCTTCAAGTCCAGAAGCTGAGCACCCGCACCCCCACCTCCAGTTCAGCTCAGCTCAGCCTTGTCCGGCCTCTGCTTTATAAATTCAGGGATTGCACAAGACTGGCTCAGCTCTCCTGCCTGTGCCCAGCAAGAGGACAAAACCAGCATCAGGAGTCTGTCCCTGGCTCCAGTCTCTCTCTGTTGGTAAACCCCCATCCCACCCCTGACCCAGGGATATGCACCTCTTGGTAGGAAAGGCTTTCAGAAATCACACAACTGCAACTCTTGGTTGGTCTCCATGGAACCCAGTTTTAGGGGTGGTCATGCAGGAACTCAAAGAACCTAGTCTAGGGAACAGGGCTTTGCCAGGCTCCCTCTTACTTATTACACTGTTCAACAATTCTTTTAGGGGAAGGATATTGTCTGAGGCAACCCCAGAACCAGAACAATGATTATCAAGTAGTAAGTGCTCAGTAATTATTTGTTCAATGGATCTCTCTGATCACGGGTCAGTCTATTTCCTCTACTGCAGATCTCAGCAAAAAGAACTATCATCACTCCCTTCTTGGCACAAAATTTCCTGCTGTGACACATGGAGGTGTGAAGGCTTGGAAGGACTCTGGGCCAGAGAGTGGGGGTGGGAGAGTTTCTGCTTCTCAGAACCAGTTTCTAAAACCCTGGCAATAGCACCATATTGACACTACTAGAAAATTTCAAAAAAGTCCAAAACATAGTCCCTGCTTTTGAAGAGCATAAGATTTTGAGACATTCTTTGTCATAGCTAAAACCTCCTGCCCCTTCCAACACATGCCTAAAATTTTCTAGAATACAATAATACCATGAGTCAGGTTAGACATGGCTTAACTCCAGCAATAGAATCATAGTAGGGACAGCCCTTTGCCCTTGTCTTTCTGTATCTTCTCCCCAGTCCCAACAGCACTGTTTGGGGCTTGGGACCTAGCATTGTTTGGGCACCAGTGACAAGAATAGGCTTTGCTGAGGTTAGTACATCTAGTGAAGCTGGGCTCACTTCAACATCAGCAGCAGGATTTAGCCTGGGTGACTATGAGTCCCATGCTGTCCTGTGATTTACAACCCAGAGCAGCTCAGACTACACTCCTCTGGCAGCAAGCAGAAAAACTATAAGACTGGAAACAAAGAATGCTGGGAATGCAAGCACTCCCAGACAGACCATAAGAGAAAAACCAACCCCTATATTCTTAGAAAGTCCTCAAACAGATGAGGTTCCTTCAAATTGTGGCATCATGAAAAATGACAGTGAATTCAGGAAGTACTTTACAGAGGTGGAGGTGTGAAGTGAAAATTGCAGTCACAACTAATAAGACTACAGTGGGAACAACACAAAATCTCTATAAATTTATGAGCCAAGGATGGGTCAAGGAAAGATTCAGAACTGGATTAAGTGATTCCCAATACCAAGCAGGGTCCCCAGCAATGGAGCAAATCTTTTCCTGTAACACTCATGCTTTTGAAATGACTTGTCTCCATTCCAGAGCCCTGACTAAGCAAAGCCAGCCCATTAGCTCTGCTTCAAGAAGCCAAATATCAAACCAGGCATCCCCTGCATGATTTCTTCAGCCCACTCCACTGTGGGGATGCTTTAGGAGGAGTCAGGGTGGACTTTCTACTTCTTGGACCCTCTCCAACATATATCCTGTAAAGTTGAGGTGGTAAAGGGGATTAAGAACAGAATTCCAGAACACATTCTTCCCAATTCCATAAAACGTTCAGAACCAGAGCATCAGTGTCCAGATCAGGGCAGATTTGTTCCAAGTTTATCAAATCCAAATTGCTTTGGATACATGACCAGTCAGAATCCTTATCATCATTTCAACCCATCGGAAGACCTGTCTCAATCTGTTTTGATCAGAGTTTCTTTCTCTAAGCTAATGACATTTTGGGTTGCTAGGCTGACCTGTCCATTCGTAGGAAGTTTAGTTGTCACAACCCTGGCCTCTATCAATTAGCTGAACATTAGTATCCCTCAGATGTAACAACCAAAAATACTGACACTGCCAAATGACACCTGTGGGCAGACAGGTGAATGGATAGATGGAAGGAAGAGAGGAAGGGGAGAGATGGATGAAATTGCCCCCCATTGACAACCATTGCTTCAGAAAGATATTTCTAAACTTCCTAATAGCTTCTGAGCACCATGCCATGAGTCCCAAGACCAACCCTCTTTTCCTTCATCTTTCCCCTCCTTTCCTTCTCCTTCCCCTTCCTTTTCTTCCAGAGTAAGAGCTCTGAAATGTGATAAAAAATCTAAAGTTCCAAGAACAAGATGTAGGACGCTGAGGCCCTGAAGTAATATACTATTTATGCATATCTGTGATATTTTTAGGGAAGATAGTTGGAAATATCAGGTTCTCCACACTACTACTGTCTCTAGAAACTTGATTACAGGAAGGTCTAAAATGTCCACTCCTCCTACCCAGCCCTAATGCCAGTCTCTTTCTTTTCTAATGTAACCTATGCCCTTATCACTTCTCCAGGAAATGAATGCTGACCCCAGACCAAGCCCTTCCTATCCAGCCTAAGTTAGGTTCCTTAGCAGCCCTAGTCCATCTGTGACCCCCAACTTTACAGATTATCCCTGACTACATAACAGATTTTCTGTCATCTCTCCAGACAGGAAGGATGCCCCAGGGATGAGGGTGACCCTGAGTCCCAGAGCCACTAAACTGAATTTGCTGAGACCAAGTAAACATCAAAGCAAAGAGTGGGAAATGGCAATCAGAAAGTCCTACAGGGAAACAACTACAGGATGGCTGGAGAAGCCAGAGCTGAGTGGAGAAGCATGGGATGATTTAGCAGGCATGGACAGGAAACAGGAAACGTGACAGACAGCAAGACTTCTACCTGGGTTCTTACCCACATGGCCTGCAAAGGACAGTTCATACTGAGCTTGGAGGGGGATAAAGAGGTAGACTGTCTTCTTGGGAGGCCTGACCCTTATCAAGCTCAGCTGGGGAGGCCAGAGGTCTCAAACTTTCCCAGCTTTGCTAATGAAATAGGCAACAAGGGCATGACCACAATTTCTGTTTTGCACTCTTCTAAAAGGGACTTGTTACAGCCCAATCTTAGCACATTGATCCTCTTAAAGGAAGAACCCAGCCCCACCAGGCCCTGTCCCTACTCCCACTCCTCCCCATAGCTCCTTGGGTTGTTAAACACACGTGCAACACCCACCCCCTCCCCCTATCCCCCAACTGGAAGAACCAGTTAGGGAGTGTGTGTATATGCACAGAATCTGAGAATTTCTCCAAAGTCCAAGCTTCCTGGACCATACCCATTGCTAGGGCCTTGGTTTGCAGCTTCCTTCCCCAATCTTCCTCTTTTTCCAAGTGGCTGTTTCTCCTGGGTCTCCACCTCTCCCCGTCCTTCTAACAGTAGAGAAAGGATGAGGCCAGGGGCCCAACTCCCTGGGGCCAGCTTGTTACCCACCCTCCAAGCCTTGACACCAATTCCCAACAGCCCCAGCACCTTTCCCTGGGCTGCACCTCTTGGCTGCTTTGCTTCCTGCTGCAACCTCCATCCTGGTAGGTGCCCTCTGTTCCTTACTGTTGCCCAGCCTGGAGGTGAATGAGAGAAGAAGGCAGAGAGAGTGTAGGCTCAAAAGGCTTTGCAGTACAGGCTGACTGGCCCTGTCCCCAGCTTGCATCCCACTAAAGTTCCTGGAAACTCTCCCTCAGCCCTAGCTAGCTGATGGGAGTGGGAATCTCTGCAGGAATGCAGCCCAGGCTCCTTGGTCGGGCGCCGAGGCCACTCCACATAACTCCCTAACAAGCTGCTTCCTTGGGTGAATTCTTCAGTGTCAGGCTCAGAATGCAAATGATTTTAAGGCTTTGCAGAACAGCAGCATCTTACAAGGGCAGATATCAAATTAGATGGGCAAGAATTAAACAGCCCCAGAAAGCAGCACGGCAGCAACTTTCTTTTTGAATCTTTCTATTATAAGTTAGCAGGCAAAACCTTAGCCTGTGCAGATATCCTACCCCATTTCCCCAGGCATAATGCCTGGTGTGGGTTCAAGGCCAGTGGATTCCCCAAGGCCCTTCATTCAAGTTCACTGCACACAGTGAAGACTCTGGGCCAACAAGTCCCTAACCTCCTAACAGACTAGGGAACTACAGTCCAATCATCTGTACCCAAGATGGAGATTTAGCATGGGTTCTTTCTGCCTTCCTTTCAGCATGAGCATCACATGCCTGAAACAAAGCTCCGCTTGTTCCTGTGGGTTTGTCCCTGTGGACAAGCGACACACAAGAGCTGAATAATCCAGCCAGAGTCAGAAATAACCTTAAATCCACAAAGTATAGTCTGGTGGGACAATCCAGAGGGCTCCCAGAAAGTCAGAGCCACTGGTCAAACTGGGGTTAAAAAGTGAAATCTGACATTCAGAGTTCAACAACAAGAGACCCCCTGAATCCTTTAGGGGGGCCCCAAATTCTTTGAGCTCTCTCCAGGGAGGGAGAAAAGGATAAATCAACCAGTATCTAATAGGAAGAGAATATTCTCCCTTGTATTTCCCTCTATCCTCCCTGGTGAGGTTCTAGAAAATTCAGACTGGGCTGCTGTGGGGGAAAAATATGTTCTAACTGCAGACTCTCAAGACCACTTCCACCCCAACCCACAAAACCTAAAAACCAAAAACAGGTGCCTGGATCACTTTCCTGCCCTATTTCCTGCAGCCTCCCCCTTTCAGTTTTCTCCTGTTCTCTACACAATGCTCCAGTGATCCAGAAGCTAGGTGAGCAGTTAACCCCCACTTTACCCTGTATATTCCTTACCCCTCGCTCTACCTCATTCATTCAAGAAGCAACCAGCTGCTCCTATGTTTTCTTGCCACCACATGGAACATCCCAACACAGAAGGAAGTCTCTCTGAGTGAAGAGAAGAGGCCCAGACACTTGACTCCTCTCTGTGCTCTTTCTAACTAGACCTAAAGCAGCCCAGGAAACAGTTCTGTTGTCTGGTGCCTCCAAAACCCTCCCCCTAAATAACCAGCAGAGTCCTGGATCATGAACTCTGGACAGGGAAAAACAGTTGAAGCTATCTATCCTCTTCTCTTATTTCCATTCAGTTGCTAAAGAACATATCCCCACCTGGATAATGTTCTTGGGAAGCAATATAAGGGTTCCAATTCTTGTCAGAGAACAGTGAGGACTACAGTTTTCTAGGGCAGGGTATGCTGGGGGGATAACAGAAAACTCCAGCCTCTCTGACCACTGCAGCAACAGCCAAAGTAGATGTTCTTAAGAGCCGTGGGCAGCAGTGATATTACAATTTGAGTGTAAACTCAAAAGGCTTTGCAGTACAGGCTGACTGTCCCTGTCCCTAGCTTGCATTCCACTGAAGTCCTCAGAAGCTTTCCCTCAGCCCCAGGGCAAAGATGAACTAGAGCTAGGGAAAAGGGCTGTATGAAGTAGAGTTGGGATTGGAACATCTTCCTTAACAGTTCATCTCATTTCTGAATCTTTGGCTCTGATCCCCATAGCCCTACCTCAGCTCTGGGTAATCATGGGTACAAAACTGTCATTTCCCCCAAAGAAAGGGAAAAGTCCTCCCTCCCAGAACTGTTCGGTTGTTTTAGGGCTCTCACTCCTACAGTCTTCCTACTATGGTCCAGTACTGCATGGCTACATACGATATGCATCATTCCTGGATAATCTGGGTCAGAGCATGGCTGCTAATCTCCCCAGAAATGCTAATCTAGCAAGATGTAAGGAGAAAACTATGAAAGTGATGGCTCTGATCAAATGACCAACTAAATGGTCATCTCTTCACAAGATTCCCATATTCTGAAAATTTGGAGGGTTCACTCTTTCTCTAATGTGTAAATTCTAAGACTATGCTCTCCAGTTTCCAAACCAAAGACATGATGGTGCATGCCTGTAATCCCAGTGACTCCAAGGCTGAGGCAAGAGGATTGTAAGTTCAAGGCCAGTCTCAGCATCTTAGCAAGACCCTCAACAATTAGTGAGATCTTATCTCGAAAAAAAAAAAAAAGTTTAAAAAAGGACTGGGGATGGAGTTCAGTGGTAAAAGTGTCCCTGACTTCCATCCCTAGTCAAAAAGAAAAAGAAAAAAAGGTTCTGAGGGCAGAAGCAAGCAAGCACACAGCACACCACTTACCTCCCCTCCACTGACCTACACTAAGACACACACTTTATTTAAGCAGAATCAAAGCCCCCCACTGAAGAGGATGAGATCAGAATTAAAATGAATGCCAAAAATGAACTCAATTCAGCTTAGACCGTCTATTTTTTGACCTTTGCACTCAAGTTTGCCAACACCATGTTCTTCCACTTGTTGGAAACAATTTTCCATGGAGTATTGCATTTCTGCCCTTCTTCTGAGCAAAGGACAGTTCTGGACTATATTTTCCAGAATGTTTATACAGCAAACAGCCTTGGAAAATGGAGATATTTTTCTTTCTTCTGAGGAGAGGGAAATTTATTTCCTGATCAGGAATGGTAATGTTTCCTTGTAGGCAAAGATTGGCAGGTTTGCTGGTAGCCCCTGAGAAGACTAGGCTTTACCAAGACTAGGCTCTCGGGTTTTTCAGCTGGGACACAGTATGGAGCTTCTACGTGGGCCTCCGCTATACTGCCACATAGGACTTGTGAGCAAGGGGGCCCAGGGGAACAGTAAGCTCATGCTGCCTGCTGTGTCATAAATAATAAAGTACTTTATCTATAACCTAAAAGTCTGATGTCTTCTAAAAGCATCTATGAATCTAGGGCTATGAAATTTGTTAGCTTATACTAAAAACAATGTCTGTGCCCCCTGAAAATGCATATGGTGAAACCTAATCCCTAATTAGCACTGGTAGGTGGGGTCTTTAGGAGGTAATTAGGTCAAGAGGACAGAAACTTCATGAATGGGATTTGTGACCTTATAAAAGGGACACCAGAGAACTCCCCCACCCCTTCAGTCACATGGGAGATGACAGATGTCTTTGAATCAGGAAGCAGGCCCTCACCAGACACTGAATCTGCCAGTGTCTTATTCTTAGCTCATTTAATTCTAACAAAAACCTTAAAAAGTATTATTACTGTTACTATTTTTATGGTGGTTCATATCACATCATGATCACTTTATAAGAGAAAAACAGAGCCCTCACAACAGTTAAGTGATTTACTTAAGGACACACAGCTAAGAAGAGTGCCTGTTGGGCTCTCATGTCTCAAAAGTAAAAGAAAGGAATGATTCATTTTTCCCTTCATGTGATCTCAAAGGCCTTTTGGATTTCAGTTCACTCTAGGGTTAGGCTTTAGTCACTCAGCTGCTTTATCTTGCTAGGGTACTTCATCTGATGCCCATTTCAAGGAGGCATTCTCCAAGACAAGAACACATCTGCCCACAGGCAAACCTGTGAGGATCTCCTGTTTCCTATTCTTTTGCATACCCCAGAGATGGCCCAGCCCACCACATCTTCCACTGCTTACCCACAATATCTTCATAGGCATTCTCTTCTAAAGTGCTTTTGGATCCAAACTTGGGTTGGCTCTCAGTACCATTCTCAGTGGGAGAAGAGGGGTATAGGGACTGGAGACTGGATGCATCCTCAAACTCAAAGGATTTTCTGTGAATAATAAGAGCAAAAGTCATTCCCACTGAGCCAGATCTCTGCTGCCTCATTGGGAAATGGCCACAGACAACAAAAACTAGAGGCTCTCCTCAGAAAACCAGCTACCGAAAAAAAGCATTAAGGTGGATCCAAACTTTCCATGCAAATGAGAAGGTATGGTGTAAAGGGTCCCAGTGCGGGTGCCTGCAATATGCCTCATCCCTAATAATACCAATATCAGGTAATGGTCACCACAGCTTAAAAGCATGCTATGCATCACACAGAGGTAGGAGAGGCCCCTCTGAGGACCACTGATGATACAGGATATTTGGGATGAGGTCAGAGGAATTAGCTCGGAGCACCAGGGAAGTCTGGAGAATAGACAACAGCTCATTTTTGGCAGGGAGGCCTCTAGTCACTACTCAAATTTGTTGGTGTCAAGTACTGCATCAAATGCACCTTTATACATATTATCTCATTAACCTTCATAATTGTTCTGACAGGTACTGTGCCATTTTACAAATAAGGAGATTGGAGTGACTGGTTGGCATGGGCTGGTTTGTTGAAATAGCAAGGACTAAACCCTCAAAACAAATCAAACTCCTCTGAGGTAGAGCTAGGAGGACAATCTACAAACTTCTCTCCAGGTAGCTGCCTGTTCCTTTCCACCCCTAGGTTACTGTCCCTCTACTGTGGAATTTTAACCACTGCTTATCAGTCCCTAAGATGCCCTGAGCCCACAGCACTCCTTACGCCTCTCCTCTCATCTAAGTTGGGACCCCAGATGTATCCTGTCCCTCTTCAAGGCAAGTCCCAGAGGGCTCCTGAGGAGGTATCCCTCCCATGAACACCTCCCTCTTCCAATGACATCCTTTTCTCTCTTGTTTACCAAACAACTACTAAGAATCCTAGGAAGCAAATCAATGACTGAAAATGTCCTAAAGACCACATTGTGTTGTTGGCTGGCCTGGCCCCTCTTCCACACTCAACACAATAGAACCTTCTACACTGGCACTCTCTTCCTTTGCCCCTATGACGCACTGCCTCCCAGTTTTCAGCTACCTCTCTGGCAGTTATTTTTCAGGCTCTTGTGAAGGATACTCTTTCACTTGCCTTTTAAATGCCAGGATCTGTCAGAATTCTGTCTTCAGGACTCTTTCCCCACCCCCATCTGCCCTTACTAGGGGTAAATATCCATGGGCCAACACCCTATCTAACATTCATACCTTGATGACTCCCAAATTTCTGTGTCTGGATCAGAAATTCTTGACTAGTTAAATATCCAACAGCTGAGTGTAGTGGTTCCCAAATGTTGATGTAAGACTAAGTATCCGCTGGCACATACAGCAGAAAAGCATCAATCTTAGGCAAGCAGTTCTTTCGAGTCCGTGAATGAGACACAAATCATGTTCTGTCAAGTTATCCTTGAGAATCTCCCAGAAAGGTACTATATTAAAGACCCTCAAATATTGTCTCTCATTAAGACAAATATAGTCAGTTCTTCCTGATTTTTTTAAACAGATTTCTTTTTCTTTGGTCAAATACCAGCAAACCTGCATTTTGAAAAAATGAAAAAGTAGGGGGGCTGGGGATATATAGCTCAGTTGGTAAAGTGCTTGCCTTGGCCCTGGGTTCAATCTCTAGCACCACCAATAAATAAATAAATAAATAAAAATTTTAGAATTATTAAAAAGTATATAAGAATCACACCTGGCTAAGAGGTACAAACTTACCATTTCATTCTCCTCAGAGGAATATGTTCACCTTGTGGTAAGACAAACAGACAGCTTACACTTTTAAAACTGTTTCTCTTTTTTCCAAGAGCAAAGATTTCATTTGCTAAATTCTTATATGAAGTAACTCTACTATATAAAGTATATGTGATATTTGTGTATATATTACATATAAATGAACTCTCCTCCATTCCCGCTTGTTACCTAGTTAACTGCTTCTAATTTTAGGTTAGCAATTCTGTTTTTGAGGGGCTTCCCTCACTCCCCAGTTTAAGTTACCTGCCTCTGAGTATTTGCAGAGTCCTGTGCTGACATGGGTCATGGAACACCTCACAGTGTCTACAATTTATCTGTGCACTAGTCCATGAAGTCTGTGAATGGAAGAACCATGTTATCTGCTTCTGTGTATCTTTGACCAGCACAAGGCTTGGTGCACAGAAAGCTCTGGATGGGTATTTGTAGAAATGGATGAATAAGGACAAAGCAAACAATCCTGGCAGACTGGTAAAGAATTAAAGAGCAACTGAGTATTCTGGGGTGGGCCAAAACATGGGATTAACCTTAGCCATAGGGTGTTCTGGCTCAGGGATCTGAACCTTTGTGATTCATCCTCTATACACATGGCAGGAAAATTTAACAGGAGATGGGATATGGTGGATGAAGCCCAAGGTATGGGAACACACTGAAGAATCCCCAGAAATGAAACAAACCTGAATGTCCATCTGTCTTTGAGCTAATTGAGAAAGGCAGTGGGGGGTGGGGGGGGTGGAGAAAAACTCTTCCAAAGGAAGCTGGCTCCCAACCTTCAGAGAACAGATGCCTGTCAATTTTAACCAACTCCAGCAGCTCCAGCTCCCAAGTCACTGTGGGCCCTGGTAGTCAAGGGTCAGAAAGGCTGACTGGGAAGCCAATAAGAAACTGAGAATAGGTAGTTCTTGGACTTAGCCAAAAAGAAGGTGAAATGTTGTTGGTTTTTTTTTTTTTCTTTTTCACTCCTTTTTCCATTAGTTTCTCATCTTTCCCTCCTCCATCGGTCTTCCCTTTCAAGATCTAAGAATCCTTGCTTGAAACAGGCCCAGAGTTTCCATATGGCTAGGAGGCCCTCAGGAGAGAATGCAATATTCAGATAATGCTTCACTAGAAAAGTTTCCAGTGCTGGCACTTCAGGTAATAGTGAGGCTGAGACCCTACCAGTCTCCTCAAGGGACCACCTGCTTGACCTAAGAATATGATGGCTCTGATCTTCCCATGGATTAAGGAGTTTCAGTTGGGCTCAGGAAACAGCTCAGCTCTACCCTAAAGGCCAAACCCAGCCTACATCTGCAATACATAGAAATGGGAAGAAGTATCTTCATCTTCCCATGCTCATGCACATATCCTATGAGAAAAGAGAAACAATCTCATTTTTCACTACAACAACCACCAAACTAATGGTTATTCAGTGCTTCAGAGTCTAGGAAGCACTCCACACTACAATCTGCTTTTGCATCCTTCATTTAAAAGAAAGCCACTATGTCCCACTATAAGACACAAGGAAGGGTATGTTACCTGCTCTGGGACTTGCGATGACCACGCATGTCCTTCTTCAGTCTCCGGGTAACTGGTGGGGCTGGGGTGGAGGGCAAAGGGGGTGGAGCAGCAGGTGTGGGCGAAGGAGGTAGACCATTGCTTGGCTTACTCTTGGGGTTCTTGTCAGCCTCATATTCAAAGGTGCGCTTGGGTTTGGGAACAGGGTTCACAGCGGGATCAGGGGAGCTCTTTGATGGCAGCAGCTGGGAGTTAGGATTATTTCCAGGGGTCCCTGGCTTCAAGGAACCACTGCCTTCCCTCTCCAGGGGCAGGCCCGCCTCCCCCCCAACTCCAGGTACTCCTGCTGCCCAGGTGCCAGCGCTCACACTCGCACTCCCTGTTGGTTCCTCCAAGGTGTCCAAGGTTCCTGTCTTCCTTCTCCCATGATCTACACTGTAGCAGCTGCTGGGGAGCTGGGGGAGCCCCCGGCCTGGCTGCTCCTTCAGGGCCTGTTCAATTTTCTGGATCCGGCTCAGCACTGCTGAGCTTTCTTTCCTGCTTCCATGCCCCTTGAGGAAGGCACTGGGCTCACTCCGGCCTGGCCGCTTCTCCAGCCGGTATAAAGAGTCCCGGACAGGGAGTGTCTCTGCCTCTTCCTCGGTCTCAGGGTAGGAACACTCAGAAAAGGTCCTGCTCATCCTCCGGAGGCCCTTGAAATCAAAGGTCTTTTCTGAGCTGCAGGGGGATGGCACCACGCTGGGGCAGCCCTCACTGACTACCCACTCACCCCCAGAGGCCTCCCGCTTCTCTCCACAGAGGCTCATCCTGGGCGAAGTCTCTCGGCGACCTTCCCATGCTGAAATCTTCTCCCGGATGCCCAGGCTGTGGGCACGGGTGCCAGTGCGGGTCAGCAAGACACTCCGGGAGCCAAGTGCTGGCCCTAGGAATGGGGTGCTCTGGGCAAGGGGGAGGCAAGCAGCTACTCCCCCTACATCCTGGGCCGCACACTGGACATTCTCCTTTTGGTTCTCTCTTTTGCACACTGAAGGGCTTCTGTCCAAATAATTGGAGCTAGTGGCCTTGATAGGACAGATGGGTGGAGAAGTATCTGGGGAAGGATCCTGAGGATCTCGGAGTGAAGAATCACAGCGGTGCCAGTCCTTGAGAAGCACTCGGGAGCTGGAATGAGTAGGGTACCTGCAGGCTGAGGTTTCACTATCACTGAGCGGATAGATGGGACTCCTTGGTGGGGACAGAACTGGAGGTGGAGAGACTGACTGAGACCTAGGAGCAAAAAAAGGTAAAAAAAAAAAAAAATTAGTGAGTAGGTTAAAAACCAGAGGTATCATGTTTTATTCTTAGCATCTCTTTCCTGTAGAACTCTCAAAGTCAAAAGCACTCTGTTCAAGCAATGCACCTTCAAGGATGTCCTCAAGGCGAGAAACAGCTCCTAAGCCACATCAAGCCAAACTCAATGGGCCTCTTTGCCCAACTTGCCCCCAGAGACCCCACATAATGTGAGGAGCAGAAGCCTGTTCTATGACAGACTTGAAATCCCAAGAATCTGTATCTGCCAACAAGAGGTCAGTGAGATCAGTGATACACTATTAAATGGCTAACAAATTTCTACAGTATAAATATTCCTACTATTCCTCAGCTACTAATATGATACCATTAAATATAGAGTGAGAGGGCAGCATGTAGAGTGATCAACTCCTGTGAGCTGGTACAAGGCAGCTTCAGCACACACTATTTCCTGAAGTAACCCAAATACATACTTTGATCTTTCCCTGAACTATTAATCCTCTCTCTCCTTCACCTATGCTACTGAACACAAAATCCTACTTCCTCACTTGGGTCCTAACAGGAACTAGGATTCCCCAAGGGCCAGAACAAAGTTAAAAAAAAATCCTCAAGAAAGAGTCCTCTCTGCCCTCTCAATCAGGAGACCAATGGAGAAGGGGCACAACTCCTTAGATAGCTCCATCCTACAAAAGTGGCATCACATCCAATAAGCCTCAGCTATATTCCTGCTCCAAATCCATATATAGACCTTAGCAAATACTAAAAACAGTTCTCAATGGTTTTACACATATTAACTTATTTAATCTTCATGTAAGTTTTATAAGGTTATTATTATGTGTTACTACATTAACTTCATAGTACAAATCAAAGACACTAAGATATGTTAAATATCTCATCCAAGGTCACTTAGTTGGTAAGGGAAGACAGGACATAACCTTACACTACATTATGCTACCTCTCTATAATGAATAAGCAGTAGCCTCTAACATCTTTTTTTTTTTTTTTTAGTACAAAACCAGAGACACTTAACCACTGAGCCACATTCCCAGCTTATTTTATTTTTTATTTTGAGACAGGGTCTTGCTAAATTGCTGAAGCTGGCCCCCAACTTGTGATCTTCCTGCCTCAATCTCCCAAGCTTCTGGGATGACAGATATGAACCAAGTAGCCTCTGTCATCTTTGTGAACCACTGGGCCTTCAAATATGGCTCAACAGAAACCCCTAGCACTGGGCACACCCCAGGCTAGAATGCAGCATTTTTAAGTATCAGGGAACACTTTTGTCTTCCCTGCTAGATTATTTTTTCTAGGTCAAGGGACACATAGTCAATATGTAGAAAGTGCTTAGCGAATGAACAAAAAAAAGGAAAAGATAAAGGTAAATGAGCTTATTGAAGAGAACCATGAGCAAACTTCTACACGCATCTTTCTGTCTACTATAGAAATCATTGTCAAATTAAGGAACTCTTTCTGAATAGGTTTTGTTCAAAGATAGCAGGATTTGGCCAACACTGCACCTTGTAAAGACCTACCTGATCATAACACCATGGCTTTCAAAGCTGGACTCCAGAATGCCATGCTATCCACAAGACGGCAGCCAGCTGCTCCTGAGCCAAGCTGCTGTCACCGCTTGTTCATGTACAGAAAACTGGAGCTCGGGTGAGTTAGGCACTGGCCAAGAATTCCCTCTTGGGTCACAGCCTCTGGCTGCCCCCAATCAACAGGAAACCTCAACATGCTTAAGTTGTTTTTAAAAGGGCAAGTTAAACAAGAGCTATCCTACATGTATATGGGCACAGATGAGAGAAATTCAGAGCCCAGCCAAGCCAATGCCAAAGAGACTGTCCAGTGAGGATGTGTAAATGCAGCAAGCCTCAGCTCCCACTAGGGTTAACTGGAGCAGGACAGTATACCAGGCTCCAGCCTTAGGAGATCTGACACAAACTTTAGGTCTCATTTATTTTATGGAACCATAGATGTAAAATATGTAGGATTTGACAAACACTGCACCTTGCAAAGACCTACCTGATCATGACACCATGGCTTTCAAAGCTGGACTCCAGAGTGCCATGCCATCCAAAAGACAGCAGCCAGCTGCCCCTGAGCCAAGCTGCTGTCACTACTTGTTCATGTATATCCATCAGTCCTAGCCAGGTGCAGTGGTGCATGCCTATAATCCCAGTGACTTGGGAGGCTAAAGCAGGAGGATCATGAGTTCAAAGCCAGCTTAAGCAACTCAACAAGGCCCTAAGCAACTTAGTGAGACCCTGCCTCAAAATTTATTTATTTTTTTAATGAGGGTAGGGCTGTGGATGTGGCTCAGTGGTTAAGTGCCTCTGGATTCAATCCCTAGTTAAAAAAAAAAAAAAAAAATCTTCAGTCCATCCTCCTAAGCAAATGAGTAAGTGAAATGAGTGGTTACATTCCAAAAAAGGACTTGACTTTAGTTATTCTCATTTGGAGGTGAGATAAATTTTGTCCATCAGTCTCTGTTCCCAGGTTAGGGAAGAGTTCAGAAGAATCTGTCACCTAGAGCATAGAGGCTTAAAAGAGACAGGTGTCAGGATGCTGGTTCTTTGTGACAATGAGTTTATAGGGCATATAGCACATGTTGGAATGAATGAGATTGTTCATTCTTGGGCTTCAGTTTCATTCTCTCTAATTGTTTCTTAGTCCTCAACTTGATATTAGAAATGAATGTAAGATAATTCTCCCCTTGCTGGGCAAGAGGAAATAGTGGCCAGCAGAATGGCAGTGCCTAGATCCAGGCAGTGTCAAGAAGCCAACCATCTGAGCAAACACTACTTTTATGTCTGGTCTCCACTCCACTACTGACAGAAAATCTAGCTTCCTTTCTTCAGAGCTCTAGGGACAGCTCCTTGATAACCTTCACTGAACATGGGAACAAAGGAAGATACCTATCACCCAAACCACAGTGTCAGCTGCACTAGCCCTGAGATGCACCTTGGCTCCTCACCCATCTGATCAATCTACATTGTGCACCAAGCACAATCTAGGTACCATTCTTGGCATTAAGGATCAGCAAAGGGTAAAAATATAAAGTCTCTTTTTCTATAGTTTACATTTTGGTAGACAAACACAGCATTGCTTCATTTTAGAGTGATTAGTCAGTAAGCAAAGCAATTCTGTCAGTTATGAGGCCAATAAAGAATAAAGGAGAGCTGGGTGTGGTGGTGTATGCCTATAATTCTAGCTACTCTGGAGGCTAAGACAGGAGAATTACAAGCTTAAGGACAGTAGGGGCAATACAGAGAGACCTTATGAAAGAAGGAAAAGAAAGAAGGAAAAAATAAAAGAGAAAGAGAGGGAGGGGAGATAGGGAAAGAAAGAAAAGGAAGGGAGAGAAGAGAGAGAGAGAGAGAGAGAAGGATAAGATGAGATTCATAGTGGGGATGAGTTTCTGCTTTATATAGGAAGATCATGGAAGGCCCTTTGCCAGGGGAACATGTAAACATAACCGAAAGGAAGGAAGCAATGTGTTAACCCAGGGAAATAATGTTCAAGACAGAAAGAGCAAACAGGTTGAGACAATGGGATACTTACTGTATTCCAAGGGCAACAAGGAGGCCAGTGTGAAATAAGAGAAGAGCAGCGGGCTAGAGATTAGTCAGAGAGGCACCAAGGCCTCTCATGGAAGACACCAGGGGCCACTGATAAGACTTGGGCTTGTACTTAAAAGTAGAAGGAAGCTCCTAAAGGGATGTGGAAAGGAGTGATGTGACCTGACTTCACATCAGAGAATGGTATGTAGAGGTGTGAGGATGGAGGCTAATTAGAAGGCTACTGCAACAATCCAGACAAGGTCATTATGATGGCTCAGATTACAATGGTAGCAGTAGAGAGGGATCTATTTTGAGAGCTTGATCAACAGGATTCTCTGATGAGCTAGATGAGGGGAGTGAGGGATGAAGTCAAGGATGACACATGATTTTGGGCCTGAGCACTGGGTAAAATGGAATTCATATTATTCAATTCAATTTGGGAGTGATTAGTAATATACAGATATTTATTTTAGATTATCTGACCAGAGAAGGTCATCTAAAGTATAAACATCGCCAAAGAAGTCCAAGGACTGAATCCTGGGATTTCTTTCCAGTGTTTGAGGTCAGGATGAGGAGGAAACTAGCAAAGAAGGGCATTTGGTGAGGAAAGAGAAAAACCATGAAGAGTGATATCCTGAGAACTTCAAGAAATAGGGAGGAATGGAAGTGTAACTGATGTGATTCTGCAATCTGTATATGGGGTAAAAATGGGAGTTCATAACCCACTTGAATCAAAGTGTGAAATATGATATATCAAGAACTATGTAATGTTTTGAACAACCAACAATAAAAAAAAAAGAAATAGGGAGGGATTAACTGAGTCACATCTGCCAACAGTCAAGTGAAAGAAAGTATGAGAAATGGTCATTTGATTTGGCAACATGGCAGTCACTGTGATCTTGATAAGAGAGGATATGGGAGATGTAGGAAGGAAAGCCTAACTGGAAGGAATTCAAGAAAATGGAAGGACAAGAAGTAGAAGAGGGAACAGAAATAGAAGTGGAGGAGAGTTCAGACAATTCAGTTTTCCTAAGAAAGGGAACAAGAAAATGAGATGGTAGTTGGAATGTGGAAGCATTTGGGTTAGGAGATATTACAGCATTTTTGAATGATATGCAATAAGACAGAACCACTGTCAGTGCAGCACACAGAGGATACAAGTACAGGAATAATGGTCGGCGGGCAGGGGGAAGGTAGGAACCCAATGCTCACCTAAAAGGGTTTGTCTTGACTGTATAGCATTCTCTTTGCCATCCACTTGACCCAGATATCATCTCACATGGTCTCATCCCTGGGCTGTTCTGTGCTTCCTTGGCCCCTAGCTTTACTGGTGTTATGTACTGTCAACTCATTCATTAGAGGAGAGAAAAGGTCAGGGCTTTTCTTCCCTCTTCCAAGCATCTGGATCCAAACACCTCCCCCAACACACTAACCTTTTTGATGACCAAATCCTATCAGTTCTGCTTCTTAACATCTTTCAGATCTGTCCCCTCCTCACCAACTCCATTTCCATTACTACTTCCTTAGTTCAGAGCTTATCTTTCACCAGAACTATTAAAACAGTCTCTTAAATTCCCTCTCTCCCTTCAGTACAGCACCTGTTCTGGTCTATCCTCTCATCTTCTGACATCTTTCTAAAATGTAAAGCTGATTATGTTTGAAACTCCCCACTATCTGCAGAATAAAGTGAAAGTTCATTGGCATGCCTGACAAGGCATGAGCTGTCCCCTACCTTCATCATCTCACACTGTTTCTCTCCACACGGATCCTGTATCCCACCCTCAGACACATCAAACTCCTAGCTTTTTCCCATCCTACCCCCTCACCCAGGTGGAGGTGGCCAATTTTAGATATCTCCACTATGCCTGGAAAAATATCTATTATGGTATGTATAACACTTTACTATGTCATACTGTTTACTCCTGTTTTTTCCCCCACTACTGGGAATTTGAACCCAGGGCTTGTGCAAGCTAGGCAAGTGCTCTACCACTGAGCTACATACTCAGCCCTTCACCTGTTTTTCTAACTAGACTACGAGTAAAACTACATGAAGGTAGTGATGGTATCTTGTTAATCTTGATATAATCTGTACTTTGCACTAAACCTAAAATTGAGTAGACATTAATGTTTGTGTCAAATTAATGAATTTTTTTTAAGTTAACAAATTTTTAAAAAGTTAAAATTTACATTTCCTTTATGTCTTCCCATGGCACTGTCTATAGGCTTCCCTACCTGTCTTTTTTTTTTTTTTTTTTTTTTTGTGTACAGAAAGGTACACATTAGTGAAGCCTAATACAGCTCTCAGTCCTCTCTTATAAGGCAAAAACTGTATATCAGACCAAGAGTCTAGACATCTGGGTCCTAATAGTTCCTCAATTTCTAGATGTGTTCCTGGGCAAGTCACCTACATCCTCTAAGCCTCAAATTCTTTATAAAACAGAAAAAACACTTACTTCTGAATATCCTTAAGATACTAATTGTGTAACTAAGATGATGTCCATTTATAAAAGTGAAGACTATAAATAATCCATAATGACAAAAGAAAAGTAAATACGAAGCAGTCAACAGACAGCCAGACTTGGCTCTTGTCATCTCTCTCTGTTTTACAATCCCAGTTTGCCCCTTGGGAAGGCAGCCACTGTACAACTGGGTGCCTGGTGCACCACAGCCGTCAGCAGCAGCTAGTTCTGCTGTTCAGCATGGGTAGGGATGCCAACAACCACAATGTACAACCGTCCAAAACTAACATTTTCAGGGCATAGGGAAGAAGATAAACATTCAAGAAAGTGGGATGGGGGTGCAGGAAATTTAAAAGAGAACAATAAACATACACAGAGAGCATATTTATGACAAGTAGTAGGATAAAACGGGTATGAAGTAAGGTATGGAAGAGAACATATTTAAAGAGTAAACAATGTGTGTGCATATTGGCTTACCACAGAAATTGAGAGTTAACATGCAAAATACTCAAACTGACACTGTTTCTCATGAACATGACCCAGTTCTTGGGTCAGTGTGTGCCCTCTCAAGCAACATAACAGGAAGCATTTATGCTAAAGGATGTCCTACAGATTGTCAGGGACATCAAGGGGTTTTGAGGAGAGAAGGCTGTGTGTAGCCCTTGATGATAAGGCAGTTTTGAACTTGGCATGCTCAGAGTTCCTTTTTTTCTTTTTGGTCCTAGGGATACTACAGTATTAGTTCCAGGAAAGGACCAAGTTGGAGCCACTTGGGGAAAAGTTCTAGGAATCCAAGCAATAACCTCAGAGGCCTCATGATGTGGTAAGCCTGTCTGCAGGAGTCTGGCTTGTCCCTACTAAACAGGTATCTAGCCTGCTTCAAACAAAATTGCCTCAGAGTTGACCATTTACCATTCAGGGTCTGCTCAACTAAGGTGCACCCTGTTGGATCAGCAGGCACCAGCAATCTCTCATCACTTAGTGATTATCACAGCTCTGGGGATGACATTCTCACTGTGCTACCCTGAGGCCATACTTTGAGCACAGAGGAGGAGGAAAAGAAGGAAGGCAGCTTGAGTCCTATCGACAAGACCTGGATTTTGTTCCCTGGCTACAGAAGGGATTCTCCCAGTAACTCTAGTGCTAACATCTCACTTCAGAACAGTTCTGATAAAAAGCCAAAGGACAGGGTGTCACTTTCAACTTGTTCTTCCTCTTCCCAAAGCAATCTCTTCTCAAATGGCTAGAAAGCCCTAAGAGGATTCAGAGCAGCCTCAGCCTCAAGTGGGGCTATATCCAGACCAACAGACGCAGAGACTTGCAAGCTTTATCCACAGCTTGTCAGGATAGGCAGAAAAGTATCTGGCAGTTGGAGCATAAATTAAGTTGCCTTTTCATCTCCAGAAAGCACATCTAAGGATCTTCCAAAGCCACCTATACCTGTCTCCCAGCTGATTTCTAAGGAAACCCAAAGAGAAGTGGTGAGCTCTTTTATGGGGTAGGAATCACAAAAACTCTATGTAGTAGCAGCCATGAACATAGAGCATTTATAATGTAGAAGCCCCCTCGGAGGCTATAGGTGCCTGAGAGCAAAATCCCAAAAGCTCTAATTCAGTACAAACTGGGCTGCTATCCAAAGCAGAGCAGGCATTATGCAGAGCCAAGAGGGATAGAAATCCAGTTCTAGGAAACCATGCCAAAGGCACTTGTAGTTGTTTTAAAAACATGGTCACCAAATTCTTTGGTGTGTTTCCTGTCAAAATGACCTCTCCTCGTGAATCTGGGTTCTATAACTCTTTGTGCAATAGAATACAGAAATGATATTGTACCACTTTTCAGAACCAGGCCTCAAGAAACTAGCAACTTGTAATACCTGATCCCCATGCTATAAGCAAGGTCAGGGCACGTGCAGAAGGTATGTGTTAGCATTCTGGCTGAAAAACTCAGTGGAAGTCCCAGCTAACATCCAGGATCAACCTTCAGATGTGTGAGTTAAAACATTGCCAGGGGATACCAGTCCCTGGCCATGGAATCACTAAACCCTGCAGTCTCTTTAGCAAGGTCCCAGATGTTTTGAAGCAAGGACAAGCCATCTCAGTAGTCCTCTGTCTGAATTCCTAATCCTTGGAGTCTGGGAGCAAAATAAAATGGCTATTTCATACCATTAAATCTGGAAGTAATTTTTGGCAATAACTGAAACAGAATTTGGTATTTTTAAGTGGGATGCTACTGAAGCAAATTTTTAAAAATATTGACTCCTTGACTCTGGGGCTGTCAGTAGGAGCTTAAGGCCAAGTAAGAAAATGTCATTTAAAAGCTGAAGAAAATAGTACCTTTATTGTGTTTAAAAGTCTGGTGATTCTCTCACCTATTATTCATGGAATACAGGAAATATAATAATAAATTTGATGAACTAGCTAAGAAAATTTGCAGGCAAAATGCTAAGGTGCCATCTGACTTCTAGCTGCCAATAATACAAGAGAAAAGAGATAAGCTAAGAAAGAAATTGCACTGGGTCAGAAAATAAAACTGTTTCCAGTCTCTCTAGACAGGAAAAAATTCTCAAATTAAGAAATGGCTTCCAGATTGTGGTGATAGTTTTATTATGTGTGTGTGTGTGTGTGTGTGTGTATGTGTGTGTGTGTGTGTAAAACAAACGGGGGGGGGCTCAAACCGTACACTTTACATTATTTTTTTATACATTATCCTTCAATATACCTGTAAAAATAAAATTTATTTATTTATTTATTTATTTATTTAAAAAATATGTTTATTTATTTATTTTTATGTGGTGTTGAGGTTTGAACCCAGTGTCTTACATGTGCAGGGCAAGCGCTCTACTACTGAGCTACAGCCCCAGCCCCTAAAAATAAAATTTAAATGAGGCTGACAAATCCCTGTAAAGACCTCAAAAATTATTTTAACATACTGCCTCCTAGAACAGAAAAAAGGTCTTCAAGGTATCTTAAGAGCCAGTCTTGGCAGATCCTCTATGTAAACAATAAGACTTCTAAGAAGAATCGTAAGAACCCAAATTGGAGAGAGCTTTATTCTTTGTAAGGATTATTTTTGTCAATTATAATGGATTGTTTAAAAAAAAAAAAACTTATGAAGTTTTTAAAGAAGTATATCAATTCGGCCTGAAAAAAAAAGAGAGACAGTACAAAAAGAAAGGAAAACTATGGACTCTTGACATATTATGGGCATGAAGAAAGTGAAGAAAACTATTCACCTGTAAGAATGAGCTTCTTTTATGGGAAAGGAAGGATAACTCAGAGAGCAGACCCAAAAATATAGAGGATAGAAGCAGGGACAAGGTAAATGACTCTAAGGCAGTAGAATAAGACTAACCAAGAAATTAGCAACATGCGCCCCAATGAATCTAAAAATTTCAACAGACTGGTGACTTTTTCTTTTTTTAAAGAAACATCTACAGTGGTTATCCTAGGCCTGTCCCATCAGTGTATTTTGAGGGCCAGGTATATATACTCTTTGTAGATCTTCACAGTGAGAGAACAATACTCAAGGAGCTGTATACAATGAAAGGAACTGCACGCCAAAAGCCTCATCTATGCCTGGATCTGATTTTGATGGCAAGATCCTAGACTTCAATGCCATTAAGAGGATGAGATCTACATTTTAGGGAAAAGGCTGAATATGCTTTGTATCTGGAATTGTAACTGGAGGAAAACTATAGTAGATTGTATTTTCCTAAGACAGCAATCACAATGTACTCCCATCCCATATATCCTTCTTACAATAAGATGTTTAATACTATTTTCATCAGGTGGTGAGAACTACCTTCCCTTCCTTTGAACTTACCTCTTTATTATGCCATACAATAGAAGAGAGACTATGTGATTTCTGAGGCTAATTTATAAAATGACATATATAAAATGGCATGTCATATTATAAAATGACATGTTCTCTTTAGATGCTTACGCTTAGAATCCAAACCCCATTCCATAAAAGCATGGAACCAAGTGTAATGGCCACATGCAGGTATTCCCAAATTGAGGTCCCAGGCAACAGCCAGCATTGTACAAGCATTCAGATGATCCTAGCCCCTACTGAATCACCACCAATCTTTAAGACACCCTAAATGATGCTGCAAGGAAGACAAACTTTCCTGGATGATCCCTATGCAAATTGTAATTTGTGAGCAAAATAAAGATCATCATTAAATTTGGGGCCATGTGTTACAAAGCAACAGATAAGCAGACCAGTATTAAAGGCTTCATGATTGAATTCTAGAAAGCATCTCAGGTAAGTGGGGGTGCTAAGATCACAGATCCTCCTGAGGGGTGGTCTGCCATGACTAGGACAGGAGAGAGGGTCTGTAATGTTTTGTGGGGCAGTACTGGGGATTGAACTCAGAGGTGCTTTACCATTAAGCCACATACCAAGTCATTTTGTCTGTTTATTGTTGTTGTTTGTTTGTTCAAGACGGGGAGGGGGGTGGCCTGGGGTTGTGGCTCAGCAGTAGAGCACTCACTTTGCATGTGTGAGGTCCTGGGTTCGATCCACAGTACCATATAAAAAATAAATAAATAAAATAAAGGTATTGTGTCCAACTACCACTAATACCACTAAATATATATATATATAAAAGACAGGGTCTCAATAAAATACTCAAGGCCTCATTAAGTTGCTGAGGCTGGCAATCCTCCTGCATCAGCCTGCCAGATCACTGGGATTACAGGTGTGCGCCACTGTGCCCAGTGCTATCTTTTACCCACACCTACTATTTTCATAATTTTTTTCTTCACTGCAAGCTCTTACTCTATTATAGTTTTGATCTGGAATGTCCCTCAAAGGTTCATGTATCAAAGGCTTGATCCCAGACACAGCCATGTTCAGAGGTGGGCTTTGGGAAGTGATTGGATTATTAGAGTGCTGACCTCATCGATGGAATAACCCATTAGTGCATAACTGATGGCATTATTTGGGAGGACAGAAACTTTAAGAGGCAGGGCCTAATTGGAAGAAGTAGGTCACCAGGGCCCTGGAAGGGTATAGCACATCCTGAGCCCCTTCCTTGTTCTCTGCTTCCTGGCTGCCATGAGAGCAGCAGCTTTTATCTGCCACACCCTTCTGCTATGATGTTCTGATTACCTAAACCCCAAATCAATGGAGTCAGTGACCATGGACTGAAATCTGGAAATATGAGCCAAAATATGTCTTTTTAATTTAAGCCGTTTATGTCAGGGATTCTGGTCACAGTAACAAAAGCTGACCCATACACTTTTCCTGAAATCTAAAGCACAGGGTCCAAATCTGTGCCCACTTTGACAGTGGAACCTCAAGGCATGTCCAAATTTCACCATATCACTAAAAGAGGCCTCTCTTTTACTGCATAGACTTCTGCAGATGTGAATTGAAATTATAGTTCTACTACTGTTTACCTGTGTGGGATTTACCATCTTCTCATGTAACATAAGAAACTAGGCCAGATGAATTCCAAGCTCCTTCCCAACTCCAACATTCCAAAAGAGTACGTGCTGAGCCCCAAAGAGCTCTGATTGAGGAAAGAAAATAAGACTCATATGGATATCCACCCTTTGGGGTACACTATGATTAGTGCCATTTGGAGGCTTCAAACCAAGGTTTCTAAGAGTAAATGTAGAGAGGAGTTACTGTTTCTTAACCAATCCTAGCTGACTGGTTAAGAAAACTCCTGGAAAAAAGATGCAGAAATATAAAGTTTTCTTTGGTGAATGACTAAGGGTAGAAAGAAAGATCAGGGCCAAACCAAACCAAGAAGCCTTGCCAAACAGGCAAGGTTGACCTTATCATGGATGGCAATAATTTTTGAGCAGGGAGATGACAGTAATGTTTATAGGAATGTGAATGTGGTGGTACAATAAAAAATTAGAAGGATCAAGATAGGAAAGCTTGGTTATTCCTCTCATTAACATTGTATCCTCTCTCTTCTCTGTGCCTCAGTTTCCCCATATATAAATCAGGTGGGTTAAACTGAATGACTTCTCTTACAGTTTGGATCCGTAATAGCCCCAAAAGGCTCAAGTGTTGAAGGTTGCTGCTCCCAATGCACCAATGTTCAGCAGTGGTACTTTTGGGAAGTGATTGGTTTATGAGGCTCTAATCTCATCAAAGGATTAATCCACTGATGGATTCATAATTGAATGAACTGTTGGAAAGTGGGGGAAAGTATAGGAGGTAGGACCTAGCTAGAGGAAGCAGGTCACCTGGAAGGGTGTATCTCCTCCACAGACCCTTCCTTACTCACTCTGCTTTCCTGCTGCCATGAGATGAGCAGCTTGCTCCACCATATGTGCCCTTCTGCCATGATATGCTGCCTTACCACAAGCACAGAAAAAAAGGGAGCCAGATGACCACAGCCTGAAACCTATAAAACCATAAGCCAAAATAAATCTTTCCCCTCTAAGTTGATTTTCTCAGGTATTTTGTCACAGTGACAGAAAGATGACTAATAATGCAAGCTCTGAGAACTCTTCTCAACTCTGCCCTTTTAAGATCTATAGAGTGGATGGAAATAGAGTGCAAAGCTAAGAAAATCCACGAGGTAAGTACTCAAGGACCCCAATAGCACAGCAGTCTATGCTTTATAAAATGTTGCCCTCCCAGCTACTTAGTCAACTGACTGATAAGCAGGTAGCACCTTCTATATGCTAAGCATTGTTCCAGGCTCTGAAAACACAAAAAGAAGCCAAAATCCTTGCCCTTAAGAATTCCACATTCTTACAGATATCCAGGTTTTGTGCACCTAAAACCAGAAGCAAGTTTTCAAACATGAGACTGACATCCTATATTTCCAAGTCACAATGACCCAGTACTAGAATTTCACAGTAAAAAAGTTGTGCCTGCCAGGTCTTACTACACAAGTGAAATCCCTTAGTCAAGTTCCCCAATAAAAACAACTGAATTGGGCTGGGGTTGTGGCTCAGTGGTAGAGGGCTTGCCTGGCATGTGTGAGGCACTAGGTTCAACTCTCAGCACCACATATAAACAAATTAATAAAAAAAGGTCCATCAATAATTAAAACTATATATACATAAATAATAAAAAAAACAGTTGAATTACCTCTGAATATGACACTTCCTTGTCTGCAAGTGGCCAACTGGTTCTGGTCCTACTCCAGGTCAGCAGCACCAACACAGTAAAGCCTGACCTCTGAAATTCAGAGGTTTGAGAATCCCACCCTCACCCACAAGAACTAGGTGCCAAATTGTGTGAGTTGGAGTCAGAAGAGCCTATGGGGAGGTGTATCTGGCAGGAAAGGGTAAAGCAGTGCATCCATTCAGCCAATGAGAAAAAAGAAACCTGTTCCAGGAACTGAAGACACAGCACAGAACAAAACTTAGATGGTCAAATGAAAAACCTCAGATCTCCTCTTCCTATAGATCCCTGCCAAATCAAAACTAAGCTGCAAAGGAAAAAAAAAAATGAGATAAAGTAGTAAAACACCTATAAAAACCTAGGAAATGGAATCCATGATCTTTAACACAGACTGGTGCAACAGTATATAAGGTGCACTCTTATGCAAATTAAGGATAAAGCACAGCAAATATGTATCTGGATAGTTCACAGAGTCCCATATGCCCATCTCCACCAGTTTCTCATGCCCCAGAACTCCTCCTTTCCCCAAAGCTAGAAATAAATGTTTCTTAGAATCAGTGGGTTCCACTGCCTTCATGTGGATGATGTGAAGGCCTCCAAAGTGGCCAGAGTGTCCAAGACCAAGCCTTCCAAGCCCCTGCCTTCACCAAACAAACTTCTGTCCATACCAAAGTATTTATTCTTCCTTAGATTCCTGGGATGGCAATGATAAAAGGATCCCAGGTCACTGCTAAACATCTATTGAAAGATCAGACTAAGAAATTCAGGTGCCATGATCATGGATCTAAGTTGTAAATGCCTTAGAGAGAGAATGGGTCAGCCCTCTATGTTCCTGTGTCCAGCACAGTGCCTGGCACCTAGGAGAATCCTCAGAGTTCACTCACAATGACTTCTTAAGTGAACTAATGATTTCCTGCTTTATCCAACTGGGGGTTAAGACAACCAAAGAAACCACAAGCTCACAATGTCTAACTAACCTCTACAGCCCAGGGGTTGCCTCTGAGAGAAGGGCAAAGCTAGCCACAGAGGCCTGTGACTCCATGGCAAAAGCCAGGTTCCCAGAAAAGGAGAGAGGGAGAGATGGGAAATGTGGCAGGAAGGAAATGAAGACTTAGAAGGGAGGCTGGAAAGATGCTTTTTTAAGGCCCATCTGAAACTCAGATATTTACAAACACCACCCAGCATGTTTTGATAACAAGCAGGCTGAGAAGCTAAAGGAAGAGCAATTTCTAAAAACGTTTAAAAACATGTAGGCGTATATTCCAAATAGAAACTGGGGATGCTGTCAGGAGTCTTCATTCTGCTTTGAAACTTAACATAAATACTGCATATCACCTCCCACCCATACCAACCCATGCATGGTAGAAATCAGATGAAAAAAGGATTAGAGGAGTTGAGTGTTGCTGGGTATGATCATCTCCAAGTATAGTTCTAAATGCACTATTAAATATGCCATTTCTTTAAAATTAAGAATAATTCTATAGAATCTCATATTTATTTCACTCCCATGATAGTCTGACATTTTTTTTAAATGGGGAAAAACCAGACATGGTGGTGCATGCCTGTAACTCCAGCCTCTTGGGAGGCTGATAAGTTCAAGACTAGCATGGGCAACTTAGCGAGACTTTGTCTCAAAACAAAATCTAAAGAAAGGGTTGAGAACATAGTTCAGTGATAGAATACCTAGTATCCCAACCCCCCACCAAAAAATGGGAACTTTAATTCCAGTCTCCATCTGCCAACTCAATCTTGGTAAGACTAAAGAGCAAGACAAGCCACCAGGCTGGTGACAGCATAGCAAAGTGGTTCCCACAACAGGCAGTAAGAGGCAGACTTTGAGATCTAGACCTAGTTCTGCCTTGGCCAAATGTTCTGGGAAAAGTTCAGTTCGGACACAAGTTCTTACTAATCTTGCTATGGATATAAAACTTGTTTGGTCAAGTTCCATGTTCTTACACAACTAGCAAGGCAGTCCTGCCAATCCCTGTGTGTTTGACACAGTCTACCAGACTATTTCTACTAGTACCAAGTCCTACGTGTATGGTACAGGGAACCCCTGCCTCATTTCTGCCAGCCATTCCCCAGCAGGTACATCCTGTATCCTTTCTACCAACAATATCTTGATGCCAACTCTGAATGAATCAAATATCCACCACTACCTCTGGCAAGACCTGAGGGAGCCCCACCCCAATGGGCCTCAGCCTAGCACTGTACAGCTCAGACATCCAGGAAGGATCTAATCGTATCCCAACCCACAGCTAGACAGTCTTATAGATATCCAGCCTAGTGGCTGAGGACCCAACAGTCAAACTTGTCCACTGAGACTCATCAGAAGAGGCTGGAATAGTATGAAGAGAGAGAGAGGGGGGGGTGGTGGGGGCAGGCAGACAAGCCTGAAGGCTAGTCTAAGACATTAGCATTCAGCCTTGCCCATGAACTGAGAAACCCTAGTGAGAGCACTGTATGTCTATCTCCAGTCTGGAAGCTTTTATCTCATCACAGGGAGATTTAGCCATTATGCTAAGCACCAAGATACATTATCTCATTTAATCTTCATAGCAACTCTGTGAGATAATTTTATATATGAGATAACTTGGATTTTAGGAGGCACAGGGAAATGTTCTGAGGTCTATTTGGCAAGTAGTTAGAGCTTGAATTTGAGCTCAATTCTATAGGATTCCAAAATCTGTGGTTTTTCTATAGTCCTACATTCCCATTTTTAAAAAGAGGACAAAACCAGAAGTATATTATAACTTACTTTCAGTAGAATTTCCCACACTATCTTCTTTACAGCCCAACCTAAATTGTTATAGTCTAGACTTCTACTTGGAACTTGTGCTAAGATGCTTAACTGCCTACCAACCTCTACCCCAATGGGGTCAGTCTCCCCTATGGCAGTGTAACCCCAAGCTGTCTCTACCTTGGGAAGAGATTATATAAGCTGCTTCTTGCTGGCCCCATCCCTGGAGTACTAGGGGCCTCCAACAGAACAAAACAAAGCTTGTTTTAGGGTTATTGTTTGTTATTTTTATGAAGATGAACAGAACTAGAAAAATAATGCATTGATCAAAGAAGAATTCTGCCTAATGGTCAGCATGAGCTGAGTCCAGACAAGTCACCTGGATGACTGTCAGACTCATAATGATAATTATTAATATTTTGGCAAAGATCCCACCAGGACCCAGGCTATTCAGCTATCCTTTGATGCCATCTCCTAGCCATGCTCCCCCACTCACCTGCTCAGAGTCTCCCGAGGAGCCTTAGTGCCTCCGGCTCCATGGGTGATGCTGGAATTCTTGTTGGCAGTCATGGTCATTTCGGCTCTCTGCAAACCCAGAGCCCTGCAAAGAAGACAAGTCCTGTAAGCCAAGTTTCCACGGCAGCCAGAAGCACCTCAAACCTCTTCCAGATGACCTCCAAAAGGGTTTCTGTGGCAGGAGGTAGAAACCACTTTGCTACATATGTTTAACTCCACATGTTACAGCTTAAAAGCCTCAAGAAATACCCCGCGTGGGGTTGGAAAGAATCTGTGAGCTAACAGATAACCTATTACCTCATAGAAAATGATTTGAGGGAAAAAAACCTTCCATCTCCTCTAATTCCCACCTCTCCTCATTACTTAAGTTAGGTTTCTCAATTTTTTATCATTCCATACATCACTTATGATTTCTGCCATATCTGTACACCTCCTGACGTACTATTTTTTCAATATTTTTTGTGTGAATAAGCTTGAAACTGGCTTTCTTAAAATATTTTAACCTTGTTCTAAACAATAAACCATTCATTCAACAAATATTTCTTGAGCAACTATGTCAAAGGCAAATGCAATCCAGCAAAGAATAAAACAAAGCCCCTATCCTCCTGGATGTTACATCCTAGTGGAGAGAATCAGATAATGAGTATGTGTCCTGTGTGTGATGATTAAGTGTGTGTTTGTGTATATATGTTAGTTGATAAGTGGTATTTAAAAAATGAAGCAAGGGAGAGGCAAAGAGAATAAAGAGGATGTGGTATTTTAAATAGGATATTTGAAGAAGACCATTTGGATGAAGGGACATTTAAGCAGACATAAAACAGTAAGCTAGAAGGGCTAATCATATTTTTTCTAATTCTTGTTAAATGAAATTAATATGCATTAAGATATTAATATTTACAAAATAAAAAATGTTTATTCACATACCATATAGTCTGCTAATCCATCACCAATGGTAAAAGCTCCATTCTGCAGAGAACACTATTTTATGACAAACAATGAACAGGAAAAAAAGATAAAAATTTAATAATATATTCAGATTGGAGAAGAAGGAGTAAAATTATCTCCATTTACAGATGGCATGATTTTGTAGGTAGAAAATCCTAAAAATTCCATGAAAAAAAAAAAAACTTTAAACTAGTAAGTGCTATAGTTTGTATCTTAAATGTCCCTCAAAGGTCCATGTGTTCTAAGTCTGGTCCCCAGACTGGCACTACTGGGAGGTGGTAAAACCTTTAGGAGGTGGCCTAGTGGAAGAAAGATAAATGGGAAGTGGATAAATCTATGAAGTGGATATTGGAACTCCAGGCCCTTCCTGTCTTTCTCTTTGCTTCCCAGACACCATGAAGTGAACAGGCCTTCTCCACTTCATGTTCCCAGCATGCTGTTCTGTGCTGCTACAGACCCAAAACAACAGGGCCAAGCAACCTTGGACTGAAACCTCTGAAATGGTGAGTCAAAATAAACCTTTCCTCCTTATAAGTTGTTTACCTCAGGCATTTTGCCATAGTAATGCAAAGCTGACCAACACAATAAGTTCAAAATAGCTTGTAGGATAAAAAAAAAGTATTAAAAGATCAATGTTATTTCTATATGCTAGCAACAATTTGAAAATGAAATTAAGAAAATAATTCAAAAAAGAAAAAGAAAAGAATTCCATTAACAACAAGCAAAAAAAATAAAACCCTTAGGAAAAAAAATAATATAAGACTTAAGTACTATGTAAGCTATAAAATATCATTGAAAGAAAATAAAGACATAGAAAAACAGAAAGATATCATGGATCAGAAAACTTAATATTGTTGAGATGGCAATACTCCCCAGACTGATCTGTGGGTTCAACAGAAGATCCATCAAAATCCCAGCTGACTTCTTTAAAGAAATTGACCACATGATCCTAAAATTTCATGGAAACGCAAGGGACCCAGAGTAACCAAAAAAAAAAAAGAATAAAAACACCCGAAAAAGAATAAAGGTGGGCTGGGCGCAGCTTGCATCTAATCCCAGCAGCTCAGGAGGCTGAGATAGGAGGATTACGAGTTCAAAGACAGCCTCAGCAAAAGCAAGGCACTAAGCAATTCAGTAAAACCCTGTCTCTAAATAAAACAGAAAACAGGGCTGGGGATGTCGCTCAGTGGTCAAGTGCCCCTGAGGTCAATCCCCAATACAATACAATCAATCAATCAATAAATAAATAAATAAAATAAAGGTGGAATGCTCAGACTTGCCAATTTCACAATATATTACAAAGCTACAGTGATTATCAAGACAGTATGATACTGACACAGGAATAGAGATTGAGAATGCATGAAAAAACAGGTTTATGGTCAACTGATATGCAATGAAGATTCCAAGACAATTAAGTGAAGAAAGAAGAGTCTTTGCAATAAATGGTGCTTGGAAAATTGGGTATCTACTTACAAAAAAATAAAATAGTACCCCTGCATCATACCATATATAATTATTAAGTAAAAATGAACCATAAACCTAAACATAGAAGCAAAAAGTACAAAAACAAAGCTTATAAGAATTCATACAAACTAATGTAACTCCACATCATGTACAACACAAAAATGGGAAGTTATACTCCATATATACATGTATGTCAAAATACCTTCTACTGTCAAGTATAACTAAAAAGAACAAATAAAAAATTTTAAATCGATGTCACAATTAATAAATGGTTTCTATTAAGACCAATTTAAAATAAAAAGAAAACATACAAGAAAATCTCATAGCTGGGCATGGTGCCATTCTTAGAAGTAGCCTAGGAATTCAGGTATCCTGGAAAGGCATGCTGGTCTCCTAGGCCATAATGCTCCGCCCAGTACTCTAACAGCAGCTCTAGGCTCTCATCCATGCCTTCATCTTGGTTCCTTGGTTAGTCAGGCTAAGGAGAGAAGATTCTCTGAAGCAGAGGAAATGCCCACTGGGAATACAGTAGAGAGGCAAGGGGGATATGAGACTGTTTCACAAATCTAAAGCTCCATTAATGGCAAAGTCCAGACAGAAACTGCATATTTGGAAAATGAAATTGTCCAATTAGCAACTACAACCAATCACCAGTCCCTCAAAAACTCAGCTCTGAAAAATTACAGACAACCATCTGAATAACTAAAATCCAGAGAAAGGAACACAGTAAGTGTTTCCCAGGTACTTGAGGTGCAGTGGAAATAATACCTGTCAGAGTCAAATAACTGCATCTAGCCATGCCTCTGTCAACTGCTAGCTATGTGACCCTGCACAAGTATGGCCTGAAGACTCACTTTTTCACTTTAACTGTAATAGCATGACCTACTTCTCTTGACTGCTATGTTGGGCACACAGAAACTTAATAAATGGTTTTTCTTCCAGATCACGCTTCTCTGGGTATTTGGGAGACAACCACTCCATTCCCAAGCCTGAGTCATTTTTTATACTTCCTGATACTGCAATTCAATTTACCCTATGCCAGGAACTGGGCAAGGCGCTAGAACATTCTCTGCCTTACAGGATCTAACTGTGAAGGGAGAAAACTCAAGTAAAAAGTAGACATCAAGATCTGGGGTTGTGTATCAGAATAGAGCACTCATCTACCATGCGTGAGGCACTGATTTGATCCTCAGCACCACATAAAAATAAAGATATTGTGTCTACCTATAACTAAAAAATAAATTTAAAAAAAAAGTAGACATTAAGAAGATCTCATGGAAAGCTAGGACTGTAGCTCAATGGCAGAGCACTTGCCTAGAATGTATGAGGCACTGCATTCGATCCTTAGCAACACATAAAAATAAACAAATAAAATGAAGGCATTCTGTTCATCTACAACTACAATTTTTAAAAAAAAAAAAAAAAAAAGAAGGTCTCATGAGGAAGTCAACTAAGCCATAACCTATTTGTTTTTCACAATAAGAAAATCTAAAGAAAAGCTAAGGTACATTTATTATGAGACATGCTGCTAGATTCCTTTTATAATTATAATAGTTAATATTATAAGCCTTCACAAGTATTGAAACATCTAATTCTTTTGACAGCCCTGTGTAGTAGGAACTATTACTACTTATACTTTACTAAGGAAATGAACATACAGAGCAAGGACCTAGCTTGCCCAAGTCATACAGCTAGAAAGTGGAAAGGCAGGGAGGGCTCTGAGCTCAATCCAACCCTACCATCCCATCTACAGATGCACTCCCAAAGGTCCAGGAAGGAATGTATTGGAGTTCAGTTTCTGAATAAAGCTGTTTCTCAAGGTTGCCCACCATCTAAGAATAAACCTTCCTATCCTAGAGCAAAAGAACTGTTTCCTCTTGTTTAGGAAAAGTCCATTTGGTGCCTTTCAGCAAGCATAATTGTGGATGTGACAACATGCCTTGAGGAACCCCCTAAGAGTGAAGAGGAAGAGACACAAGCATGTGGAGGGAAGCTTTCCATTCTCCTGGGGTTAAAGTTGCTACTGAAAGCAAACAAACACCACTAAGCACTCTTATTTACTAGTCCAGGTGAGAAGTTAGAGACTTGAAAAGGAGGCCTCTAAACTACATGAGAAAATTTCTGCTGACATCAATGTGACTTTAACTTCCCAAGCAATCTGCTCACATAGAAGTTATAGCTTAAGAAGCAACTGGAAGGGCTGGGGAAAAAAGTGGCAAGGGGGACTAATCTTTTGTGTGTGCTCTGAGAACACACATACAGCCAAGGCAATGCAACCAGCACCTTATAGTACATAATACTTAATACCACATAGCGTGCAGCTGCGTCTGACTACTCTTGAGGGTTAACCTGTGCTCATCCTGTCCAGTAAACACCTACTCAGACTTTCTTACCAACTCCTTCCTGCACCTTTCTCATCCACAGGTCCTGGCCAAGGAGATAAGGGAACAACCAGCAGCTACCCAAAGAGGGGCTTGCTTTTTCATTTCTTCCTCCAGGAGTCTAAGCAACCAATATAAGTGCTCATATCCTAAGAGGCCTAATAAAGGCAGCTAATGAGGATGACCCTTTTTCTTCATGACTCTCCATCCTCACGCTCAACACTCGGCTATCTTCTGGATCCTCACATCAGACCCTATTCTTCCTGATAAAGGAAAAGCCCTGCTAAATTCCATATGGAAAAGCCCCCCTGACCCTGCTCCCCTGAGGAATCCTACGAGTGAAGAGGAGAGAAGCTTCCCATTCTCCTGGGGTTAAAGTTGCTACTGAGGGAGGTAAACACAATCCTTCCCTGCCTTCTCCCCTCACCAACCACCTGCCTGATTCCCGTGAGGATAGAAGGGCTTCTAGAAACAGACCAAGAAAAGAACTTTAGATACAGGTATGGCCCTTTTCTATCTTCCTGGGCATTCTTCTGCCATAATTCCCTTCCCCTACACACCTACACACAACCCAGGAAAGGTCACCATTAGAATGATTATTTGGCTCTGCTCTGCCTAAAAATGACAGATTACAAAGGAAAGGATAATGGTAGAGGGCTGGAGGGAAGGGGACACAGGGATAAGGTTCCTCAAGTCAATCCCATTCCTTCCAAAATGCCAGACCACTTTTTTCCTTCACTACTTCTATATACCTGGTACCTTGGATCCCTTCCATTTCAGCCTTAGGGTCTGAGAATCTACATCCAGAAAGACCTTCAAGCAGAAATAAGAAGTGAATAATGAGCCTAGTCAGGTGGAAAGGAACCAGGGCTTGTTTTGCTGGGAGGTCAGAAGGATTGCCGGGTATTTTTACAAATCCCTGGGATGCTGAAATCTCCCTCAATCAGCCACAGAAGTTTATTTTGCTGTTGTTAAATAACAATCAGAAAAAAATCAAGGCTTCTTTCCTCCTACACACTATTTCCCAATCCTCTCTCTCATAGAAAGCCTTTCCTTTAAATTTGGATTTTCAACCTCAACCAGTTTTCAAACCACTCTTCCAGCCAGATGGTCCTTCTCCATTTTAGCACAGATTTTGTAGAGGCTTGTAGTTGGGTTTAAACACTTCCTGAAAGCCTGAATTGGAGTGAAGGCTTGTTAGGCAACTCTAAAGAAAATCTGGTAGCTTCCAACATAGTTTCAAAAACCAAGACAACTGTTTCTGCCAGTCTGGACACTGCCTCCCAGCAAGCAGTTTAACCTGGCTCTGCACGGTCGGTGGAGCTCACCAATGCCTTGTCATCATATAAAAAATATAAGCAGAATGGAAGACTGTCCCACAAACAACCTGCTTCTGGGGGACCTAACCACCCCCTTCTTTCACTTATTAAAAAAAAAAAAAACATGGTGAGTGCATTATTATGAAGACCATGCAGAGGCCACAGTACTAAACCATATCAGTGCCTATCCTTGGCCGGCCCTGTCAGACTACAGTAGCTGCTGTTTCTTGTATATGCCAGAAATGTTTATGCCTTCAAGCTTTTGTTCAGTCAATCCCTCCTATCTTAAATGTCCTCTAGGCCCATTCTTTCTTTAATAGCCAGTTCAAATGTCAATTTCTTTCTGAAGACTTTCCTGTCCCTAAGTCCTGACCTCATTCTCACCCTTCCCATGCTCTCTGATCTAGTTGAACACAACCCAACTGATGGCAAGAAACTTCCCTGCTCTGGAAAAGCATACCACCTACAAGCTGAACTTTCTCAGAGGAGGACTAGGAAATAATAAGAGCTAAAGGAACTGGGCTAATCTCCATGCCTCTGTTTCCCCATCTGTGGCATAGGGAGAATGCCTCACCTCTACAGTTAGAGCATAAAGACCAATGAGAAGTCATCTATTAAAAAATAGAAGTTATTTGGGATCCAGAGAGAACACAATGGAAGCCTCAGGTCTAACTTTCTACCTTTACCCACACTCAACTTTCATACCTCCTCACTCATCCTCATTCTTAGATAACTTTGTTCCTACTAGATTGAGAAAATAGAAATGATCAGAACAGATTTACAATAAGTGACCACCACCCATCACACTTACCCACCAGCAGCATCAGTGCAGATGGTCACTCCTCGGCTCACAACCCTCAAAAATATAGTTTCCATTCACTCAAAGTGAAAGTCAAAATCTTTACAATGACTTACAAGGCCTTTAATCATCATAAACTTGATTTCATTCTCTACTCTGGCCATACTATCTCCTTATTATATCATTACACACACCAGGCACATTCCTACACCAGGGCCTTCATTCCTATTGTAACTGGAACACATTCCCCCAGAGCGCCTGCTTCCTCACCTCCTTCAAGCCCCTGGAGAGATACAACTCAGCCACTCTCCCCTCTTTTTCATTTTATTTTTATCCACAGCATTTATCATCATTCAACATACTACTTTTCTTTTCTACTTTTATGTATACATAAGCTCCATGATACTAAGAATTTTTGTCTGTTCGTGATGTATCCTCACTGCCTAAAACAGTCCCTACCACACAACAGGCCCTGATCAAACACTTGTCCACCACCTCATAGTGGCCCTCCATAGGGTGAGCCACTTTGAGCTCTACTGCCCATCTTCTGTCCCTACCATCCTTCCCAGAGAAGGGTCTGATCTACCTGTAGCAACCATACCCACTCAGAAAATTCAAAAGGGGGCCAACACCCTTTGAGCACCCAAAAGGTAAGTAGGGATGGTTTCAGCTTATGAACTCAACTAAAATTGCTCTCTGAAAAGATGGCTGCAATGACTTTCTCATTATAGAATGTAAAGGTCATCTCTCTGGGCTTCCTTTCCTGATGTCTACTGTTTTGGACACTACTGATCAGCACTCCCAGGATCACAGTATTGTAGTTCACTCTCAGTCTGGACCATACTCTTGGTGTGGAAGATCTTTACACTCAATAAAAAGGGGAATAAGTTAAGAAAGACTGGGAAATACTGTAGGAAAAGCAGAGAAAGATAAACAGGTATGGGCACGAAAAGCTTTCATTTGCTTACTTCAATCTTTTTTTGAGGGTGTCTTTCTAGCTGAGCCACCATGCTACTATTGTACACTCTGATCCTTACCCTTAGCAGGTCCCCATCATGCCTGAGGTAAACAAGTAAAAATTCTGGTACAATGTATCAAGAGTTGTGATAGAAGTGCTACAAAGAGCTCTGGGAGCAAGGAAAAAGACTCCTGATGAAGTGGATAGAATGTATATAGGGAGGGCTGCTGGAGAAGACAAAGTAACACTGGGCTGAGTCTCTCAAGTCTTTCAGGATTTGTAGGAGATAAAGAAGGCATAAAAACATTGTAAGTGGAAGAAAAACCACAAGCAAAAGCCAAAGAGACCTTGGGGCAAGCAGAGATTTCTTAAATAGAACACAAAAAGTGATAACCATAATGAAAAACACAGATAAAGTAAACTACATTAAATAAGAACTCTGTTCATTCTTTTTAATGCCATTTAGAGAGAAAAAGAAATCTAAAGGCTGTAGCTCAGCGACAGAGCGCTTGCCTAGCATGTGTAAGGCACTGGGTTCGATCTTTAGCACCATATAAAAATAAACAAATTAAATGCATTCTGTCCATCTATAACTACAAAAAAACATTTTTAAAAAATCTACAGAGTGAAAGAGGATATTCCCACTATCTATCCAGGATATACAAATAACTCCTACAAATCAATAAGAAAAACATACCCAAAAGACTGAAACAGATATTCCACTAGAGAAGATATCCAAATGTCTAAGAAAGATATAAAAGGATATCCAACTTCTTTAGTTTTCAAGAAAATGCAAATCAAAACCACAATATGACACAATTAACATACTCACAATGGATAAAATGAAAAATATAGAAAATACCTATTGGTAGTACAGATGTGAAACAATTGGAACTCTCAAACATTTACAGTGGAAGTATAAATTAATACTACCACTTTGGAAGAATGTTGCTTATTATATACTAAAGTAAACATATGCATACCCCATGACCCAGCAATTCCTCTCTTAGGTATATACCTAACAGAATATGTGTACTACAAAGGCAAGTACAATAATATACATAGCAGCACCATTTGTAATTGCAATGAAACTGAACACTATGCAAATGTCCATCATCAGAAGAATGGAAAGTAAATTATGTATATTTTCACAATGAAATACTACAGAGCAATGAGAATGAACAATCTATAGATACATGTAACACATGAATAAATCTCTGGAATATTATGTTGAATAAAAAGACACCAAGAAAATATACTGCATGATTTTATTTATAGAAAATACAAAAACAGTAAAATAACATATCTATGCCATTAGAAGTCAGGATAATGGGTACCCATAAAGGGAATAATACACAGGAGGGTTATTCTGGGATACTGTTAATATTCTGTTTCTTGCCCGGGTGTTGATTACATAGGTTGGTGTTGATTACATAGGTTTATTTGTAAAAATGTGTTAAGCTGCATGTAAACATACTTTCATGTTTATATAACATACTTCAATAAAGTTTTAACATAGCACACAGGATGCAGAGCTCAGCAGATTTGGGAAGGTTAGATCCAGAGAACAAGATTATCAAGAAATAATATAAATTCAAACTGCAAGTCTAAGCTAGAGTACTAGGGTTCAATTTCCCTCTGGGGTAAAGCCCTTTGTCATTCAATTAAGGCAGCAGAGGAAAGTGCATTTACAACTCTAAGAGACAGCTGTCATTATCTCTGTTTTATGGATGAAGAAACTGAGGCTCAGAGACAGTAAGTAATTTTCCTAGTGTTTCATAGTAGGTGGAAGAACCCAGAGTCTACAGAGGTTGGCACTAGGCTCTATAACTAACACCAAGCACATTAGTCCTTTGGTGGCTCTCCTATCTTTGGCAGGAAGCCAACCTCCATCCCAAGTATCCCCCTATAGTCCAACTCTGTCTGGATAAAGAGTTATAAAAGGGCACTGGCAGAAGATCATGCCTGGCCCCCAAATTCTTGGTGTTCAACCTCATTTTTCTTTAAGTCATCTAGTTCAGAGGGTTCTGACATAACACAAAAGAAATAAATAAAAAGATGCTCATCATCATTCTTCCCCATCTAGATACAGAGCAGCTCACAAAAGAAAATCCTGGGTCAAAGGCCTTCCCCTAATAGTACAGTCCCTCTGGAGCTGAGAGAGGAGGTGAGGGAAGTCTGTCCAACCATATGTCCAACTCCTTTAAATGTTGTGATGGTAACAGAATTTGCCTCATATTCCCCCTTCAAATAGAACAAGTGCTTCAAGTGCTTCTTGGCAATTGCAGTCTGTGGTTCTCAGGTTGTGTGATAAGGTGCCCCAAAGCACTGTGGTGAACTCACTGCAAGACATTTCAAATTTTTGAGGGAAATAGAGCAAATATTGAACATTGGTCAGACAACCCACAAGTTCAGTTTCAACATCATATTACACTATGTTCTTTTTGATGATGTCATTTCTTGTGAACCTGGGTTTTCAACAGTTGCTGTGAAAAAAAACAAGGACCACGTGAAAAGCAATGTGGAACAGGAAATGAGGATGGCAGTCCTCCATGTGAGACACTGTGCATCATCCATTATGTCCCACTGGCAAGTAATTATGGTTATTTAAGAATGAAATAAAAATATTTTTCCTTTCAATTTATGTGTGTATTTTTTTTCAGGTGGTTACTCCATTTGTTAGGGTACACATATGAAAATACCACTAAGATTGAGAAAGTTTGGAAGTCTCTGTGCAGTTGTTTGTAAGTCTCCGTGGAGTTCCCAGGGCAGGTCTAAACCTGCCCCAGGAGTCAGCAACACTCAGGCCTTAGGCAGTATACTCCAAGAACAGCCCTGCAGCCTGAAAAAGAAGTGGCGGCACAGCAGCTATCCCTCCATGCAGGGGTCATGCACATCTGTCAAATTCATGCCAGGCCCCTCTCAACTCCCTCCCTGAAAAGCTCTATTCAGCACCAACCTCATGAATAAAAGCCAAAGCCAGCCCAGAAGCCAGGAGGCCAGTAGGGGACTTCCACACATACTCAGACTTGGGCAATGTCCACACACCAAACCATTAATCCACAGGGAGGCGGAGTGATGGGAACCCAGAGGGCTTCCACTGGCACTCATGTACGGAAAGGCCAACTCAGCTTTCTGGGTGAAGATTTGCATGAAAATACCTTCTTTGTTCCAATGTGGTTTCTTGCCAGCTACACTCCCCTTCCATTCTTCCTTGAAGTCATAATCCTCCCCTGGTGACATCACAGCTTTTGATACAACAACCAACTGTTGTGATGTCACAGAACTCAACTTTTGTTATTTAAGAGGGGGCACTGGAATGGAGAATGTGACAAAAGACAAGAATAGAATACAGTTATAGAACTGGAATTTTCTTTTTTCATGCTAATTTCCATGGTAATAAAGGGCAATGACTCAAAAAAGGAAAGGCAGGCCACTGGCAGCAAGACTGTGTGCAGACCTGTCTAAAACTAGTGGGTGTTGGGTCAGGGTGGGGGGTGGGCCAAGAGGAGACAAAAGAAAGAAAATTTCCATACCAGATTCTGCCAAAAATAAAGATGTTTTGGGCCTGGCCAAACCTGGGGCCTTGGCTTTCCATCATCCACTGCCTGGGCACAGAGAAAGATGAGAAAAACAGAAAAACAGGGGCAACATTTCTTTGACAGTAATAAGCTTTTATTATATGCCACTTTAAGTTCTAGAATAACTTAGAACACCCCCTGGAAATGAGTATTTGGGATACTGTATTGTGTTCTGGGCTCCACACTGGCAGAGGGACAGACCTTGCTAATTTGAACTGCATCCTTCAGATAGTGTCCAGGATGGAGAAGACACTCAAGAGACCTGCCACAGGAGAAAGACTAAAGAACTGAGAATGTTTAACCTGAGAAGAGAAGGCTGGGGGCGGGGGGATAATTGCCTTGAGAATTCTGAAAGGCATTCAAATGAAAAAGGAATTAAATATGTTTTCCTATGATCCCCCAAAGACACCTTAGACAATCAAAGGACAAAATAAGGATGAACTTTTTATTCTTAAATTCAGAACACAGACTATACTTCTTTTCAATTTCTTATTTCTCAATTACACACTACTCTTAAGGGTAAACCCTTAAGAATAAGGACTGCCTTGTCCATTGTTATTCCAGAACTTAAAGTGGCATATAATAAAAGCTTATTACTGTGTGTCAAAGAAATGAACAAATGAAGCAATGACAATGGTCTATAAAAACTGTTGGTATTTACAAGGACTCACTGGCTCTATACAGTTGTTTTTGTTTTTTTGTTTTTTGTTTTTGTTCTTGTTTTTTTTGAGATAGGATTTCACTATCTCACTACCAGCCCAGGCTGGTCTGGAATTCCTAGTCTCAAGGTATCCTCCTGTCTCAGCCTCTTGAGTGCTAGGACTAAGGGTGAGTGGTGCCACAACACCCTCCTGCATGTTATCCACTGGATTAAATGCTTGCAATACAACAGTGGAAAAATAGATAAGGTTAGCCAACTTCCTATCCTTTGTAGACTGGCCCAAATGATACCCAACATTCCTTCCAATATTGCAATTTATTCATTCTTATATGTGACTAAAAAAATTAAAACTAAGAAGAAAGAGTACCTCCAAGGGCCATAGACAAACCCACCACCACCACTACTCATAAGCCTGGAGATCTGGATAAAGCATGGCTTCCTTCTCAGCTGAGAGAGGCCTCACACAGAGGCAGCACTAATGGGGCGTGTATCAAGGGCCACACCTCACCACCAGACAGAATAGTTCCCACATGAACCTGGGCCCTTCCAACCCAACAATAAATAAGTATTGTCTGGTTAGATGATAGTAGATATTATTAGTCTACCTCACTTCTCTCAAAGAACTTAAAATTTCCCCAACCTGCTAGAGATCATAAGAATGACAACTTAAGGACTATGGAGCCATTTTTGGCCCAGATTATACTGGGGTTAAAGGCCCAGTTCCAGTTACTGAGGGCATGAGACTATCTAACTGAAATAAGACATTATTTAACAAATAATGCCAGAGGTTATCCTCTTCAAAGTAGTCCTTATAGGCCTACACATTTATTCAAATACATTCTCAAAACATTTCTGAAATTCTTGTTTGGAAATTGCCCTCATCAACTTGGAGACTGTATCTGAATTTACCCTGAAGAAAAGTTTGCATCCTTCATGAGTGCTAAGTCCTTCAGAGCCAAATAACAAAAACAGGTGCATATTAGAGAATAACATCTAGGGGCAGAACATGCAGAACCATCAAGCATACATTGTAGAGCCTTGATATCAAAAAGAATGCATATCAAACAGTCCCATATCTCTACACTTTGAAACCAAGAGATATTTAAGTATCTAATAAGTCCCAAGCACTGCCACAGAAAATTTATACTCCCCTAAGTTCCTGTCTACCCTTTAAGAGAATTCATAAGCTCTCCAAGATTCATTTTAAGAATCCCTGTCCCAGACAGGCCTGGTGGCATACACCTATAATCCCAGTGACTCAGAAGGCTAAGACAAGAGAACTGCAATCCCAAAGCCAGCCGCAGCAACTTAGCAAGTCACTATGCAACTTAGCAAGATCCTGTGGTTAAGCACCCTTGGGTTCAAACCCTGGTGGAAGGAAGGAAGGGAGGGAGAGAGGAAGGAAGGGAGGAAGGGAGGGAGGAAGGAAGGAAGGAAAAGAATTCCTGTCCTAACCCATTTTGCCTTTCCCACAAATGTACAGGTAATTGTGAATGGAGGCTCATAGCTCAGCAGATATGCCACTGCTAGACACTAAAAGACATTCACTCACTGTAGGTATCCTGCTTTCCTGAGTTCCTGGGCACTATATTTCAAACCTGGGTGTCAACAATTTATAAACTACTATATGTCATGGCTCACAAGAAGTGTTTGAAATAGTTAAATCCAAAAATAGTAAACTTGCAAATGCCAAGAATGCACAAATGCGTTATTTTCTAAAGTGACTTTTACAACTGCTTCTAGAGACAACTACCACAGAAAAGTGAGATCTACCTGCAGGAAACCAGACTCACTCAGCTGTGGAACTGAGGTAAATACTATAGGATATGGTCACAGCTTATATTTCCCAAAGTCCCCCATCTCCCTGGGGAATCCTGGAGAATGGGGCTCCTACCCTTTTCTGAGCCAGACAGCATGCTCACCAAGCTGCTTCCAACATACTAAAAGCCACCCAAGTCACAGCTGATTTATGTCATTGCTTTCTGTAATGAGGTATGATATGTATCTAAGCCCTTGTGTATTTTCATATTTGTAGCCTACAATTAGACATTTTTGAGGGATGTAGCTAACTAGAGGTTCTGTTCAGTGACCTATAATTATTCACACAGGCATTATGGTCAATCCAGACAACGATCAAGCCTGGAAGTGCTATGGTTCAAACTTCATGGAGGAGGCTACTTGGCTCTAGGAAGATCCAGAGAATACTGTTAGCTGAATGCTGAGGAAGGACCGCACTATCCCACCTTGGCTGCCCACAGAGGCACTCCCCACTTGGTCCCCTTCATCCTGCTCTCCTCTCTTCCACTGCCTGGCTCAGCAAAGCTCACTCCCCAAGTTCAAGTATGGGCACAATTAGTTAGTTGTCCAGTGCCCGCTGTGGATCACTTTGTTGAATACAATCTCTATTTTCAAGGTAACAGCAATGTAAAGCAGTTAAACTCCACACACATTTTCCACCTAAGAAAAACTGAGCACATAAAACAGTCCACAGAATCATGCAGCCAGTCATAGGCAGGAGGCCCTCCTCTGAGACAGCCTTTCTATCACCAGTTGCAGAGGCCCCACTGTTCTCAAGGGCCTCAGAGAGTCACTGTCCCACCATGCAAATGCCCACTACTGTATTTCCCCACGAATTTCCTGGCTGGGAGGGAAAGGCTGTTTTAGCACAAAAGACATTTCACATACACATTTGATTCCAATAAAAACTGGTTTCTTGTTTTTTTTAATAGCAGCTCAAATACCCAGCTAAATATAATCAAATACATTGCCATTAACTAGCCTAATGAGTTTGAAGTACAGTTGTAACTCATTCCTTAGAGAAGCACACATATTGAGTCTAATACCTAACCTCAATTACTTTGTAAGTTTTCCTTCTTCCCCAGTGCTGGCTCTAAGTACTTTTCAAACACACTCTCCCGTGTTAGCTCATTTGAGTCTACCAGCAAGTTCAGGCAGTTAAATGCAATAAGGATTTTCTCCTTTTCAAAAAGGAGGTAGCTGCGACTCAGGGTCATGAAGGCTGTGTAATTTGCCCCAAGATCACTTTACTAATAAATGCAGAACCAGCTCTAAGAACTGCTCTGTAGCTATAATCTCAATTTCTTCATATGTCAAATATTAATAATAGCTACCTCACAGGATTACTGTAAGGACAAATCAATTAATATACATAAAATGTCTGAAATGGTTTCTGCTTCATAGTGTTGTTGTTGTTGTTATCATTATTTCTAAGTATTATCACCACCACCACCTAGGACAGCCAATTCTCCAAATCTAAAGCTTTTTTCCCTTTATCCTGCTGCAGCTTTACAAAGATTGTTCAAGAACAGCTTCATCTAATCTTGAGTAAGTCTGGCCCATGTCCTATAATTTATCTATGAACACAGAACTCACTAGGCTCTCTATCTTGCCACTCCACAAATTTCTCTATACCTGCGTACACACAGAGAAATACACCTACCATCTTTTCTGCAAGTCTTTTTCTAGTCTCAGGACCTCTGATGTCACTTACACTATGTTAGCCACCATTCTGTTGCTTGCCCTGCTGCTTATAGCCAACTCTTCCTTCAATTACCATTTCATAGGTATTTTATCGTTGCCAAGCCTCCTTATACTAGGTACAGCGCAAAACAATCTCTGTCCTCTATTATGTATCAAATAAGAAGTGCAGGAACTAAAGGCATAGTGAAAGTTCAAAGGTACCAGAAAATAACTGATGGTAGGACAAAAAAAATCTCAAAGAAGGTAATGCTGAAATGAGTTTTATAGTAACTGAAGTTCTTTCTACAAACAAGGGGAGAGCAAACATTTCAATCCAAGAGAAAAGTATATACATAATGATGCAAGACATCATATAGAGTATGACAATCACACATCGCCACCAAGTAGGAGCTATATGTTCATTGTTGTGACACAAAAAGGAATATACATTTTCCTGGTTTCTTCTCCCAAAAAGCTTCAAAACACCTTGGAATTTTCTCATTAATATTCTTGAGTGGTAGCTGTGAGGGCAGTGCCTGTTTTGTTATTCATAACAAGCTCTTTTCAACCATACATGAGTTTATGCTAATGAGATGACTCTTGGTGGGCCCCTAGACAGTGTAAGATGGTGAGCCCCTGATGGTTAGAAAGATTGAGACATGAGTAGAGGACCAAAATTTTAGCCTCATCTTCCAACCTTTGGTAAGAGGAGAGGGCTGGAGATTGAATTGATCACAGATGGCCAATGACATATATTAAAGAAACCTTCTAAAAAAAAACTCCTCCAATGTTTTTAGAGAGCTTCCTACTGCTCAGCTTCAGGGTGGCAAACACAGTGAGGTGCTGGGAAGATGGCACACTTGGAGAGAGCATGGAAGCTCTTGGTGCACACAAGTACATCCCAAAACCTTGCCCGATGTATGCCTTTAATTAAGCTATAGATAATAAAGTGGTAAGCATAAGTAAACTCTTTTTCTGAAGTTTTTTGTTTTGGTATCAGGGATTGAACCCAAGAGTGCTTGACCACTGAGCCACATCCCCAGTCCTTTTTTTATTCTGAGACAGGGTCTTTCTAATTTGCTTAAAATCTCACTAAGTTGGTGAGGTTGGCCCTGAACTTTCCATCTTCTTACTTCAGCCTCCTGAGTCACTGGGATTACAGGCATGTGCCACTGCGCCTAAGCTCTTTTTCCTGAATTCTGTGAGCTATTCTGGCAAACCCAAAGAGGGGATTGTAGGAAATACCCCCAACTATATTCATAGCTAACAGGTCAGAAATATGGGTAGACTGGACTTGTGATTGAAGGCAGTCTTGTGGGACTAAGTCCTTAAACTGTGGGATTTGTGCTAACTCCAAGTAGTTAAGTGTCAAATTGAATTAAATTATAGGATATCCAGTTGGCATCCAGAGAGTTGGAGAATTGGCTGTTGTGGGGAAAAGCCCATACATTTGGAGTCGGGAGTGTTGTGAGCACAGGAAGAGAAATACAGTGGGAGAAAGAAAGAACCAGAAGAAATGAGGCTAGAAAAACAGGGATAGTCCTTGAATGTCAAGACAAGAAAACTTCTGGCTTCCTCAGCTTTTTAGCAACCATAGACAGGAGACTCAACGGCATCTCCCACCTTTTTGAGCCCATATTGCCTTGGGGGTGACTGGCTTCTGGGATAGTAAACATCAAGTCTGCCTTTCATTCTAAGAGGCAATCTGATTCCCTAGGTATGCTTACAGGGTACCAACTTTAAATGCAAAAATCCTTTAACAACTGTTTTCTCTCTCCTCTCTCTTCCCCCTCCTTCTAAAGAAGAGCTATTTTATCCCTATTCTCATTTCTGCCCCACTCTGAGCCCTACGTTTCAGTGCCAATGCTTTTACACAAATCCAGCTTCACATCTTGAGTGAAATATAATTTCATAGGAATGTAATTCTGGAATGATCTCATTGAAAAAGCACATCCAGCAAAGGCCATGAGCAAATTTCGAGCCAGCCCATTCACACTCAGAGCCAAGAAGATTGCAGACCCCTTTCCCTTAAATGGAGAATGTGCCTGGGACCCAAAGCAAAGCAAAGCGGCTGCCAGTGGTTATTACCCTATCCACAGCCTGCCTAAAGACAGAGACTTGGGTTCAAAACAGCACCAACCACCTTGAAGCACCATGGCACCATTCAAGGACAGACTCAAGACAGCATTCAGCAAACAAGCCTCATGACATAGATGTTCATGTCCCTCTAGTTCTAGGCCATCAAACACCAACTGAAAACATGAACGCTCCCGTGTAAGAGTCACCTCAGATAACAGAGTGTGCCCAAGTTAGGTTGCAAAAGACTCTTCTCACAGTTACCTGTCTTCCCTAACTCTCTGAAATTCCTACTGCTCAGAGTCAGAAAGTAGGGTATTTGACTTTGAAACTCCATGGCAAAGCGGATCTAGCTCAGTCCAGCAGAGCTGACTGAGAAACTGGGAAAGAAATAATAACTGAGCAACTGGGAAAGAAATAATACACTCTGATGGATTCTCAAAAAACCCTAGCTGAAAACTCGCCAAGCTGGAAAAAATGTTCTCATTTCAAATCTGTTCCCCACCCCCAATGAATCCTCATAAAATGGACCAGAAAAGGGGGGAAAAAATTAACATCTTATAGGATTTATGGGAACTCTCTGTAGTATCTTTGCAATTTTTCTGAAAATCTAAAAATATTCTAAAACAAAGTTTATTGAAAATAATTGCTTGTTAAATTTTTTTCTTCTGTTAAGAATAATGGGGAAAGAATGATCTTTGAGTATGGAATTTGAAGTTTAAAACAGCCTCTAGTAGCTATTAAGGTTGGGATGAGTTATCTAATCTTTCTAAGCTTTAGTTTCCTCATCTGTAAACTGGTGATGACAGTTCAACAACAAAGTGTTTTTGTATAGATTAAATAAGATACTATACTGCATAGAAAGAACTTCCTGTTACTAAGTGTTTTCTTTCTGGACAGCAGCAATTTTCAGTTCAGTTAGCTTTTACCTTGGGTTCTTGACAGTTTCAGGTGGAGGCCTCACCTTGCTTCCCACGGCTACCTGCCTTTATAATTTATAGTCTCTTTCACATATAGCATGACCTTGAAGCACAAAGCAGAGCAATCACCAAAAGGCTAAATAAAGGAAGTCTCACAGCAAGTTCCAACTGGTGGAAGCACACCTTTGTTGACAGAAACATGTTCTTCCTGATTTCCTTTCCTCTGTTAGCATCCAACATTACTACCACTAGCTGAATTATTTCCCAAAGGTTCAGCACAGGTCAATCTGAAGGATATCCCAAAGTTAAGAGAGCTGGAGTTCTGGTAGGATTAGCGGGGGGGGGGGGGGGGGGGGGGCAGGAGTAAGAAGGGGAAGTAAGCTCTCAACGCTGCCACAAAAGGTTCTTCACCCCCTGGTAGCTCCACTAAGCCCAGCAGTACTCCATACCTCTGCCCACATCCGGCTCCCCCTACCCTGGACCCACATGAAGCCAGACTAATAAATTAAAAATCTACCAAGTCAATGGGCATAGCAAGGTCCCCAAAGCCAACAAATAAGTCCCCAGTAAAGTTGCCCTGGTGGAGCCAGAGTCTTGAATCTCAGCCACCCTAATTTTCACTCCATGATGGTGGTATTCTCTTTTTCCCTGGGCAGGCCAAGGTGAATGGACGTCTAAGAACCTCATCCTCGTCTTATAAGTCAATGGGCAAGAGGCCAAGGAAAGAATCAGATTTAAAAAGTAAGTCTCTGGTGTCATGTTATCTCCATGAAAAATCATTCACAGGGATGTCAGTACTTTAAAAACTCACCCGAAACAAGGAGAAGCCAATCTCACCCAGAAAATTTAGTGTCCAAATAAGGGAGCAGTCAGTACTAAAACAGTTAGCGTGTTCCAACTGTGAAAAGCTTGTGAGTGAAGCAGTTCCCAGGCTTAGGATTCCACTGACAGATTGTAACCCCTCCAAGCACTAATGAGCACATTCTAGTGGCTAATTTCTCTGACCTTCCAGATGGCTGGATTGGGGACACACCCCATCTGAGGCCCAAGGACATTAGTTTCTGGTGGGGGAATAAGCAAAACCTCAGCAGCCCCAACCATGCCAGATAACAGCCCCAGCAAATTCAAGGACAAGTTTTAGGAAGAAGATGTCCTTGGAGCCATTTCTTCTTTAACCAAATAAAAGCCAAATATAGCCAAATATGAAGAAACTAATTATGCTGTCTTGCAATTTTTCTCTAGCATCTCACCTCATACTTAGTTTACTGCAATAGTCTCTGGTTATATAGAAAGCATTTTGTTGGGTGCCAGCTCACAGGAGGCACTTAAATAAAATGTTAAGTATTACCATTATATTACTATTTCTACTTTATTCTTCTATCTCCAGTCCTCCTGCTCATAAACAACTAAGTAAGCATCCTAGAATATCAATATCATCATGGCATTCTGGGCTTCTAACTGCCCATCACCAGACCCAGATTTCTCCAGTTTCAACAAAACTCCCTTCCCTCTTTTCTGTTTCTGGCCATCTTCTGGTCTACCGCCTTACCCCATTCCCTTCCCCATAGATTTACACAGACAAACATACATCACAAATGCACTTCCCCACAGGATACCTCCTGCTCCAAACGTGCATTTCTGCCTTATGTTACTGTGCCCAAAACACTGCCAGCCTGAAGTGTCTCCTACTTCCTCTCTGCTTGCCCAAATTCCATTCATGCCCCAGGGCCCAATCCAAGGTCTCTCTTCACTCAGGCTAGGAAACCATTTGATTCACAATGATCAAGCACCTCTTCTGTGGCAGGTGCTAAGCCAGTCAAGAGGACACAATAAGGAAAACAGCAAAGTCCTATACACTGCTGACTTGTGGGAGGGGCTTCAACATGAATTTGCCTGCTCACCTGAATCATACAGGCAGGAAAGTCGATAATCAGACCTTACAGGCAGCTTACTATGATACTTGTAGGGACTAAGGTTGAGGACAGGGCATGAAATCCAGTTGGATGAGGTCATCTTGTGTCATCTTCTGCCTTTCCAAGAAGCCACCAGGCCCTGGTGGTTTAGAATATATGGTATTTGAAGAACCACCATTCTCTCTGATAAAGCATGCACCCTGCCCTGCTTTGGAGTCTTATCAGCTTCAGAGCTAGGCTGGGGCCAGTATCATTCAGTAATAGCCCAAGCAACCATCCCTCCTTAGGACCAGGCATAGGGCTTCACACCCTTGTCCTAAGACAGGGAACAGAGACAGAATGACCAATGTTCTCTCTGGGGGTTCCCAGCCTTCGTGCCACTGTGACTACAGAGATGATGGGGGTCATATCACATGGGAGACAACCCCCTAAGGCCTCTACAGGATAATGTGCAGTTCTTGGATTCTAATAGTAACCCCACCCTTCTCTCTCCTAGCAAGAAAGCTTCCCAGAACATGAGTCAGACTGCTATCAATTTGGTGATGATTTTGCGTACTTAAAACATAAAAATAGCTAAACATTACTTGTACACTGGTCCTTTAACTCCATTAGTAATGACATGTGATACGTGCCTCACATAGTCCCAAGCCACCAGTCAGAGTAGCTGCTGTCATCTGACACTGTGCCCACTGACAGCCAAGAGAGCTGCCAGATAAAAATGACACCTTAAGATAGGTTTGTCAGCCTAACCCCAAAGGATAGACCTAATCCATTTTCCCTACCTATGGGAGACAAATGTTGCTACATCAATGCCTGGACAAAAAAGGCCCACACATTTCCATATCTTAACCTCACGCTGAAATAGTCTTATGCTTTTGAAAGACTGAAACTATTATTGCCTTGTGCTGATAGGCAAGACATCCCTTAGGCCTGTCACACATGGTCCAAGAAAGCAGTGAGATGTCAAAGAGAGCACAGTCAAGAACTACTTCAATACCTACACCCTCAGATAATCATCCCGTGTGTCAGAAACTCTGGACCAAGTACTTAAAACTATGCATGAATTTTATTCTAAAGTTCATAAAGATTCAGGTACTGTCTTTCCCCAGAATCACAGAACCAGAATAACCTCTCTACATATAACCACAGATTCCTGTTTGGCCTAGAGAAGAAGGAAGGAGGAACGTCTAATGTACCTCTACTTAAAATTCCAGCAACAGAGACTCCTAGTCTTCCTCATCACCCATCCTCATGGCAATCTGTCTATACTTAAGCCCCTAAATAAGCACTAAGTGTTCAGCTTTCTGCTACTAAAACCCACCTTGAGAGAGGCTGAATCAGTCTCACTCTACACTAAGGAAGCTCGTACCTTCCTAGAGTTTACCCAAAATAACAAGCTCATGTTAGGGGTAAAGACCTAGTTGGTTTTTTTCTTTGTTGGGGGGCAGAGGGTCCTGCAGATTAAACCCGGGGTGCTTTACCACTGAGCTACTTCCTCAGCCCCTTTTATTTATTTATTTACTTACTTTTTTTTTTTTTTGAGACAGGATCTTGCTAAGTTGCTTAGGGCCTTGCAATCCTCCTGCCTCAGCCTCCTGAGTCACTGGGACAACAGGCCTAAGCCACAATGTCTGGCCTTAGGTGGCTTTTATAAGTCAGGTCAGTTGGTAAGGCCACAGCTGCTGCTGATCCACATACACCACATGCAAGCACTTTCAGAGATCAGTAAGTAAAGCCTTAAAGAAAGAGTAGGGCAGAAGAAAGAAGTTGCCATCTACCTCAAAGGAGTGTCAGTCTGCATAAAGATCTGCATCCAACTATAACAAGTCTTTGAAGCCTGAAGCATTTAGACCTCTCCTACTTAACTGCCTTCAGAGGGTCCTCCCACATAGCTTGCACTATTGGTCAATCCGTCACCAAACTACGACACCCTAAGCACCTTCTCAGACCCAGCTACTCATTTTCAGTCCCTGTCCACTCCAGTTCCTCCCCTTGCTTCTGACAACTCAAATTTTCAGTCTGCACATATGTGTCTATGTGCCTGTGTGTCTGTGTTTTATTTATACTAACCATCTCTGTTGTTAGCAACAGAAACAAAGTACTTTAAAGCAGAAAAGGCAAGTCTGCCAACTGGCTTGCTGTTCCTGGTCCTGCTTCCAGCTCAGGAAAGAGGCTGGTGAAGGATCTTTCCAGCCTCAATCGACCATGTGTGCCGAGAGCTCCTATGTCCTAGGGGGCCAGGCGGTATGGTGCCAGTAAGTCACTGTTGAGCAGGACCCCAACGATCACACCCCACTCTTCTTCCCTGTATGTAGTTCATGCCCTGACACCTCATTCTCTCACCTGCATGGACCCTGGCTACTGTAGAAGGCAGAGCTTCAAGTGGCTGGAATTCAGGAAACCAACTCTCCTCCTTTGGACATTGGGAGACTGAAAGATGAACAAGCACGGCCTCCCCAGACAAATTCTGGAGAACCAACCAAGGCTATTTTACTTTCATGTAATTTCCCATCTTCAGTTTATTTGCTGCAGATCATCCCATGTTCCAACATTTGGCTCTTAATAACACCAACAGGAATTATTTAATCACTACTTTACTTTCATCAGAGAGTCAAAACTGAAGTGACTCTTGTATTCAAGAAGCTCACAGGTTAAGGCAGGGAAACAAGACACAATAGCAAACAATCCATGTGGGGGATACTGACTAAAAGCACCCTATAACCCAAGTGGGGTGCCAGGGATAGAACAGCTCAAGGTAGAATTTCTGTAGGAAAGGGAAATAAGCCTGGCCTTACAGCACAACAGTAGACAAACAAAATGAGACAGAAGCTTAGCTGAAAATAGATCAAGAAGAAAGACAGAAATGTCATATTAGCGGCCTTCAAAATCAAATTCAGGATCTTAGTTTTTCTCTCTAGGGAATCACAGAAATTTTCTGAGAAAGGAATGATGGGCCAGGGACTGTACTTAAGCAGTATTCAAGTCTACAGGCTTCAACAGAATAATCTGATCATGATTAGGAAGAAAAAGGGAGAGAAAAAAGTGAGGTAATCAACAAGTACATGACAGAAATTCTCCTCTTTTGAGGTTCAAGCTAAACCGAAAAATAAGTCAACAGTTCGCAGAACAGGTAAGCAGCTATCCATGCAGGAAGGGAGTTGTAGAACCAGCTGTTGGGAGAGTCAAAGAAGGAATGGGAGGTATACATGAACAGGGGATGGGAGGGAAGGGAATTCCAGTGGATACTGAAAGTGGAACTGCTTCAAGCGATGAAGCCAAAGGTATGACCATGCTGCAGGTACCTTAAGTGTAATGAAAATAAAGTCCTTAGAGCTTAAAAAAAAAAAAAAAAAAAATCTAGGGGATTGTGAGTCCAGAGCATTGAAGGATTCCATTTTTAGTGTGAATCCCCATGTCCTAATTATGCCAAAAAGGGGACACACAAAGAAGATTGAAAGCAATGAATGCGAAGTGAAAAGGTAGGTAAAAGCAGCAAGAATGAGGAAAGGTGATATAAGTGAAGGGAAGGACTAACTTCTCATGGGAAAGGTTGTCAGGAAGGACTTGGGAACCATGTCAGGGAGCACAGAGTGAGAGTCAAGGGAGGAGAAGAAGTGGCTTCGTTGGAGAAAATCACAAGACAAGTGAGTCACAGGGAAAAGCCAGCTCTCAACTATAATAAAGAGGCAGGACTGCTCAAGAGAAAAGGTAAAAAACAATTGGCAATACCACTTTTTGTTTATTACACTGGACAAGATGATAAAGATACTGTCAGATTTACTGCAGACCAGTACAATTTTTTCTGGAGGACAATACAGAAATACAAACACAAACACACAGTCATGTGTCACTTAATGACAGGAATACGTTTTGAGAAATGCATTGTTGGGTGATTTTGTCATTGTCATGTCAACATCATAGAATATACTGACACAAACTAAGATGGCTATCTATCACTAGCCAGTACAATCTTTTTTAAATTTTTTTTTTATTTTTTAGGTGCAGATGGACACAACACAATGCCTTTATTTTTATGTGGTGCTGAGGATCGAACCCAGGTCCCGCCCGTGCTAGGCGAGTGCTCTACAACTGAGCCACAATCCCAGCCCTAGCCAGTATAATCTTATGGGACCACCATCATATACATAGTTCCTTATTAACTAAAATATTGTTTTGCAGCTCATGACTGTGTATATCAAAAGCTCTAAAAAAATACATGCTTACAATGGCATCCTATACCAAGTTAAAACACAAACCATAGACAAAAAGAAGAATCTTAGATCCTACTATAGCAATTCCATTTCTAGGTAGCTAGCATACATAAGCTCTTGCACAGTCCTAATACAAGGATGCTCATTATAATAATCTATAATACACAAAAGTTAGAACAACTTTTTTTTCTTTTTAGTTCTGTGAATTGAACCCAGGGGCCTCTACCTCTGAATTCCATCCCCTGCCCTTAGTTATCTACATTTGATAAAAAAAAAAAAAATCATTAAGCTCAGCACAGTGGTTCATGCCTATAATCCCAGCTAACTGGTAGGCTGAAGTAGGAGTATCACATATTCAAAGCCATCCAAGACAACTTATCAAGATCCTATCCAAAAATAAAAAGGGCTGGGGATATAGCTCTGTTGTTGAGTATCCCTAGGTTCAATCCCCAGTACCAAAAAAAAAAAAAAAAAAAAAATTAATGTTACGTACCATTTGAACCAGTTAATCCCATTTTCAGAAACATTTAGAAATAACTATCCTGAAGTTACACAAGTAGGCACAGCTATATTTATATAAAGACATTTACTTCTCAGCCTTGAATAACAAAATAACAGAAATAACCCAAAAGACTATCATCAGGAGATCAGTTAAATAAATAATCATTCATTCATATAATGGAATTACATGCAGCAATCAACATTATAAAGTAGCTCTATATATTCTCTTTGTGGAATATATTCAAGAAAAAGTGTTAGTCAAAAAACTAGGGGGTGGGAGAGCTAGGAATATGGCTCAGTAGTTAAGTGCCTGTGGGTTCCACCCCTGGAACCAAAAAAAATAAAAAATAAAAAAAGTAGGCTACAACACATAAGTACAGAATGATGCCATATTTGAAAAAACTATATATAAACAACATATATGAAAGAAATCCAAAAGAAAAACATATACCAAAAAATTAACAAATTATGTGATTTTTACCTTCTTCTTAATATTTGTGTTATTTATTGTCCCTATATTCTTCGATGAACACGTACTGCTTTTATTATTTAAAAAAAATCAATAAAGTTCAAAAAGAAAAAGTAAAGAAAAGGAAATAACGACAAACTGTTCTGCCAATAGCCGATGTGTTTTACCTGGAATCATGAAAAATATTAGAGGAAAAAGAAAAATGCTGTAGACAGAACTGTAACAAAACCTCTACAAAAATGAGAGTTGGGAGGAAGAGCAAGGCTTAAAGGTTTCATCTAGGTTAAGAATTTTCAGTAACAAGAATGAAGAAGGTAGGAGGTTGACTGGAAGAGCTGCTCATGACTGAACAGCAAGGTACAAGACAGAGAAAATGGCACAGTTCCCCAAAATTTTATATTAATTAACGCTCCACTTCACAGACTCTGAACCTGACATGGAGCTCAGCTCTTTCTGGAGTAGTGGAAAGAAAGCTGTTTGTAAATACCCCATAAAGCCTAAGACTGAGCCATCTGTGACAAGGAGGCTGACCCAGAAAACAAAAGCAAAAGCCTCAAAGTGGCCTGGGTCAAGTCTGCACAGTGAGCAACTCTATATCTCTACAATTAATGATAAAGACTAGAGAAGCTCAAGGAACACAGTGAAGAAGGCTGATGAGCCAGATGGTAACCACAAGCCAGGCTAGCATTTAGGCAAATGTGAAATATGTAAAACCTAAACTTAGGAAGTACTAGCTGTGGGGCATCTGAGAACTAGGACAGAATGTATCTGCATGTATGTCCTCCTTCTATGTATGGTACCCCCTAATACAAGCCCACAGAGGGTAGACTAGTTGTTAAGAAACCACAGGAAGGTCAATCACCCCAGATGCCTCCGATGTCCACTGAAATAAAGCCAACCTTCTACTTTCAAGACTGTGCATCTTGTCCAGGGAGCCAGAAAAGGAAATAACGACAAACTGTTCTGCCAATAGCCGATGTGTTTTACCTGGAATCATGAAAAATATTAGAGGAAAAAGAAAAATGCCGTAGACATTTTTTCCTATACTCAGCTTCATCCCCAAGTCCCAAAACCTGAATATGCCCTATGACAATGAAAAACCAACAGCATCTTTTTCTTACATTAAAAACTGATATAGATCATGGCAGTTTTTCCAGTTTCCTGGAATCACTGCTGCAAAGAGGAAACAGCACAAGAAAAAACAAAAAAGACATGCAAATTCTTCTGTGGCTCAAATCCCCCCTTCATGCTATCTAAAAGGGATGACATAGACAAAGTAGTACCTGGTATGCTGAGAGGTAGTCACCTGCCTGCCTTGTTTTATAGCCTCTGGAATAATCACCCTTTCCCATTTAGGGCCTCTCCCTGGTCACTATAATCTCATGATTTATTTGTGATGAGGGTTTTGTTCAGCAAATGCCCCAGGCTTGGGCTGGATTACTTCCAGATCCAAAAGAGTTACAAAGATAAAGAAAAGGGCAATCTCTGCCTACCTTCTATGATCCAAGAGATGGCAGAAAAGAGGAGAGACATGCAAAGGGCTTATTCACCTGTTCTCTCATCACTGAGTCAACCTCCTGCTGGTAAATGGAGGAAAAGCCCAATACTTGGTACTTGAGAGGGAATCAAATATTAGGTCAATCCCCTTCCCTCCCAGAGCTATAATAAGGGTGAAATAAAATAATGTTTTAATATAAGCAACAACAGAAGTTATATGGCTCTAACTTGCTGGTAGAAAGTCAATTCTTTTGTTACCCAAAGTCTACAAATCTGCCTTTAGTTGGAAATACAGAGTAGAGAGCATAGCATGTAGAACTCAGGGCCTTGAATTACCACCAAACTCTTTAAGAAATTCCAGCAGAAAGAGAAGATATTTAAAGATGACCATCTAAAGGGGGGGAATATATATCTGTGTCCCCTGGGTATTTTAAACTTCATTTTTCTATCAGATCACCAAAGAGTCACATAGATGCCATTAGCCCAGCTTCTTATACAATAATTTTCACCAAGCTGCAATTTTATGTAATACATTTGAATTTTATCAGCAACCTCTATAAGACTGTATAGGGAATCAACACTTCGAAGCATTCGTTGTAAAAATGGTAAGAAAATGGCTGTGGTTGTAAAAACAAGAAAACAAAATGTACATTTTTGTTAATAAAAAGAATATCTAATATTGTCGTTCAACATCACCTTAGATATCCAAATAAATTTCACTAAAATATAAAACTTAAAAAAAAAAAATCTTGGGGCTGGGGATGTGGCTCAAGCGGTAGCGCACTCCCCCGGCATGGGTGCGGCCCGGGTTCGATCCTCAGCACCACATACCAACAAAGATGTTGTGTCTGCCGAAAACTAAAATGTAAATAAAATATTAAAAATAAATAAAAAAAAAATCTTTACCCGCCTTGAGAGACTGATTCCACAGACTATAAGGAAGTCAGGGTGGAAAGTCTTTCACAGCATCCACAATGATGAATAAAACCCAGACATTTGCATGCTCTTCTTTTCCTTGGTGCCCGTTACCTATTACTCTGTTATTAACAGGATTAGGGCCTCCCTTAACCAGTCATCTACTGAGTGCCAAGCATTGTTCCCATGTGTTAATTATGTTGATTCATTTAATACTCTGAAACAATCCTATGAGGTCAATGTTTCTTATTCTATTTTACCAAAATAAGAAACCAAAGCCCAAAGCTGTATAGCTAGTAAAAGGAGAAGCCAGAATTCAAAATTCTCCTTCCTTCTACAATCCTATGGAATGTACAGGGGGTGTTGTTTTTATTATGTCTTCTGTAGCTAGCCACATCAATTCCTCTTCTGGAAAGACAGAATATAAATCTGAAGAAATACTGTATGTGAAAATATTCTATATGTTTTAAGGTAGTATTCGTAAATAAATCGCAACCTTGTCCTTCAGGAAAAGATGGATAAAGCAGAGCTGACATTACCACTACACACACATGCATGTGGGCAAAGCCAGCAGGCAATGAACTCCAAACAGCTAAATAGAAAAACTTTTCTCTCATATCAAAATTCATAAAGCGACATGGATCAGTTGCTCCTCTAAACAGAGGTGTTTGGCAAGTGAGAATCATCCTGCCTGGACTCAGGTTCCTTCGCATTACCATCAAGGAGATCTGGTATCTGGCAGGTGGGCCTTCCTTTTTCCCAGCTCCCTTTTCATTGCTTCTCCTTCAATGATGACCATCCTCAAAGCATTCTTCTAAGAAATATTAACTTTGAGAAGAGGAATTCCATTTCAGGTTTTTATGTCTACTTCATCCACAAATCTAAGACTTTAAATCTAAGTTCTCTAAAACTCTGAAACCTACTACATGTTTCTTTCCTATAAGCTTGAAAACTACTATTTAGGAGATACATTTCTTCCCTGGTACTTTAGACACAAAGCTGGGTTCAGAAAAAGGGTCGCTACACCTCCAGTCCAGGACTTCACTGGTTTTCCAGAAATTTAGTAGACAGTGGTCATCAGCAGCAAGAAAATGCTGAAAGTTACTTTATCCAGAGGGACAAGCACTCCCTTTACAGACCACCCCCCCATCCAAACCCTGTAAGCAGAGTGTAAAGAACATAACAGAAATTCTGGCAAAGATTGGCTAGTAACACAAACCCCAATCAAAAACACATCAGGGCCACTACACAAAGCAATTCCTCAGAGATAAAGCAGTGAGCAGGGGCTGCCTGGCCAACCTCCCTAACGCTGGCAATACTTAGGTGACTGAGTGTATTTCCTCTAAAGGTCTCCTGCTTCAACTCCCACTCACATACCACAACTCTTCGCCTTCTCCCTACTGACCCTCTTCCCTTTTAGTTTTGCCCCATCCCAATGAGTAGACAGCAATGTCATAGAGCACAACAGATTTGACAGCTATGCAAAATCCTATTTTGTTATTTTCTCACTTTGTGTTCTCTTGCCACTGAACAGGTTTCTAACCTTCGACAGTGCCCCAGCTTGGCTTTTAGGCAGCTACATCATCCTTTCAAACTCCCAAAAGAATCACACACCATCTGTCCTAAAATACAGGCTCTCTGACAGCTTGTTCTTTATACTGGTAACTTCAATACCTATAACCATTTAGAAACCCTGGTCTCACGACTGACTCCCTGACTTCAATTTTACTTCCACTTTAGTCATGTACAAATCTTGGACCATATCATTTCAGACTATAGATCTCTAAAATCCTTCCATGTGGCCATTATTTTCCTTCCTGCCTATCTCTGGGCCTTCTTAATACCCAGCAGTTGCTCTTTTATCTTAGCCAGATCTCTGCTGCCCTCAGTCCTTCCCCTTTTTCCTCAGCTTATATCAGCCATCTCCTGGCCTTTCCTTTCTGTCCATCCAGGCTAGAATCTATCGCCTCTCCCTCTTTCCTTCTACTCTATGAACCTAAAAAGCCCTGACTCTGAATCAGTCCAATCACTGATTTTCTGTTCCTTTGTCATTGCAACTAAAAATTGCTGACCAGAAATCAACATGTCTAAACACATCTGAATGGTCTCTTAGAGATATTCTAAAGTATTTACGGATGAAATTATACAATGCCTGGACTTTGCTTCAAAAAAGCCGGTGAAGAAGGTGGAGTAGTAGACAAAAACAGAAATAAAATAAACTAATACATATGTTGATAATAGTAGAAGCCAAATGGTGAATAAAAGGGTGTTTATCATCTCCTTTTTCTGCTGTTAAGTATGTTTGACATTTTCCATAATAAAAAGCTTAAAAAATAAAAGCACTTAAGTGAAAAATTAATGGGAATAGTGCCAAAAGTCACCCATAGGTTGCCTGCTAGTCACAAAATGAAAACTATAATTTTGCAATGAGAAATTTGGCTGGATTACTTTAACCAGTAACCACATTTAGCATCAAGAATAGAGAGAAGGGGCTGGAGTTGTCGCTCAGCAGTCGAGTGCTTGCAGAATATATGTGAGGCACTGGGTTTTATCCTCAGCACCACATAAAAAAATAAATAAACTGGAGGTATTGTGTCCATCTAGAACTAAAAACATATTAAAAAAATAGAGAACCAGAAATTATGTGCCTCTGACCCACTGCATCATCTATAAAGAGTTTTTTCTGAAAATGTTTAACCTCAATCCAATCAAGCCTCTCTATCTAATTTACAGTTTATAGAAAACATGAGGGGCAGTTGGGGGGGCGGGGGAACAACCTGAACAACATCCAAAGAATGATCAGACAAATCCATAAAGTGAAAAGTGAATTTGTTAAAAAATAAAAAGGAATGTCCAAAACTAAGCTCATCACTCCCCCCTCCTCCAGTTTTTCCACAAAGTCACCCAAGTTTCTACAAGTCATCCCTGCCTTTTCGTTCTCCTTCTGCTCTAGTTCAATCTATCACCAAGTACTGCAAATTCTCTTCTCGATGACTTAGTCTCGCCTTCATTCCCTGCCACTCTTTACCTCAGACTTGACCGTCAATAAGACTTGACTTGCTGCAACAATCTTCTAAAAATCATCTCTTTGCTCCAGTTTTACTTTCTTCACTCTACTCCTACCCTTTTTTCTTTGCATCTTTCTAAAAATGCATATTTAACCATATCGGTGTTAAAAAATTTTTAGCAGCTCCACTGCCCCAGCAGGTTTCCCAAAATGTGAGGAACTACCTGGCACTCAACATATGACATGGTACATCACACACAGCATTAAGTGGCAGGAACCACAACACAATAAGTCATTCACTTTCCAATTCTCCAAACCTTTTCATTAGGTTAAGGAGAAAGTCTCTACTTGCTGCCATCTTTATCTTCTGAACACTTGATAATCTCTTAATGAGAGGGGACTTTCACTGGCAGCAGTTTTTGCTAAGATTTTTAAACTATTTTTTGTTTTCGTTGTATTTACTATAAAGGTTACCTTCTGTAATACTAATTCTTCACTTTAAGAAAGTGAGATAATGTTTCCTTTTAAAATAAATTTAAGCTGGAAAAGTGAAGGGATTTAATTATTATGTAAACAATACTTCAGGTATTATTAAGAACCTTTGGTAATATTTTGAAGATGGTGAACCATGAATTAAATCTAAAAAAAACACAACACTGTCCTATAGCTTAAAATTAAAATTTCTCTGTATGGTTATGGTAATTTCAAAAAAGTCATCAAAATGATATTCCTCTCTCCTTGAACTAGGCAGGCCTTTGTCACTACCTCAAGGAACACAATGTGGTCTATGTGTGTAACTTCCAACACTAGGGGAAATAAAAGCCAAGCAACCTCTGCCGGTGTCTCTAGGGGCATTTGCTCTCAGGTTGTGAGCCACCTCATAATAACTCAAGTAGCCCTGATGCTGCTAAGCAAGGGACCATGTGGAGCAATAACTACCGGGGTGGGCGGTGGTGAGAGAAAGAAAATTCTGAGAGAAAAGAAAGAGCAAGCAAGTGAACTGAGGACCCCCAGAGGCTCCAACATTCCCAGTTCACTTGCCACTCATGGAGGTCTACAAGCATTCAGATAACTGCAGCCCCAACCTAACCAACTAAAACTACATGACAGGACCCCAAGCAAGCCACCCAGAACCAAGAGATAATAGTAAAACAATTGCCAATATGTTTGGGGGTAGGGTTTGGTAGGCAGGACACTGGTAGATCCAGCCTGTCAACAGCTCCCCCCTTGACTCTCATCTTGGCTCTCCTCACTCTGCCCTGACTGTTCAGAAGTTCCCTGCCCACCATGACTGAATCAACCCTTTCCTCCCAGGGCTGTGTCTGCAGTGGCCCAGATCCCACTGCAGTAAACTGGTCTTTGATATGCCTCGTCCACCAAACAATAATGTCTGGTGATGGACTGAATGTCACCATGCAGCTGTCCCTGAAGGGGCCTAATGAATGTGGATCTGAATCCTTTCTCCTTCTGCTTCCTTACTTAGCCCATTTCCTTAATATTTCTGTCTAAACTCCTGGCTAAAGGAGCAGAAATACTGCCAGCTCAGTTCTACTCTCCTCAAGTCTCTCAAATTCTGTCAGTTTCAGAATTCTATTTATACTCTGATTCTAAGGATTTCTCTTCTGGGTTCATAACCCTCAGGAAGGGCAACCCTAGGCTAACCCAGCACTAAAAGTTGCCTTTTAAAATACAGTCAGGCCACAGCCAGGCACAGTGGTGATAATATTACAGTCTCTGTAATACCAGAGACTCGAAAGGCTGAGGCAGGAAAGGAAGACTGCAAGTTCAAGGCCAACCTGGGCAACTTAGGGAGACTCTGTCTCAAAAATTTAAGAAGTTAGGGACATAGCACAGTGATAAGCACTCTGGGTTCAATCCCCAGTACTCCCCACCCCAAATAATAATAAAACAAAATACAGTTAAGTGAAACCCAATTAGTTTAATGTTATAAAGTCTTCAATAAACAGTATTCTTCTTTCTTTTCTCACTTCAAAAATCTGAAACTGACCAAATTATGCTATTACATGTATGAATATACCACAGTGAATTTCACCTTTATGTGTATTTTATAAAGCATCAATTTAAAAAATAATAATAAATAATATAAGGAGAACTGTAGACTAGAAGAAGGCAAACTGGAGGAGGGAGGAAAAGAAGAAGTACTAGGAACTGAAATGGAGCAAATCATAATCCATGCATGTATGATTAAGTCAAAATGAATCCCACTATTATGTATAACTATAATGTACTAATAAAAACACTTTATTTAAAATCTGCCTTGATCTATCCTCTAAGCAGCCACATTTCTTCACATCTTCCTGTTCTTCCCCTCTCATAGTCATACCTTTTCAGGGTCTTACTACTCCTTGGGACTTTGACCCACTGACAATTCTGTCACTATGTCCCTGGTGTTCACCTATGTTCCCACTTAAGCCAGGATGAGTTCATCAAACCAGGAATGATTTAAGAGAGTGGCCTATGTGTCACAATATCTAGGCCTAGTGTTAACACAACTCAATACAGGATTTACTTCACTGTGAAGCTCTTCCTAGGGAACTGATACAATGATTCCCCAACATTAAGAAAAGTATAACAAAAAATTCAACTCAAAAGCCATGAAGGGGGTAAAAAAAACATCATAAAGGAAAATATCATTCTTTTGCCTATATAAAAATTTAAAACATGTGAAATGCAAAGAATTGGCATAAACAAACTCAGAAAAAAATTTAACTGGGGGGAAAATATCAGTAACATATATGGCAGAGTCCTAATGTAATATGTATGTAAAATTTCTTACAAATCTACAAAATAATAATAACAATAATAACGACCAGGGGCTTGGAATGTAGCTCAGTAGCATAAAACTTGCTTAGCATGTGTGAGGCCCTGAGTTCAATCCCCAGCACCACCACCACCAACCCCGCCAAAAAAACCCAGAAAAATGAATGACATATTTGAGAGAAAAAAAAATTTGCAAAAGAACAGAAACAAGTGCCAATAAGAATTAAAACAGACAAAATTTCACTAATAATTCAAGAAATCCTAAATAAAGTAACAATAAGAAATGCTTTTTCACCTATCAGATTGGCAAAGCTTAAAAATATTTAGCTGGGCACAGTGGCACACACCTATAATCCTAGAAGCTCAGGAGGCAGAAAACCAGCCTCAGTAAATTATGAGGCCATGATCAACGTAGTGAGACCCTGTCTCAAATATTTTTTTTCAAAAGGGCTGGGGATGTGGCTCATTGTTTAAACTCTATAGGGTTCAATCCCTGGTACCAAAAAGAAAAATTTTAAATACTCATGTTGGCAAGGGTGTGCAGAAACAGACACCTTTATATACTGCTGATGAGAATTAAGTTGATGCAACTTCTTTGGCAAACAGTTTGGCAATATTTATTAACATTTTAAATGAGCAGACCCTTTGTTCATCAAATCTTCCCTTCTAGGAATTTTGCCTAAGGAAATGCAAGTACTAGAACACAAGGCAAAAACAGCTGTGTGCTGCTGTTCGTTGCAGCTCTTTTATAATAGGAAAAACTGGAAACAACTCAAATGTCCATCATTAGGGGTTTGGTTAAATAAATTATGATACATCCATCTGAAGAAACACAATGTGCTGTTCAAAGTAATGAATTAACATGGAAAAATACCCTCAGTAAATTGAAAAACACCCTTGGTAAAATTTTCAGAGTATGATCTTTCTTTACTGTATTAATACAAACCTTGCCACTTCAACCATTAAGTGTACATTTCTGCGACATTAATTACACTGACAGTGTCATGCAGCCTTCACCAGTGTTTCAAAAACCTTTTCATCACCCCCAAAACTGCAACCATTAAGCAATAATTCCCTATTCTCCCCTCTCCAAGCTCCAAGTAACAGAGAACTTTCTCTAGAAATTTGCCATTTCTAGATATTTTATTTCAGTTAGGCACAATGTTTTCAAGGTTCATTCATGTTGCATATCAAAATTTCATCCTTTTTATGGCCAAATAATATTCCATTATTTGTATGTATACACCACATTTTGGTTTTTTACACATCTAGAAGTAGAACAGTTTGGTTGTTTTCACTCTTTGGCTACTATGAATAATGCTACAGTGAAGACTGGCATCAGATATTTGAGTGTCTGTTTTCAATTCTTTGGGGTGCATAGCTAGGAGCAGAATCACTGAATCATAGAGCAATTTTAGATCATAGGGCAATTTTTAAAGCAGTGGCCAAACTGTTTTCCATAAAGCTGTACCTCTGACATTTCTACCCCTGAAGTGTCTGAGGGTTCTAACTTCTCTATATCCTCACCAATGTTTATTATTATTTTCCATTTTTATTAGAGTATGATTTTTTCTGTAAAAAATAATATATATAAATCTATCATTAAAAAATATAACAGTAATTCTATTTCTGGAGCATGGGTTTTCTAGAAGAGGCACATTTTCTACCTTCTGTATTTTCTTGTGGGTTGCTTTAATTACTTAAAAAAAAATGTGTTAGGAAAAAAACTTAGCCTGAGACAACTTCATGTTTTAGCTTGCTGAGCTGAGACACACTGTAGTGCTTGTGTTACTACACAGCAGAGCCCTAACCAGCACAAGTGGAAAGCCCTGAGTCCTAGCCCTCACTCTGCTATCATGAGCCCTTAGTTTTCTGAGGCCCCTGGGACTAGTTCCAAGTTCCCAACTAGTGTGCCAAGAATTGGTTACAACTGTGTGGATGTATGGACTCCTCCAATCCTGGGGGAGCATTGGGGATAGGAACCCTCCACGCTGGTTGTGCTGGTTGTCTCAGACTAGCAGCAGCTGCCTCCTTTATCCCGGTGTGTCTAACAATGTTTAGACGAGGCAACACTGGGTCAGGCAACCTTTAACACTCCTTCCTACATGGCGACAGAATTCTATAGTTACACTGGATAATGAGGGAAGCTAAAGAAAAGAAGAGCCAAGGGAAAAACCTGAGTCGCTCACCCCGAAGAGAAGAATGATGATCCTCCCCGCAAAGGGAGAAGCAAGACCAGGAAAAGATTAAATAGCTGAGAATGCCAAGGAAGCGAGGGCAGCTTATATTACTAACCCAAGGGTCTCACCTGAAGCTGCAGCCACTGAAGTAGAAGGCAAAGTGCAGTGCCTGGAGCCATGCTGCTCAGAGAGAAACATCCCAAAGTCCCCTGCTTGGGCAGCAACAAGTAGAAAACTTGACCTCTGTGGGAAGAGGCACTGAGGCCTGGGTAAGTGAACTCCTCTCTTCCAGGTGTTCTCAGCCTTTCAACAGCCAACTGTGGACTTTGCCCTTGAAATTCAACTCCTGAGCGAAAGAGATAATCTCCCTGGCATGTCCTGTGTAAACTTGGCTAATCAAAAGAACACAACTGAAATGTTGGGCTTGCTTTCAGTTCCTCAAACAGCCTTGCCAACCAGGAGGCTATGCTCAAGGACGGGGAACAAGAGGGGGGCACTTTTCATGGCACAAATGTCACCTATCCTAATGGTATAAAGTGCCCCACAATGGGTATTTTTCCAAAAATGTGAAAAGCAGCTGTTCAGAAATACACATCTGGTAACCTCGCCTGTAAGTGATGGGAAGAGTCACTATGAGTAAGGGCACAGACCTTCACCAGGCTTTGTGTTATAGGGCAAGCCACCCAACAACTGCTGAAGCGTAGACTCAACAGACATGAAATTCTAGGTTAGTAGAAGAACACCAATTAACATCTGGCTCTCAACCTCCTTTTGCCTCTTAGCTGCCAAGTCTCTTAAAGACTGGTTCTCAAAGTGAGGTTCCCAACCAACAGTAGCAGCATCAATTACAAATTTTCTTACTTTCATTTTCCTTCTCTTTTTTGGGGGACAGAGGGGCAGATTAGAGCCTCTCTATATTGGCAAAGCTAGCCTCAAACACTCGATCTTCCTGCCTCAGCCTCCCAAATAGCTGGGATTAGGCAATTAGGCTGGGGATGTGGCTCAGTGGTTAAGCTCTACGGGGGTTCAATCCCTGTGTCACAGACCACTGCATTTTCCAAATTTGTTAAAAACGTAAATTCTCAGGCTCCACTTCAGACTTATTAAATCAAAAACTAGCTCTCCAGGTTTGGTGCATATTCAAGTCTGAAAACCACTGTTCTAAGCCTCCAGGGAACTCTACAATCTGGAGTTCAGACCCCCACCCAATTTCCCTATCTTCTATTCCAAATGAAATTTGAGAGAATAAATATCACCTCTGTAGTGAAACCTAAAGAGATAAACTAGATTCCTTCCACTTCAGAGGTCTTACAGTCCTCCACATGGTCTTATAGCTTCTTTTCTACAAACCAAAACCTAATGTGTTCCTTTCCTTCCTTTCCTGTTTCCTTAAGTCCTGGATGATTCAGGCCCTTTTAAGTTCTGACCTCAGTCCATCTTTTCAGTCTCATCCCCTAACTAAAATCTTATGTCCCTGCTCATGGTAAGTCTGCTCAGTAAGTCAGTGTTAAAAAATAATCTGGGGCCTGGGGCTGTAGCTCAGTGGCAGAGCGCTTGCCTAGCATGTGTGAAGCACTTTGATCCTTAGTACCATATAAAAATAAATAAAATAATGTCTACAAGCAACTAAAACTTTAAAAAATAATAATAATAATAATCTGAAAAACACCCTCTCAAAGAATCTTCTAGCCACAGGTCTTTTCTTTCAGAAGCAAAGTAGTTAAAAAAAAAAAAAAAAAAAAAAAACAGAGATGGGGAGACAGGAAAGTAGAATTCAATTGCCAAATAAATTCCTCTCTGGGTCAAAAACCTATGCTAATTCAATCTCACCCTGCTCTGCTCTTCACAAATGATTCCATCTCAGCAGCCTCACAGATCTCTTGAACACCAAGGAATAAGAATGTATAAATAAATGCCTTGCACATTTTCATTTCAGAAACGTGAACCCTGATTTACAGGATCAGTCCCTTTAGAAAAAGAAGTATCTACTATAGAAACTAGTTAGTGTTCAATTTCCATGAAGTCAAAGTTGTGGCCTGATAAATTTCTTTTCCTCAAATATCTCCAACAAAGTTGGGAGACTCTAGAAGAGATCTATAAACTAGAAAATCAGGATTTATTTACAAATGCCAGTTTATTGACAAATTACTTTCCTCCAAAACCAAATTCTATCTTCTTTTTTTAAAATATTTTTTTTAGTTGTATATGAACCCAATGCCTTTACTTCTTTTTTAACGTAGTGCTGAGGATCAAACCCAGTGCTTCACATGTGCTAGGCAAGCGCTCTACCACTGAGCTACAACTCCAGCCCCAAATTCTATCTTCTTAGTATAAAAATATTCCATGCTCTTACTATGTAAAATAGGAGAAATCTAACTACTTGTAGAATTATTAATGTGAAGGACCATCTTGCTTCCTGCCCAGATTAAGGGAGGTAATTCAGGTACTGGTTTCCAAGTCTTGCCCCGCACATACACACTCTCCTGCTTTTGATATGGACTGGCATTCTCAGTATTTTAACCAGAAACTCCCTTCAGAGAAACTGTAAAATAACTCATCCAATTCTACATTCAAAAGCTACTGTAGCTTCCAGTGAACAGAAATGAAGATATGAAGATAAACAAATAATTCAGGGGGAAAAAAATCAATAAATGTTTAGATAACTAAGAGGAGCTGCATTTGCTATCTCAGAGTTTGGACATAGAGAAAGCACGTGCTTTGGAATCACACAGATTTAGTTTTTTAAGTAAGTTAGTGGCTCAGAGTTCCTATAGATATTAGGATATCAACAAATTGACCCATAGATTGTCATGAGAGTTTACTAAACAACACAAAAAAAAAAATACCTAGTATAACATGATTCCTAGAATTAGTATTCTCCTAATGATATACCAGAAACCTAAAATCTTCAGAAAACTATATAACATACATTGCTCAATCCCACAAATTAGCAGAATATGTTCAATCAAATTGTTAGCTGACGGCCACATGGCTATCCCTACTCTAATTAGCTTGGATCCCCCAGTCTTTCTCTTAACTCTTCTCAATCAGTTTAGTATTCCTCTTAGCTAGCCGTTCCTCTTAAATTTCCACATTTTATCCCCTAGTTGTGCCACAGACCTAGAATATCTACTTCTCTCTGTGACAATGGCCAAAAGGCTCTGTCTGAACCAGGCTCTGCTTACATCTCACATCCTACATCCACCTGCTCTCTTTGTTTACCAATGAGGACTTCCTATTCACATGTCAAGTCTTTCCTACCTCAGGGGCTTTATCTTGGCTGTTTCCTTCTTAGAAAGGTACCTTCTCCAAATCTACACATTCATGCATTCTTACCCATGAGCATGCACTCAAACATCATATTTACAGAAAGACTTTCTCTAACCTCTCAAGTCCCTGTTACTCTCTTACATCACCATTAGTCCCTCACATCACTATCTTTATCTCAACTATTGATTTATAGACTGAAAGGTTTCCCCACTATAAGCTCCATGACAAGGGCTTTTCTATCTTGGTTATCTCTATATCCCTATTATATAGAAATAAAGTCAGAACAGAATGGATACTAAAATGTTAATTGAATGAATAAGTAAATTCAGTTTTCTGAAACAAGAGAGGCAGAGGTGGCTCCCCCTCTTCCTTCTCTAACTACTGGTAACAGTGGAAAATGGGATCCCAAGGAAAGACTGTAAATTAGAAAGAGAAAAGGCAGAAGGTAAACCCTTGGGGAACAGCAACAAATAAAGTCATCCCAGACAACCCCACCCCTACCCCCCACCCCCGACAAAACATCAACTGCTATCAGGGGAGGCTCACAGGTGCTACAGTCTCAAGGGTTTTTTGCATTAAACTTCTTCAAGTGAAGGCATGGAGACATCTGACTTTGGAATTTTCAGTGGAAAACAAGCCTGGATAGCATAGCTTTTGAAACCCACCTGGATTTACCAAACAGTTGTGAGTTATGAGATTGGGAGGTGAGGGGGCTTCTTTAATTCCATTTAATGAGATTTACATAGAACAAAAATTTCCAGTTGTTTTCTTTTTAACGTGATCCCTGCCACTTCCCCTTGGGCACTTACTCAGAAGTGAGTTAACAAAACCCACAGCCCCTCTTACAACCAGGATTCTCACAGCTGGCTCTCCCAGAACACTTGGGCTGTAACCCAACCCTGAGCAGCAGTGATGACTCATACCCAGAGAGGTCCATTATGCCCAGTCCATTCTGCCAGAAACCAAAGGGTGAGAGAATGGGGGAGTGGGGTGTGGAGGGACATAAGGAACTTCTGTACTTTGTTTCCTTACTAGAATCCAAAGCCTTTATTCTCTAAATACAGAAGCTGAGTTAATCAAGCCAAGGAATGCAAACCAAGGTCACTGCCATTGCCAAGATCATCTCCACTGTCCTAAGTATTTTATTGTCACACTCATGTATCCCACTTTTTTATAGATACAGGGTCAGCCACATTAATTTCCTTTCTCTATTTGCATTCCTTTTTGCTAAGTGACGAAGTATATAGACACATGTGTCTTTGTCCCCACATCTTTGAAAATGAGTATAGAGTCCCATGTGCAGTTTCTAGTCTTTGTCATCTTTTAATTATTGCATCAGAATATATGGTAGGTCATAAATTACCAATAAACTAAACAGGATAGAGACTCTGGTATAACTCTATGCCAAGGAAACTTACTTCCAGTAAGGAATAGGAGGTATAATGTTGGTGGCTATGAGTATCATGAAGGCTGAGCTTCTTCTGATTATATAAGAAGCTACTATGGAATCTGAGCCGGTCTATGGAAGTCCACAGAAGTAAAACTACAAAAGAACAAAAAAATCTTAACCTATCTGCAGAGTCTTCTAAAGCAAAAAGAGCCTTAAATTTTAAACACCCTCTCACTCAAAGAGAAACTCTGTGAAGTACCTACTCCCAGGAATTCCCATTCAGCCCTAGGCCTGCTAAGGTTCAGCAGGCCCATAAATTGGCACTGTTGATATGACCTTTCCAGGCTATATGTCAACAAGAGATAACAACAAAGCTGAGAGCTTTGGTAGTACTCAAAGGAGATTTGAGGGACTTAAAACACTGCTAAATTTGGCAGCAAAAGTTCCTGTTCCTTGCAGTTGGAAAAGGAAATCTGTTAATAATAATTACACTTGTAGATAAGAAGCTACTCACTCTCTTTAGAAATAGATTAGAGTTGGGCACAGTGTTATATGCCTGTAATCCCAGCTACTTGGGAGGCTGAGGCAGGAGGATTGCAAGTTCAAGGTCAGCCTGGACAATTTAATGAGACCCTGTCTCAAAATAAAATAAAAAGGACTGGGGGTGTAGTTCAGTGGTAGAGTGCCATGAGTTTAATCCCCACTACTACAAAAAAAATAAAATAAAGAAATAGATTAGAACCCCTGTATCCTGATCCCCCGCTCCTCAGGAGTGTCAGAGTAATCACCACTGGGCAAGTACCACCTAGGGCTGATATAAAATATAAGATGTTTCTTGGAGAGATAAAGTGCCAGGAGCCTGTCCAGATGTTGCTTACTATCTTAGTCACAACTACTTGCCACTCTTCAATACCTAGACCTAAGTAACTGAGGCTAGTCTTAAACTCGTGAGACTCTTGCTTCAGCCTCCTAAATCACTGGGATTACAGGCATGTACCACCATGGCCAGTTAATACCTTCAACTTTCTAGAAGAAGAAACAAAGATAGATAGAGAAGCTAAGTTATTTACCCCAATGTCAAACAGCAAGTCAGAGATAGAGCCAGAACTAAAATTCAGACCTACTGACTAACTGCTGTACATCAGTGGAGAAAGTTCTAAGACGTAGAAATCACTAACAGCAGCAGCTATTAACATTTATTGAGAGCATATTTGGGTCCAGAACTAAGCTGAGTGATTTACATGAATTAAAAGTCATTTTACCCTTACAACAACCCTTTAGGATAAGTAAGATTATTACTCCCAATTTACAGATGAAGATATTGAGGCTTAAGAGTTTAACTTGCCAGAAGTCTACAAAAGTAAGAAAAGCTAGACTATGAGACTATGAACTGCCAGAGCTGGCTGGAGAGCCTGTGCTCTACACTGGGTCTTGAAGGATACATGGATAGTATTCACAGAAGCAAAGGTGATCCAGGTGCTGCAGGAAGAGGATGGCAAGTTCAAAGCCAGCTTCAGCAACTTAGGCCCTAAGCAATTAGCAAGACCCTGTCTCTAAATAAAAATACAAAAGAGGGCTGGGGATATAACTCAGTGATTAAGCACCGCTGGGTTCAATCCCAGGTACCAAAAAAAAAAAAAAGAAGAAGAAGAAGAAGCAACAGCAGAGATAAGGAAGCCTACTAGGGAAAAGTCTGGGTCCAGACCACTGAAAGCAGTGTACAGGGCCTCCGACACAAGGTTAAGGAGAACCTCAGGGGCCCTGCCTGGGCTGGCCAGCAGGCAAGAAGCAGTTCTAGAAGGGTCTCCCCTGCCTGTGGAGGGGAGTATCCTAGAGGAAGATGAAGTTGCACCTGTGAAGCAAGGTTGAGAAGAACTACTGCAGAGACCCTCCTCGAATCTTCATAGAAAGAGGGACAAAATACAAAGTGTACCTGACTTCTATAAAGAACAATCTGGCTTGTTCTTATACAGTAATCCCACACTGACTGAAAGACATCAGCCCTCTTGCTTTCAAAAGGCCGCCCATTCTAAGTTGAAAATCATGAAAGCATTGAGAATTTACCATGCTCCAGGCAATGAGCTATTTACATGTACCATTTCATTTAATCCTCACAACCTAAATACTATTATTACACCCCTTTTACAGATGACTTAGAGAAAACTGAGGCACAGAGAGATTAAAAACATTGCCAAGGTCACAGAGATAGGTCAGATCCCTGAAGTCCAGCTCTTGATCACTGCACAGCACATAGCACATACAAACACTCATGGTAAGTATGAATGGTTCCACCAGAGCTGCCAAAAGATAGCACTACACACTAAGTATTGAGCAGTCACTGATTATTTTGAACAAACAGAATGGGTTAATTCACTTAAAAATTATCTATAAAACTTAACTGTCAGAACTTTATAAGGTAGCCTGTGTTCTGAAATAGTAAGCACACCAAAATCCAGTCCTTCTCAGCTAGAGTTCTAAAAACTAGCTGACTTTAGAGGTTTTCCACACCGAAATTTTCCCTTTGCTATCCTCCCTCCCACACATCCTATCCTTTGACAATCTCAGAAAAACTCCAATGCAGGCCTAGAGCCCTAGAACCCTCACCCTCATATGTCCAGTCCTTTCACTGGCTCTCTTCCACTATTCAAACAGAGCTTTAAATCACAGTCTAAGAGTGGGGCCCCTCCTCCTTTTTCCCAGCCTTTGAGAATGAGACGGTCATTAACCCTACCATCCAACCCGACTTCAGCAGGTCTATGTTTCTCCTCGCTTAATCACACTGACAGAGGCTCACATTGAAGGGTTGGTCGTAGGGAAGAAATCAAGACATCTGGGTGTAATTTATGTGGGAGGAAGTCCCACACTTGATATCTTCCCAGCTCTTGACCAAGTTACTGTATTTACTGACTTAATGGGTGAAGAGTCCAAGAGGACATACGTGGGCACCAGAGATGAGACTCTGGGCCCAAAAGCAAGTGAACACAGCTGTCAACCTCAATGTGAGCCACTCCACCTTCCCAGAACTTGTGAAGACCTGCACAACCCAGTCTCCTGGGGTCCCCTGGGGGCAGGCCTGTGATCTACTATACCATGAAGGCCTCCCAGGACAGCCCTTCCATCTATCACCACCTGCTGCCCCTGAGAACTACCTTCTCTCCTACCCAGCGCCTCTCTCCTATTTCTTTCTAGTAGTCTTCCTCTAGCTCCAGATTTTATCTCCCACAACCCTCAGTTTATCTCATTTTCTTCTGGTTCAAACAGTCCCCCAACCACTTGTGCTGATTCCTATAAATCAATCTCCAGTTCACATACAAACCCCCTCAGTAATAACAAGGTCACACAGAAGAATCTGAATCTAAGAAACTGAAATGGTTTCATGACATATCCTTAGAAACAAGCCTGCTTTGGTTAAGGCAGCTTCTTACCCTAATTGCATATAATTCACCCTTTTATAGGGACAGTGAAATCAAATATTGAGGTAGTTTTCAGATGAGAAAAGCATTGTGATAGTTTCAACAGCTCCCCCAACAACACTATATTCACTATATTAGAGCCTAAGAAAATAAGAAAAGGGATCTTTGGAGAAATTCTCTAATAAGGTCGTCTAGACTCATTTAACACCCTTCTCTCCCCTCAAAACACACCTGAGTTTTCTAGGACCTATGGCCAGAAAATGAGACCCAGATTTTTTTCTATCAGCACAATATCATGTGGCCTGTTCCCCTAAGATAGAAGCACCCAGTATTTTCCCCATCCACCGAGTCAGAGACTCATGGTCCCTAACCTCTAGCACAAAAGAGACACACAGAATCTCTCCCACCCCCCACCCCTAGAAGAAGGCACACACTAATGCAAGTTTTCCCACTGGCTTTAAAGAGAAATCTCTGCGGACTATGCCAGATGGTATCCTCCCCCCAACCCCTTTCCATGCCCTCCTGGCCCCTTCTCCACTTTCCATGGTCTTTCTAACTCAAAGAACTCAATTATCTGCCTGTAGATTCCCCTCCCCCTTCCCAATCCTCCAGAATGGAACACAGACACACAGAAAGGAACAGATAGGACTCCGAAGGGCTGCTGCCTGCCCTCCTCCAGGCTCAGATATGTGGTGCCGCTGCTTGGCTGGCTCAGCAGACTCTCTTGGGCCCAATGTTGGAAATCAAGAGTCACCAGGGCAGTGACAGCTAACAGCTATATGAGAAGCGACAGGAAGGAAAATGTACTCTTCAGTCTCTCATTCCCACTGCCCCACAGGGACTCAGACCCTCCCAACTCCTCCAGGCACCAGGCCACCTCTCCCAAAGTAATTCTTAGAATCAGAGGCAGTGGGGAGTGGGGCACAGCCTCTCTTAGTTCTAGGCCAAAAGTGCAAATGATACTTGGATTTGGGGGTGCCTTCCTGAAATTGCTCATTCCAGGGACAGAAGTAGAGCCAGCAGAACTGAGGATGCCCTTATTCTGTGCTCCAAGATATTTCAAAGATTCAACTTCCTTGGGTGACTGATTATTCTAATTTTAGAGAGAGGGAACCCAAGGGGAAAGAATATAGGCAGGGAGCAGTGGAGGAGAGAGGGAGTGAGAACAGGAATGTTACTTTTTAATCCTTAAGGAACATAGAGGGATCCAATTTGTGACTCAGCTCTGGGAAGCTGGACTGATGAGGAGTGGGGAACAAATGCAGGCCAATCCAAGCTGTGGACAATTTCTCCTTCAGAACTTAAGAAGCTATTGTAATGTGACTCACCTGGAAAGAAAGCTCTGTGGGTTAAAAAAAAAAAAAAAAAAAAAAAAAGCCTACTCTTGATTCTTCTCAGGCTTCTTCCCAGACACCATTCCAGGGCATGATTGGCGGGTTTTCCCTGTCCCTTATTAAAGGGTTAAGGGTACAGGCGGGGTGCCTTCTATGCTATACGCCCTGTAGGTTCATGGAGGACAGGTCCGGTGTGCCCTTCCCTGGAGTCTCCCCTCCTCTGCTATTCCATTCTTTGGCACAGTCCCATAACATATCAAGTATCTGCCCTTGGAGTTCCCACTTCCTTGTTTTTCTTTTTGGTTTCCCCCTAGATATAGCCTTACAAGTTCCTGAACGAGCTGCCCAGCTCCTAAGAAGGCTTTCAGAGTAATAAAACTTCTACCAGATAGAAGCCTACCTTTCAAACCCAGAACAGAGGAGAAAGGTCCCCTGCCCACTCAAGATAAGTTTTTCCAACAGAACCTAGCAGGACAAAGAAGCAAGACCTGGCACACAGTGGCCTCTCCTCTAACTACCAAAGTGCATGACACCATAACTACAGGGAGCTGTGGCATATTGGAAAAGCAAAGGGTCACTTGGAATCCCTCTCCTCTGTACTAAAACACACAAGCTGAGTGGTCTCCGGAAAGCTTCATTGTGGAAGGGTCATTTATGAAGTCCAAAGTCTATAAGGAAGGAATATCATGTATATTAAACTTCCCAACCTAAAGAAACCACTATTTGTTTTCTTACAAAGCTGGAAGATTTTTAAGGCTTTTCTCATTTTGATTTACAAATGCAGAAGAGTAGAAGATACTTTATAAATGGTAGAACCAGAACAGAGAGGGAAAATGAATTTCCAGAAGATGGGGACCATTCCTCAAGCTTTAATTCACAATGTAGGACTTTACTTGTTTAAAACAAGTTACTTTCAAGGTAACTATCCCATTTGCTCCTCCCAAAAGTTCTGTGGTTATTATCATTATTTCTGTCTCACAGTTAATAATGTGAAGCTTGCATTAGTTAAGATGCTTGCCCACAGTGACCAAACTAGCAAGCAACAGAACCTGGCCATGGAATCAGCTCCTCTAACTCCAAATTCACTTTTCCTCTCTGTTACATCAAAAGAAAGAGCACCAGCTCCTTGAAACCCGCTGCTAGTCCTCTTCACAAATGCAAGGATGGTAAAACTGGAGCAGCCCTAACTATACCTCCATGAGTCGAGAAGACCTGAGATTCTAGACTTACATTGTGCCTGAAGAAACCACTGGAATCAGAGACCTCCTCCCCACATCACCCATTTTGCATCTCATCTAATAGCGCTAAGCCACATCCTCCAGCAAAACAGTTTCAATCAAGCAGAGAAGTACAGTAAGAGAAGGAATTTCTAAAGAAGTGGCCCATCTGAAGTCCAGGGCCATTGAGTTCACCCTTGTGGACCCTCAGGCCAAAACACTGATGCATACATGTACACATTCGGGGAGTGAGAATCAGAGGCATGGCCAGTGCTTGCATTGGCAAGCTGACCCGAAGTTAATCAGAAGGCCCCCTCATTGTTCTCCAGAATACAAAAGACATTCTGTTCAGAAAGTTCAAGAAGAAAAACTGGAGAGCCAGGACAGCAGCTGTTCCCTTGTCCCACTGAGAAACCAAAAGTATCCATGAAGTTTCCTGAGGCCAAGGAGTAAGTTTAAGATAGAACATGGCTGTGGTTGGAAGGACATCTCTTGATGGGTCTCTCCAGCACGGAGTAACCGCAGTATTCATGCTCCTAACAATATTACTGACCACCTAACTACCTCATCATCTTTCTGAGCTCACCACACACCACTCCTCCAGGTCAGAACAGTTTTACCAATTTGCAGGGCAATCAAAATAGAAGGAGTACACAACTCGGACACTGTGTGCCCTGAGATTTGATTACAATATTAGTTAAAGGAATCTGAGAGCTCATGCTGCAACATCTGGATAAAACACCTCTTTGGAAGTCCCCCAACCCCAGGGTAGCCCTCTCCTCACAACTCAGGAAAGCCTGTGACTCAATCTATTAACAATCAAAGTAGAGAGAGAGCAGGCGCAAGGTCAGATATAAGGAATGACAATATCTCCATCCCAATGACTGTTCCAGAGGGATCTGGAACTCACTGCAGCCTCCTCACTGAGTTTAAATCAGTCTTTTCTGTTGTTGCTACAGGTCAGACATAGTTAGTACCAAGGGACAAAACAGACTATGTCCACTAGAATGAACCAAAGCCACTCAAAAGACACTGGAATCTCCATGTAAAAACTGCAGACAGTGCTGGAGTAGTGAGAATTAATTTTTTCTATATAAAAGAATCTTCCTGTAAAAATATCCTGTAACTTTGTGCTAAATAAAAGAGTGAAGCCTAAACACCTCAGATTCAGCAAAAATGAGATCAGCTAGATTTGCAAAGTCAAGAAAATTGGCTGTTTCCCTCCTGCTCAAGCTAATAGAATCCAACTGTTGGAGCATGACATCATTCCAGAGCCCCAAACCCTGAGCAGAGAGTACAGACACTCGCCTGCCTCCCAGAAAACAGCCAAAGACCAGAGCCAGGAAAAGAGGAGAGCAATCGGAGCCCGAGCTGCCCTTACCTGAAAGTCCTGGTACTTTCCTGCCCACTCCATTCTCAGCAGAGTCCGGCTCACACCCTTGTGGGTTAGGGAGCTCAGGGCCCCAAATCCACTGCCTTAAACTCCAATACCTGCTGTGAGCTTTCCACAGCTTCTTCCTCTGACCTTTAGTGGCGCTCCTTCCAGCCAAGTGAGCAGAGCGCTAGCCGGCCAGGCGGGTTGTCATGGAGACCCTGTCCTCTGGTCCGGCGGCGCGCACGGCACGGCACGCTCTCACTCTGCCGCCAGCGAGCACGCGCACACACGCATTCTCTCTTCTGTCTCTCTCTCTGTCTCTCTCTCTCTCTCTCCCTCACACACACACACACACACACACACACACACACACACACACACACACACACACACTCAGTTCTGGGAGACTTTCATGAAGCAGAGCTGCCTTCTGATCAGCTCAGCTTTTGCACGCATTCCACTCCTCCTACCTCCCTTCCGGTTAAGCGGGGCTCTTCACTGTTCCTGGGAACTTGTTTGAATAGCTCAGAGAGAAGGGAGAACACAGCCAGTGGACATGTTTTCCTCTCCTCCAGTGTCACAGTTTTTGTAACTTGGAAGAATCCTCACCAGCGGGGAGGGAGTTAGCTGGAGCGCTTGGAGGGGAAGCAAGCCCTTCCTGTGGGTTGTGGAGCTTGGGGAGGAGGGACCCTGATGCACTGCCTTGACTTGTTTGTGTACTTGGGATTTTCCCCGGTCTGGGGCGGAAATGCACTCACTTCTCAGGAGCTCGCCTGGACTGGCCTCTCTGCTTACCTTGCTGCCCGTCCAGGTCGTGGAGATGGCTTTAACCAGTACAGGGACCCATGGTACTAGTGCAGGTGCCTAAGCAGTCTCTCATCTTCCTGCAATGGAGAGGAAACACACTAGGTCAGGATAAGGAGTCCTGGGCATGTCCAGAGTCATAACCAGGACAACAAACATGATACAAACACAGCCTTCTCTCTCTGCCCTGCACAGTACCTGCAGCTGAAGTCTAGGCTACCTGTGGGCGGCTATCCAAAAGCTAGCTCAATGCCTGGGACACAGCAAAACCTCTAAGTTTAGTGGCACATGTGTACACTCCTGGTGTAAAACCCTTTTACATTTATTATTTTGTTTGATCCTCAAAATCTTTTGAAATGCACTGGACAGATAAGTGTATGACCATTTTATAGATGGGAAAACTGAGGTTCAGAGAAATCAGATGTTCAATCCACAGTCCACAGCTAGTTAGGCAAAGAACTAATAGTAGAGACAGTCAAGTGCCCCAGCCCTAGTCCAGTATACTTTCCATCAAAGTACACTGCCACCAGATCTTGAAAACTAGTTAGTTTTCTGATAACCAGTTATGTGTTCCCAGAAGAGGGAGGAGAATCTTTCCAAGTCCTAGTGAGGTAGGCTTAACTACCAACCTTTTAGCCTAAAGAAGTTATGATAGGATCCATGAGATGTAGAACATTCTGATGTACAGACTGGAGGGAAAATATCCTGTCCTATGGCTACACATTACTTTACACTTTTCCAAAATACTCTCATAAATCTCAGTTCATTTGTATTTACTCAACATGATAGGCCTGAAAGTTAGGACTAATACTATTATACTGATTCAACAAATTTTTAATATATCTAAAACAAAAATAAAATTACATGCCCCATGTCACAGAACCAGGAAATAATAGATCTAAAAACAGTACCCATGGGCTGGGATTGTGGCTCAATGGTAGAGAGCTCGCCTAGCACATGCAAGGCACTGGGTTGAATCCGCAGCACCACATAAAAATAAATAAATAAATAAATAAAGGTATTGTGTCCAACTACAATTAAAAAAATACTTTCAAAAAAAAGTGCCCAAAGCTTTCAGCTATCTAGCATTTGTTAAGCAGAGCAGGGGTCAGAAGACACTGGCAGTGCCTGACTCCACCACTAATCAGCCACCTGCTACTGGGCAAGACACCTGACCTCCCGGTTTCCACCTATATGTCCTATCAACTAAGCAACTAACAGGGCAGGGATGGGCATCAAGAAACATGCTGTACCTCAAAGTACCCTCCTTAAGTCACTGATCTCAGCAGCTCCTCATCAAAAACAAGCAAAAACCACTGGTAGTATTCCCTTAGACGAGGACACTGAGGCTCAACGAGGACATTTTCCTATGCTTGCTACGCTTTCCAAAACAATGTTAACGATGGAATGTTAATATCAAAATCCCTTGCAGAATCCTTCTGGGGAATTGAACCCAGGACCTCACATATGCTAGGTAAGTGCTCGTCTCCTGAGCTATATTCAGCCCTCCTTGTGATTTTGATTAATCTCCAGTATACTGCAAAATCCTCAAATCAATATCTGGATTGACTTGAGTTTAAAATGTAAAGAAATTAAGGAAGGAGAATTGCCATAAAATCCAACAGGAAATGACAGGCTGGCACAGATCCAAAATGGGGGGTACTATTGCTTTAGTGAGACATTCAGAGTTTCAAAGGAGGTGTACCCAATTAACTCACTATAAATACCATCTTAGCCTGGTACACTGGCTCATGCCTATGATCCCAGTAACAACTCAGCAGACTGGGACAGGAGGACTACAGGTTCAAGATCAGCCTCAGCACTTGGCGAGACCATGTCTCAAAGTGAAAAATAAAAAGAGCTGAGGCTGGGCTGGGGTTGTGGCTCAGTGCTGGCATGCTCACCTAGCTCACATGAGGCACTGAGTTTGATCCTCAGCACCACATAAAAAAATGAAATAAAAATTGTGTGTCCACCTATAACTAAAAAATAATTTAAAAAAAAAAAGGGCTGAGGCTACAGCTCAGAGGTAGAAACCCTTGGGTTCAATCCCCAGGACTGCAAAAATAAAAAATAAAATAACCAATACCCAAGTCCAGCTCAGAAACCCCTCATGGGCCCTTAGGTCCCAAATCTACAAAGGAAGACAAAATGTAAGGACAAGTGTAACATCATTAAATCTTCAAATTGTTCCCTCTTCCCATGCCCAACAAGCATCCCTCTGCTCTTCTTCTGATCCAGAAAACACACATTGCACTAGCCCAGTCTCCGTACTGAAAACCAAAAGGTGATCCTACCCATTTCTACAATAAGATTAAAATTCACATTATAAAGTTAGACTAACTATCATTTATTGAGCTCCTACCATGTGTCAGGCATTAAGTAGGGGTCAGGAGTAAATCCTGAGTACTAAAAATGATAAAAGTAATCCAAACTCAAAAAGTCCTCAAAACCAGACACAACGCAGGCCATACTCCCCCCTAGTGGCATGCTGGATTTATAGAGGTTCCTAAGGGCCTTGTCCTGGAAAGTGACATTTGTTAAGAGATCCGTATACACACTGGAGCCAGAAAATGGGAGACGTCCTCCAATCTCCCTAACTCTTTCTCCCCACACCCAACCTTTCTACCAGTTCCAAATAATTCTACTTCCAAAATATATCTATTATCTGTCCATTTTTCTCCACGAATATTGCTACCTGTCTCTCTCCTTATTACTACAAAAAACCTTCTAATGGTCCCAGCTTCCACTCCTACCCTCTCTGAGAATATAGAAAAAAATAAACTCAGTTTCTCCCATACTCTCACTCCACAATTAACACAAAAGAGTTTATGACAGCTATGTAGGAGTTTTCTCCCCATACATCAAGCAAGTTATCAGTTTTGCAGTGGATACCCACTAGATGTCCTCTAGTTCAATTCTGGCACTATCAACCGACAGCATCGGAACCCACAGGTTGAGGGCTCAGTCTCCAAGACTGCCTCCCCCATTTCATATACCCAAATGAAAGACCCAGCTTGTTTTATTTGTACTTCTGACCAACCACCTATAAATCTGAAGTTTTGACAATCCCCTCCTTGGATTTAATTAATTTGCTAAAGTGGCTCACAGAAATCCAGGAAACATATGTTTACTGGTTTCTTATAAAAGATATTTAAAAGGATACATATGAACACCAGATGAAGAGATCAATAGGGCAATGTATGGGGAGACACAGAGCTTCCACACTCTGTAGGCTGCCAACCTTCGGAAACTTCCCGGTGTGTGGCTCTTTCAAAGCTCTCCAATCTAGTCCTTTTGGGTAGCTTCATTACACAGGCACAATTAATTATATCATTGACTTCTGGTGACCAATTTATTAACCTCACCCCCTCTCCCTCCCCAGAGGTTGGAGAGGGAGACTAAAAAGTACCAGCCCTCTAATCACATGGTCGGTTCCTCTGACAACCAGCACCCATCCTGAGGCTATCCAGAAACCCCCAGCTATCAGTCAACTCAATAGCATACAAAAAAAAGACAGTTACCACTTTAGAGTCCAAGGATTTTAGGAGGTATATGCCAGGAAACAGGAGGAAGATCAAATATATATTTCACAATATCACATTCTCACAAATCCTTTCTCCACAGAGTTATCTGAATCACCTTTTTACACAAATCATGTTACTTCCTGCTTAACACCCTTCAGTGGTTTCCCACTAAGGATAAATCTAAGTTCTTACCAAGACCTACAAGGCCTAGCATGATTCTCCTTTTGCCACCTCTCAGATAACTTCCTGCCCTTCCCCCTCAATGCACTAGCCACACAGAATGTCTTTTAGTTCTCTAAAGGAAACAGATTTTTTTTTCCAGGTTTTGCATTGCCTGAGACACTCAACAGTCCCACAATTTTTGCCTGAATAACTCTTACTCTCTTTGTCTCAACTTGACTCTCTCATCTTGACTTCCATGATCCTCCAGTCTAAATGAGGTTCCTTGTATTTATCCTTCAAAGTACTCACCATGATTTTTTTAAGCATCCCAAACCGGTTTATTTTAGAATCCCCCAAAAACAGAAACTCATAAAACCAAAACTGAGACAGATTATGGAGAACTCAGAGCAAATGGCAAGCGGCCTGTTCCCTGGGCTCTGAATGGCATTTGCACTCGGCAGCTATAATTTCTTTGTTAACAAGCAAATCTTCCCATTTCTCTGGGTGGCTTCTTTTTTTTTTTTGCTCTGTGACCTAATTTCAGATTTTTTTTTTATTTTATTTTATTGGTTATTCAAAACATTACAAAGATTGCAGAATCACATCGGTTACACATCCACATTTTTACATAATGCCATAATAGTAACTGTTGTATTCTGCTACCTTTCCTATCCTCTACTATCCCCCCTCCCATCCCCTCCCATCTTCTCTCTCTACCCCATCTACTGTAATTCATTTCTCTCCTTATTTTTTCCCATTCCCCTCACAACCTCTTATATGTAATTTTGTATAACAATGAGGGTCTCCCTTCATTTCCATGCAATTTCCCTTTTCTCTCTCTTTCCCTCCTACCTCATGACTCTATTTAATGTTAATCTTTTCCTCCTGCTCTTCCTCCCTGCTCTGTTTTTGGTAGCTCTCATTATATCAAAGAAGACATTTGGCATTTGTTTTTTAGGGATTGGCTAGCTTCACTTAGCATAATCTGCTCTAATGCCATCCATTTCCCTGCAAATTCCATGATTTTGTCATTTTTTAGTGCTGCGTAGTACTCCATTGTGTATAAATGCCACACTTTTTTTTATCCATTCATCTATTGAGGGGCATGGGGGTTGGTTCCACAGTCTAGCTATTGTGAATTGTGCTGCTATGAATATCGATGTGGCAGTATCCCTGTAGTATGCTCTTTTAAGGTCTTCAGGGAATAGTCCGAGAAGGGCAATAGCTGGGTCAAATGATGGTTCCATTCCCAGCTTTCCCAGGAATCTCCATACTGCTTTCCATATTGGCCACACCAATTGGAAGTCCCACCAGCAATGTACAAGAGTACCCTTTTCCCCACATCCTCGCCAGCACTTGTTGTTGTTTGACTTCATAATGGCTGCCAATCTTACTGGAGTGAGATGGTATCTTAGGGTGGTTTTGATTTGCATTTCTCTGACTGCTAGAGATTCACCAGGATTTGTAATCACGCATTTGTGTAATTATTTGCTTAATGTCAGTCTTCCCCCATGAGTTCCTTGGGTGCAGGAACCTGGATTATTTTGCTAATCACCACAGTCTCTACCATTAGTATAGGGTCCAGCTCACAGTAAACACTCAATAAATTCTGCTGAATGAATGCAAAAATATCATTTCTTCCTGTTCTACCAGAAGGAGAAACTCAGAACAGCTATTTTATGACACTCATTGTAGCTTTTCATAGACTTACAAACTATAATTACATCTCTTTTCCTCATGTGCCTTGCCTGTGGGCTCAACCAGAAATTCCTGTAAAGTCTCCCTGTGGTTTGTTTCCCAGAACTTTCCCTGTAAGGTCACTCTCCTGGGGACACAATCCAGAGTTTTACAGCCTCTCCCACTACTAGAGTGCCCACTCACAGTCCTTCTACCACCACTGTGTTATTGCCAAACCAAGCGGGCTGCAGGAATGACCCAGCTCCCACGATAGCAGGGTTCTCTGGGGTCAGTTCCACTTGGAGACAAAACACTGACACTTACCTCTACTGTACATAGAAAAAAATTGTTCTAGGCTGGCAAAAATCACATTTTTACTAAAAATAACTCATGTTTTATAATTAGAGATGGATATAAAATGAGTTTGAAAAAAAGGGTTCCATTACTGGGCTGGGGATGTGGCTCAAGCGGTAGCGCGCTCGCCTGGCATGCATGCGGACCGGGTTCGATCCTCAGCACCACATACAAAGATGTTGTATCCACCAAAAACTAAAAAAAATAAATAAATATTAAAATTCTCTCCTCTCTCTCTCTCTCTCTCTCTCTCTCTCTCTCTCTCTCTCTCTCTCTCTTTTTCTCTCTCTCTCCCCCTCTCTCTCTCTCTCTCTCCCTTTTAAAAAAAAGGGGGGGTCCATTACTAAAAAAACAAAATGCTGAAAATTACTGTATGGGGGGAAAGTAACAAAGGTCTAAACATCAGCAACTATAGTGTGATTAAGTACAGCCTCTCTTGAACTACATACATCACCTCCAAAATCTAAAATCCTGTTTGGTTTCATTTCCTACCCACACCTCAACTGCTGCCATCCCCCATTATAGGTACAACCATGGCACACCACAGCACATTGCCTGGTGCTCCAAAAACTGCCTGTATCTCCCTCCCTCCACTGTTCATACTGTTACCTTCAGCTGGTGCCTCTCCTCCCCCCACTAACAAAATTGAACTCACTTCCAGGAGAAACACAGTTAGCACCTTCTCTGTAAACTATTTCTTGGTCTCGTGGAGGAATCTGTTTGCCTCTTCTGCTAGCCCAGATGCCTCTATTATAGTGTGTGTAGCACTTTATCACTGCTACTTGCACACCTGTCCCACACACACCAGAGCCTCTCCAGATGTGTGTGTGGATGTTAGTATTTCACTTACTATGGCAGTCAACACGCATGAAATGAATGAATCGTTGAAAAGACTTCCCAGACAGAAACAGCTGTTCTCTCCATAGGACAAGGGAATTTTAGTGGATGGGCTTACATTGTAAAAAGAGAATATGTACATATACACATATATGTTATCATACACAAAATACATCTATTCTATATGATAATCAGAGTCCAGGTTAGATCACTTGAATTTATAGTATTTTCTTGTCTCTTTAAAAACAACTAAAATTTTGAACCTAAAAACACAGGAACAGAGTAAATCTTTTAAAGTCACTCCTTACTTTAGGATAAAAAGAACTGTGGTTTTAATATTGCTAGTTGGAGCCTAAAAGATCTGAATGGTCTAACTTTTGGTTTTGTTTGTTATGAGAAATTGAACCCACGGATGTTTTACCACCGAGCCACATCCCCAGTTCTTTTTATTTTTTATTTTTAGACAGGGTCTCACTAAGTTGCCTTGAACTTATGATCCTCTTGCCTCAGCCTCTGAAGTCACTGGGATTACAGATATGTGCCAACACACCCAACTTAAATTATCTAATTTCAGATGCTCTGGAGATCCCAGAACCCAAGGCCTACCAGATTGGGGTCCAGCAGCATCTCCATTGAGGACCAGATTGTTCTACCCAATTTCACAGGGAACCAGACATGTGTCCCCACCACCACCACCAATCCAATTCTACCTTAGACTCTGGTAACCACTTACAGAAAAGCCCTTAAGGACTTCACATTTTCCATTTTTCTACCTGTGAGTGGCAATGTGCTAAGGAGAACAAGATTTTAAATCTAGTCAGCAGACTAGAGCCCAGTTCTAGCTTACAGCCTTCTGATGTAGTGAGATTCTGAACAATTTCCTATCTCCCTGAGGGCCTCTGCTTTTCCCTTCACAAATCAGATGATTGTACTCTCTTTCAAGGGTTCTTCTAGCTTCAATGTTCTATTGCAGTCACCAGTCCTACTGCCTTCTGAATAAGTTCAAGCAGCAGAAAGACTTCTCACTTTCAGGGAGTATAGAGTCTATATCTAACCCTTTTAGCAAAGACCCTGGTGTGGGGCTCTGGAGTCATCTGCCTGGGATAAGAGAGAAGACCATCACCAATAAAAGGCAATCTTTCCTGAAGGAAAAGGTAGGAGAGTCAGGCTGCCTGCCTACATAAGACTGCAAAGAAATTAAAGGCACCAAACACAGAATGGGGAAACAAGGAAATGGCCTGGGATGTGTGTGGAAGAGGACTGAGGCTCTATGGGATTCTCTCCAGTTATCAGTCTCAAAGTCACCTGTACAGAGCAGGAGAATTGGCAGTATCTATAAGTTCTCTTAAAAGACAATCTGTCTACTGCAAATCAAGCAATCTCTACTAGAGCGTTGAGATCAACAAAATAAATGACTCCCTCCAAGTAGCAATTCCAGTCTCCTTTGCCCAGAAGGAGTTGTATCTGGTAGAACACCAGTGTGCTGACCAATGCTACATAGAACTTGCTGTATAGCCTTCCTAGGAAAACAGAAAAATATCCATTATGCCTGGCATTTTATAATAGGAAATTTTCGCAGGTCCTTAGTCATGCCCTAAACCTCCTGCCAGGCACCTATCCCCACTTCACCCCACGCTCAGGCCCAGAACTACAGAAGTATAGAATTCAACCTAGATTGCCCCATGGCCAATGGTGAAGCAATTAGGAAGGCTGAGCCTACTCTCCTCAAGTCTGCCAGTCTGCCAGTCTGCCAGCCCCAGTTCAACTCTACTAAGTTCACAACCCTCAATATGAAGCTCATGGTTCAGATCCCCAGGACACAGGTGCTCCGAGGCTTGATCCAGTCTCTTGGATTATCTATCACAAGGCTTACAGATGATGTTCGTAAGCTCCTTACCAATGTCCCTTAATAAGTCACAGCAATTTGGGGGATTGAACCCAGGGACACCCTACCACTACACTACACCCTTAACCTTTTTATTTTGATACAGGATCTCACTAAGTTGGTCTCAGCCTCACTGAGTTGCTGAGGCTAGCCTCAAACTTGCGATCATCCTGACTCAACCTTCCAAGTTGCAAGGTTTACAAGCATGTACCATATGCCCAGCCAATTCCAGCATTCTAACACTGTACACATAAACAGTCTTTGAAGCCCAACAAGACTAGACCACAAAGGCAATATCCCAGACCCCCCACTGACAGCACCATTTTGTTCTTTTAAAATGGGCTTTACAAGCTGACCTAGTCTAGAACTGTGAGCTCAACCAAAATCCTAACCTGTTGTGACTGAGCTTCAGGGAGAAGCAGGATATAAAGTGAAGGCAAGGGAAGAGGTAGGAGGAAAAGAGGACTCAGACTGCTTTCCCATGATCTAATCAAGAAATGCCTTGAGCCCAGAAAGAAGTACCATTAGGCATAAGACCTGGGCAATGTTGTAAAGTGTCATCTCCTCTGTGCAATTTCCCTGAATTTCCTGGCTGCACTGGATTCTTATCCCCACCTCAGTGCTCCTGAAACCAGCAGTTTGCCACTCCAGTGTCAACTGCACCTTGCTGCCTCGTGACTTAATACACCAAGGCCTTCCTGACAGCCTGAAGTATTCTACAGAGCAAGAAACTTGTCTTAACTCCAAGTTCTAGTTTAAAAAGTGGATCCTCTTTCCAGAGACCTGCCTCCTTGGTCTCAAACTGAGGAAAACATTCCAATTGGGGTTTGGGAGAAGATTTAAAATTGTCATTCAGTTGCAGAATAGTGTCTACAAAAAGTGAAAAGGACTTGGAGAAGCACTGATCACTGGAAATTATATAATACATACTTTTTTTTTCTTTTGGTGGCAGTAGATCTTATTATGATAGTACTTTTCATTGATAATTTAGATAAGACATGCTTTATCAAATCTGCATATGACAAATTAATTAGGATGGACAATTAATATAGTAGGGATAATCAAGCAAAAGGCTTCCACAAACTGGAAACATAAATTAAATACAACAAGATGAATCCTTTGAAAGAGAAACTAAGAAAACTATCTCATTTACAACAGCCTCAAAAAAAAAAAAAAAATACTTGGGAATCAACGAAAGAGGTGAAAGACCTCTATAATAAAAACTACAGAACACTAAAGAAAGAAATTAAAGAAGACCTTAGAAGATGGAAAGATCTCCCTTGTTCTTAGATAGGCAGAATTAATATTGTCAAAATGACCATACTCCCCAAAAGCACTATACAGATTTAATGTAATTCCAATCAAAATCCAAATGACATTCCTCATAGAAATAGAAAAAGCAATCATGAAATTCATCCGGAAAAATAAGAGACACAGAATAGCCAAAGCAATCCTTAGCAACTGCACTGAAAAGCATTCCAATACCAGACCTTAAACTTTACTACAGAGCAATAGTAACAAAAATGGCACACAGTTATTTTATACTAACAAAGGTGCCAAAAAAAGATAGCCTCTTTTCTACAATATATGTTTTTGGTGCTGGGAAAACTGGAAATCCATATGTAACAAAATGAAATTAAACCCCTATCTCTCACAATGTACAAAATTCAACTCAAAGTGGATCAAGGACCTAGGAATTAGACTAGAGACCCTGTGTCTAATAGAAGAAAAAGTAGGCCCAAATCTTCATCATGTCAGATTAGGCCCCTAATTCCTTAACAAGACTCCTAAAGCACAAGAAATAAAATCAAGAATCAATAAATAGGATAGTTCCAAACTGAAAAGCTTCTTCTCAGCAAAAGAAACAATCAGTGAGGTGAATAGAGAGCCTACAGAATGGGAGCAAATTTTTACTACACGCACTTCAGATAGAACACTAATCTCCAGGAAGTATAAAGAAATCAAAAAAAAAAACTTAATACTAAGAAAACAAATAACCCAATCAATAAATGGGCTAAGGAATTGAATAAGCATTTCTCGAAGAAGATATACAATCCATCAACAAATATATGAAAAATGTTCAACATCTCTAGCAATTAGAGAAATGCAAATCAAAACTTCTCTAAGATATCATCTCACTCAAGTCAGAATGGCAGTTATTAGGAGTATAAGCAACAGCACGTGTTAGCGAGGATGTGGGAAAAAAGGCACACTCTTACACTGCCAGTGGGACTGCAAATTGGAGAGCCAATCTGGAAAGTAATATGGAGATTCCTTAGAAAACTTGGAATGGAACCACCTTGACCCAGCTATCCCACTCCTCAGTTTATACCCAAAGGACTTAAAAACAGCATACTATAGTGACGAAGCCACATCAATGTTTATAGCAGCACAATTCACAATACTAAATTGTGGAACCAACCTAGAGATCCTTCAATAGATGAATGGATAAAGAAACTGTGATATATATACACATTAGAATACTCAGCCTTAAAAGAAAATAAAATCACAGCATTTGCAGGTAACTGGATGGAATTGGAGAATATCATGCTAAGTAAAGTAAGCCAATCCCCAAAAAACAAATGCCAGATGTTTTCTCTGATAAGTGGATGCTGATCCATAATGAGGGTGGGGGGAGCATGGGAGGAATGAAGGAACTTTGGGTACAGCAAAGGGGAGGGAGGAAAAGGGAGGGGACGTGGAGGTAGGAAAGATGGTGGAATAAGATGGACATCATTACCCCAGGTATATGTATGAAGACATGAATGCTGTGACTCTACTTTGTATACAACCAGAGAAATAAAAAGTTGTGCTCCATTTGTGTACTATGAACTGAAATGCATTCTGCTGTCATGTGTAACAAATTATAACAAATTAATTAATTTAGAAATCATTTATGTATTTACTGTGGTGCTACAGATCAAACCCAGGGTTCTCAGCATGCTAAGCACTGTTCTACCAGTGAGTTGCAATCCTAGCCCACATGATATAATTTTTCTTTTATTTTATTTTGGTGGTGCCAGGGATCAAACCCAGAGCCACATTCATGCTAGGCAAGCACTCTACCACAGAGCCACATCCCTGACCCCCAAGGTGAATTTTTTTTTTTAAGAGAGAGACAAAGAGAAATTTTTTAATATTTATTTTTTAGTTTTCGGTGGACACAACATCTTTATTTCATTTTTATGTGGTGCTGAGGATCAAACCCAGCGCCTCACACATGACAGGTGAGCACGCTACTGCTTAAGCCACATCCCCAGGCCCTCAAGGTGAATTTTTTAATGGGCAAATAATAATTATTTGCTTAAGATTAGAGGAAAAACTGTATGACAACAGAACAAAGATGGTATAAGTGAAAAAGACCTGAGGAAATGTTCAATATGAGTCAACTAGGGAGTCAATGTGATATTGAATTTAAATGGCTGAAATACAGAGCCCAGATAAAATGAGGTCCTTGTTCTAGGTAGAACAAAATGTTTCTAGGAGACTCACACTAAACTTACAGATCCAGGGGTAAATGGAGTCTTGAATAACATTTCAGGCAAGTAGACTAAAAGAAAAAAAGTGGAAATCCAAGAGCGTGGAGTCCCTTAAACTGAGCAATAACATAGCATGTCTAGTTCTTAAGGCCGTTAAGTCTTCCTACAGAACAGAAAGATAAAAAACCACAACTTTTGTCCCTACGTAGTCATCTCTGGGGAAACTTGCGACTAAGCAATATGAAGGACACCCACAGAGGCCAGGCACAACGGCACATACCTGTTAATCCCAGCAGGTAAATTGCAGGTTCAAGGCCAGCCAAGTGAGATCCTATCTCAAAAAATAAAAATGGGAAAAAGAGTCTTGGGGATGTAGCTCAGTGGTACAGCAATTTGCCTAGCATATGTGAGGCCATGAGTTCAATCTCCAATGTGAAAAAAAAAAAAATGCTCACAAAAAAAAGGGACAGCTGAGCTCTATCCCTCCTGCTAACATCAAAACCTCCCAACTGGGACTCTGACCTTTAAAGTTTTAGCACAAACACTAAGCAGCTCAGGAATCCAAACAATTTGTACCCACCATTTCCCCCAACTACAGTTTACTATGATCAGAATTACCAAGTTTTATTTTTAACTGTCAAAGTTGAATGAGTTTGTAGGGATCTTTAGATAGCCTTCTATACTAAGCTGTCACCCAACATCCATTTAGGAGCAGGGATGTGAATTTGAATGCTGTGTCTGAAACATTAGATGGTAGGAATGCAGCCCTCCAGCTTCTTCAGGCACTGCTAGGATATGAACAAACCAGCCTATAACAGGAAACTCCGATGCTCTTCTACTGATTTAGGAAGAGAAAAAAGCAGTAGTCCCTCAAAAGCCAGCTCTATCTTTGACATGAAAGATGGCTCAGGTTTACAGATAAATATTATATATGTAATTTTTCTTTCTTTTTTTGTGGTGCTAGAATCGAACCCAAGGCCTCTCACATGATAGGCAAGCATTCTACTGCTGAGTTATTTCCCCATCCTGAGTGTTACACTAAATGAATTTTAAAATCCTATGGAAGATGCCATTAAAAAAAAAAAATCCCACTTTCCCCCAAGATTAGAAGCATAAAAGTTTCTAATCTATGCAATGATTAGCTCCTTTTTTAACAATGCAGGAACTGGGTATAGATCTAGTTTGCCTTTTGTGTAAAAAGAGGTGCTTATAAATGCTTGTTCACTTAAGAGATCAACACAGAGAAACTTAAACAATAGAGGAAAAACCTGAGACTCCAAGATGCAAGGAAGGGAAAATGGGTAAGATGATGAGAGGAAAGCCAGAGGAGTGTAGAGGAAGAAGAGAGGGTAATTTAAGATCCTGAAGGATAGAAACAGAAGGAAGCTTGTTTGGAAGTCTGAGAATAGCAAATTTGGGAGGATTCCTGAGCATTCATTACTCCCAGGGATATCAAAGAACATAGTTCAGAACCACTTAGTGTTTTGAAGAAAAGAAATAATTCAGAAAATCCTTTATTCCCTCAACATATGGGGTTCCTAGAAAAGAACACAGGGTCAAGGACTATTGTCCCCAGCACAGCAAAGTGGCAAAAGACTTCCCTCACCCAAGGCTGTGGGACTCCACAGGCAGACAGAGTGACACTGGCTTGCCTCAACCAGAGCAGAGGAGGAAATCAACCCAAAGTGTTGAAAGACTAGCCACTCATCAACAATGAAGATAACATCCCCCCATCAGTAATGCATGACACACCTCTTCTAAGGAACAGGCCACAGGAGCTGAGAAGGGCAAACATTCTCAGGGAAAATTCAGCAAAGTAAGGCTTAACTCTGTATACTAACAAGAATCAATTACCAGGTTACTACTGCTTGAATGAAATCATCTGTTCCCTTTCAGATTTCTGGGGTTCTCCAAACACAGCAGAAGTACAGCCACTGGCAATACAGAGGGTCAGAGACCAAGGGAGAAATGTAAGTACTGTCAGAAGCAAAGATGGAGACTTGTGGTTGGGATTTGGAGGTTCAAAGGGGGTTCTGTTTTGTTGTCATTTTAATAAACAAGACTATCTCATCATGTTTCCAAATAGTGAACCACCTATTTTTCAAACCTATTTCTGTTTTACCCAGGATGGCTGAGAAGAGAGATAGCTCAACTACTCCTGACCTCACCTGCTGCTCTGAGAGGCAGGAGAGAATAGATCTTTAAGATAACAACTCAAAAGCCAACAAATTTCCTCTACCACCCATGTAATCCATTTCCCCCTTTAAGTCTCAAATGCACCAGACTAAGAGTGAAGAAGGGGAGACTTGATGGGTTACAGCAATGTTATCTGGAGGAGAGAAGGAGGGAAAGTGAGAAACGGGTCCCCAATGGCTATGTACTTGGGATAGATATCAAGGACAAGGTCATTCAGACTAAACTAAGGGCACTATGAATGTATCCCCTTGAGAAGCTTTAAGAAGGGAACTGCTCCTACCATCATAGCTGGGCCAGAAACTAAAGCAAGGAAAAGGCCAGACACTGACAACTAGGAGAAGCACACAGAACCTCACTTGAGCCCAATGGCTTTTACCTCCTCACCTAGAAGTATACAGAAACAGCCACATACCTTCAACAACACAATTCAGCAGTTATAGCTGTACATTAGACATCTAGGAGCCCAGATCCCAGGCAAAGCACAGACGTATTCCCCAGGACATGGCACTTCTCTGGTTTGTCTTCAAGGGATCCAGTGCGGCTGCCTCTGTGAGGTAGCTGAGGGTCAGAACACAGAGAGGCACCCTCCTCAAAATGCTTTCAAGAACACCGAAGGTATCTATTTTTCCTTCTTCACCCACAACCCTTCTTCCTCTCTTGCTGTATGGCACCATGGCACAGAAATAAAGGTGGAGGCTCAAGAGGTCTTTTAATAGACAACAAGAACTTGGAGGGTAACTGGCTATAGAGGTGAGGAAGATTCCAAAACAACTCCGAGATTCTGCTTGGACCACTGTGTGCCAGTCACAGACAAAACAATATACCAAAGTACTCTGCAATAGTCGTGTCTGCATTTAACCAAGAGGGGAAGTTGCTGCATCACAGGAAGTTATTTAGACAGACAAGAGTGGAGGACATCAGGATGGAAAAACATTGTGGGAGAAAAAAATGAAGGAAGGAGACAGGGGAAGGGAGAAGAGGGAGGGAGGAAGTGAAGTGGGGGGAGGGACTGAGGGAGGGAGGGAAGGAGAAAGAGAAAGAGAGAATGCACATTTATATTTTAAGGGGAGGTGGGAAGAGGAAGCAGATAGAAAAGCCAAGCCTTAACTGCAGATATTGGATCCTTGGCTGCTGATTATCACTGGCCATACCTACAGCAGTAAGCTGTGTCAACCTCTGCAATTAGTTTCTATGGTCAGCACATAGTGAAAACCATATGGAATCAAATTACTCTTGAAATTTCCTTAGAATGGCACCAATGGGTCCAGCCACTGTTTCTCAGGAAACTCAACTCAATATTTTTCGTATACATAAATTTTGTGCACTTAAGATCTCAGAACGAGAATTGTGGGCTGTGGCTCAGTGGTAGAGTGCTCGCCTGGCACCTGTAAGGCACTGGGTTCAATCTTCAGCACCACATAAAAATAAAATAAAGGTATTGTCACAAATGGTGTGAAAATACTTTGTGTACAGTGATTTGAAAAACTGTGCTCTATATGTGTAATATGAAATGAAATATATTCTGCCATCATATATAATAAATTAAAATAAATAAATAATTTTTAAAAACAAAGGTAGGGCTGGGGATGTGGCTCAAGTGATAGTGCGCTCGCCTGGCATGCGTGCGGTGCTGGGTTCAATCCTCAGCACCACATACAAATAAAGATGTTGTATCCACAGGAAAACTAAAAACTAAATATTAAAAAATTCTCTTCTCTCTCTCTCTCTCTCTCTCTCTCTCTCTCTCTCTCTCCCTCCCTCCCTCCCTACCTCCCTCCCTCCCTCAAAAACAAAATTAAAAAAAAAAAACAAAACAAGGTATTGTGTCCACTTACAACTAAAAAAAATACATATTAGGAAAAAAAAAAAATCTCCGAACAAAAAGAACCCAAGGATTCCATCTTCCTGATCTGGGTTCTCAAAAGAGTTCTTAGGAGCAGAATCACTGATGGGCTCTGAACACTTCTGAGTAAGTTTTGTTTGGCTTGGAGAGACAAGGAGTCAGTGTCAATTGGATGGATTTTCTTCTGACCCCACACTCTTTCCTCCAGGCTATTCGTGTCTTAAAACTTCCCTAGTAGAGGGAAGGTCTACAGTGGAGTTTTTGCTCTACTACTAAAGTTAAGAATAGTCCCTTACCCTTTCTTGGCTCCAATCTCTCCACCTATAGAATGAAGCTAGATTGCATAAGCTCTAAGAGTCCAGATAACTGTGAGATACTGAATGAAAGCTTTGAAAAGTGTAAACCACTTCTCAAACACATATCACTATTGGAACTCTCACAGGTCAGAAATTAATATCCTGTGTTTAGGTCCTCCTATTCCACTTTGAAATATTCTCCAGGATTCACATCCTTCCTCTGTATTCCTATTGCCAACCTCCCATCCCCTTAAGCAGGTTCTCCTACTACCAGTTTTAATCCTCTCTGAAATCACCCTGCTTCTACAAGAGAGATTTCCACAAAATTCCACTTCCACTGCATCACTTCTCATCTCCTAAGCACCAAGGCAGAACTTATAGAATTCAAACTTCTGGCTTTGCTCTGCCAGACCAACAACTTCAAGACCGTGTATCACAAGTGACCTGGAGTGCCAAATTCTATTTACTTGCTGAACATATTCCACCCCTCCTTTGCCTATAAAGTTGATTAAACTCACAGAGACCAGAAAAAAAAGCCTGCCTATTCCAAGGAAGTATTCCTGGGATTTTAATACATAGTTTTCTCATTTCTGAACTATAATTGTGGTTAGAAACCAACATAAGATCTTTGATATTCTCTAATTGTCTAATTTATATTCCCAATAGAGTATAAATTTCCTCAGATCAGAAAACATATTTGTATCACAATGCTGGTTAAGCTGAAAATTTCAGTTTCAAGTGCTTGTTGACTGCCTGATGGCTAGAGAAAGCAAGATCTTCATTTTCTCTCCAGCCTTTGACAATTCTGGGAGTGCAAGAGGGAAGAGGGAAGGGGTGGAATCAATACCCTCCCAACCCCAAAGTACTTTCTCATCCTTTCCTCACTGATTTCACCCACTCTAGTTAGAGTGGAAATGGACCCCTTCGCAGGCTCATATCAACCTCTGCAGATGAGTTTGGGATCGCTTGCAGCAGCGAGCAGACTTTAGTGCCACTTTTTTTTTTTCAATGCAAGAGAACAAACACAAGGCCTTGTTCATGCATGCTAGGTAAGTGCTCTACAACTGAGCTACATCTCAGCACTTTAGCTCCATCCTTAATGTTCTAATCAGCCTGTGTGATGGCAATGGCTGCTTACAATGCCTGATGGTGATGGGAAGAGAAAGACTGAGAGAAAGAAGAGCCAAGACTAGTAGTAATTTTAAGATCTACGCCCTTGAAGTAGTTTGCTTCAAATTAAGCCCCATCTGTTCCTGAGCCCTAAAGAGGCAGGGCACATGTGAGAAGAGCTATATATCCTGCCAGGGAACAGACACCTCCACAGGTCAAGCCAGCAAGGACTAGCAGGTGCAAAGAAACTTCTCAACATTGAGGCAGCCAACAAATTTGGAGGTGGGACTCTGGCTGGCCAGTCCACTCAGACCCAGTGCCTCTACCCCATAATGCCCTAAACCAGGACCTGCCTGATAGGCAAGAAGCCAGGTATACTGTAGGTATAGATGGGAAGGGCAGGTGTGGGGCCAGGCCTATTCCCCAGGAGGGCATTTTGGGCCATCGTGCCCCAGGTATTCAGCATTGCAGGCACAACCAAGAATGCCCAAACCCACCTCCTGGGTATTTCTGGCTTCCAGCCACTCTGGAACACAACTCTGTAAAAATCCCCAGCTTTCCTGCTCTCCACACCCAGCCTTCTCCATCCTCTCTCCAGATTTACTACTCTTTCCTGTTCAATAGAAGGGCTCAGCCCTGACCTCTACTTCTAACCACCCTCACACACCCTTGGGTTGGGCACCCAACCTCAGGCTCATATTCTATCCAACATATTCATGTTTTAATGCTCTCTTGGGCCCCTTTTTATTTTAAGGGAGCTGATGCTGCTGCCGTCTGAAAGATTTTAAGGCAGGTAAAGATGGCACCTGCCTTCAAAGGAAGGTTTGAACTTACAGAAAACTATTCACAGCTCCAAGAAGTCAGGCTAGGGAGACCCCAGATATACAGCAGCCAGGAGACAGAGCCTTGCACATGAGCTCTTCATTGATAAAAGGCATTTGCTATACTCATCTCCAATGCCAAAGGAAGATCACAGGGAACTGGGCACCAATTTTTCTCCTCACCCTCCTTTCTCCTACAGTGGCAAGAAGACAGAGATTGCAAAAATGGCAAAAGTTTTTAAAAGAAACAATACCATACCACACCCCATGAAAAGCTAGCTCCTAGTTCCAGAACTATAAAAAAAAGCAGTTTCACCTTCAAACTCCTGGTCACCTTCAGAAGCCAGTCTCCGTTGAACTGCTCTAGCATTCTGCATCACAGAGGCATGAAGAAACTGCACCTTACACAGCCCCTGAGGCAGCCAGTCGGGCAGAAAGGAATGCAGACAGCTTCCCAGAAGTGCCCGGCTAAGAAGGAAACCAAGTGCTTACCCACAGTTTCCTGGGCCCAGAAGGGGAGGCACTGGGCTTTCAGAACAAGGACTCTGGCAGCTGGGAAACTGTGAAAACCCCAAAAAAGAAAATACTGTGGTAGGAAGTCACCAGGAGAATAAGCCTGAGGTGGTACTCCACAGCTTCAAGTGAGCAGTGCCCACACCTGAATGTAAGCAAGGATCTTAGAGAAATGCTAAGCTATCAGTCATGGAGAAGCCTAAGCAACTTGGGGATTGGGGTGACCGATCCTCCTAGTATAACCTGCTTTCCATGCAACAAGCTTAATTTTTTAACATATCATCAGGGAAGAGAGTGGAACCAGAGAGGAAGCCCAACATCTGACAGGAAAGCAAAGCTGGAGAACAGATGGACTTTGCTGGCTCCAGGTCTCCCTGCTCTAGTCTCTCTGTCATGCTTCAAAGTCATAAAGTGTTTTCCAGCCCTCTGTCAGCTGTGGCTTCCCAACAAGCCCCACCACAGTTCCCAAAAGCCTGTAAGCAGGCAAGGCTAACACAGAGATCTTCCTTGCAGACACACTTTCTCCAGAATTTGTCACCCAAAGTATGGCCTTGTGAGGCTCTGTTCTAGGACAGGTAGAGGGGACAGAGCAGAACACAGAAAGGAAGTCACTAGAAATGCTTTTCTCTTATATACAGAGAGTCTTCATTAAGGCATTAAAAGAAAATAATATTAAAATAAGTTTAATTTAAAAATTATTTAAATCATAGACTGTTTTCTTTCCAAGAAAAAAAGTAACTCCCACCACAGAGTCCATAAAACCCAGACAACGCTTTCTCTTTCTCACTTCATCCAACATTGAGTTTGCAAACCTTAATCAGCTTGTTAGCACCAACACAAAATGTACACACATGCTATTCAAGGGGGCTGAGGCAGGAGAATCACAAGTTCAAGGTCAACCCAGCAACGAACCGAAACTTTGTCTCAAAATAAAATTTTTAACAAGGGCTGGGGATGTAGCTTAATGGTAGAGTGCTTGCCTAGCATGTGAAGGCCCTGGGTTCAATTCCCAGTACAAAAGGGGGGGGGGAGTGCACAGACACAAACATGTCTGTCTATTCCTCAAAGCTTTGTTCCCACAGCCAAGGTTGCAAGACCCCTTCCAAGTTCAGGTCCCAGTGGGAACAGCAGGAGGCAGAAAGTTAGACAAGGCTTTTCCCAGGCAGAAGCCTTGGCTGCAGATAAGATTGGAAGTGGTGACAGACACCCTCATATGCAGGAAGGAGGCTAAGCACCTGAAATCTCCCCTTCCTCCACTGCACCAGTAAACCAGCTGATGTCATGTCTCTGGTAGCCACATGTCTGTCTCCCAGGCCCTGGGATTTTGCCTATTCTCACCTCGAATTGCACAATTGGGGTCTGCAGCTGGTTTCTTCAGTTCTTTACAGGCCTGTAGTGCCAATGCATTGAAAGTGAAAGTTTGCTACTTATAAGAATCATGAGTATCATCCTGCCCTGTGGCCTCAGATTCTATTCCCAAACCCAACCCAAAATGTGCGCTGCTTTTTCCAGAGACAAGACCAAAGATAAACTCAAAAGGAACATCCCTGGGCATCACAGAAAGAACAAAGATAAAATCGGCTGGCTATACTTCTCTGGAACAATATGACACACACTAACCCCCAGGCATGAACATCTGAATAAACTTTCCCACCCTCACAGTAAATGTTCAGTCACCTGGAACCTAGGACAATTTGGAATTGCATTCAAAAAGCCATTCCATTTTCCTGAATTGTTCATTCCGCAAGGAGATGCTTCAGATTGCATATGGGGCACTGGGTCATCTTTAATTTGCATAAACTAGCAGCATATGTATCTTAAGGACAAGACCAAAGATAATCTCAAAAGGAACATCCCTGGGCAACACAGAAAGAACAAAGATAAAATCAGCTATGGCTATACTTCTCTGGAACAATATGACACACACTATTTATACACAGCTCCAGACCAGAAGATTTCCACTTAAGACCTGCTGCAGCAAAATAAGAATCTAATATTTCCTAGTCAAAAATAAGAGGGGATAATTCTATTAACTCCACTAAACAACATGTTTAAAGAATTGATCTTTCCATAATTAGCTTAATTAGCTTATGTTTTCAGAGCAGAGGAAATCTTGTCAATCTTTAAGCTAGAGTACTAACTGAAATGACACATAGTTGAGAATAAAAGAAAAAAAAGAAAAAGAGCTCTAGGAAGTCAAGCATGACACACTGGAACCTCTACCTTAGTGGCAGGTGCAGACAAAAAGACCAAGCTTTCCTGAACTGGCTCTGGGGGCAGCCTTTTCTTCCTCTATATAAGAGGAACAGAGTTAGCCCTTCCATGGCAACATCACCAGTATAGGCCAGAAGGTAAGCAGACTGCTGTAATGGAACATTCCTCGATCCATCAATCACTTTTATAAAATGAAGACTTTTTTTCAAAAAAAAAAACATTAGACATGATATGTGAATGCCCAGATAAGCCCGTCCCTTAAGAACATGGCTGAAATGTGGTTTATATATAATAAAGATACAAAATAACATCTCTGCAAATGTAAGCAATAAAATAAAAGAGAAATAAAATTAAATAATGCTTATATACCTCAAATTGCAGCCCTGGAAGGAAGACAGGTTAATTAAAAGATGGATATTTGGTGGGATTTGATAAGATATTCTAAGGGCAACACTGAGGGCACTGATTCTTATGAGGTTTTATCTCATAATCAAAGAGGAATGAGTTAAGAAGATTGTTTATTAGATATAACTAAGCAAAACAGGTAGTAAAGAAAAAGAAGGATAAAAAATTAAAGAGGATGTGGGCTGGGGATGTGGCTCAAGCGGTAGCGCACTCGCCTGGCATGCGTGCGGCCCGGGTTCGATCCTCAGCACCACATACCAACAAAGATGTTGTGTCTGCCGAGAACTAAAAAATAAATATTAAAAAAAAATTAAAGAGAATGTGAATAGTATCTAAAAAACAACCATCTGAATTACCCATGCCTGGTGAGAGATGCAGAGGCCAGCAGGTACATGAGGACCCAGAACAGAAGTGGAAGGGAGGACATATTCAGCATTAGAGTCAGTTATCACTTGAGTCATCAGCTTAAAACAACTTGGTTTAAGACCAAATGGGATGGGGATGAGCACCAAATGCCAGACACAGGCTCACACTCTTATCAATCAAGCCCAAAATCAAAGCATCATTTCAACCAGATGTTGTTGGCATTCACAAAAAACACATCTACAGAGCCTACAGGCAACACTCACTGTCTGTTCTCTTGGGGCTAGTCGGATGGCAGTGCCAATCTTTATGAAGAAAACAAAGTATTCCAAGATTCTATGTCAGGTAGTCCTAACAGTCTCAATAAAGCAGAAAGCTCCCTCATTGGTGATGCAGAGTCAGGATAGAGTGAGGACCAAAAAATATAGGATGAGCCCTATGGTGAATGTCACTGGGACTTAGATTTTTTTTTTAAGTGACTGTAAAACAGCAGATAGCAGAGAAGGCCTACTTGGAAGGAGAGTCAACTAAATAACTCTCCCCAGAACTACTCTACCAAGTTCCCTAATTTTCTCTAGCAAGTTTCAGCAGCCTGACACAGCAGTAGTAAGCACACATCCTCAACATTAACCTCTCAGAGACAGGTATCTCTGTGTACCCATTTAGGAAAGTTTCTGCTGATTTTTATCCTAAAAAGAACCACAGGGTAGCAAAAACACTTAAGAGACTTCCTTGTCCAACTCATTTGCAATGGAGGAAGCCAAAGCAAATCTTTAAGTGGAAAGAAAGTATACACTTGGTAAGATCTGATTAAACCCCAGACTAATTTCAGAAGGGAACAGGAATAATGAAAAAGTGTAGCTCTGCCTATCTGAGTAGCATATGTTGGGGAAAAAAAAGTTATGGTTTATATAGGCAGAAGTTAAACCATTTTGTTTCTATTTCAAAGACCCCTAGGTGTTTTTAAAAAGCATCTCTCAGGGTTTTTGTTTTGTTTTTTGATCTACTTTTATTTCCTAGTTCTTGAAGATAGGATCCTCCAAATAGTCTCTCTTTCCTTGCTGGAACCAAATCATACCTTCTCCAGGGCATAAGAATTGGAACAAAGCCACACACAGAAGGAATGATCAAGAAATGTAGAAGCGGGGCTGGGGATGTGGCTCAAGCGGTAGCGTGCTCGCCTAGCATGCGTGCGGCCCGAGTTCGATCCTCAGTCGTACCACATACCAACAAAGATGTTGTGTTTGCCGAGAACCTAGAAAAAATAAATAAATGTTAAAATTCTCTCTTTAAAAAAAAAAAAAAAAAAAAAAAAAAAAAAGAAATGTAGAAGCTGGACATGTTAGCAAACATTTAAGGTATCTGGAAGCTACAACTTCCAAGGCCCAATCTCCACATGATGGGGAAATCAAAGCCAGGTGAAGATCTGGGCTTGGTTTCAAATATTCCTGGGTTTGTGAAGGAGGTGGGAGGTGGGCGGTGGGAGGTGGGAAGAAGAATTCTAGAATTGAACCCACGAAGGACAAGCCTCCCACATCCCAAGTGACAGCAAGTACGCTGGACCCAGAGAAAATCCAGGGGTGGGCAAAGCAGTTATCTAAAGTGAGCCTCTTCAAAGAATTTCCGTCATTCTATCACATTTTATATTTTTCTTTATGTAAATTTTTTAAAATTTATTCTAATAAGTTATACATGACAGTAGAATACACTTATGCACTTTCATATACATAAATAGAGTATAATTTCTCATTTTTTCTGATGGACATGTTGTATAGTTATGTTTGTCATGCAGTCATATATGTACATATAGTAATAATGCCTGATTCATTCTACTATGCTTCCTACTCCCAGACCCTAGCCCTCCCTTCATTCCCCTCTATCTAACCTAAAGTAACTCTATTCTTCCCTAGCCACATTCTATTATTGCAAATTAGTATCTGCATATCAGAGAAAACATTTGGTCTTTTGTTTTTTGGGAAAGGCTTATTTCACTTAGCATGATATTCTCCAGCTCTGACCATTTACTGGCAAATGCCAAAATTTCATTCTTCTTTAAGGCTAAGTAATATTTCATCATATATACATACACACACACATTATATAAAACCATATTTTTTAATCCATCTGTTGAAGGGCACCTAGGTCATTTCCATAGTTCAGCTATTGTGAGTTGAGCTGCTGTAAACATTGATGTGGCTACTTCACTGTAGTATGCTGATTTTAAGTCCTTTGGGTATAAACCAAGGAGTGGGATAACTGGGTCAAATGGTGGCTCCAATCCAAGTTCTCTGAGGAATCTCCAACCTCTTTCCAAAATGGTTGCACCAATTTGCAATCCCACCAGAATGTATGAGTGTACCTTTTCCCCCAACATCTTCACCAACATTTATTGTTGTTTGTATTATTGATAACTGCCATTCTGACTGAGATGAAATCTTACAGTAGTTTTGATTTGCATTTCTCTAATTGCTAAAGATGTTAAACATTCTTTCATATATTTGTTGACCAATCATATTTCTTCTTCTGTGTAGTGTCTGTTCAGTTCCTTACCCCATTTATTAACTGCGTTATTTGTTTTTTTAGTTGAAGTCTTTTGAGTTCTTTATATATCTTGGAGATTAATCCTCTGAGGTGCATGTGATACAGATTTTCTCCCATTCTATAGACTCCTTCTTCACATTATTGATTGTTTCCTTTGCTGAGAAGAAACATTTTCTATTTTTCAAAGTAACTACATATATTAATTCATCTTCATGGGTCATTTGAGTTCTCTTCTGGTTCTGAGCCACACTCATGGTAAGTTTTTGTCTTCAGCCTACAATGCTTCCCTTATTCCCCAGGCTTGCTTTTTTCTGTTCCATCCCACACCCATAAGGGTGTGTGTGTGTGTGTGTGTGTGTGTGTGTGTGTGTGTGTGTGTGTTTTACCAGGGATTTGAACCCAGGGACTTGTGCATACTATGCAAGTGCTCTAGCATTGATCTACATTCTCAGCCCTTTTTATTTTGAGACAAGGTCTCACTAAGTTGCCCAGGCGGGCCTCAAACTTGAGATCCTTCTGTCCAGTCTTCTATGCAGCTGAGATAAAAGTTTGCACCCAGTTTGGAGTCTTGTCTTTTTTATCACGAAATAAGGTCCCTTTTTTATTAATTAATTTATTTATTTTGATTAGGTATATATGACAGCAGAATGCATTCTGAATGAAATAAGGTCCCTTCTGACAAAAGGAAATTTAAACATAGAAATGTGCCTTGCATAAGATCACACCACAAATTAGTAACACAGCAGGGATTAGAATCCAATTTTTCAAACTCCAGTCTAGCACTCTTCCCAACTGACCACAACACCTCAGTTACAGAGAAACATCTGCCCTAGAGCAGCAAGAGCAAGAAGCAAAACAGTTTATCTAGATGTCTTTTTTAAGCAAAACAACACAGTTAGAATGTTTGGCAGAGACTAACTAAATATTTCCTCTGTGACCTTCACCAGAGGGGAGGACTGTGGGAGAGGGGCAGGCACAGTACACAGGGAAGAGAAGACCACTGCACAGGCTAGTAGATGGGCGACAAAAAAGGAAAATTGCAATCTTAAACTGAGGACAAGCTAGACAAAGAAGTCAGGGTTTTTAAAAAATGCTGGATGAGATTTAAAAATAGGAGTCTGACCTAAAACACAATAAGTAAAATCAAGAATCAATCAATGGGATTTTATCAAACTAAAAAGCTTCGTCATAGCAAAGGAAACAATCAAGAACATGAAAAGAGAGCCTACAGAATGTCAGAAAATCTTTGCCACTTGCCCCTCAGGTAGAGCATTAATCTCCAGGATATATAATAACTCAAAAAACTTATCACTGAAAAAACAAATAATCCAATAAAATAAATGGGCAAAGGAAGTGAACAAACACTTCATAGAGGAAGAAATATGAAAGGTCCTCAAATATATGAAAAAAATTTCAACATCACTAGCAATTAGAGAAATGCAAATTAAAACAACACTAAGATTTCATATTATTCCAGTCAGAATGGCAATTATCAAGAATACAAACAACAATAAATGTTGGTAAGAATTTGGAGAAAAAGACACACTCATACATTCTGGTAGGACTGCAAATTGATGCAACCACTCTGTAAAGCAGTTGGAGATTCCTCAGAAAACTTGGAATGGAACCATCATTTGACCCAATTATCCCACTCCTCAGCATAAACCAAACAACTTAATGAAACCCTGTCTCAAAATAAAATAGAAAAAGGGTTGGGGATGTGACTCAGTGGTTGAGCACCTCTGAGTTTAAAAAAAAAAAAAAAAGATCATGAAAAGGAACTTTCAAGGTAAAAATGGACATAATCAAAGTAGAAGGGAGACCATTAGGGGGAGGGAGGAGGTATTAGGAGTGAAACTGACCAAATTATGTGATCAGCATGTATGAATATGCCTCAATAAATTCCACCATTATTTATAACTAATATATACCAATAAAAAAAAAAAAGAAAAGAGGGATACACCAAAGAACAAAGAGATCTGAGGGGGACTTCTACCAATGCCAACAGGAACCAAGAGTTTCCCCTCACCCTGTGAGGCAGGCTTACCGGTGGCACACCTAATGAAGTTGGCCTCAGAGAGGAAGTGGCTGTGTCCATGCTCTCTGTGAGCAGACTGACATTGGGAACAATTTGAGGTGACCCCATTGGCAAATTAAGCCACTGGTAATCACTTCTACCTGTCCTCTCATGTGCTTTATGTACAGACAGGGGGAATGAGGAAGAAAGAACTTGGAGTTCTTAACCTTAAAGGTATATCTATATTTCACCAATGGAGACAGAACAACATCAACACCAGCTCCACAAGCACCAACAAATGGTCCAGACCCTAGACTGAGAAGATTATTCCTTCCTTTAGGGGAGAGTGCTGACAACTACAGCAGTGATAGGCAAATAAGAAAGGGTCTAACAGTCCCAGAACCCAGTAGAAAGAAATCTTAAGAGGCAGATAAATTGCTTCCTGATTATGAACTCATCCATTCACTGGGCAAAGTCTATGAGGCAAGGAGTTCCTTTTTTTTTTTTTTTTTTTTTTTTAAGACTCTTCCCCAGCTGGAAAAATTGAGAAAACAGACAAAAGGAAGAACCGACCCTCCATGACAGCAGGGAAATCCCCCACCCAAGGCCTCATTTGTAATCAAGGGCAAAAGGACCAAATAAAGGTAAACAGGCCAGGGAAGCTGATGTGCCCTTCTCCAAAGAGGCCAAAACACACACTTCCCCCAACAGAATCCTTGGAAATACAGAAGGTGGATGTTCTCTTGGACAAAAGAGGTATGCTAGGAGAGTTAGGGAATTCCCCAGAGGTTTTTAGGCTCTTTTTCTATTCCCAAGCACTCATAACCTTCACTCAAACTCCAGGGCACTGAGACCAAATAGAAGGTGGAGCTAAGATTTTGCTGTCTGGAAGAAAATGCAGTTGGCCAAATGTCCACACAAAATAGACTCAGAAGAAAATAAGCAGGCAGATCAGCAGGATCATTCCCACATCTGAGCACCTAGGCTAGAGTCCTGCAGGCTCCCCACACCCTTTCTTAGTCCAATGCAATAAACAGCTGCCTGGAGAAAACAATGGGCCTTTGTCTGTGCCTTCTGTAGATTACCTTGCAGTACCAAACAGGATAATTCCTTGACAAGAGCAATGGTTCTAAATGTGGTCTAGGGCATGATGAAAATTCTTGCCATCCACAGGATACCCCTCAAATTCCTACCTGTTCCATATTAAGCAGCAAAGGTCCTAAGTAGCCCCAATCCCCACCCCACATATGAATCAAGAAAGGTCCTTGCAGCCTCTTTCTGGAACCTGCACCGCTCACTCTTGCTTTCTTCCTGGCCTGGCCACAGGTCTGAAAGCCTAAGAACTGTTCTTACTCTCCTTTTCCACATTTACCAGAATATGCCACAGAATGTTAAGACTGCACTTATTAACATATCTGTCAAAATAGACTCCTAACAAAAACTGATAAAAAAAAAAAAAAAAGCATAAAACGTTCCTGGCAGTCAAGCTTCCCTTGAAGTGCAAAACCAAATAAAAACTCAACTGACAAATCAAAAAATCTATGCTGGAATTTTACTTAATTCAAAATATTTTAAATCTTACCTAATATTGTCATAGATGAGTATAAGTCCCTTTCTTGGCTGTCTTATAATCTTATTTTGTTTTGTTTTTAATTTATTATTTTTGATTTGCAAATGTCCTCTCATATGATATGAAGATGATTCTAGGGTTATTGTTTGTTTTTAGTTCTTGGGAAAAATTTAAGAGTTGGAAATTTTATACTGGTCCCAATTTAAGAAACAAACAAAAACAGTGTTTCGTAAAATCCAACATCCCTATTGTGCTCCACATTCCGGCCTTTTTCCTCACTTGCATAACTGGTGGTAGGTGAATTCAGGACCCATTTCTTCCAAACTACCACCAAGGCCTAGATGCCATGGCACAAAATTCCCTCCCCAAGAAACAAAAATAGTCTGAAGAATTCCTGATGTCTTCCCCCTTGACACATACCCTTGAACAGCATTATTCCTCTCCCCAATGGTACAAGAGAAAGAGTGCTGTTCTTCAAAAGAGTGAGCTGGATACCACAAATTCCCTAATTCAACCCAGAATATCCTTCCTTCTCCATGATCTCAGTAAGAAAAGGCACCACAAAGCAGTGAGAAGAGCTTTGGAATAAAATGAACCAGGGTTTTTGAATTCTGGATCTTGGGCAAGTCATTTTAATCTCTCTGGGGTATGATTTCCTCCTTAGACAATTAATGAGACTCATGAAAGTAAAGTATCCAATTGTGAATGGCACACAGTAGGTCCCCTATGTTGACTCAGTATTTCTTGACAGAATTTTCCCTCCCACAAAAGACCAAAGTGGTGTGGGCAATTTCTTACTTACTTTGCCTCCCAGTCACGTTACCATGCTGCTCTCAATTCCTTTCTTGGCTCTTATAAGAAAAACTAAGGGCATCCATTCAAGGGTACAAATTTCTCATTTCTTCCTCTCTAGAGCCTGGAAGAATGAATTATTAGGTGGCTCAGGGTTCTCTAAGGGCAAGGCTTTCAGTGTCATCCCGGAAAATATAAAAATGTGGAAAAGAGCTCATCTGACCGCCTCGTGTTTCTGTGTGGTATCGAATCAACCCTTTGAAGGTTTCCTTCTGGAGTTTGTTCAATCTGCTCTATGCAAACACAGCATCAAGTCTCTATCACTATGCTGAACAAATGCTCCAAATGGGAAAAAACATAATGGAGGATGGTGCTGTGAAGTCAGATTGTGTGTTCTGCACACAGTCTGACTTCACAGCACCATCCTCCATCATGAAAGCAAAGGAATTCAGCATACCAAACAGCCCAGAAGAGTGGCTGTACGTGCTACCTCTCCTGGGACCACAGAGAATTTGTAAAGTGGAATTCCTTCAAATTAAAAAGTGATTAGAAAAGACATATGTTAAGTTTGATTTAGTTTTTAGTTCTTTGTAAAAGCTTCTCATGTAAATGAACTCACAAATTGAGACATATTCTTTACTGGCCCAAGGATTCCAAATTTTGGTTCCAAAATTGTACTCACCCTTTCAGATGACAAGCTGAGGGCCCCAATCAACCACACAGTCAGTGGAAAGAACCCCTGCCCTGTAGCACTAATCTCAGCCTACACATAACTAATAAGGTACAAAACTTGCAAAGAAATACTCTCTCTGGACCCCATTTACCTCCCCTTGTTGAATATAAAAGAGTTTCTACATTTGTAAGAATGTCCAGATGATTATTAATATAGAATAACAACCCCTGGGAAAGAAGTATCCTTCATGGATCACTGCCTCCACAAACCTCCAGACAGTTACCTCCCCTTTCTGGGCCACATAAAGATACTAGCTGACTGGCCAGAAATCACCATTCTGCTCATGCCACACCTGCCATATCCCCAAAGTTTTCGTATTCTTCTTTACACCTCTAGGCCTTTGGCAGGTACTGTTCCCTCTTCCCACCTCAATTTTGCTTATTCAACTTCAACAGTCGATCAAGTTCAGTTCTTACAGCACCTCTTCTTGTGGCTTTGTCTGATCTTGGGACTTCCTTCATCTCTTTAACTTTTTTTGCTTTGCTTTAGTCAAGCACCTTTATCATACTCCATTGAAAATGTTTACCATATTTGCCTAAAAGAATTTTATAGAACACCATGAACATCATTATGTTCCATATATATACATATATATAAAATGTTTTATGTATATATATAAAACATTTAAATCTTTGCATTATAAACAGTAGTAGAGATGTACTTCCTGGCATATTACAAGTATTGGCATTTGGGGCTGGTGGTGTAGCTGACTACTACAACACATGCTTAACATGCACAAGACCCTGGATTCAAACCCCAGCAGCCCCCCTCCAAAAAAAAAAGATTGCCATTTTATAAATGATGATATTTTAAAATAAAACTACTACATTACTATCTTTTAAAATTTTTTTTAGTTGTAGGTGGACACAATACCTTTATTTTTATTTATTTATTTTTATGTGGTGCTTAAGATTGAACCCAGTTTCTCACCCAGGCTAGGCAAGTGCTACTGAGCCACAACCCCAGTCCCTATATTACTGTCTTAAAAGATCCATAGTGTTTTAAAATCTATCTCCATCCATTTATAAAACATAAATTTGAGTGACCTGAAATCCTGGAGACTTGAGGCAGTAGGATCACAAGTTCAAGTCCAGCCTCAGCAATTTAACAAGTACCCTGTCTCAAAATAAAAAATAAAAAGGATGGGCTGGGGTTGTAGTACACTGGGAGAGCACATGCCTAGCATGTGTGAGGCACTGGGTTCCATACTCAGTACCACATAAAATAAATAAATAAATAAATGAAATATCTATCAACAACTAAAAAATATATATTTTAAAAAAATAAGTAAATAAAAGTATTTTTTAAAGCCTTCATTTAAATAAATAAATAAATAAATAGGGCTGGGGATATACAGTTCAGTGGTATAGTACCCCTGGGTTCAAACCCTAATACCACAAAATAATAGAATAAAAATATAAAACATAAATTTTATACCATTCCTTTTTCCTCCTTGAATTCTTAATTCCTTTTTACTTCCTCTTCAGAATTTTATCCTTTTATGCTTCAAAACCTATTATTGATTAGCCTATGAAACTTCCCTGCCATATATCTATTATAAATATATATACACACACACACACACACACACACACACACACACCTAAATGTTTAAGTCCTCCCACAACAATAACTATAAATGTTAAAAAATATTTTTTTCTGGATTTGTTTTTCATCTTCATTATTAATATGCAATTAATTAAAATATTCTTACATTATAAGTGGTACTATTAAACAAAAAATGTACATGCTATTAGGAATGTATTAATTTTTCATTTTTATAGCTGTAAGCACCAAAAAAAATTTGTTCACATAAATAACTAGATAGTAATGAAAGAAATTTTGTTATAGTAATATCAGTCAATATCTTCATACTTATTCAGAATTACATGTCAAAATCACAGTGACCCTATCATCAAAAACTATTTTTTAATTATCTACCAACAGACAACTCCAGAAATTTTGTTGAAATCAAGGATTGCAAACCATCTGACTTAGAAAAGGATTTTACCCAGTCATTCACTTTCTTAATAATATATGTAATTATTAGTATATACATATAGCATAAATGTATATCATATATAATTTTTCTTTTTTTTGGTATTAGGGATTGAACCCAGGGGCATCTATCCACTGAGTTATATTGCCTAGCCTTTTTTTTTTTTTTTTTAATTTTAAGACAGGGCTTGCTAAATTACTAAAGATGGCTTTGAACTTGCGAACCTCCTGCCTCAGCCTCCCAAGTTGCTGGGATTGCAAGCATATGCCACCACACCCAGCTACTAATAATATTCCTAATTGTGCCTTTGCTTGCTAACTTGGAGGTTTTCATGCTCTAGGAAAACAATCAGCAAGATTCAAGATGAGTAAGGCTGAGCCTTCTTTTTGTAAAGTGGGAGAAGAGCGATTGGGAGGACTGGGGACATAGCTTAGTGATAGAAAACTTGCACAGCATGCTCAAAGCCCTGGATTAGATCCGCAACAACACCCTCCCAAAAAAATTTCAGGACGTGGGCTGGGGATGTGGCTCAAGCGGTAGCGCGCTCGCCTGGCATGCGTGCGGCCCAGGTTCGATCCTCAGCACCACATACAAACAAAGATGTTGTGTCCGCCGAAAACTAAAAAATAAATATTAAAAAAAAAATTCTCTCTCTCTCTCTCTCTCTCTCTCTCTCTCTCTCTCTCTCTCTCTCTCTCTCCCCCCTCTCTCACTCTCTCTCTAAAAAAATAAAAAATTTCAGGACGCTTTTAGGCAAGAGAATAGCAAGTTTGAGGCCTGGCATGCGTGCGGCCTGGGTTCGATCCTCAGCACCACATACATACAAAGATGTTGTGTACGCCGAGAACTAAAAAATAAATAAATAAATAAATAAATAAATAAAAGTGATTGGGAGAAGGAACTAGCTGGGTTACAACTGTATCCTCAGACAGATCAACTCTTAGAAAGAGAACACAGGAAGTCAAGGATCTAGAAATTTTCTCCAGTTTAAAGACCACTAGCATTTCTGCCTCTCTAATCAAAATGGCAGCATTATCAAAATTAAAAATTAATACCATTGTTTATTCACAGATAATTACTGTTACATTTTAACAGAAAGAGATTGCAAACAACTTAAGTGGGCTTCAATAAAGGTCTGATTAAGTAAGTGATAAAGCATCCAAAAACAACAAAAAAACTCTGTGGTTTCCCGTAAGAACTAAATCCAGTCCCTCTAAAATCACAGTCTACACCTATATATCTAGTGTTGGCTCCTACTGTCCCTTCCACACGGTACATCATTCTCCATACATCATTCCCCACTGTACAGGATGGCTTCTAGACACCAGCCCAGGAGACTGTAGTCCACAGAGAAACACAAACGAGTAAGTGTCAGAGGACACAGAATAATAAGGCCCAAAGGACACTGCTGAGATTTGCTGTAAACTTCATGGAATTGCAACTGGGAAGCCTAGATCTGGAGAAGAGGAAGATGGACAGATTCTAAGCTAAGATGGCAAGTGGCAAGGACCCAGGCTGAACATAGTATGAGGGAATCCAGGGCTTGAGAAGAAGCTGGTAAGGTTGGTGAGGCTGAGAGGGAGATCTCTCTACAAAGTGCTGGCCCAGAAGTCATAGCAGAAGGAAGTACAATCTGAACCAAAGCAGCACCCAGATGCTGGGCAAAGCACTGCTCCCTGAGAAGGCTCAGTCGTCACTGTTGGAAGGGGGGGCAGGGCCTACAGACAGGAACAAATGAACCTAGTTTTAGGAAATATTTCCTGCCTTGGGCCTCAGGATATACTTCCCAGTTAAATGTCACCTTTCCCTTCCTCTTCACCAAATCAAATCCAGCTAACCCTCCATATGTTGTGCTCCTTGTCCTCCACCTAACCTCCTTTGGCTCACAGTCAGTTCTTCCACCTCTAAACCCTCATCATTCTGTTTTTATCACACACACATCATAAGATTTCTGATGTGCCTTGTGAATCCACTTTTTTTTTTTTTTTTTTTTTTTTGGTACTCACCTTCATCTTTTTCCGGTTGGTATTTTATGCCTCTCTGAGGACAGGGTCTATGACTTTCAGGTCTTTCCATCCCACAGAATCAGCCTCAATGAACTTGCTGTGCAGGACACCTATTAGTCCACAGTTCTAGTGGACACACTGATACCTCACTTCTCCCAAGTGTCTGACTCTTTTTTACATAATCAAGAGTTGACCATACACGTTTGAGCTCTTCTTGGGTCCTTCATAGTCTCTAGCTTAAGCTTCACTCCTGCTAAGCACTCTGAAACTTCACAAAATCACTCAGGTGCTGCTCTACCTGGGTTCTACAGAACCATTCAGCCAGCTGTCTGGAAAAAAGCCCAGATAGGGAGTCTCTCATGTACAAACCATGTTCTAGAAGAAAGCATTCCTCCACCAGGACAGGCCCTTTCCTCAGGCTAATCTTAATAAGAATAAAATGGGAATTCAAGGTTTCATCTCCCTTATACAAAATTATTTCCCCAAATGGAGGGAGGCAGGATTTATAATTGAGTAATCATTAATGAAACTCCCCATCACAAAATAAGAAATGCCTCAGTAACTTAATTCTTTATAGTGAACCTCAACCCAAATCTCAGTAAATACAGTATGAACAAAATAGACTAAAACTATGAAAGGAGGATCAATCAGTAAACTCAAAAGAATGAATAAATAAATGCAAAAAGATATAGCAGCTAAAGAAAAAAGTTTATGGTAGAAGAATAAAGCTAATCCCTGTAATGGACTGCCTTCCTCACAATAAACACTCATTAAATATTTGTTACGGGATGGCTGATACTGATTCTCAAGAAAATGAAACAGTCTAGCCTAATAAAAAGAAATAGTAGAAACATTAGGTCCATAAAAATACTCAATGAGTAGATGACTGTAATAAAGGTAGAAGCAATACTAAAAAAAAAAAAAAAAAAAAACAGAAAAAGTCACAGAATAAAGATTATTATTACCTTGTTTTGCAATACTGGGGATTGAACCCAGGACCTCATGCATGCTAGGCAGGAAGTTCCACCACTGGGCTACATCCCATCCCTTTTTTTATTTTGAGATAGGGTCTTGCAAAATTGCCCAGTCTGGCCTCAAACTTGCCATCCTCCTGCCTTAACCCCCCAAGTAGCTGGAATTATAGGCATGCGCCACCACGTCTGGTAAAAAATATATTTTTAATGAAAGAAATAGATTAAAAGACTGCATAAGATGACAGCCATGAAAAGGAATGCAGTTCAGAGAACCACCCTGCAAATAATAGAAGTCTTTGAACAAATGGTCTCAAATCTATAATTAAAAGTTTAATAGAAGCAAACTCTAGAAGGATGGAAGAGTTTGGTCTAAATATAAAAGATTTAAAGAATCCTGAACAAAATCAACAACAGGGACTACCGCTATGACATTCTCATATATACTAAGTACAAGAAAAAAGCCTGCACGTAAAGAGGTCCTAAATCCAACTTCTTCCAGTTTGGCAGAGGATACTATTAAAGCCCAGATATGCACATAAAAGTCTCAGAGAAAGTATTTTTACTTCAAATTATTTAACAAAGTGTACAGACTCCTCAGGCAAATGAAAAAGAACTGTCTCTTAGAGCTTTGATCTTTAGAAATTTGACTTTCCCATCACATACCTCTCTCCAAAATATATGTGAAATAACAACTTTAAAGGAGACTTAAATGTTTGTTTTAAAAATAAGTCCAAATAATCAAAATCAATAAATTCTCATTAAAAATATAAACAAAATGTTAAGCAGGAAAGAGTAGTCATCAAAAATAGATTTTAAAATACAAAAAAAAAAGAAGCAACAGAGAAGGTAGAAGCTGTCAGCACATAAAAATAAATTAACAAGTTATTTAAACATTGTAATTAACATTTATAGAAGAGACATATCAACCAAATGCAGAGTGTGGGTATTATATGAATCCTAATTCAAGTATGCAATTTAAATAAAAGTCTCTGCTGAGACACATCATGATGGTTGAATAGATGATATTAAGTCAGGAGCATGCTCACCCTGGTGGAAGTACACACAGGTAAAAGATTTTCTGAAGGGCAGTTAGCATAAGCACATCAAGAACTCTAAAGATGTCTTTCTCTTTCATCTATCCCATTTTACTTTTAGAAATTTATCTCCCCAAAATAATTGAAGAATTACATTAAAATAAAGGAATAAGGACGTTCATCACAGTGTTTCTAGACAAGAGCTCATACAGTGAGCTATCCCCTACCATTACAGTTTCTATAAGCAGTTTAAATAAGGAGCAGGGGGAACCCTATGTATAAAATAACAAGAGATTGAAGGAGATAAATATTTAGCATTTTGTGAATGTATATTTGTTTTACAGTGTTGGTATATATTTTGACATATATGTAAACCATGATTATCTCTACATACTGGGATTGTGGTGATTTTTGTTGGGGGGGGGTCTTAATTTTCTAATTTTTCCAGAAAGCACATGAACTACTTGTATAAAATTCAGCTAACCAATTAGGGGGATATACTCCATCATTCATGGGCTCATGAAAGCAATGAGTAAAGGAGAAAAGATATGTAAACAAGCAACTAACTATAATGATCTTGCCTCCAGAATGCAGAGGATGGCTTACTTTTGCCTGGAGATGAGTTTTAAGGAAGAATTTACCAAGGAATGAAGTCAGAAAGGGCAAGAGAAGTCAGGCATGGTGCCACACGCCTGTAATCCCAGTGACTCAGGAGGCTGAGGGAAGGAGGATCACAAGTTCCAGGCCAGCCTCAGCAACTTAGTGAGACACTGACTCAAAATTAAAAAAAAAAAAAAAAAAAAATTTTTTTAAAGAGCTAGGAATGTAACTCAATAGTAAAGCACCCCAAGGGTTCAATCCCCAATACCAAAAAAGAAAGAAAGAAGGAAGGAATAAAGGAAGAAAGATAGGCAGGCAAGGGATGGGTTTGTGACTCAGCGGTAGAGCGCTCACATAGTATATGCAAGGCCCTGGGTTTGATCCTCAGCCCCACATAAAAATAAATAAATAAAATGAATGTATTGTGTCCAACTACTACTAAAAAAAAAAAAAGGGCAGACAAGAGAATATGAAATGGAAAAAATGGAGGGAAAAAGAGCCAGTTACATTGATAAAGTACACACAATTTTGGAATTTTGGCCTGGTGGAAAAGGCAGGGCAGGCATGAAGGACATGATGTAAAAGCCAGGCAAAAAACCTCTGAATGTCACATCAAAGGATAGAGTTATACCGTAAAAGAAGAATCAATACAGAGATTTTGTGATTCATATATATGAAGATCAAGAAAAGGTAAAACAGATGGTTAACAGAAGAGTTGTGATGAGTAAGAATCGGCATTGTACCATTCTACTATCTGGGAGTAGGCACAATACAACCTTCTGGGGTGCTAGAAATGTTCTATATTTTGATCTGAGTGAAAGTTACAGGAAAGTACAAAAATATTGAAATCCATTAGGCTACACACTTATGCTCTTGCACACTTTTTGCTAAAAAAAAATAGGTTTGACTGAATCTAACTGCACCTCAGACTGAGTCAATAATAACCACTCATGCATGAAGTACTGGGTTCTATCCTCAGCACCACAAAGATGCAAAATAAAGTTATTGTGTCTACCTAAAACTAAAAAAATAAACATTTAAAAAATAAAAAAATAACCACTTGTGACAGTATTACTATCAAGATGTATCTTAGAAAGCTCACTCTTAGAACGGCCTGGGAAACAGAACATCCAGAGGCAGGCATTCTGGGACATTAAAGCTGCCTTCCAGCAAAAAATGGCCAAGGCTTTAGTTGGACTGGAGGCAGCAAGACAATAAGAAGAAATTGAATTCATGACTTGTTTGGGAAGTAGAAGTGGTAAGACTGAATACTGATTGCCAAGACACCAAGAAAAATCAGTGATGACTCTGATATCATTAAAGGAGTCAGTGAAAACAGGAGAAAGAAAAGCCACTTTAGAGAGATAAAACCGTGGGAAGTCTAAGGTACTTGTGGGTCATCCAGTTGTCTAATCACACTAGCTATATGAAGGTCATCCTTTAAGCACTTTATATAGATCAATTCATTTAGCTTCACAACTTTATGAGGCAGGTACTATTGTTATCTCATTTTACAGATGAGGAAACTGAGTCACAGGGAGGTTAAGAAACTTTCTAGGTTAACATATAATAAGTGGTTAATAAAAGGATTTTTCCAGATGTCTCAAGAGTCCATATTTATTCTTAAGGTGACCACTGAGATATAAGTGGTAATATCTCTGCTATAAAGGAAATAGCCAAAGCCCTGGGTATGGCTGAGATCCCATAGGAAAAGAGTAGATAAAAGTAAAGATGAAAACATGGGCAGGGGTTGTGGCTCAGTGGTAGAGCGCTCACCTAGCACATGTGAGGCCCCTGGGTTTGATCCTCAGCACCACATAACCACATAAAAATAAATAAATATATTGTGTCCAAATAAAAAATAAATTAATAAAAAATTTTTTAAAAAAAAGATGAAAACATGCTTCTCCAAGTTGTTACAAGGGTTAATGAGATTACATTTATAAAACCCTAAACACTTGCCAGGCATAGTGGCGCATGTGGGAAGCCATCCTTGATTTGAGTTACCTCCCTGGCTGGGCAAGAGGCGCTTAGACACATCCTTCTGTGCAGAGCTTTCCCTACCCTTCTCAGGTCCGAGGGCTTGTCTGTGTGGAGGCGAGTCTGGCCACTACCCCAAAGACCCAATCATCGCACCTGACCTTGGGACACTGCCCCCCTCAATCTTCATTAGATGGGATTTTCCACAGAATTTTTTGTTCCCCGATAAAAGTCCACTCCCTGACGTGTTCTCTCTCTCTCTCAAGTGGTAGCGCGCTCACCTGGCACACGTGCGGCCGGGTTCAATCCTCAGCACCACATACAAACAAAGATGTTGTGTCCACCGAAAACTAAAAAAAAAATAAATATTTTAAAAAATTCTCTCTCTCTCTCTCTCTCTCTCTCTCTCTCTCTCTCTCTCTCTCTTCTCTTTCTTTGCCTCTCTCACTCTCTCTTTAAAAAAAATCAAAAAAAAAAAAAAAGAAGCCTGTGGACATAACCAGATATAGTACATGATCACAGGTGTAATACTGGTACAGAAAAAACAATAAGGGTCAATGGTCCTATTGTCTCAGTGACATGTCCCTCCAAATTCAAGTGTTCAAACCTATCCTCAAAGGTGGAGGTATTAAGGAGTGGGAACTTGCTGGGAGAGGTGGCACATGTCTATAATCCCAGCAGCTCAAGAGGCTGAGACAGGAGGATTGCGAATTCAAAGCCAGCATCAGCAAAAGTGAGGTGCTAAAACAACTGATTGCCAAGACAGGATCTCAGACCCTGTCTCTAAATAAAAATACAAAATAGTGCTGGGGATGTGGTTCAGTGGTCGAGTGTCCCTGAGTAGTTTAATCCCCATACCCCTCCCCCAACAAAAACATGGTGATGAGAGGAGTACCCTTATAAGAGGCAGGAGGGAACCTGTTTGTTCCTTCTGACATGTGAAGACATAGAGAGATACCATCTACAAAGAGGCCCTTGCAAGACACTAAATCTGCTGGCACCTTGATCTTGAACTTCCCAGCCTCCAGAAGTTTGCAAAATAAATTTCTGTTGTTTATAAATTACTACCCAGTTTAAGTTATTTTGTTATAGCAACCCAAACAGAATAAGAGATGAGTAAACCTAAATATAGTCTGAATATTAATTAAAATTAAAATGTATTGAATTAGAGAACAGAGGTAATTAAAAATAAGATTGAATATCTATGTAGTATTAATCTTACTTTGAATACAAATATGTACATTTGTATGCCTAGAGAAAGACCTACAAAAGAGTGCACCAAGTCATTAATAATGATAACTAGACATTCGGAAAGTGAAACTTTTTACTTATTTTTAGGATGCATTACAATGCACATATAATTTTTTTAATATTTATTTTTCAGTTTTCAGTGGACCCAACATCTTTATTTTATTTTTATGTGGTGCTGAGGATCAAACCCAGCGCCCCGCACATGCCAGCCGAGCGCATTATTGCTTGAGCCACATCCCCAGCTCCCACATGTAATTTTTAAAGAACCAATTTAAAGTTGAAGTTGAAGGTAAAGATAATTTTCTGTTTTGTGGTTGTCTCTGAAAGGAGCACACAGACCCAAAGTAGAAGAAGCAACCTCAGACACACTGTATGAGCTGGCTCCAGACGCCATGCAAGGGAGGGGAAACAATCTCACTCCAGTTGGAAATCCAGAAGTTCAAAGAAACACTCCTCTTCTATATTCATTTTTCCTCACTTTGTTCTCAGCAACTGTCCCTCCAAATGATGGGAACATTTGGCATAACTGCCTCCCTCTTGTTTGTATCATTCAATCTAAGAAAACGAGATACATTCTTCTACCAGCACCTCCAAAGGGAGCCAATCAAGCCGACAGAAGTGAAGAAGAGCCCAAGAAATACTAAGCAATGCAATGCCTGCATCCATGCTCCAGGCAAAAGCAACTTTCATAAGGAAAGGTCACACAGAGAAGGCTTTTCTTCAAATTACACAGGCAGCAGTGATTCTTCTGGAAAGATTTCTAACTTCAAGATTTCATCAGAATTCTAGGCACGGTGGTGCATGCTTGTAATCCCAGCAGCTCAGAAGGCTGAGGCAGGATAATCACAGTTCAAAGCTAGCCTCAGCAAAAGCGAGGCACTATGTAACTCAGTGAGACCCTGTCTCTAAATAAAATATAAAATAGGGCTGGGTTTGTGGATCTGTAGTTGAATGCCCCTGAGTTCAATTCCTGATACCCAAAAAAAGTTTCATAAGGAAAGTACTACCCTAATGGAGCTTCCCAAACATAATGCAAAGGAGCTAATTTTCATGTCTCTTACATTTGGGGCAGGGCAGAGGGAGGTGCTGGGGATCACACTCAGGACCTCAGCTATATCCTCAGCCATTACAGCTCTTAAATTTAAAGATGCAGATTCAGGAGCAGGAATAAGCAGGGAAGAGGAAGGTCCAGTGTACACAGAAAAAGGTAAGGGATTCCATTACTACTGACTGTACTCTCCTCTTCGCCAGAAATCCTAGAAAACTGGAAATCTGACAGATCTACTAGGTAAATTCTAGTCAATCAGTTAAGCACCTTCATCAATTCTCATTCATCTTAAAAAATACCTCAGCATCCAGCATACTACCTATTAGCCAGTAAACATTCAATAAGAGAATGCAAACATAAACAAGCAGTCTGAAGTAACTATGAACCTATGGACCAAGCTATATATCCTTTGGGACTAAAAATATTACCATAAAATAGAATTAAATGTTAGTGTTCTATTAGTAACATTTCATGGAATATATCAAGAGTGATGGTCCAGTACTCAGCACAGTATCTGGTGGTTAGTAGGTGTTGTTCAATAAATATTTGTTGATTATTCCAGGATATTTTCTGCAACCCAAACTTTCAGATCCATTATGTTATTTAAAGGTCTGGGTTCTCACTTTCATGTTGACTTTCAAAGTTTTCCCTTAAGAGATGGAAAAGGATTTCTGAGGATGGGGAAAACAGCTTTCACAGGGTCATACCCTGTGCCATTCACTGGTCTGGTAAGGACAATATTAATCTATTCTCATCAGCTCTGGTTAAAACTTCTGCAGCCTAGACTTTAGCACATCTGTCCAAAGCATTTGTGGGCCCAGGAGGCAGGTTATACTAAAAACCAGTTGAGGCTAGGGTCCACTAATGCCTGACTCCCCAGCCACAATACAGCTCCTCCAACAAGAGAGGTTCAGGCCCCTTTGGAAGCTGCTCACATTCACCTTCCACTGCTTCTCTCCCCGTCCATCACTATTTCCACACTAGTATAATGATACCTTCTATTCCCTGTCCTAACATAGATCATTTTAGTATCATTTGGGATCATTTTAGTGTCATTTGGATACTAAAATATCATTTATAGGCATACACAGAATTAAGGCAAAATACTGGACTTCCTGCTTCTTATCTTCAAACTCTTTAGAAGTTGAATTGGTACATCTTACCTGAGAATTATATGCCGTCTTCTCCAAAACCACCACAGATTTTCAAACAAAAACAAAACAAACTGAAATGTTACTACATTTCAGTAGTAATATTTGGATTATTACAAGGGTCTCCTAACTGCTGTTAGTCTGCAGCTTCTTCCCCAGTTCCAATCCACTTTGTGCACCACTAATTGTATGTCACCTTCATTGGAAATAAAACGTTTAAAGCGTTTTCATTATTCCTCTCTTTCCAAATTTAAAGTCTTCAAGATGACATTTGTGATCCTCTAGGATTAAATTCACCTCATACAGCCTACTCTGTCTCCCAGGGATCTTTCATAAACCTGAGGATTCAATTAGGATGACCTAAAATTTCCATCCCACAAAAGCCAATAATATCTTTTCTGCCTCTGGGCCTTTGCTCATGCTGCTCCCAGTAGACCCCACCCCACCCACAAAGTGTCCCCTTCAACTCTGAAGGCAGCACTGCATGGAGAAAAGGGAACTGAAACACCTGGATTCCAGATATGGCTATGATGCAAACTAGCTGTGTGCCTTTGGACAAATCATTTGCCTCTCTGAGCTCAGTTTCCCCTTCCATAAATAGAAAGGTTGAAAAGTCTTTTTAAAATATATATTCCTGATTCTTACATGCCCAACAAAATCCAATGTTCCCTTCAAAGTGTACAAGTCTTCCAAGGATTTTCTCTGAGCACTCCAGCCCACACTATTCTCTGTCCTAAGGACTCAATATATGGTACTGAGACACAGTGTCTTCATTCAACCAAGATTTTCTGAGCGTTTTCTTGGCTAGATATCATGGCAAAGCCTTGGAAATAAATACAAAGCCAATTAAGACTCATACTTGTATCTATCAACTGCATATTCCTTTCTTCACTACTTTGTTATCCAAGTGAATTCATGTTAAAGTGTAAATGTGCCCTTTATTTATTTAACAACTGTTTAGAGAAAATCTTCCATGTACTATTGTACAAAGTAAAGATGTCAGTGAACAAATGAACCAAGTACCCACCTCATGGAATTTATTTGAGAAAGCAAACAGGAAAAAACACAAATACGTAATATAATTTTCAAAACAAAAACAAAGCAGGATCAAAGAATGACTCAGGGCAATTTTACAAAGGATGGTCAGAGCAAGCCTCCCTGAGGTTGTGCATTTGAGCCCACATGTGAATGAACTGGGTGTACAAACTAGCAGCATTCAGGAAAAAAAAAAAAAAGAGCATTCCAGGAGAGGGACAAAGGACCTGAGACAGGAGAACAGAAGGAAGGTGGAAAATATGTGGAGGGCTAGGGCTTAGTTTACAAAGGACTTAATAGAAATCTGGATTTGAAGTGTGATAATCCCAAATGAGGCTTAAATAATGCTCCAGAATGTAAAGGGACAGGAGGAGTGGAAGAGCTAGGACTAGTGAGAAGGCTATACAGAATCAGTCAGGTCTCTACATCCAGGATACCACAGCATAGCCTCACATCCTGCCTCTCCAGAGCATGAATAGGTGATCTCTCAGTAGGCGCAGTGGCACACACCTGTAATCCCAGAGACTTGGGAAGCTGAGGCAGGAGGATCTCAGCCTCAGCAACTTAGCAAGACCCTAAGCAACTTAGTGAGACTCTATATCAAAATTTAAAAAAAAAAAAAAAAAAGTGGGCTGGGGATACGGTTCAGTGATTGAGCACCTCTGGGTTCAATCCCCAGTACCAAAAAAGAAGAAGAAGAAAATTCACTACTTCTCTGTGCCCAGTTTCTACACCTTTAAGTGAGAATGACAAAAGTGCCTACATTATGATGCTGTCTGGAAGGTTAAATTAGTGCATGTAAAACCTTTACCACGGAGAGTAAGTAGACCATGAATTTAACATTTTAAAGCCATGCGACGACCTACGAAAAGGGGGCTGAAGACTGAGCCTTGGGCACTCTAATACATTCAAACACCTCCACTGTGCCCAAGACTGGCCATCAGCCTCAAGTCCTAACCCTTGTCTGGGTCCCTACTCCCCTCTTTGTAACTCACCATTTTAGAGCTTGGTAATAATACTTTATATGGTTCCTTAGAAACAAATCCATGTTCTGAGATTCAGGTAGATTCAGTGGTAGATACTTGTATATCTACCACTATGCCTGGCATAGAGTTAAATAAGACACATACTCGGGTATTTGCATTCATTCATTAATGGATAATGTCATGTAAATTTCAAATAAATCAAGATAATACACAACTTTTTAAGAAAAAAAATCATCTTCCTCTTCATGAAATGATGGCATTGTATCTCAGCACCATCCTACCATCTAATATCAGTTCCATCTTAGCAGAGACAGTCACAGTAACCAAATCAGTTACACCATGTGCCATGCCACTTTTCCACTGACTTCTCAATCCTCATGCTCTCTATATAAACTCTTCTGTCTCTTTGTTTCCTGACAATTTGTCTAGGTGTAAAAACTTCCCATCCTGGAAACACATCACACGTGCTCCCAGCCCAGGTCCTCATGGACCTACAAGAATCTTAAGGCGAAAGCCAAAAATATTCCCCAAAGGGCTGGGGATGTGGCTCAAGCGGTAGCGTGCTTGCCTGGCATGCGTGCGGCCCGGGTTCAATCCTCAGCACCACATACAAACAAAGATGTTGTGTCTGCCGATAATTAAAAATTAATTAATTAATTAATTAATTATTCCAAAAAAAACCCACAACACCAAAACTTAGGAGGAAAAGAGGAAAAGAAAATGGGAATAACCCAAATACACATCCAGAGAATCATCCAGCAGGGCTCTTCCCCACCAATGTACAGGAGTCATGGTACCTTAAGCTAGCTACCAAGAGTATTTATAAAGCAACCTTAAGTGATAAGAATTTCCCAGAGAACAAAGGTCTAAGTTAGTAAGGAGGAAAAAGGTTTTCACTTTTTAAATTTTTTATCAATTTCCACAGAACTGACTACCCTTCCATTTTTCTTCCCTGTCTTACCCTCCCACACCTCCAGTCCTGGTGATAAACCACAGAAAATAATGCTGACCCACTAGGACAGAAAAGGGAACTGAAACACCCGGATTCCAGGTATGGCTATGGCACAAACTAATTGTGTGCCTTTAGAGAAGTCTTTTGCCTCTCTGAGCTCAGTTTCCCCTTCCATAAACAGAAAGGTTGAAAAGTCTTTTAAAAATATATATTCCTGATTCTTACATGCCCAACAAAATCCAATGTTTCCTTCAAAGTTCTTTCTAGCTCAGTGCTTTCTCCATAGAGGCACAAGGAAGAATCAGTATATGCAGTTCTTTTTTATTATTATTATTTTCAGTTATATATAAACACAATCCCTTTATTTTATTTATTTATTTTTATGTGGTGCTGAGGATCGAACCCAGTGCCTCACATGTGTTAGGTCTACCACTGAGCCACAAACCCAGCACCCCACCCCCCACCACCCCACCCCCCCCACCCCCCGCAGGACCAGTTCTTGATGAGACTTTCACCGAGTCAGAGCTTCATACCCTGAGATCCACCCCTAACCCTCCAGGAACTGGTAACAGTGACAATTTAATGGGAACTACATAGGCGATTTAAATGTAAACAGAGCAGAGAATGTAATACTGCTCCCAAACTGAATTTCTTGCACAAATCTAAACCTGGAATAGACAAAGATGTTATTTTTATCAACTAATTCTCTTTTTAACTAATTGATCCTGAGCCAATTATGCAAGTTTTAAAAATGGTTCACCTGAAACAAGATATAAGGTGGCCTCTGCCCATCTCCCATGACTCTTGTAGCAATTTCTATACAAACACTGTGGTCCTAAAATACTACTCAAAACACCAATGTAGGTCTGGAGTTGTGGCTCAGTGGTAGAGCACTTGCCTAGCATGTGTGATGCACTGGGTTTGATTCTCAGCACCACATAAAAATAAATAAATAAATAAATAAATAAATGTCCATCAACAACTAATAAAATATCTTTTAAAAACCACACAGATATAGGGGGGAAACTGCAAAACAGAACACTTACAACTGATCTTCACACTGAGGATTTAAATGAATGTTTTGATCTTAAGTCCTGCTTTTCCATGCTTTTTCCATGCTAACCCTAACCCTCTGGTGTCCACTAAGAAGCAAAAAACTTTGATTTTCCTCCCATATAAGTATACAATTTTTTGTTGATTTGTTTTGCATATTAGGGATTAAACCCAGCACCTCACACATGCTAGGCAAGTATTTTACCACTGAGCTACACCTCTAGCTCCCCCATTTCCCCTCCTTTTTTGGAGGGACTGGAGCCAGGGGGTCACTGAGCTACATCCCCAATCCTTTTTGTTTTTCTTTTGAAATAGGGTCTTGCTAAATTGCTGAGGCTGTCCTCAAACTTGCTATTCTCCTTCTGAGCCTCCTATACCTATACCTAGGATGTATAGTGTTTGCCATCCAAGTACACAATTTTTGAAAGAACTTCCATTCCCCTTAGACTCCCGGTATACAGAAGCCTTTGGATTTAAGCACTGAGAATCCATTCCAGACTCAACAGAAAAGAACAGACTCAGGAAAAGCTTTTCCAGGCACTCTTTCCTACCAACCACTGAGGAGCACCCCCTAATGCAAGGGGATATCATGCTAACTAGAGTTCCCAGAAACATTATATATACTCTAATGTGACTAATAGAAAAATAACTGACTAGGCCCTGTTTACTCACTAGAAAATACATCTATTTAAGTTGAACCCCTTTATCACAGCACCAGGGCAGACACCAAAGTGATGTAAAACAGCCCCTTGCCAATAGCAGCATATGAATTGGGAGTTACCCAACCCCCATATTAAAAAGTAATTTCCCACCTCATTTCTTAACTCACCTACTCACTGATTTATCAAACCCCTAATATTATGTTCACTGAGGAAAAGTAATAAGAGGATAAACAGATGCTCATAAGCATTAGCTCAGTGCTTTCTCCATAGAGGCACAAGGAAGAAACAGTGTAGTGCTTCCCAGCAGGTCAGTCTTCTCTGACAAAACCTCTCAGGACACCAACCCTCATTAGAAACTGTCTCTGTGCAGCTCTAATTAGCCTCTCCCCAAAGGAAAAATAGGGAGAAGGGGGGAAATTCACAAATATCTACACTCAAACTTGCCCTAGCTGAATTAATATCCAAGACCCTAATTTCACATCAGAAAAAGTCAAAAAGCTAGCCAGGCACGATGGCACATGCCTGTAATTCCAGCAACTTGGGAAGCTGAGACAGGAGGATCACAAGTTCAAGACCAGCCTCAGCAAATTAGTGAGGCCCTAAGCAACTCAGGGAGACCTTGTCTCAAAATTTTAAAAAATTAAAAATTTTTAAAAAAAAGGGGCTGGGGTCAGATGCAGTGGCACATGCCTATAATCCCAGTGGCTCCAGAGGCTGACACAGGAGGAGCACAAGTTCAAAGCCAGCCTCAGCAAAAGCAAGGCACTAAGCAACTCAGTGAAACCCTGTCTCCAAATAAAATACAAAATAGGGCTGGGGATGTGGGTCAGTGGTCGAGTGCCTCTGAGTTCAATCCTCAGTAACCCCCCAAAAAAGCTGGTGGTAAAGCACCAGTATCGAACCCCCTGCCCGACAAAAAAGACAAAAAGTCACCAAAATTGACCCTTGCCCACTCAAAGTAATTTCCAGAACACTAACAAACAGGGATATACATACCTCCAGCATATTCTAATCACTATGGCCCTTTATCACAAGAGGCCCAGAAAAGCAGGTTTACCTCTTATGCCATTAACAAAGGGTTAAGCAGATTGTTTCTATCATATTTGAGTGGGGATCCTAAATTCCAGTTTAAACAAATGATTCTCACACTTCTAGAAAGGCCTTAATTGGGATAGTCTGTTACTTTCAGTGCAATCTTGCAAAGGCTGGATACTTGTTTAGCCCTTAAAGGACTTGGGTAGAATTCTTTTGATGATAATTTTTTTAAAAAATCATCTCCAGAGTTTATATATGTCCCACGATTACTTATGCTGGTGGTGGGAGGAGAACATTTTATTCCAAAAGGCTCCTTCCAAACTGAAAGCTCTTATTGCCAACATATCTGATATTGACTTCCTGTATAAAACAAAACACAAAGCAACAAGTATACGATGTAATCATAGGTCTAAAAAGCAAAGCTTACAAAGAAAAACAGAGAAGGCTCAGCTTGTTTAGCCCAGAAGGGATGGGTACAGATGAGACAATCTGTACATTTCCTAGCTGCCACTGGGGTCCAGGAAAGACATGTTCACTGTGAACATCTATGCACAAGAAGAGGAATAAGAAAGCAGTAAAGGTGGGCTGGGGCTGTGGCTTAGTGGCCTACCATCCATGAGGCACTGGATTCTATCCTCAGCACCACATAAAAATAAAAAACAAATGAAATAAAGGCATTCTGTCCATCTACAACTACAATTTTTTTTAAGCAGTAAAGGTAAGAAACAATAAAAGAAAACAGGCCACCTACAAGGAGATGAATTGTGATCATATATGTAGAAACCTTAGCTAGCATTGCCTAGGGAGGTTGTGAAATTGCTTGAAGGAGCTCAAATCTCTTGAGAAAGATTTAAGGATATACCGATATGAAATAGGTTAAAATAGTAAAAAGTTCTACACTAGGAGATTATATCTAAGTAACAAAGGGATATTCCAGTCCTATTTTCTAAGATTTTAATTGTTTTAAAAAACCTAAATGACTTCTGTAATAAATTATAAAAATGACAAAGGCTTACCACATAAAAACATTAACTGTGTAAGCAATGCATCAAAAATGCAACCAAATAGGGCTGCAGTTGTGGCTCAGTGGTAGAATGCTTGTGTAGCACGTATGAGGCACTGGGTTCAACCCTCAGCACTACATAAAAATAAATAAAGGTATTATGTTCATCAGAACTAAAAATATTTTTTTAAATGCAACCAAATATTTATGACATTTAAAAAACAGCATTGACAAAGATTCTTTCTGTGATACACCCCCCACCCCTCCAATCTCAAAACGAAGCTTGAGAGCATTCTCACATGAACTTTGACCAAAAGCTCATCAACCAAGTGCTGCCACTCTCTGGAGGAAACCCTAGAAAATTTTCCTTTCTGATCTACAATCAGCAAACAGAGGCTACAGATAAAACAAAATGATTTTTAGGGGATATGTGATACAAAATGGCAGAAGAAACCCAGGGGCTAATTCTGGCATGAATTCCAATGTCCAGTCCTAAGGGATTATCATGGTCTAGAAGTATAAAAGAAATACTCAGGTAGGAGATCCCTCAGACATTAAATTCCAGAACCCTCTAAATAAATGGTTTTTAAACTTAAAAATCCCTACACTAAGAGAGGTCAGGTTGTTCACAGGTCCAGGACTGAAACTGAATCATGTCCTTAAGAGTTGCTGGTGATCATTTCAAAACCCCATTCAATAGGCAGTCCTCCAGGGGTAGGGATTCCTGATAGTAAAAACAGTTCTCCTGAAGGAGAACTAAAATCACACCTTGGTTTTGCATTTTTGAAAAAAAAAAAAAAGAAAGAACTTTGACATTAGTTAAAATAAACTTTTCTGGTTGACAAATTTTAGTTTTCTGCCTGTCAGCTACACTTTTCTGTGCAAGCTCCTGTTACCTGACATTCCTCTTCAGAGCACAAACAAGAGGAAAAGGACTAGAGGTTGCACAAGGAACAGCAAGAAATCCAGATTGTATTCAAAGTGGCAGACAATTCTAATAAAATGGTTCCACCCATAGCTGCCCTTCCTGTGCCCATTATCTGCAGAGAATCAAAGGTCTGAGCTATAAATTTGGGTATTCAACAGTTCTGTAAGCTCCCCAGCCATATACATAAAGGACAAAAGTCACTGGTAAGAAATGTGGAGAGGCAGAGAGAGCTTTGCACATCTCTAAATCCTGGCATTCATATTCCTTCTAAATTCCCACACAGTAATTCTCCAAACGCCTTCTACTGTTCCCCCATTAAAAAAAAAAAAAAAAAAAAAGTGGGCTGGGGATATGGCTCAAGCGGTAATGCGGTCGCCTGGCATGTGTGGGACGCTGGGTTCGATCCTCAGCACCACATAAAATAAAATAAAGATGTTGTATCCACCAAAAAACTGAAAAATAAACATTAAGAATCTCTCTCTCTCTCTCTCTCTCTCTCTCTCTCTGTCTCTTTCTCTGTCTTCTCTCTCTTAAAAAAAAGTAAAATAAATGCACATTTTCTCTTAATTGGCCTCAGTAAGAAAGAAAAGGTAATCTCAAATCATTTTTATTTTGCCAAGTTTTAAAATTCAGCATTTTTAAGAAACAAGAGAATGTTATATGTGTGTTGGTGGGAATGCATCTCAAATAAAATATTTAGGCAAAAAAAGGCTCTTAAACAAATTATAGCATTGATCTACCTCACAGGGTAGTTGTTAAAAAAAATAATAATAAATAAATAAATAACTTTTACCAAAGCATTGTGAAACATGTGGAGAGCATAAAGGACAAGCCACCAGTCATGTTGTTCCACATACACATTCCTTTTCAATGTTTGCCGGCTAAGATACAGCGCTGTGGTCACTGCAACTAGTTCTTACCCAGTGAACCACACTACTTACTGCAGGGTACTGTAAATGAGGCAGAAACTAAAACACTCAAACATCTTGGCTATACTCCCTTTTATAACTTCCCAATTAAGAACTAGGACTTGCATGTGATTGTGAAGTGCATATCACATTCCTGTACACAGATGTCACATTAATCTTTTAAAAACACTGCTTTGCTCATCACTCATTTTCTCAAAAATCTTTAAAAGCTAACCAATGTCCATGGGATAGAGTTCCAACCCCTGAGCCAGAATTCAAGCTGACCACAGTAGGCTTCAGCTGGACCTCCCACTGCTCACTAGAAAGGCAGCTGTAGAAGCAAAGCGTCAGGCAACCAGGCACAAGAATTCCAGCTCTGCCACTTACTACAGGTCATCTTAAGAAGGCTACTTATCTTTCTGATATTCTTTCTTTAAAAACAAAAACTCCCTCATCTTTAAAACATGAGGAACAATACCTGCTTCACTGCAGTAAAGGATGAAAGAGAATGGCATATTGCACAGAATCAATACCCTGTTATTTATCCCTAGTTCTCATCCAAACAACCAACTCTCTGCTCTTTGAAACTCTCCCCAGCAACTCTTCACTAGTTTCACCACCACACTTCCAAGCCCAGTTGAAAGCTCCTTTCTTCTTTGAAACCACCCTGCCTCATCATCATTTTCTCCTTAAATTTCTATCATTCTAATATTCTAAGCCATTCAACCAGAAATTCTCTTATATGTCAGTCTTCTTTCCCTAACAGGTCCACAAACTCAAAAGCAAGGATTTTACTAATTTTTAAGTCCATCACAATCTAAGTGTTGGGGGAAAAATATTTTGAAGATAAAAACTGCCTTGGAGTTGTCTACCAAAAATGGGTACCCTTCTGGTCCAATTAGGGGACAACACTTCCCATACACATCTGAATTTCTTTCAATATCTTGGGGGAGTTTTTCCAAAGATAATATTTACCGGGTAAATAAAAAGGAAAGCTAAACTTGTGTGAGTCACCTGGTAAGTCTCTGCCAGCCCAGCAGAATCCAGGAAGCCTTTGCTTCACTTCACGTGTCCAATAGGCTCTTGAAGTCTTGCTTGGTTTTTCCTTAATTCAGCATGGGAGACAGACTATGGTAATTCAGTCTCTGTCTTTGATCAGCTTTCTAGAACTAGACTATTTCTGATCCTTTATAAACCACTATTTTAGGGCAGGAAGATTGATGAAGGGATTACCCTTTGAAAACTATCACTTATAAAATACAAAACAAAGCAATAATGCAGTTTGTTGGATTTTATCATTGTGGCCCTATCCTAAAATGGTCTGTTGAAGTGTGTGCACATAACAGGTAGCTCAAAACTGTCTTGGAGATGGGATGATGATCTCTTCATTACTAAGACCCTGCTGTCCAACAGCAGAAATACCTGAATGGGGGGGGGGTGTTCAAGAGTCAGGCTGAGTAGGCATCACAGGCTTACTCATTGAAGAAGTTATTTTATTCATACTTAAGTAATTATAAACTACATTCATACAAAAATCTCAGGAAAATGTAATAATTCCTCTTCCGAAACACTTGAAAACATCCAGTCTCTTGAACTCTATTCAGTTACTGTATTATTGGACAAGGCAGCATTAAACACTGGCTAAAATGTGTTCCTTCAGTCCTGGGTCACTGTTTTAAAAAACAACTTTAATACTTTGTGCACATTAGAACAAGGGCAAAAATGAAAAGTACTCATCCTCAAATAAACAGTTTAAATGGTTGAAGGGATAGAGTGAAAAGTTAATGTTCCTTTGTTTGAGTTCAGTGCAGAGTCTGTGTGTGTTCTCTCTAACAATCTGCACACGAGCACAAAACGACTTCAGGTAAGAGCAGCTTGGGTGCGTAGAGGGTATACGATTGAAGGCTGAGCCCACTCCCAGACTGCCCGCCGCTCATCCTGTGTTTGGCTCCCAGCAGCTTCCCACTGTCCCAGATCCTCGCCGCGAGGTTCCCCACCCCCCACCGCGCGGCCCCAGCCTGGCGGAAGATGGCTGGCCACGACCACCCGGAGGGCAGTCCCCACCACCCCCTGGGAGCCACCCACGGCTGCTCCACTCTGCGCCTTCCACTGCCCCCATGCAAATACTCACGGAGTTGGAACCTACCAGGACAAGGAATCAGGAATAGCGGGAAAAGGGCTAGGAGTGCAGGGGTGGGGCAGGGCGCGGCCGAACCAGAGCCTGCGCCCCCTCGGAGGGCTACCCACCCCCAAGCAAAGGCACCAGGGCCAGAAGGCGACCTCTGGGTGGAGGGCCAGAGGCACTCACCTCTGCACTCCCCAGCCAGGCCGCGCGCTCAGCACAGCGCTGGGCTCCTGGAGAACCGCGAGCGGCTGGGAGGAGGAGCCGCTCCCGCAGAGAGGGCGGGCGGCGGGCAAGCATCCGCGCCCTGGGCTGCGGCCCGGCTGCAGCCGGAGAGGGGAGGGGGCGTGGAGATGTGTGCCTCCACCCAAGACAGAGAGGGTGGGCTGCTGGAGCCTGGCGGAGGGGTGTGCTCCTAGGCACTGGGGGGATCGAGGAAGCCGCGCAGACACTGCGCGAGGGAAGGTGGGAGATAGGGGTGGGGAGGGGGCGGGGGAGGCCAGGATGGGAAGTTGGCCCTCAAACTGAACAGCCCTCACCTCCGCACCATCCGACCAAGAATTGTCTGGGTCTGGAGCAAAGCACAAGCGGGTCTAAAACTTTATGTCATTTTCTCATACACACGTGACCCCCCTGCAGTCCAGATGGTTTCAATCACTGGAGGAAAAAAGCGGCTCTTCTGGTATGCAAGAAAAGCCGGAGCTGGGAGAGTCTGGGAAAATGCTGCCTGTCTTCATACAAACTGATGAGTTCTTTCCGTTCTTTCAGATCTCGGCCTCGGGAAGCCCTACAAAACCAAATGGCAAGAAGTTACCTTGGGTACTGCAGCAGTAGCGAACTCAAAAAGCATTAAGGTTCCTAGATTCCTGGTCTGAGCCAAAAGCTCAAAGGGCATTTTCAGAATTTAAAATGTTCCATGGGCTTATAAAACCAAAAACTTGAAAACGGTGTCATTTAATAATAAAGCAATGAAATACTAGCAATGAGAATATGTGCTTTATTAGTGGAATTCTGAAGGAAAATGTTAACCCATTATGACAATCTGCTTGAAAAACAATAAATCACTGAAAAATCCAACCCCTATATACTTGGTAAGATGTAACCCAGTTTCTCCTCCTATATAGTGATATCTATAAATAAACCTTGGTACTGAAATGTACAAATCTGCAGAGCAATAATGAAAATTGACTTTCGAAGTTTAGAATTTCAAAATTTACAATTTTACATGGACCAGGAACCAAAAGCAAAGCTGTGGCACATGCCTGTAGTCCTAGCTGCTTGGTTGGCTGAGACAGGAGGATCACAAGTTCAAAGTCAGCCTCAGCAATATTGTGAAGTTCTAAGCAACTCAGGGAGATCCTGTCTTTAAATAAAATAAAATTTAAAAAAGAAAAGAAAAGCTGTTTCAAAACCCAAACCAATTCAATTGTCACATATCCTAAAGAGCTATTTACTCAGCTGCAGACAAGCATCAAAAACAATAAGGAGTTTAAGGTTCAGCCTGCAAATAACTTAACCTGTTCATGATCAAACACTAATATGGCAAGAACCACTATTTGATTTCATAAAGTCTATTGAGTCTTTGCCAAAAAAATAAAAAATAAAGGATATTATACATGAATTACTAGTATTAACTCTTTGGCTACCTAACATTGATGTCAGAGGATATGTTTGGCCTGTTATATACAGTGTGACTCAGTTATCTAAGTGTGGAAAATAAACTGATTCCTGGTAAACTGAATTGGTTCTAAATTAAGAAAGCCCATGATTCCAGCTATTGTTGAAGCACACTGGAAAACACAGGAGACAATTTGAAACTAAGCGAGTCAGAACAGGTTTTATTCTAACTCAAAATTTAACACTTTCTACTGTAGTTCACCCATATTCTTGAACCCCTTAGGAAAACTGGGTCATATTTAGATAGATTTAACTCTCCAACCTTCTACAATCACAAATTATGGTGGTTATAATCCCAACACAGAAGGAAAGAATTCATGGATGTGAAAACAAGCCACAGATTTTAACAGAGCTCCAGGTAAATTCCACCTGCAGCATACAAAGCGCTTTACAAAGCTTTTGTTTTGTTTTGTTTTGTTTTGTTTTGTTTTGTTTTGTTTTGTTTTGTTTTGTTTATGGGGACTGGAGGGAGGCATACATAGCATGCTAAGCACAAGCTCTACACTGAACTAGTTTCTTAAGTTTCCATTTCTAAAACCATTAAAACTTCTGTTAAAGTCCTGTTTTTCTTGTGACATCTGTAAAGAAAGACTATTCAACAGAAGGCATCAAGATTTTTCACTATTCAGACCCAGAAGAGTAATTATTTTCATCTCTGAAAGCTATTGCTACTTCCTCTTCTGTGTGATGAAATAATGTAAGAAGGCAATAATGAGATACAAATAATTAGTTTTATCTGCCAATTCTATTTGCAAATTATGCATGGGACTTTTTTAATTGCTAAAAAAAAACTTTATTAAATCTACTCTTGATGTTAATTTTCTAAATAATAATCTAATAATCTTTTGTAAATATAGTCTTGTTTCTAAGACCCCACTTTATGAATATTAGTTAATGTTAATACTAGCCAAATATGTATTAGAGACACTGACATCTAAAATATTTTAATGCCATTTTGAGTGGCATTAACTTAGTAATTTGCATTAACCTAATGTTCACATCATTTAATCAACAAGGCCAACTATGTGTGAATACAATGCTAAGGAAGATTGTAAACTCTTTAAGGACACAATCCTGTTCTATCTTGCTAATAATTACATGCTATATTTCCAGCACAATGCCCAGCATGAAATAAATGCACAATAAATACCTTGTCTGAAAAAAAATGAAAGATAAATAAGCCAAGTACAGAGGCACATTCTCTCCTGAGAATGGTTTCTCAGGAGGCTAATAGAATTGCTTGAGCCTAGGAGTTCCAGGCTAGCCTGGGCAACATAGGAAGAATCTGTCTCAAAAATGGAAAAAAAAAAAAAAGTAGTTAGAAAAATAAATAAAAACACTCTCCATTTAAGTTACAATCCTGTAGAAGCATGTAACTTGTAAACAACAGAATGAAAAAATAATAGCTATAGGGAAGATACTAGCAACAAAAAAGCAAGAGAGATAATTAGCATTAGCCAGCTGTGGACTTTAATCACAATATATATGCAGAAATATACACAGACTATTGAAAATATGAAGCACTTGGAGGAGGAATTTAGTATATTTAATGCCTAATTTAGGAACTTCAGAGATACACTTTCCCATGTCCCCAATATTCAGTACCCGCAACACAAAGCCAAGACAAGATTTGAGCATAAACATCCTGACTCTAATTTGGATAGCATGAATACTGTTCCTTTCATCCTCTCTCCTCCACCCCCAAGCCATTTCCTCTGTACTGTCTTCTGTCAGTCTAATGAAAGTTTCCTAAGCTTTAGAAGCAGTAGCTTTGGTTCTCTTTGTATAGAGAAGTACAATGCACCCTGATTACACGGTAATATTCCATACAGATGCCTGGCAACACATCTAGCTAAGGGTCTGTTTAATATTTAACTTTGAGGGACTTAAAATTATTATATACCAAAATAGAACTCGACATCACAGAGATGGGCTTTACTCCCTTTTGCTATTTTAAATACCACACTTAAGTATAGTGAGTTGTTTGGGTTTTCAGGATCATGGATTTTGCTTTGGCATGGTTTTTTGTTTGTTTTTTTCTCTTGAGGGCTAGAGGGGTTGATTTTCTAGCAAGACTTTAAGGTTTGAAGCTTTAGTACCCACAAAACAATTATTTCCTCCTAGGTATTCTGCCTGTATTATTATTACATATAGTTATTAAAGGGGGCAACAGGAAATTATTTATGCCTCATGATCTAAACCTCAAGGTTTCTCTAAGGCAAGCACTGGGAGAGGTGGTTGGCCTAGATGACCTTTAAGTTTTCTAGGCCATATGTTTCCAAACATCCTTTCCTTTTTTATTTTTTAAAATAAAAACATTGTTTTATTGAAACAGATAAATGTAAATGCTAAAGATTGAATCATCCCAAAACATTTTTTGAAAAATAATTACTGATCACTAATTTATAACCTCAACAAACACTAATTTTTTAAAATTTTTTTAATAGTAGATGGACACAATTCCTTTATTTCATTTTTATGTGGTGCTGAAGATTGAACCCAATGCTTCACATGTGCTAGGCAAGTACTCTACCAACTGAGCTATATCCCAAGCCCTCAACAAATACTTTTAACCTAATTCTGCTTTTCAATCTCCCCTGATTAGAGTAGAACTTCATTTCTAAAGCAGCCCATATTCATTCTTGAGGCTTTATCATAAGCTTTAAGACTTTGAGCCAATTTAGGCATCAAATACCTCTGATCTGTAATCTCCGTGAGCCCAGCACAATCAGAAATACCTGTCAAAGGCATAGTGCAAAGGGATGGTCTTGTCATCCCTTTGGTTTTTGTACTTTCTTCTTTTCCAAGCTCCTCAAAAGGCAAATAGGGCTTACATTCACTCGGATGCAACTAAAGCAACAGTATGAATCCCCATGACTAGTTTTTATAACCAATAAAGAAAGCATAATAGCATGTACAAAATCACTGGTTCCTAAATCAGAATCAAAGAAGTTGTCAGAAACACCGATTCTTGGGTCCACTCGGAGACCTACTAAATGAGAACCTCCAGTGTTAAGAAATGCTCGACTAAATTCTAAGATCTTTAATTTATTGGTTCTACATGGGGTGATTTTTCTTACAGGAAAGTCCCACCACCACCACACATTCCCACAGGCCTTCCAAAAGGAATCGAGCAGATATTATGTGAATTGAAATGTAATGCACTTCTTCACAATAAATAACTTACTTGGGCAAACTATCTTCATGGTCTACCTCTAAGACAAAAAAAAAAAAAAATCCACAAGCTAATTTTTAAACTTAATTCCTACCAAATAAAGTCTAAGTGAAGTTAGACTAAACTTGAATGGATCACTAGATCACTAAGAAATCAGTAATATTTTTATAGAATATAATTGCATTAACAGATCACTGAAACTATCAATTACATTTCTACTTTTTGTAATCCATAATAATTTACTAGATGTAGACTGATCATTATGTAATCCCAGCTATTCAGGAGGCTGAGGAGGAGGATTATAAATTCAAGACAGCCTGCACAACTTAGTGAGATCCTGCCTCAAAATAAAAAATTAAAAAGACAGGGTTGGGCTGGAGTTGTGGATCAGAGGTAGAATACTTGCCTAGCATGCATAAGGTACTGGGTTCAATCCTCAGCACCACATAAAAATAAAAAATAAAGATATTATGTCCACCTACAACTAAAAAATATTTTTAAAAAAAAACAGGGCTGGGGGTGAAGACAGGGCTGGGGATGCAGGTCAGTAACAGAGCAGTTATGAAGCCCTAGGTTTAATTCCTAGTACCACTAAAAAAAAATTGACTAAATGCATATCTAATTAAAAGCCACTAAATTTTTTAAATTGCAAGGGCTAGGAAACCCAGGACTCAAAATTTTATTTATAAATTTTGACATTGTGACTTAAAAATTTTCATATACTATATAGGGAAGATAAATACCTGATTATAAACTTCAAAAACGATATTTAAAATAAATATAGAGAAAAATAATTCCTTCCTCTCACACTTGCCTTCCAGTTCCCCTCTCTTGAGGCAATCACTGCAGTTTCTTGAGTATTCATCCAGAGATGTCCAATGGGAATGCAAAATTGTTTATATATGTAGAATTCATTTGGGGGAAGAAAGGACCATAGCTTTTAACAGAGTCCCAAAGAAGTTCATAATTTCAAACCAGTTAAAATCCTTAGCCTTAGCCTTGCTCTAGAACTTAGAGGATTTGTACTCTACCCAATCTATTGGTAGGATTAAGAGAATTGCAACCTGGAGTTTGCTTTTTAGTGTTACTATGTTCAATTCCAAACAAAAAAAAAAAAAACACATCAGCAAATAATGTTGGTTAACATGCAGATGTGGTTATATAATACCACATCTGTTTTACTTCTGTCTTATTTTTATCCCTTCAAAGAATAGTTCTTTCTGTTACTGTATTGACTGACAATGAAAATCTGCAGAAAAGTTCTAGTATATACACAAATACAACAGATATTTTTCTCTTCCAACCTGAAAATTTTTTGTTGAGAAAGGTAAGATATTACTTAGATTTGCACTAAATTGAGTAAAAAATTAACTTAATACACCTTAACTACATTAATTAATCAATTAACATAATTTACATGATTATTAATAAGAATGTTAAGAGAAGAACCATAACCTTTAAGATGTATATTCATCTTATCTAGTAAATCTCATTTGGAGTTCAGTGATTATTCTTTTTATTTTATTTTATTGTAGTTTTAGATGGACAGCATGCCTTTATTTTATTTGCTTATTTTTGTATGCAGTGCTAAGGATTAAACCCAGTGCCTCATCCATGCTAGGCAAGCGCTCTGCCATTGAGCCCCAGCCCCAGGCCTCAGTGATTATTCTTAAGGGTTATTCAGATTTTAATATAAAATTAAAAATAAGTTTCTTAAATTATGTATGGTATAGCTGAATTGTCTTACTTAACTCCTTTTTCATAGTAGAATTTATTTTCTTGCCTGGATTTCATGAATGCCTTTCAATCTCCCCTTCCAAATTATACAAAAAAAACATAGTAGATAAAATCAAAGCTCTCTTTCTGTAATCATCTCTCAAAAAAGTTCAGTCAAACCTAAGTCTGTTTATTTGTTTTTGTTCTATAATGCTTGTGATTGTATTCTAAGTAGTGGACTATTTATTAATAATTTAAAAGAAAGTGTCAGGGCAGGGCTGGGGATGTGGCTCAAGCGGTAGCGCGCTCACCTGGCATGCGTGCGGCCCGGGTTGGATCCCCAGCACCACATACCAACAAAGATGTTGTGTCCACCGAGAACTAAAAAATAAATATTAAAAAATTCTCTCTCTCTCTCTCTCTCTCTCTCTCTCTCTCTCTCTCTCTCTCTCTCTCTCCCCCCCCCCCCACTCTCTCTTTAAAAAAAAAAAAGAGGGCTGGGGATGTGGCTCAAGTGGTAGCGCGCTTGCCTGGCATGCGTGCGGCCCAGGTTGGATCTTCAGCACCACATACAAACAAAGATGTTGTGTCCGCCAATAACTAAAAAATAAATATTAAAATTCTCTCTTTCTCTCTCTCCCTCTCTCACTCTCTATTTAAAAAAAATATATAAAAAAAAAAAAAAAAAAAGAAAGTGTCAGGGCAACTTGACTGATGATACTGGGTAGATGACTGACGATGTCAGGAGAGAGCAGCCTCTAGAAAGGCTTCCTAAACTTAGACCATTTTTGTCTGTCTTGCTGAGTGGTCTTTTCTCTTAGGAGCTAGAGGTAATTTTTTTTTTTTCTTTTTACTGAATTGATCCAAGGGGCACTTTACCACTTAGCTACATCCCCAGTTTTTGTTTGTTTTTCATTTTGAGACAGTCTCACTGAATTATTGAGTTTGTGATCCTCCTGCCCTGAACCACCAGAGTCACTGGGATTACAGCCATGAACCACCACTACAAGCATGAAGATAATTCTTGATTGGAAGAATTTAAAGTCTAAAAATGTACTAACTTGAAAGACTAGTTATCAACATTTGTTCCAATATTATCAGTCTATCTCCAGATTAAAAAATATTTTACACTTATCCCTGAATTCACTGACTCTACCCAACAAACAACCAAGAAATCAGAATTGTAAAAATGTAGTATCTTCTTGTTATTCTTCATATTACTGGCAAAAAAAAAAAAAAAACTACACTACTCTCTCTCAAAACACCATGGTTGTATTTATAGCCATTCATTACTTTATTTATTCATTCAATAAAAATTTATTAAATATCTCCAAAAAGTGGTTCTTAAAAATAAAAAATAAATAAACTGTATAAGCAAATTAAAATCTAGCAAGGAAGATATGTATATAAACCAGTCAGAATAAAATAAATGACATAAAACATTAAAGAAGAAGAAATGTAAGAATTTGCTGAAGTAACAGAGATTCTTAATAGAATTAAGGGAAAAGGGGTTAGAACAGAACTTTAAATGAGTTAGAATTTTTATCTTAGTAAGTAGAAAATAAGAGGAGATAATTCAAAACCAAAGGAATTGCCTAAGCTATGAAAGTGACAAATGAGAAGAACAGCTACTTTGACTGGTCCTCATTTGAATAAAGTAACAGGTTGAAAAGGTAGACTAGATGGAAAACAGTTTGATGGTTTCTCAAAAATGTAAACACAGAACTACCATATGACCCAGCAATTCTACTACCAGGTACATACTAAAAAGAATTGAAAACTGGTTGTTCAAACAAATATTTGTATACAAACTTTCTTACACAACAGCAAAAAAAAAAAAAGAAAAAGAAAAAGAAAAAGAAAAACCCCAAATGTCTATCAATGGATTAATGGATAAACAAAACATGGTATATTTACACAATGAAATCTTTTTTTGTTTTGTTTCGTTTTTTGTGTTTTTTTTTTTTTGAGAGAGAGAGAATTTTTAAAATATATTTATTTTTTAGTTTTTTTCGGTGGACACATCTTTATTTTATTTTTATGTGGTTTTGAGGATTGAACTCAGTGCCCCGCACATGACAGGCAAGCATGCTACCGATTGAGCCACATCCCCAGCCCCCACAATAAAATCTTATTGGCAATAAAAAGAAATAGTCTATAGATAAATACTATAATGTGGAAGAACTTTGAAAACCTAACTTAAATGAAAGAGGTCAGGCACAAAAAGTTTTATACTACTTGATTCCATTCATTTAAACTATCCAAAATAGATAAATCTAGAGAGACAAAAAGCAAATTAGTGATTGACAGGGATTCAGGGGAGAGAGAAGTCAGAATAACTACTTAACACGCACCTTCATCTATTTTATATTGCTATAACAGTATACCTGAGGCTAGGAAATTTATAAAGACATTTATTTATCATAGTTCTGGAAACTGGGAACTCTAATATCAAGGTAATATTAGACTTCTAATATCTGCTGAAGGCCTTTGTGCAGTGTCATCCCACAGAGAGTATGAGAGTACAACTGAGCAAGCAAGCAGGGGCCAAGCTCACTGTACAACATTCAAAATCCTCTCTATTACTATTTGAAATATTCACTTCACTGTTCTTACAGAAAATTTGTCACTTTCCCAGCTCAACTTACGGAAGGCACTGTCCTTTCCCCAATGTATAGACTATATACTTGTTACTTTTGTAAAAAAATTAGTTGGCTGTGGGTTGGGGTTATAGCTCAGGAAGAGAGTACTTAATCCCCAGTACTTCAAAAAAGGCAAAAAAAAAATCAGTTGGCTACAAATAAGTAGATTTATTTCTGTGTTCTCTATTCTATTTGATTGGTCTACGCATTTGTTTTTATGCCAGTGCTATGCTGTTTTGGGTACTATAGATTTGTGGTATGTTTTATAATTAAGTATTGTAATGACCTCTAAATTTGTTCTTTTGGTTCAGAACAGTTTTGGCTGTTTATTGTGGTTCCTTATAAATTTTGTGATTATTTTTTTCTAGTTCTGTGAAGAATGTCATTGGTATTTTGATAAGAAGTACACTGAATCTGTAGACTGCTTTGGATAGTATGGAATTTAAAAAAGTATTTATTTATTTTCTAGTTGTAGTTGGGCACAATGTCTTTATTTTATTTATTTATTTTTATGTGGTGCTGAGGATCGAACCCAGGGCCTCACACATGCTAGGCAAGTGCTCTACCTCTGAGCCACAACCCCAGCCCTGGACATTTTTTTTATTTGTTCTTTTTAGATATACATGACAGTAGAGTGTATTTTAACATACTATATATATATGGAGTATAACTTATTCTAATTAGGATCCCATTCTTGGTTGTACATGATGTGGAATTATACTGGTCACATATTCATATATGAACATAGAAAATTTATGTTTGATTCATTTCTACCATCTTTCCTATTCCATCCTCCCTCCCTTCCCTTCATTCCCCTTTGAGTATAAACATCTTTAAGAATATGAATTCTTGGGCTGGGGATGTGGCTCAAGCAGTAACGCGCTCGCCTGGCATGCGCGGGGCACTGGATTCGATCCTCAATACCACATAATATAAAATAAAGATGTGTCCACCAAAAAACTGAAAAATAATTAAAAAAAAAGAGAATATGAATTCTTCCAATCCATAAATATGGAATGTCTTTCCTTGTGTGTGTGTGTGTGTGTGTGTGTGTGTGTATGTGTGTGTGTATCCTCTTCAATTTCTTTTATGGTGTTTGAAATTTTCATTATAGAGATCATTCACTTTGTTGGTTAAATTAATTCACAGGTATTTTAATTTCTTTTGTAGCTATTGTGAGTAGGATTGCTTTCTTGATTTCCTTCTCAGCAATTGTGTTATTGGTTCATTAAAAAGCCACTAGTTTTTGTATGTTGACTTTATCCCCTGTGATCTTACCGAGTTAGTTTATTAGCTCTAACAGTATTTTAATGGTATCTTAAGTTTTCCTATATACATAAAATCATGTTGTAAATAGAGATATTTTGCCCTCCCTCCTGTTTTCTTATTTGGATGCCCTTTTTTGTTCCTTCTTTTGTCTTATTGCTGTAGCTAAGACTTCCATACTACATTGAACAATAGTGGTAAAAGTGAACACACCCTAGCTGAGAGTGGTGATGCATGCCTGTAATTCCCATGACTTGGAAGTGCAAAGGCTAGACTGTGCAACTTAGTGAGACCCTGTATCAAAATTTAAAAACTAAAATAAAAGAGCTGGGGATATAACTCAGAGTAGAGTGCTCCCTAGGCTCAAAACCCAGTTTAACAAAAAAAAAAAAAAAAAAAAATCCTTGTCTTGTTCCTGATCTTAGAGGAGACAATTTCAGTTTTTCTTCATTCAGTATAATGTAAGATATGATCTAGGATATGGATATGTCATATGTAGCCTTTTGAGATACATTTCTCCTATACCTAATTGTTTTAGAGGTGTTACCATGAAGGGATGTTGAATTTAAAAAATATATATATTTTTAGTTGTAGATTGACACAATACCTTTATTTAATTTATATAAGTGGTACTAAGGATCGAATCCAGTGCCTCATATATGCTAGGCAAGCACTCTACCACTGAGCCACAACCCTAGCCCCCCAAGGATGTTGAATTTATCAAACACTTTTAAGGAGACTGACATGATGTGCACTTGAGGAAAATAACTCTGGTACATTGTATAGAGTACTTTCAACTGTTACACATTAAAAAATATTCAAGGAAAATCATACTTTCTTCTAATTCCTTTTCACATTCCATAAACAATAAAATATTCATTCTCTGGGAGGAAAAAAAATCATCTGAAATGCTTTTCAAAATGCAATGTTCTAGTCCAAGATATCTCCAAAGATATCTCCTGAGTCAGAATCACTAGAGATGGGATCTAGGCACATATAAATGAAAAAAAACATTATATGGGAAATTCTAGATGAAAGATTAGAGGCAAGGAGGAAATGCTAAGTTCAGAGATTGCCAAATTCACATAAATAGTACAATAAAATAAGGGAATGGGGGTATAGCTCAGTTGGTAGAGTGTTTGTCTCGCAAGCCCAAGGCCCTGGGTTCAATCGGTAGCACCAAAAAATAAAATAATTATTCTTCTTACAAATAAAATGATAAATGCTTAGGGAGTTTCTGTTAACACAGTAAATTATGAAAAGGTACCTTAACATTGATTGTCAACAGTTATGACTGAAAACTTAAACATCAGTAAAATGGGGGTAGCAGTTGGCTGACATTCTACTGCTAGGTGATACGTACCCCAATATTTCTTTTATACTAGAAAACATGGTTGATACCAGAGACAGAGGACAGAGCCATCCTGTTTCCTATATCACATCTAATTTTCACTTTTTCTCTTTTTTTGCACTCCATTAGAATAACTGGCATTCCATACTGTCCTTAGTTCCATCTTTTTTCATCAGTCAACCTTCAATTAATCAAGATTTAACAGCCAAGATACTTAAAAGTTCAAAAAGCCAAGTTACAAATATATTGGAAACTTAGTTGCCTGAGGAGGAAGGGTGTATGTGTGGTTTTTACTATCAATGTTATTTACTATATATAATTACTAAGAGCTTCTTATTTCCAGCATAGATACTCCAATATTGTGAAAGCAATAATCCTTTGATAACAACCATTCAATTTGTGTGGCAAAAACCCATCTTCATCTCAACAGAAAGTGATCTCTAATAAACAGTAGTCCTCAAGCTGACTGACAGAAAAAGTACCTTCATCACTTCTGAAATCTTACCATAAGGTATAAGAGAAACTAACAGGCTTCACTGCAAACCTCCTCCATACTCCTCAACAATCCTTTTTTTCTAACTTCATTTTTTAAATTTATTTTTTATAATTGAGGTTTGAACCCAGTGCCTCACACAAGCTAGGCAAGCATTCTTCCACTGGGCCACAACCCCAGCCCTCAACAATTCTTTAATTCTTAGAGATTTCGGTTCTTTTCTTGTTCTTCACAGGCGATGTTCCAAGCCTTTCTACTCTAAAAGTTTCTAACTACTTGCCGCCTGGGGGCAATTGAACTTAAGGTCGCTTGTGTGAATTTCCAGGGACTCCAAATAAAACACAGACACACACTTTACCTTTAAATAAGCTTCAGTGAGGGCTTCTCTGCTCTTGGCCTCAGGCTCCCCAAATGGAAGGGCAAAGGAAAGTCTTGAGAGGCCAGGGGAGGTGGGGGGTGGGGAGGGAGGGAGGGAGGGGGAGAGAGTGAGAGAGAGTGAGAGTGAGAGAGAGAGAGAGAGAGAGAGAGAGAGAGAGAGAGAGAGAGAGAAAATATGTTAGTTCAAAAGTGGGCTTTTATTGGGGGTACCCTTGTTCTTAGAAAGTTCCATCCAAAAAAGGCCAGAAGGGGCAGAGTTATAAGGGACACATGAGTGTAATTCAACCCAAGGGGCATCACCTTCATCTGAAGACACACCCTCAACTTCCTGAACAGGACAATGCCCAGATCACTACGAAATGTAGTGATGGTCAAAACCTCTCACTTCAGGATGGAAGGCGATAGTCATTCAGAGTGGCTCCCCACAACTACTCACTGTTGGAACGTAACCCTGCCTTTGCCACTAAGAAAAGAGAGAAGTGTAAACTCCTTCAACTCTCCTCTACCTGCCAGAATGTATCTTTACATGCCTACTCCTTTTGAAGAATGATCTCTATTTGTTGATTCTCCTGTTTCTGGCATTTCATATCTTCCTCTTTCTTGTTCTACCCCCTTATTTTGTGAGTACCTCCTCCTATGGTCTTCTGAGAAAGGATGTATAGGAGGTAATTCTTTTTGTTCCTTTGAAAGGCAGAAAATTATTTCAATCTATTGTCCCACTGTATTTGATAGTTGGGTTGGGTAAAAAAGTATAAGTAAATAAAAAAATGTCAAGATTTTAGAAGGCATTGCTCTACTGGTCACAGACTCATATACTTTCTAATATTGCAGCTGGGGAATATATTCCTCAGTAATGATTATTATTATATATACATATATAAAATTTTACATACAATTTTTTTGTCTTGGGTAGCTTTATAGGCTCTGAAATTTCATGATGATGAGCCTTGGCATGGGTACTTTTTCAAACACTGTCCTAATGCACTTGGTGGGCCCTTTTAATCTGGAGGCTCATAACCTTTAGAGACAGATAGGTAGATAGATATGACTTACTTGATTGATCTATCCACCTCACTGTCTTTTTATTCTACTTTATGGGAAATTTTGTAAATTTTATTTCTGGGCTGGGGTTGAGGCCCTGGGTTTGATCCTCAGCACCACATAAAAATAAAGATATTGTGTCCAACTGCAACTAAAAAATAAATACATTTTTTAAAAATTTTACTTCTAATTTTTCAACTCTCTACTCTATTTTTTATTTTTTATTTCAACTATTATACTTGGAAATTTCTGGCTCTTGTTTCTTTTTTCTATAACATCTTGAGCTTTTTGCTTGTCTTTCTTTAGGCTCCTAGTCACTATCAACTCCTTCTCCTATTTCTTTCTTTCTTTTTTTCTTTTTTTTTTTGGGGGGGGGGTGGTATTGGAGATTGAACTTGAGGACTCAAGGGCATTCTACCCCTGAACAACACCCCTAACTCCCAAATCCTCCTTTCTTTCTTTCTTTCTTTTTTTCTTTTTTTTTTTTTTTTAATCTTTTATAGCGAGACAGGGTCTAAGTTGTCCAGACTGGCCTCCAATTTGTGATACTCCTGCCTCGACCTCCCAGGTAGCTGGGATTATAGGTGTGTGCCACCACATTTGGCTCACCTCCATTTTTTAAGGAAAAGCTAGTTTATGGTCTGTGGTAGGTTCCTTCTCCTATTTTTATGACCCCTCTTTTTCAGTGTCTCTGTCATTACTACCTCTTTTTCTGCAAAACCTTTAAGTGGAAGATTTTTTTCTTGGTGTTTTTCTACATACAGTCTCTCCCTAGTCATCTTATCTGCTTACATGGTTTTAATTAAATATACTGATATTATCAAACTATTATAATCTACTATTGGTAGCTCCACTTTTCTCTTTTAAATTCTAGACCTGAACTTCTGATTACTTTCTCTGATTTCTTTCTGATCCTCAGCAGAATAGATTCTTCCCTCTCTTGGCACCCAAGGTTCAGTTTAAACCCTGTAACACTTGTTCACAAGAATTGTTTACCATGACCCAATCTGTAGATTGCTTACTGTGAGCCTCTTGAAGACATGGAATAGTCATCTGTTGGCCTGAGCTTCATCCTCAACATCTAGCAAATGATTGTTAACTCCAAAATAGGTGTTGAATTATAGTAACTTTAAATGAATTTACAGTATAAATATTTGACAATGTAATTTCTAACTAAGTATAAAATGTAACCAGAATCCTAAATCAGTAGTACATAAGTTTCAAAATTCATCTGTGGTTATTTTAATCTTAAAAGAGTATGATTTTTAAACCAAACTTTCCCAATCTTATCCAAAGCACATTCTTCATAGTCTTTTGCATATGCGTAAACTCAGAATTTGAAAAGCTAATTCAGTTTTAAATCATCTCCTCATCCAAACAGGTACCTGAACAGTTTCCACAGAATACAGAACACATTTTTTTGTTGTTGTTTGGGATAAACAAAAAACCAAAAAAATGACAAAAAACAAAATCTCTTTAGAATGTATCACCCATATAAAAATGCTGATAGTGGGTAACCCACTGGCATGCCAACTCTGTGATAATTTTTTCCAGAAATATTAACTGATCAAAGAGTAGGGAAAAGAAAGATATCCCTGTGTTCTACCAGGCTGAATCAAGAGTTCTCGTTTATATGCAGGGATTAGACGTTTCAGGTTTTTGTTTACTTTAGTTTTGGTTCGATTTTCTTTTCTAAACTAAGCCTTAATGCCAAATCTTACATTTTTTTTCTTTTTCCTGTTGAACTGATGCTATGTTAAGATATAAGCACAAACATCTCTTAAGTGTTTTAAATCCATCCAATTGTTTGAGAAGGCATACGTGCTGGGCCACTGCAGCCAAAACATTAGAGCTAGGAATTTTGATGAAGATAATAATTGCTTACAGACCAGCCTGTTTTAACTTGCTCAACAAAGAACAATCTTATACCATATTTTCATCACAGGCTTTTTTTACTGTATAATCACTACTATAATGAGCACTTTAAAAAGGGAGATTATCTGAAGGTTAAGTTGTACGGAAGTTGTCAATTAGATTCCATCATCTTCAAAATTTCACTTACTCAAACTTTATATTAATAAAAATTTTTGGCTGACTTAAGCTTTGTTCTAGCAAACCATTTGTTTAGGGTATGTAGCATTAGTCTAAGAATGAAAGTACCTAGTTCTTCTCCAGTGCTGACTGGAATGTTTCTGTATCCTTGGGTAGGTCAAGAATTACCTCATACCTTAGTTAACCTCTAGAACAATCCTGAGTTCCATCTCACATCTGAAAGCCATATTCAGGCTCTGTGCCTAGGCTGGGAAAGTCTCCCTCACTCCTTCTCTCATTCAGTTACTTTCATTATTTGTAGAGCTTCTAATTCAATATTCAACCAATGTTTACTAAGAGCTTCCTCCATGACAGGCACTGCAGGGAGGGTGGGGATGAGCTCATTTCCTAAGAGGACACTGGTTTACTAACTTACAGAAAGGACTGTCTCAGTCAATCTGCTGGTTTCATCCTGACTCTGGATTTCCTGTTCTTTGTTCCTCTAGAATATGTAGCTAGAAGTCCTAAAAATTGTTAGATTCACAGGACTGAGTTAAAGCAGTCACTCAGTGATTGGAATTATAAGGCCAGGCAATCTAGAAGTCAACATGATTCTGAGACAGAGATAAGTCCTAAAACAGACCAAAGTCACCTATTCATAAGGCCAAGATAACCTTTTTTGTGTGGTACTAGTGTGACCTTGGGTTTGCTGAATCTTTTGCCCTTTTAACTACAGTCAGAACTCTCAAGGCCTCATTCAGCAAGATATTGACCTCTGACCCTTAAAGCAGGGAGCCATTCATGTTGTAAGCCTTCAGTATCTGTGTGTGAAAGACACAATATCTTCCAACTAAGTCTGAAACCTCATGAAGAGTGGGATGGTGGGTGAGAAGTGAGATAGCTATATTGTAAAGAGATTCTAAAGGGACAGGTTCTAATGGTAGACCTAAAATGTGAGAGTCTAAATTGTGGACATTTACTCACTCGACTCTACCTACCTATCTCATTGGTATTTGTGTGACAATCTCCTCTACTTTTTGTCTCTAACCTGTTGCTTTCCCAGTTCCTTGTCATTCAGAGGTCACTTGGCTCTGATCCAAAGGCTTGTTCTGATCCTGGGTCATTGATATGCTCCTAATCTGAAACCCTTAACTGGCTCCAGAATCCCTGGCTGATGCCTGATCACAGACTAAGTTCATTCTCTTGCCACCTCTTTCCATGCCGTTCATTTCCATCTTGTTAGAGCTCTGGTCCTGTTTCCCCTGATGCTGCTGCCTACAGTTCTAAGGCTGGCCAGAATCATGGAATCTTTTTTAGATCATTCTGGAAGGACAAAAGAATTAAGAAATTATTTGTTTATTTAACGATATTACACAAAGAATATATAAATTTGCTCACAACTAATTGTAGTATATGCATCTATTTAAATTTTTACATGTCAAGTTTCCCATCATTTTTTAAAATAATATCTTTATTTATTTTTATGTGGTGCTGAGGATCAAACCCAGTGCCTCACACATGCGAGGCAAGCGCTCTACCACTGAGCTACAGCCCCAGCCCCTCCTATCTTTAAATTAGTATATTTTCCACTACATTTTCTCAAAGATTCATTTATACTTATTAAAATAACATGCAATCTGGGATTAACATAAAGCTATAATACACTTTTGCATTTCTAACTGTATAATGGTATTAAAACATCTAGAAACAAATTGGTTCCATAAAAGGAGTGAAAATTTTGAGTAATTTATTTTACAAATATAGTATCAACACCCCTTCACAAAATATTTCAGAAATGTTATATAAAAGAAAATATTATAAGTGAATTAAGTAGAAGATACTCTTCTGAAGAAACCCAATGGTGGGTTCTTCCTCCTGGTGAAACAGGATTTTGGAATTGTGGACAACTACCCCATAATTGCCAGGTTATGTATCTTCAGATATAGCTGCAGTTAGTTTCCTGAAAGACCTGAACAGCCTTATGAGAAAGGAATATTCTTCTGAATACATTTTATTGGACTATCTCACTTTAAGGCTCTAACTTTTCTACTAGCAAATTACTAAAACAAAGTAATTTATGACAAGCATAAATTAAAGACAAGCATTTTCACTGTTCTAACATAAAGAGTAATTGGGGGGGCTAGGGATGTGGCTCAAGTGGTAGCGCGCTCACCTGGCATGCGTGCGGCCCGGGTTCGATCCTCAGCACCACATACCAACAAAGATGTTGTGTCCGCCGAAAAATAAAAAATAAATATTAAAATTCTCTCTCTCTCTGGCTCTCTCACTCTCTCTTTAGTAAAAAAAAAAAAAAAAGAGTAATTGGGGAATGTTACATAAATGTATTTCTACAATTTGAAAGAGTTAAAGGAGATCCCTCATCTCAATTCCTGGGAGATGCTGTTATCCTGGAAAGGGTAAACAGAAGAAAATAGTTTCTTGAAGTTGTGCCAGGGCTGCATGTCAACTGCCTGGCAGGAAATGCTTTTGGAGGACCTAGATAAACAGACTATCATCTTTTTTAGGAAAACATTCTGTTCAGCTTCTTACAAAACAAATGTACTGAATTTAACCAGCATCATAAACACACTAAGTAGAACAGGGATCTGAAAATGTTTAAAGGTTGGTACCTGTAGGGTCTATGACAATTAAATGGTCTGCACCTACTTCAAATTCACATGAACCTAACTGCTCAACAAGCTAGTATCAATGTTGCTTACTGAAATTTTGTAGTAAATCTTTCTACTAGTTTTCATCATGATTTTAGTGAAACTTTTTCTTATGAGAAATTCTCATTTAGCAACAGCTCTTAAATGCTTTAACATTATAGAATGGTAATTCTTTCTTACATTTATATAACAGTAAATTTTTTGAAATATTTTATAGCCATTATCTTAATTTTTCCCTACAATCTCATTGCATAAGGGCCAGGATTGACACTTAGGCATAATAAATAATTTGTTTGTAGTCAAAGATTGTTAGGTCTAGAACCAATTAGTCCCAAACATTTTCTAGAAAATTTCCCTTTGTCTCCACTTTGTATCAGAAAATAGATCTGAAAATCATACTACCATCTTTACTAAATTAATCCTCTACCTCATCTCATTTTAAATGTCTTTAACTGTGAAAGGAAGATGGCAATCTAAGTGCCTAGTGAGAAGGCCTCCTACCGACCAAAGAATGTGTCCCACATAAAGTCTTCTCAGCCTTTTTGCATCTCCTTTTTATCTCCACCTGCCAACAGTTTTATTCAGCTTCAATCCCAACCCCCCATCTTTTCTTCTTCCTTTCTCACATAGGAAGCAGCCTCTGCTACACCCAATTTATGTTCAATCTTGCCCAGTCACAATGGGGAGCAAACTTCCATGACAAAGTGCTATGAAAGATAACATATCTGCCTACCTGATTTGCCTCATCCAATGATCAAGGCACTCAAATAACAACTGGATCCCATCTCAACATCAGGGTCCCTCCCTGGTATCCACAGTTACCAGCCATTACTTTAAATATCCAATCAATGTGCCCTTCCTCCCCAATAGTACATACTTGCCTTAGTTACTATAGGGATTGAAAGGAAAAAATAAAGAAACTTTGTGTAAAGATGCTTTTATGCTCTCTTCACAAAATTCAGAAGAAGAGAGAATTCTGGGAAGATGGTGGAACCACCAGAAATCTATTCCCTAGTCAGAAATTGCACAAGCAGAATCTATCTGATGTAATTATTTTGAAACTCTAGGGTCTATTGAGGGCATGCAACTTCCAGGGAAAGGCTTGGACAGTAAATTTCAGTCAATCACAACTCTCAGAACAATAGGATATATCCATCCCCCATCCCCATGGCAGGTAGCATGTGTTCCTGAAGCAATGTTCATGCAGCTTGCAGGATCCAGTTTGTGCAAAAAGGACTTAGTCCTCCAAATTTCAGCATCTGTGCTATGACTGCTGACTGCACCTTCTGATCACTGAGGTGCAGACATGAAGCAGTGCTATCATTTGGAATATCACTCAAAGGCCCATGTGTTAAAGGCTTAGTCCCCATCTTGGCACTATTGGGAGGCAGTAGAAACTTTAAGAGATGGAAGGTCTTCCAGTCATGTGGATGTGTCTTTAAAGAGGACCATAGACCCCAATCTCTTTCTCTCTTTCATGATCTGGTCATGAGGTAAAGAGCTTTGCTCTTCCCCACATTTCTTAGCATGATGTGCTACCTTGCCAGAGACCCCAAAGCAACAGGGCCAACCTACCATGGACTTAAATCTTCAAAACTGTGAGCCAAAATAAACTTTTCCTCTTTATAAGCTGCTAATCCCAGGTATTTTGTTATAGGAATAAGAAGTTAACACAGGAGGGCAAGAATAAAGTTGCAACATGAAAGTCTAAAATAAAACATAGGCAAAATTTTCAAAAAAAATTTGACAATGATGTCTTGGTTATAATACAAAGGCAAATGCAACAGAATAAAAAATAAACTGGATTTTAAGAAATTAAAATTTCAGGCATCAAAAGATTATCAGCCAGGTATGTGGCACATGCCTATATTCCCAGCAATTTGGGAGACTGAGGCAGGAGGATCACAACTTCAAAGTCAGAGTCAGGAGAATCACAGCCTCTGGGACAGGAGTCCCGTGTTTCTCCTTTGCAAACAAAGCAATACAACTTCTTCCTTTTCTCAAAACCATGTCCTTATTATTGGATTGGCTTTGGGGATAAGGACCAAGGTTTCAGTAAAAAATTTGGTACCCCAGGTAGGACCCAAAAGCAGCTCCCTCTCCAGCTTTCTTGGGCAGCTCTGGCTCTCCAAGGAACCCCATTTTCCTGTGAGGATGCAAGGTGGTTGGCAAACTTGTTGAAAGCCAACTGCAGAAGAGTTAGGAGATGGGTGAATTTGCCTTGGGTCAAACTGAAGAAACTATTCCTGTGAGTAAAGGTAAGGACTGAGGGACCATCCCAACAGCTGCTGAAGTTCCTTTTGCTTTTGGGGAATCCCACCTTCTCTCTCTGAATGTCACTGAGAGAAAAAAACAATTGAACTCATTAAAGTCACAACACCCTTGGCCTTCTGATAAGTCCCCTGGTGTGCACGTGGAGACCTTTGATTCCACACATCTGGTTCGTCTTCATGGGAGTATCTGGACCCACTTTGTGGGGACTTCTGTGGCACCACTGGTTTAGGAGTCATGGTTAAGTGGGACTTGAGAACCTAGGGATATTTATTCCCTTTTGGTCTGTTCTAGAGTCTCATCTATTGGTGTTGGGTTTGGGAATTCCTTTTAGTTGTCTGTTTTTGTTTTATTTGTATCTGTTAATGCCCCTTTTAAGACATGTCTAAGGGCTGGGGATGTGGCTCAAGTGGTAACCGGCTCGCCTGGCATGCGTGTGGCCCGGGTTCGATCCTCAGCACCACATACAAACAAAGAAGTTGTGTCTGCCAAATACTAAAAAAAAAATAAATATTAAAATTCTCTCTCTCTCTCTCTCTCCCTCTCTCACTCTCTCTTTAAAAAAAAAAAAGATGTCTAATACTGCATTGATCATATAGATAGCGTTATTCTGGAATTCGGGACCCCCAAAAGACCACCAGAGACCACGATTGATGTAAGCAGCGAAAAGGTGTTTGTTGCAAGCTAGCTTGGTCCTCCATGCGCACACAGCAACTGGTGACGCTGAGAGGCCCTGAGCCCAGGGTTTGCAGAAGTTTTATACACTCTTTGGGGAAGGCAGGGATTCACATACATCATAGAATCATAAAACAACTCTAAAACATGATTAGCACATTCATTGGTGGGAACAAGTTGGATAAGGGTGATTGGTTAGTACAAGAGAGGGATTCGTTTGAACTGATTGGTTTAAGCCATGAGGGGAGTATGTACTGAGATATACGGTTTCCCAACATGTTACCACCACCATAAACTACTGGGAGGGTCATCTGGCATTCCAGGTATTTTCCCTGTCTCTTGCTAATTGATGGTTGCTAGATTGGTTGCACTACCTCACCTAACCTGACTGAGTCAGGGACACCTGGTGATGCAGATCTCTCCTGTTATTTGTAGATAAACAACTCAGCAGGGTGGGTATGTGCCTAGGAGTGCTCCTTGGGTCTTTCCAAGGACAAGGGTCACGCCCCCTTCCTTGGACAGGCTTTGCTCTGAGGTAGAGGCTGGTTTCTCAATAGTGTCTCAGGAAAGATCTCAGCTGGTTAATTTAAGGTTCTTGTCTGTTGGCCATGGTGTTGGGGCTCTTCTCTTGTTACCTCTGTTTCTTTTTTGTACAGTCTTGTATTTGGAGGTTTACTGCAAGGTAACTAATAAGTGCTCTCCTTTATACATTGTACCTAACATAGAAGGGCCACACTGTCATTTGTCACTTGTCTTATATCTTTTTGCTTTGACTAAATCTATTTCTGATCAGTAACACTGTTTCCTAAATTTATAAGAGATTTAAGGCTATCCTTTGATTTTTTGCTAGTACTGCTAACCCATGCAGACCTGCGATTATTGTTATGGAACACTATGGGTTCTAAACTGTACTTTAAAAGTTAAACTTAATTAAATGTTGGGGGTTGGAGTTGGGGCTCAGCAATAGAGTGCTCACCTAGTACATGCGAGAGGCCCTAGGTTTGATCCTCAGCACCACATAAAAATAAATAAATAAAATAAAGGTATTGTGTCCAACTGCAACTAAAAAATAAATATTTAAAAAAATATATTCCATTAAAAAAAAGTTAAACTTAGTTAAATGTAAAGCTTAGAGGAGAGCACATTATCAATTTGATGTTCTCCAAACTAAAATTATCTATAGCAATAGTCTCAGGTTTGTATAGAAATAACAAATTTGGGTGGCATTTATTCATGTCATTTGATGTTTTATAGCTGAATACAGTAACGTTGTCAATAAGTTATGCATACATTTTTGTGTTACTCTTCACACTTGAATAGGAATTTAAATGTATTTTTGGAAGGTAGTAAGGACAGCCTGATCTGTCTAAGGGTGACACTGTAAAACATGGAAGCATTTTGCCACAAAAAAAAGTTACAAGCTCTCTTAGCCTTTGTTTGATTTATGTTTCAGATATAATGTTGTGTTTTGTTATTTGTCAAGAGCCCCACCTTACCTGAGATAAGGCACTGCCTCCCACCTTACTCCACGTTAGAATGGCTCCAAAATAGATTAGATTTCAGCTTATTTAAAGTTGTGTTCTATTGTTGTAAATATTACTGTGATCTCAAAATAAACAGAAGATATAATGTATAATTAAGTAAATTTGAAGATTATAAAAATCATTTTTCTTGGGGCTGGGATTGTGGCTCAGCGGTAGAGTGCTCACTTAGCATGCGCAGGGTCTTGGGTTCGATCCTGAGTACCACATAAAAATAAATGAGTGAATATGGGGCTGGGGATGTGGCTCAAGCGGTAGCGAGCTCGCCTGGCATGCGTGCGGCCCACATACCAACAAAAAAAGATGTTGTGTCCGCCAAGAACTAAAAAATAAATATTAAAAAAATTCTCTCTCTCTCTCTCTCTCTCTCTCTCTCCCCTCAAAAAAAAAAAATGAATGGAATAAAGGTATTGTGTCCAACTAAAAAAATTTAATATTAAAAATAAATAAATAAAAATAATTTTTCTTGGTTCCTAGCTATTGCGCATATTGATCTTTTTTTTGCTCTGTTAATTTCTTTTTTTTTTTTTTTAAAGAGAGAGTGAGAGAGGAGGGAGAGAGAGAGAGAGAGAGAGAACTTTTTTAATATTTATTTCTTAGTTCTCGGCGGACACAACATCTTTGTTGGTATGTGGTGCTGAGGATCGAACCCGGGCCGCACGCATGCCAGGCGAGCGCGCTACCGCTTGAGCCACATCCCCAGCCCCTTGCTCTGTTAATTTCATTTTGTATTTTCCTTGTAAACTTTATAACTGTTGCCTGTTAGTGTTTTGCAGAAGTTTTGCATCTAACAAAACAACTTAAGTTAATTTGAGATAATAAACCATCACCAATAGGACAGATAGTATATAATGCAGACTTCCAGTACTAACACTAACCCCAATTAAATGAAAGAGACAACTGTAAAAGTATAGATATTGAAGTTATAGCCCGTTACTCCCACTATGACTGGCAACACTGGCCTGCTGGGTGTTTAAAACCAAAAATTTGGAGACCAAAGTCAAGGAAGTAAAAGGGCAAAGGACAAAGCAGCCAACATTTTGGCTCTTGCCCTCTAAGGTCAGCCAGGACCTAGAGAAGGATGGGACCCCTCTCTGGGCCCTGTAACTCTGGTGGATTAACTGATCTGCCAATCCAGGAGATCAAGAGGACCCTGACCAACAGGAAGCCAACCAGTACACATTCTGCAAACAGGAGGATCACTGGAGATAGAAATGTCCCTGATGTTTCCAAAGGAAACCAAGTATGGCCAGCAAGATTCTGACCCATCCTGGCAGATGGCACCACTAGTAGAGGCAAGCTAAAGAAGCCAAGAGGCTGACAATATGTCTCCAAGGGTAATTTCTGAGGAATCTCAGCTGACTATTAAGAGTATAAACAAGGGCAGTTTTGACCAACTTGATCTTAAACACGTGGCAGGAGAGTATAACCTAAGCACAGTCCTATGTGGTCATTTAAAAGGAAAAATAATGATTTTTTTAAAATGTAACTTAACATGTGACATAACATGTAAACTATGTCAGCCCCACAAAAAGTAAGTAAAGCTGGAAGCTATAAAGGAAGGGTTCTTTTGGGGCTGGGGATGTGGCTCAAGCGGTAGCGTGCTTGCCTGGCATGCCAGGTTCAATCCTCAGCCCCACATACCAACAAAGATGTTGTGTCTGCCGAGAACTAAAAAATAAATATTAAAAAATTCTCTCTCTCTCTCTCTCTCTCCTCTCTCACTCTCTCTTAAAAAAAAAAAAAAAAAAAAAAAAGGAAGGGTTCTTTTGTGGGAGTGCCTAATAATAATGATCACAAAGGACTCTAGCGTTCCAAGTTGGTCCTGAGTTAGTTTGAGCCTGATCTCATAGAATTTACAAATCTTCCTAACCACTACATTGATATACTCAATCTGTTTTCACTGATATGATTGTGTTACTGTCTTCATGGTTTTCAGAGACTAGCTGAAATACTAATTGATTTTGTGTTAATTGTTTGCAAAAGAGTAATGCTTTGCTTTCTTGTTTATTGTGTTCGAATGATACCTGCACTTTGTATACCTTGTCCAATTTTAACAGTGGTCTACTTTATGCTTTGAATATAGCCCCTGCTGCTCTGTCACTGCAACTTATTTTTTAAAAGAACATGTTTCTTTCTCTTCTCTCTCCCTGCTCCTCCCTAATCTTGCTCCCTCCCTAATCTCAGACTACCTTTCTTCCCCATTTTGGGCAGATTTATTTGTCCTTAAGTACACACCCACCAAAGGAAGGATAGAAATCCAGACTTTGGGGATGGTACCAAAAGATCTCAGAAATGACTGTCTCCCAAATTAACAAATGAATTATAACTCAAACAGAGAAGATTTCCTGCTGGTGGGCAGAATCACAGCCTCTGGGACAGGAGTCCCCAGTATTTCTCAAAACTTCTTTTTCCTTTCTTTTAATATTTACTTTTTAGTTATAGGTAGACACAATATATTTTATTTTTTTATGTGATGCTGAGGATCAAACCCAGGGCCTCATGCAAGCTAGGGGAGCGCTCTACTTCTGAGTCACAAACCCAGTCCATTTTTTTCCTTTTTCTAAAAAAAAAAAAAAAAAAGCCAGCCTCAGCAGCAACATAGAAAAGCCCTAAGCAATTTAGCAAAATAAAAAATGGCTGAGAATGTGGCTTGGTGGTTAAGCACCCCTGGATTCAATCCTTGGTATAACATAAACAAAGAAAAAAAGAAAAGAAACACTATCATCAGAATAAGAATGTAGACCACAAAATGAAGAAAATATACATATATCATGTATCTGATGAGGAACTGATATTTAAAACAGAGAGAGCTCCTAAAATTCAATAACAGCAACAACAAAGCTCAATTTAAAAGTAGGCAAATAACTCAAGTAGACATTTCACACAAGGAGATATACAAGCCAGGTACATGGGTGCATGCCTAAAATTCCAGTAATCTGGAAGGCTAAGGTTATGGGAATCTAAATTCAAGGCCAAACTGGGCAATTTAGTGAGACCTTGTATCAAAATGAAAATGGCTAGCAATGTAGCTCAGTGGTAAAGCACCCAAGTCCAATCCTTAGTGCCACCAAAATTTAAAAAAATGGAAAAAAATATATACAAATAGCCAATAATCACATGAAAAGATGCTCAACATCATTAATCATTAGGAATATGTAAACCAAAGCCACAACCAGCCAGGCACAGTGGCACAAGCCTGTAATCCTAGTGGCTGGGGTGGCTGAGGCAGGAAGATTGTGAGTTCAAAGTCAGCCTCAGCAATAAGAGAGGTGCTACACAACTCAGTGAGACCCTGTCTCTAAATAAAACACAAAATAGGGCTGGGGATGTGGCTCAGAAGTCTAGTGCCCTTGAGTTCAATCCCTGTACCAAAAAAAAAAAAAAAAAAGCCACAACCAGATAACCACCTAACAATCATTAGACTACTACTATGTAAAAACAAATAATAAAATAGAAAATAAGTATGGGGAAGGATGCAGAGAAATTAGAACCCTTGTAAACTCTTAGTGGAAATGCAGTGTTACATCCACTGTGGAAAACAGTATGGTGTTTCCTCAAAAAGTTAAAATTAGAATTATTATATGGTCCAGAAATTCTGCTTCTGGTTATATACTGAAAATAATTTAAAGCAGAGTCTTAAAGAGATACTTGCACACATGACACATCAATATGTATGTAAGGCAGTCCAAAGCAGTGATTAGAGAAGATATTATGCTCGAATTTGGGACCCCAAAAGACCACCAGAGACCCAGATAGATGTAAGCAACAAAGAGGTGTTTATTTCGAACTAGCTCAGTCCTCCGCACACAGCAACTGGTGACGCTGAGAGGCCCTGAGCCCAGGGTTTGCAGTAGTTTTATACACTCTTTGGGGAAGGCAGGGACTTCACATACATCATAGCATCTCTTAGCAAATCATCACACACCTCGGGAAAATCATAAAACAACTCTAAAACGTGATTAGTGTATCAAATGGCAGGAAAGAATCTGGAAAGAATTATTGGTTAGTTCAAGGGGTTGATGCACTTAAAAATGATTGGTTTAAAACATGAGGGTGTCACAAGAGGAGATACAGATTACCACACTCAGATCTTAAAGAAATGAAAAGGAATATGAGGGAATACTATGAATAACTTTTGTCAACACTGAAAAGAATTTAAACCTGCCAAGTTGCAGGGCTTCTAGTTTAGATATTGGTCACCACACCTAGGTGGGGGCCTTTGGAATTTCAGATATTTCAATATCTTGGCCTATCTTAGGTGATCATCATCTGTGCTTTTCTGAGAACTGTTTCCACAGAGCTTTTCTGTGGTATTTTCCTGACTTTAGGACTTCAGTAGGTCAGGGGTTAAGTTTAGAGCAAAATGAGATCCCAAGTAGAATGAGGTTGCTTAGGTCTTTCAAAGAATGAACAGATGCTCTTTGATTTCCAGTGGAATTATGTCCTAATAAGCCATCATAAGTTGAAAATATTATAAGTCAAAAATGCATTTAATATAACTAACCTATCAAACATCATATTTAACATAGCCTGCCTTAAACATGCTCAGAACACTTACAGCAGCCTACAATTGGGTAAAATCATCTAATACAAAGCCTAATTTATTGTATAGTGTTGAATTTTTCATGTACACATATCATGTCTACTGAATGGGATCATTTTCATAGCACTGGGGATTATCTGCCCAAATATAGATGTCTATATTAGAAAGGAAAAAAGAGGGCCGGAGGTATAATGGAGTGGTAGAACACATGCTTAACATAAGCGAAGCCCTAGGCTCAAAATATTTTTTTATATACCTTTATTTTATTTCTTTATTTTTATGTGTTGCTAAGGATCAAACCGAGGGCCTTGCACATGCTAGGAGAGCATTCTACCACTGAGCCACAATCCCAGCCCTCAAAAGATTTTTTTAATTAACACTTTTATTAGACTGACCAAGATAAAAAGAGAGGAGATACAGATTACCACACTCAGATCTTAAAGAAATGAAAAGGAATATGAGGGAATACTATGAATAACTTTTGTCAACACTGAAAAGAATTTAAAGCAGAGTCTTAATTAGACAACTTAAAAGAAATAGAAAAATTTTTAGACACAAAGTATTAAAACTGACTAAAAAAAAATAGAAAACATGAGTGGACGTAAAACAAATAAAGAAATTGAATTAGTAATTAAAAAATCTTCCCACAGGTCTGAGATTGTGGCTTAGCCATAGAGCGCTTGCCTAGCACATGCAAGGCACTGGGTTTGATCCTCAGCACCAGATAAAAATAAACAAACAAAATGAAGGTATTGTATCCAACTATGACAATAAAAAATCTTAAAAAAAAAAAATCTTCTTACAAAAAGTTGAGTATAGTGGTGCACACCTGTAATCCCAGGTATTCAGGAGGCCGAAGAGGATTGCAAGTGGAGACCAGCCTCAGCAATTTAGCAAGACCCTGTCTCTCAAAGTAAAAAGTAAGAAGATTGGGGATATAGCTTGGTGGTAAACTACTCCAGGGGTCAACCTCCAGGGAAAAAATCTTTTCCACAAAGAAAAGCCCAAACCCAGATGGTTTCAATAGAATATGCAGGAATAATATCTTTTTTTTTAAAACACAAACTCTTGCAGAAAATAGAACATTTCCTAAATCATTCTATGAGGCCAATATTATCTTATGCAAATACAGATAAAGACACAAAGAAGAAAACTAGAGGGCTGGGGATATAGCTCAAGTGGTAGCGAGCTCGCCTGGCATGCGTGCGGCCCGGGTTCGATCCTCAGCACCACATACAAACAAGGATGTTGTGTCTGCTGAAAACTAAAAAAAAATAAATATTAAAAAAAATTCTCTCTCTCTATTCACCATCTATTTAAAAAAAAAAAGAAAACTAGAGATCAAAATACTTCATGAATGTATACGTTAAATTCCTCAATAAACCAAATCCAGCAACATATAAGAAGGATTATACATCATTTAATGGGATTTATCCTGAAAAGAAAGATTTGCTTAACATCTAAACATCAATATAATATACTATAATAAAAAACAAAAAATACATTATCACATCAATAGATACACAAAAAAGTACTTAATAAAATCCAACTATCATTCATAATTAAAAAAAAAACAACTAACTCTGAACTAGGAATAGAAGGAAACTTCCTCAATCTACCAAAAGAGATTAAAGAGACTCTACAAAAAAACAAAAAACAAAAACCTAAAAACAAACAAACCCTAATATCATTCTTTCCCTGTACAATTGGGAAGAAGAAAAGGATGCTCCCCTTTGCCACTTCTTTCCATTTTTTTTAAAGGTGTCATATTTAATATTTATTCTTTTAGTTTTCGGCAGACACAACATCTTTGTATGTGGTGCTGAGGATCGAACCCAGGCCGCACGCATGCCAGGCAAGTGCGCTGCCGCTTGAGCCACATCCCCAGCCCTATCTTTTTTTAAATATTTTATTTTTTAGTTGTAGTTGGATACAATACCTTTATTTTACTTATTTATCTTTTTAGTGGTGCTGAAGATTGAACCCAGGGCCTCATACATGCTAGGCACTGAGTGCCCTACCCCTGAGCCACATCCCCAGTTTTCTTCTTCCTCTTCCTCTTCCTCCTCCTCCCCCCCTCCTCTTCCCCCCCCTCCTCCTCCCCCCCCTCCTCTTCTTCTTCTTCTTCTTAATATCTTTTAGTTGGAGATGGACACAATATCTTTATTTATTTATATTTATATGGTGCTGAGGATTTAACCCAGTGCTTCACAAATGCTAGGTGAGTGCTCTACCACTGAGTTATAACCTCAGTCTCTCTCTCTCTCCTTCCTTCCTTCCTTCCTTCCTTCCTTCCTTCCTTCCTTCCTTCCTTCCTTCCTTCCTTCCTTCCTTCCCTCCTTCCTTTCTTTTTTTATTTTTCTTTTACTTTTTGCAGCACTGGGGATAAAACTTATTACTTTTAAATTTTATATTTTTAAAATTTTGAAAAAGGGTCTCACTAAATTGCCCAGGCTAGCCACAAACTTCTGATCCTCCTGCTTCTATCTACTGCTGGGATTACAGGCATGTGCCACTGCATCCAGCTCCTTGAACACTGTAGTGGTGGTTCTAAGTAGTCCAATCAAGTGAGAAAAAGAAATCTGATTGAAAGAAGAAAAAAAAAAGGCTAGTCTTCCTTTATCCACAGATGATCTTATCCTGTAAATAAAAACCCCTAAAACTTCAACAACAATAAAATACTAGAACTGGATAATGAGTTCAGTAAGGTCACAGGATATATTATCAATATGAAAAAGTTAATTATATTTCTATATATTAGCAGTAAGTAATCTAAAAATGAAATTGAGAAAACAATTCTATTCACAACAGCATGAAAATAATAAATTTGTTAATAGAAATGCAAGACACACACTAAACATTATACAATATTGCTGAGAGGAACTAAAGAAAATTGAAACAAATGGACAAATATTCTATGATCATGAATTCAAATATTCAATATTATTAAGATTGCAATTCTTCTGGAACCAACTATAAATTCAGTGCAAACTCTACCAAAACCTCAATAATCATTTCACAGAAGTTTACAAATATTTCGGAAATACAAATACTCTAGCAGATGAAAAACAATTTGAAAGTGAAAAACATAGCTGACGTACTTATACTTCCCAATTTCAAAACTTACTATAAAACTACAATAATCAATACAATGTAGTATGGCTTGAAGACAGACATATAGAACAAAATTAAAAGTCCAGAAATTAATTCTTAAACTTATGGTCAAATTACTTTTGACAAAGGATAGTCTTTTAGAAAAATAGTGAGACAATTGGACAACTTCATAAAAAGAGATGAATTTAGACCCTTGCTTTTTAACATACTCATAAATTAACACAAAATGACATATTCTTTTTGTTTTATTTATTGGGGACTGAACACAGGGACTTAACACATGGTAGGCAAGCACTCTACCACTTTTTATTTGGAGACAGGGTCTCATTAAGTTGCCCCAATTGGCCTGGAACCTGTAATCCTCCTGCCTCGACCTCCCAACTTGATAGGATTATAAGCATATCGCAACTGCCCAGCAAAATGACATACATTTTAAAAATTAAAATATAAAACTTAGGAGAAAACAGGAAAAAAATTTTATGACCTTGGGTTAGGTAAAGATTTCTTAGATATGACACCAAAAGCACACTCAAAAGAAAAAAATTAGTTGGACTTCATCAAAATTTAAATGTTTATGTTTCAAAAGACATTGTTAAGAAAACGAAAGACATGACAAAGACTGGGAAAAAATACTTATAAATCATACATCTGATAAAGGATCCTTGTCCAGAATTTGAACCCAAACTGGATTGAAAAACAGCAAAAGCTCTGCATAGACATTACACAAAAGAAATAGGAATGGCTGATAACTACAAGAAAAGGTATTCAATATTATTAGTCATTAATAATAAAGGACAGCTGGGCATGGTGGCGCACACCTGTAATCCCAGCAGCTTGGGATGCTGAAACATGAGGATCACGAGTTCAAAGCCAGCCCCAACAATGGTGAGGTGCTAAGCAATTCAGTGAAACCCTGTGTTTAAATTTAAAAAAAAAAAAATTGGGCTGGGGATGTGGCTCAGTGGTTGAGTGCCCCAGAGTTCAATCCCCGATACCCCCCCCCAAATAAATAAATAAATAAATAAATAAATAAAGGACAATAATAAGTATCAGGAAGGATGAGGAAAAAGTAAAACCTTCATACGTAATTTGTGGGAATATAAAATAATACAGCTACTTTGGAAAATAACTTGGCAGTTTTTTAAAATGTTAAACATAAATTTATTATATCCCTATCCATTTTACTCTTAGGCATCTACACACACACACACAAAAAAAAAAAAAAAAAAAATTACCAGCCAAAAAAAAAAGCATCTACACAAGAGAAATGAAAACACATATCTACATAAAGTCTTATATGCATTATCAGAATAGCCCCAAGCTGGAAAAAATTCAAATGGTCAACTGGTGAATGGATAACGAAATGAAATATTATTCAGCTGTAAAAAAGGAATGAAATACTGATAGATGCTACAATATGAATAAACTCAAAAAACATTATGCTAGATAAAAAAGTCAGGTGATAGAGATCATATATCATATATTCCATTTATATGAATTGTCCAGAAATGGCAAAATTATAGAAGCAGAGAGCAGAGTACTGTTTGCCTGCATCTAGAGGTAGGTACTGAGATCAGGTCACATATGGTGGGTAATAAGCATCTTTTTCAGGAAATGAACTTTCCAAAACTGAATTGTAGTGGCATTGACACAACTCTTAAATTTAGCAAAAATTATTGAGTTTTAGGATATGTATATTATACTTCAAAAGTAGTTTTTAAAAAACTGCATGGATTTGTTCAACTCTTCATGTCTTCCATATATTATTCTCTTAATCTCTGCATTTCAAAAATGATAAAACTTTAATCACTCCTGCTCTGCAACCAATTTTTTAACTTATTGTTAATTTTTAACAGATTGTGAAAGCTAATTCTCATGAATTGGATTTAGTTTATTTAATCTTTATAATCAAGATGACACTTTCAATAATGGGTTTCTTTCATTCCTCAATAACCCAGTAAGTTGACGTAATCAGGGAAACTGAATGACCTAATGACTCAAACTTCATACTACTTTTCAAAACTATAATAATTCTAAAGCCTCTAAGTCGACTGAAGAAGCAAAAATACAGTCTAAAAAGATGATTTTACATTCCCTGGTATGTACAGTGTTAAGTCATTGTTTTAATTCTGACATGATATCTGCTTCTGCATCTTGGGTTTTTAACCATTTTGTCCCCTTACACATGGACTTATTTTTCCTCCTAAAAAAGTTCCAAACAAATCTATTACCAATCTTTTTCTTCAGAGCTTAAGAATAAAGATTTTTTCCCAATTCATCTATATACACAAAACATATAGACAATGAAGATAAATAACTTAAATAACGTTTATCTGTGCTCTGTAGAGAATTTACCCTTGTAAAGAGAGAGATCATGCAGATTCATATTTCTCTGTAGTCCCAGAACATTCCCAATTAGTTATATTCCCTCCATTTATTTTCCCAAGACTCACCAGTGGCTTTTAGGAGAACCTGGCCTGGGCTGTATCTGACTCACAGGGGTCCTGATAGTAGGTCATATCCCATCACTATTCCTAATCAAACTTAAAAAAAAAAAAGAGAAAAAGATCTTGATTTGTGGTTTATAGGATGGACTTGAAATTATAAATATAAACATATAAATATATTTGCAAGTAGAAAAATAAAAATAAGTGCAAAGATTTAATTTAGTATCAGTTTTAGGCTTCACTTTCTTTCTTTAAAAAAAAAAACTTTATTTTATTTATTTATTTGTTTTTATGTGATGCTGAGGCTCAAACTCAGCACACTGCACATGCTAGGCAAGCGCTGTACCACTGAGCCACAACCCTAGCCCTCTAGGCTTCAATTTCATTCCAACCACTTTCTTTCCTATATATTTCTAAATGTTAAATTCTGAGGAAATGTAGTTATAATTGAATAGTCATTACATTCATTAAAGAACATGTAGGCAGATTTTTTTTTTTAGTCAGCTCTTCTTTGGCCTAACAAGGGTATATTTAAATTAAAAATTAAATCAGAGTAATTTTTAAAAGTGTGCATTGAATACCCACTCCTTAGCAAACCTTGGAATATTTGGACCCAATAAGGAACAGTCACACACCTTCAAGCTGTTTATAGGCTATTGGGAATGAACCATAACTATACATAATTTAAATTAGATTGGGATAAGTATCACAATGTTCCAAAAGATAAAACAACAACAACAAAAAAGCAACTGGAAAAGTTTTCAGAGTTGACTGAACACAAAGAAAATGCCTTAATGGTAATGAATGGCATATCCTGGAGAAGAGTAGTAATAGAATACAGAGAAGAGAGATAGAATACAAATGAGGTGAGGTGTGGCTATAGTATTGGGTAAGTAAGGGCATAAGTAAGGGCATTGGGTAACCAGGCTGAAGTTTGATTAAAATTGTAATAGTGGCTAATATTTATTGAGCATTTACTATGTGCCAAGTACTATTAAAGCACTATACATGTGCCAACTTGGTTGATCCTCAAAACAACCCTATGAGAAATGTACTATTATTATTCCCATTTTATAGATGACAATATTGAGGTATAGAATAGTTAAGTAACCTACTCATGGTTACATAGTAACAGCCAAAAGTTACAGAGCCACAATCTTTAAATGAATAAAGACCAAATTCTGTTTCACCCTCAAACACACTATTGTTAGAGAAGTTCATGGGTACCTTAGCTACCTCTTTTCTCATGAATTCCTATGCCAGTTTTCAAGGTCTAGCTCAAATACTGCCTTTACTGCAAAGCCTTTCTCGATCAGCTGAATATAGTTTCTTTCTAAGATTCATAGCACTTTATCTGTATCAGTCTCATGGCATGTCATAATACTTTGTTTCTGGTGTTACAGACTTTATGTGCATCATCTCTGCTTTCTTATTCTCCTTTAGTCTGATTCACTTTCTACTTTCCACAACTCCCAGGACAGTGCCTAGCATATAATAACACTAGCTAAATTTATGGAATGCCTATTCTTTCCAAGGCATTGTTAAGCATTTTAAAGGAATTATCTCATAAAAACCTTACAGCAACCCAATTCAATAGCTATTTTAGTCTGCTACTGTGACAGATAAAATACTAGATGCACCTTAAACTCAGTGAAAAAAATAGATATAGTTCCTGCCCTCAAGAAAAGGACAGTCTAGGGGGTTGCTATATCTTTTAAGGTATAAAGATGAGGAAAAATGGGCTGGGGTTGTGGCTCAGAGGTAGAGCACTTGCCTAGCACATGCAAGGCCCTGGGTTTGATCCTCAGCACCACATAAAATTTTTTTTAAAATAATTTTTTTTAATATAAACAATGACTTTTTAAAAATATTTAATTTTTTGGTGTAGATGGACACAATACAATGCATTTTATTTTTATGTGGTGTTGAGGATTGAACCCAGGTCCTGCCGGTCCTAGGCGAGCACTCTACCACTGAGCCACAACCCCAGCCCCCAAAATAACTATTAAATGAATATTCAAAAAGAAAGAAAGAAAAGATGAGAAAAAGTGAGACTCAATGAAATAATTTGCCCAGAACCACAGCAAAAAAAAAAAAAAAAAAAAAAGTGGCAGAGCCAGTATTCAAACCAGCTGCCCAGGCTGGATATTCAGGAGACTGTGCACATAATCACTATGCTCTAAAGAAGGAACCTGATAAACATGGGAAGAAAGTTTTGGATTATTCCTAAATAGAAAAAACAATTCAGGGAAAATTCAAGGTTTCATTTTTGCGGGGGTGGGGGGTACCGAGGATTGAACCCAGGGGCACTCAACTACTAAGCCACATCCCCAGCCCTATTTTTTTTTTTTTTAGAGACTCTCACTGAGTTCTTCTGTGCCTCACTTTTATTGAGACTGGCATTGAACTCCAGATCCTCCTGTTTTAGCATTCCGAGCCACTGGGATTACAGGTGTGCATCACCGCGCCTGGCTGCAGGGTTTCTTTCACTGTTCTTTTTAAAGGGGAAAGCAGGAAGTGAGCAAAATCAACAGAAGAGATGGAGGTTGTACTAATATCCTGATACTCACCTGGCAGTAGCTCATCACTGCTAATCAAGCCCATCTGTTGAGTGAGACTAGCTGAAGACTGAGAATTTCCTTGTGTCCTTTAAAATGACTCCCCCCCACCACCACCACTGATCAGTGTCCTTAAAGTGGGCCTTCTAGAGCATCAGTAGTTTGCTGCTTATAGGGTGGGGTAGCTGAGTCACTATTTAGCACTGAGTCCTTGGATTAATCTCCCTTGGAAGAGTGGAAAGGTAACGAAGCACACAGTTCCTTACCTAAAAAAATGGTGCAATTATTCATTTTTTTCTTTTTAGTTAAATAATGATTTTATCGCTTGAATACATACACAAATTTATGCCACCAAGGCAGAGGCTGTGATGATTCATTTCCAAAATGGTCCTGGGGATTGAACCCAGGGCTTCAAGCACACTAGGTAAGCACTCTACAGTCCCAGCCCTATAATTATTCTTGAAAGGTGGATTCAAAATTCAAGAGAAAGGGACCTCCAAAAATGTACGAATTCATTTTTCCCTTGGAGGAGTGAGGAAGCAGCGGTGAGGGGATTGAGAGACCCTACGGCTATCCAGGCGCCCCCTGCCGGGTGAGGCGGGAACACCGATCTTCTGGCTGAGATCAAAGTGTTCCAGAGCCTACAGGCCCGCCACCCTCCGGCCCTCTGTCTGAGCTGAGAGACTGCGGGTCTGACAGAACTGCAGTCTCCAAAAGCCATCTTGGCACCCTTATTATTTGGCCTAGACTAAGCACGTCCTTAAAAAAAAAAAAAAAAAAAAGTGTTTTTTAAAAAAATTATAGACCAGCAGAAAGAGGTGCAGGAAGCACTTTAGTCCCAACAATGTTTTAGCCTAACCGGAGACCACCTCACATTACACCAGGTTCACCAAGTTAAGCTGCGAAGTTCTCTTAGGGGCCTTGGCTGCCGGCTCCACCCAGGACCCCACGTCCCGCAGCAGCCAGCTCTATGCCCCGCCCCTGCACCTCGCCCCGGAACGCTGCAGTTATCCAGGCAACCAGAGCTCGGGGACCCGGACGGGACGCGAAGGCGTGTCCGGCCCAGGCGGCGCACCCCGCCGCCTCGCCTCTCCCCGCCTTCCGCCAATGGTCTGCTGCGCCGGCGCCTGGCGCTCCAGGCCCGCCTCCCTCTCCGGCGGAACGCGTGCGCACTGAGAAGCGGGTCTGGTGAGGGGGTCTCTGCCGTGGGGAGGGGATGCGGAAATGGAGGGGACCTGCGCGCGCAGCCTCGCCCTCTGGCTGGGCGCCCGCTGAGTGCGCGTTGGGGGCGGAAGGGGTTCGGTGATCGCCGGGGAGGTCGAGGCCGGGGCTCCCACCCAGAACTGGAGCAGCGTCGCGGCAGCCCGACTGAACCTCTGTGTGTATATATGCCTGCCCAGGGAGACATGGACAACTGTTTCGTCGCGGCGACGCTGACCGGGGTGGACCGACGTTCCCTGCAGCGCTCAGCTAGGCTGGGTCAAGAAGTGCTGGAGCGGGCCAAGAGGCGGGCGGTGGACTGGCATTCACACGAGCACCCCAAAGGCAGCTTGGGGATTCTTTCCCGGGAGGGGTCCTACCAAGAAAGACTACTGGCAGCGGGCCCCCAGCCTTTTCTTCCTGTAGAGGTGAGGACCTGGTGCTGGGCGACCAGCCAGTGATTCTATAGGCGGTGGCCTGCTGGCATCCATGGGCACACCCCTCAGAAGGCCCTGAGGGATTCTGCCCATGTCGGAAAGATGGAAACTATCAGGACAATGAATGGAAAAATCCTTTGAAAAGTCTCCTTTTGACAGATTCTTGTTGGGTAGTTGTAGAACAATGATAGTGCTTGGCCATGGTTGATTAAACAAACAAAAAATTCTCACATAGACACTATATGATATTAGAGGAAAGATAGCAAACTTATTTTTTTAGATCCTGAATAAATTGCATTTCTATTTTATTGAGTTGAAATTCTTTCTCAGTAAGATCCTTCTTACTGATTTCCAAAAATGAAAAGACTATTTCCAAAATGGTTTCATTTTGTATCAGGGAATCCTAGGCCTCACTTGTGACTTGCCATTTATTCAAATAGAGAGAAGAAAGGCACCCAACCCTTAGTGCATCCTTCAGAACAATGGCTGAATTCATGGACTATACTTCAAGTCAGTGTGGGGTAAGTTGATGTGAACCAAAGCCATGCCCCTGATCATCAATGGATGATCACAATGTGGATGTTTCTGGAATTTAGGGAGACTCGGATACTCCTGAATCTTCTGTTCACCAGGCATGCACCCAAGTTAGAAGTCATCCAACAAATATTTATTGAATTCCTAACTCTAATTGTTGAGGATACAATAGTGAATAAACTAGAAAAAGGTCTCTGCCCTCATTGAGTTTTCAGTCTAGTGTGTATGGGAATATCTATTGGATTCTAAAACAGGTCAAATTGCAGGATGTTGCTGTTGTTTTTCAATATTGAACTGAAGATTAAAAAAAAAATAGGATCACTCTAAACTGTAACTGGGCCTCTATTTTCAGTTTTCATTGAAATATTATGGACACAGGCCTGTAACTCAAATACTCTGTAATCCCAGCTATTTGGGAGGCTGATGCAGGAGAATTGCAATTTGGATGCCAGCCTGGGGAGCTTAGTGAGACCCTGTCTCAAAAATAAAAAAGGACTGGGGGTATAGCTCAGAAGTTACAATCCCCAGTATCACATACACACAACAGCAAAACATGTTGAAACACAAACTGAAACACAGTTGCATTAGATCTTAACCTGTAATGTTTGTTTCAAATCCCTGGTGATCAGACTTTATGTCCCAGTGGGTCCATAAGCAGTTGTTGGTGATAAAAGTGGTTATATAGGACAGATGGAATTTCCTGGTCAGGGGTGTATGATTTAGTGTCAGGAACTACTTCCCAAGAATCATACCCATGTTCTACCACTTTGGCCAGTTAGTCTCTCTCAGTCTTTCCTAAACATATGACAAGAACAATGATACGCTGGAGAAAGTACTTCAGGACCTGAAGCTATTTTAGTTTCCCATCATGATATTAAGAATTCTAAAATCCTTTCCAGCCTTTACAGTTTATTTCTTTGGTTTCCACTGAGAGGAACAGCAGCAAATTTATCACAAACTCTAGGATGCAGGATTTAGGTGAAGTTTTGGTACCATTCATTGAAATGAGTGAACAAATGTTTTAAAGTCCCTGATCTGGGGCTGGGGTTGTGGCTCAGTGGTAGAGCACTTGCCTAGCATGTGTGAGGCACTGGATTTGATTCTTAGCACCACATAGAAATAAATGAATAAAATAAGGGTCAATCATCAACTAAAAGTAATTTTTTTTTTTTAAGTTCCTCTTTCTGAAACCCATGCACTTAGGCCATTTTAAAAGTACTTTTTAGGAACTATTGAAGGCAGGCTAGCCAACATTGAGGGAAATCACCTGCAAGGAAGGTACTCTCTATCTTCTTGGATTAACACCAAACTCTACTTTCTTCTAGCCTTAACATTTTATGAATCTTTTTTGACTCTGAGGATACTTATCTGTAAGGGAAAAGGAAGAGGATTCCTTGTTTTATTGCTTTTTTCATTTCATATGTTAAGAGAGAGAGAATTTTTTTTTAATATTTATTTATTTATTTTTAGTTCTCGGCGGACACAACATCTTTGTTGGTATGTGGTGCTGAGGATTGAACCCGGGCCGCACGCATGCCAGACAAGCGCGCTACCGCTTGAGCCACATCTCCAGACCCAATCATTTCATATGTTAAGATTAAAAAAAAATAAACTCTTAATCTTTCTACACCTTTTATAAAAATCATTGTGGAGGCTGGGGTTGTGACTCACCTAGCACGTGCGAGGCGCTGGTTCGATCCTCAGCACCACATAAAAATAAATAAATAAAATAAAGGTATTGTGTCCAACTGCAACTAAAAGTATTAAAAAAAAAAAATCATTGTGATCAGAATAAGTATTCCAACCAATGTGATGTTACTCAGTATATTTTCATGTTCTCATTTGTACTGAAGTGGTTGTAGAAAAATCCATAACTTTTTAGCTCGATTGTGAAGTGATAAATGCTTGCCTTCATGGTTTGATAAAAAGAATACAATTTGTCTTTGGTTTGAGGTTTAGCAAATTGGTATTTTTCATATTGGTTTTCAGTTCATGGTTCAGTTCAAATCTGTTTAGAATGGGTCCAACAGAACCCTTTGATTTTCTAGAGGTGTAGGATAGTATTATGCGTATGCCTCCACAATTTTGAAGCAGCCCCTACAAGGTATTAGATCCATGTTCTGAGTGCTTTACCTGGCTTATTCTTCTAGTAATGTGCTTTGGATACTGTCCCTACAGTGTGTTCAAAACAAGCAGGCTTGTGATGTCTTCATCATTAGTCATAATCAAGGGCAAATCTGAGGTTAACTTTGAGGGAGGGAAGTAAATAGACAAGAAAAATGTAACTGTTTTCAGATCCTTTGGATTATTATTAAACTGGAGACCTCTCCTTCCACTCCCCTGCATGGGAACCCTAAGGAGAAAGGTTGTATAGCTCTTGGGTTTATGTTTCATTTCCTGCTATATTTCTAAACCTCAAGCAAATGTACCCTTCTTTTCCCATGTCCTTATCTAAGACTTAGTAAATGGGGAACTGTTCATCAGAACTTGTCAGGGGAGGAAAGGAAAGGGCATGTGATGAACTTGTCAGGGGAGGAAAGGAAAGGGCATGTGATGAACTTGTTAGGGGAGGAAAGGAAAGGGCATGTGTATTTGACATTGAGGCAAAGATGGGAAAAATTATTTAACCTGCAGAGAACATGGTCCTACCCAACTTTAATTGGCCAGAGTTCTTGCTCTACTGAGGCAGCAGATGGCAGCAAAGTAATGCCAAATGCAGTTTTCTTCTCTATAGCCACTTTACATGGCCTAAGGCTTCAGAGGCCTCTCAAAAACAGGTGATTTACTTTTGCTCTCTTGCCTTCCTCCTTAACCATACTTTGCCCAAGCATTGGAGGTTTTATTTATTTATTTACTGAAAAATTGACCAGACTATTTAATTACCCAACATCTTTCACATTACTTCTCTAGAAATATTATTCATCTGTGGCAGAGGAAGGAGGGGCAACCCATGTCTATCGTTATCACAGAGGGAAGTCGGAGCTAGACATGTACTCTTACAGAAGGCATGGTCAGGTATGTGTCTTCAAAACTGTCCTGAATATGCTCTCAGTCTCTCAAGATGTGCGACCTGTTTGGGGGAGTTCCTACTAAACTCTTATTATTGGATGCCTGTGTGACTCAGCATTATAGTGCTCAACAGAAAAATATCAACTTGCAGCCTTAGAGAACTTACAGTGTTGACCATGAAATAGGAATTTGTCTAATCCAAAAGACTGATTTCACTGTAGGCTTTTTAGTTGAACCAGCAATCCTGGGCTGGGGGATTGCTGAATATGCTTAAAGAAAAGAGCTTCACATGTCCTTTTCTGCATCAAGGGATAGAAAAGATATTTTTAATAATTACATATCTTATTAAGATAATGATAGTTATGTTTTTGGTAATTTTTTAAAAGGAAGTGCAGCCAGGTTCTTTGGCTCACACCTGTAATCTCAGTGACTCAGGAGGCTGAGGCAGGAAGATCACAAGTTTGAAGCCAGTCTCCTGAACTTAGGGAGACCTTGTCTTAAAATAAAAAAACAAAAAGGGCTGGGAATATAGCTCAGTGTTACAGTGCCCCTGGATTCAATCCCTGTGTCTCTCCTACCTCCCTCGACCAAAAAAAAAAAAAAAAAGTGTAAGGGAACAGGGGTCTGAAAATCCTTTTTTGTTTTGTTTTGTTTTTAAGACAGGGTCTCCCTATGTTGTGCATGCTGGTCTTGAATTCCTGGGTTCAAGTGATACTTTTTCTAAAGATAGTAACAGTTTCAGGCCTCTCACTCACTACCGACCCTTTCACATGTCAAATTTTGGGGAAGACAAATGTTCTACTTGTTAAATGGGAGGTGGTGGTGGTAGTTTTCAAGGGGGGAATAGGCATTTTGTTTTTCTTGAATTCCTCTAGTTGTACCCAAAAAATGTTAAGTCTGATCCTAATCCTCATGTCAGATCCTGACTTCTCTGGCATGTGGGTCACCTTGGGGTATCAGAGCAAAGAGTTTTAGGAAAACTATAGGCAGTGAGCACAGGGATATGAAGCAGGGCTGAGCACAGACTGGAAGCATCTTGTTTTTTCCTGGGATTTGGAGAGCTGTAGGAGTTTGCATCCTGGATTCCCTTTGGGGGCCTCATCAGAGCACCTTAAGTGCACCTGACCTTTAGTTGTTACCTGTTGGGTAGTCATTTCTCTATATATGTAAAATTTAAGTTGTAATTCTAAGGGAATTGGCTGTGTCAGTCTGTTCCCTTCTAGTACCCACACTCCTAGAAGCACAGAAGAGAATACTTTCTGAGCACTGGCTGAGTGTTATCACTTGTGCACTTTCAGTCCTCCCTAAAATCCAAATAGCCCCATGTTTTAGTCTAGGAAACTAAAGCTTATTAAAAGAGGTTTATCTATCTGACTTAGTAAATAGCTGGAAATAGTATTTAAATTCAGGCCTTTCTGACTCCAAAGCCCATATAAGGATAAAAAGTAATCATGGTAAGCATCTGACTAAAAATAACTCAGGCTTCACTAAAAAGAGCCTTAATAACTTAAATGATAACTTAGAAAAAGTGTACAGAAGAATTCTTCTAATAAGGCAGGAGAAAATTTCTCTTTATAATACAGAAGTCAAAGTTTGGGCACTGATCAATATTTGTCTCTTCAGAAAAATGACAGAGAAAAGACATCCTTCAGTTCAGGAAGCATCTATGAAACATTAGCACATGCTTCAGAGTCATCCCAGCCGGTGAGTACAGAGCTGCTAGTGTGCTGCGCTTCACAACCATTACAATTCCATGAACCATTTGACCTGTTAACTATAGGGCTGTTTGTATTGAATCTGTAGTATTTTCAAGTTGTGATGATTTTACACTCAAGGAAGGTGAACAAAATTTTGGTTCAGTATAAAGTTGTGTTTTATTGGTATCTTTCTTTCAAAATTTCAGACATGCTTTTTGTGCCTGAATTCATAGCTGTGGTTGGAAAGAATGTGAAGTATTCGCATCTCCTTTCCTAAGGCTCAGCTGGGCTGGCACTGGGTTCTGCTGGAATTTCACCATCTGTTCAAGCAGCAGGAGGGCCTGACCTTGCTTGCTTTTATAAAGTGCAACTGTTGCTAAAACTCTGAAACATATACATTTGGTGAGATATCAGGTTCCAAAACATTTAAAAGCATGTTTCCATTTTCCATTTTCTCTAAAAAATGTATAATGATGAGTTTTTCATTTTTAGGGTAAATTACTCATTAGTGGGCTGGGGATGTGGCTCAAGCAGTAGCACCCTCGCCTGGCATGCGTGCAGCCCAGGTTCGATCCTCAGCACCACATACAAAGATGTTGTATCTGCCGAAAACTAAAAAATAAATATTTAAAAAAAAATTACTCATTAGTTTATGAGCCTCAAAGAATCTTTTGGAACTTGGAAGGGCTGGAATTCTGAGGAAAGGAACTTCAGCATGTTGCTACAATAAATTTCTTTTTTTTTATATTCAGTTTGCTGGGAGCCATGATTTGGAACATATTAGCATTGGTAGCAACTAAGAATATTCTGTTTCTAGTACATATATAAATCATTAGGCTTAAATGCCTCCATCATTGCTGATTTTAGGTGATGCTAATCTTCCTGATGTTCCTTAGTGTTGGAGTCACAGATATAGTCTTACCCCAGTGTTAATCTTAATTACAGACATTTTTTTTTTTTACTTTTTTGCAATTCTGATGCAGCTGTTTTCTGAAACCTTTTATTTATATTTGACAACTGGTAAATAATTGGACATTGTCATATATATTCACATTTGTTAAATAATAGACCTCCAGTTTTGCAGTAACTGGGAATATAAGGATATAACATAAAACAACTTTTGTAAAGTCAGCTTCAAATCTATCTGAAGGCCAAGGCAGGGAGAGTTTCATAAATATTATTCTTGCTGGTGGATTTGCTGGCCAGTGGTTTCATTTTTCTTGGTGTGTCTCCTTCTGAATATTCACCAAACATAAATGAGCATCATAGCTGACACTTTGCTGTTACTGGCTCTTTTCTGGTTTGTGACTTCTATCTTTTTGCCTTCTTTACTGAAAACATTTTCTGCCTGCACACCTGCCATGATCCACTTCCCAACCATGTATGAAGTTTATTTCATAAAATGATTTGCACTCAGATCAGCTATAAACTCATTAACTCCAGCTTCCAGTGTAGAACCATTCCTCCAGCTACTTGCTGCTTCAGTGACAAAATGACATCCATTCATATTGTTTTTAGCTTTAGGAGAAAAGAAGTGCTTCATCTTCTTGATAACAAACTTAGCAAAACACAATAAAAAAAATGTTTCCCATTATCCTAGGGACCTTGTCATTACTGTCAATCTCTGCTCACAAGTGCAAAACAAAGACCATTAGTCTGTCCCTCTGCCTAATTCTTACCCCAGCCAGAGGGTTCTTTTGTAAACCTTCATGTTTCTATAACACTTTAACATTTACAAAGTGTTTTCTGCTTATTTGTGAGGTGGATATTATCACAAATTTAGAAATAAGGAAACAAGCTTAAGGAAAGGCTGAGGTTTATCTAAATGACATTGCTATTGTATGACCAAACTGAGCCATGAAAACAGAACCTCTGTCTCCTCCAGAGTCCTTTATTCCATCATACCTCTGGCACAAAGGTAGCCTAGTGGAGGTGCTGTGTTGGCATTGAGATATAAATTCTTTATGGTGTCTTCTTTTCCTTTTAGGCTGAGAACATCTCAAAGGACCTCTACATAGAAGTATATCCAGGGACCTATTCTGTAACTGTGGGCTCAACTGCCTTGACCAAGAAGACTCATGTAGTAGCAGTTGATTCAGGACAAAGTGTGGACTTGGTCTTCCCTGTATGATGTTGGCTTTCACTGCTATCACATCACTCTTTTTTAAGTTGCAAGGAGAATAAAGTCACCATATGATTTTCTTAATAACTACACATTAATCCTGCTTTTAGTGCTGACTGTAGAGGCCAGCCTTCTTGGGAACTGGAATCTGTCTCTTTCAGTCCCATTTTAACTTGAGAGTCCCCCATCCTCCTTTGCCTAAAAGTAATAATGTGATGATGCTGTCTGAACAGTTTTTACTACTAGCTTTCCAAGTAAAGTCTAATTATGATAATAAAGGGAAAGATTTGGAAACAGAGAATTCATTTTATTGCTATTAAAAAGAGGTCAATGTTCCCCATGTACAACTGTAGGTTTTATGAAAAGACAGCAGAGATGCTGAGGAGATATTTGCCCAAAGCAGGTCTACTATGGGTCTTCCAAAGTGGCCTCTGTGGAAGTGGCATTCTCAAGCAGTGCCACCAGACAGAGCCACTGGCTCCTGTGCCCCTTATGAGTGGTGCCTTCCTGCTGCTCATCTGCAGGGAAGTCTTAATGGGGTGAAGATGCTACTGCTTACTTGATTCTCACCTGCAGCCTGTGTTCTACCTTCCATTGAAGAAGGTCTTGTCAGCCACTCTTTATAACTCTTTGTTAGGTATTTACCATCATAATCCTTTGATTTTCTGTTAAAGAGAAAAAGAGAAAGAAAAATCCTGAGTCTCATGCTAAAATTCTAAGGATCAAGGGCTGGGGTTGTAATACAGTGGTAGAGCACTTTCTTTGCACACATGAGGCACTGGATTCAAACCTCAGCACCACATAAAAATAAAAATAAAGATATTGGGTACATCTACAACTAAAAAAAAAATTTTTTTTAAATATTTTAAAAATTTTAAGAATCAAAAATCACTGGATTTAAATCCAAGAATCATTTGGATTCAAATTTTTAAAAAGTATTGATATAAGACTTTAATCTATCACACCAACAGCCTATTGAATCATATCATTTTGAACATAGCTAATCTTTCCTCAGGAAAAATGCTACATATTATCTGACTATTTTTAAAAATAAAGTTTTAAATAGATTTATAATAGCATTCCTGCAAGGAAAGAAGGCCTACTAAAGCAGACCTGTGTCTAATGTCATGGGACAGCATTATTTAAATGGAGAGCCTTCCTTGTATTTCCCCTCCCACAAGAAACTGATGATGAGTTTCATGGTTTCTATAAGCGGAAATTATATACAAAATTATGAATACAATTTTCTGGAAAAGGGAGCCCTGGGTTTTATAACTCACACAGTGATTGTGACTCCAGATAGATTGAACTATGTAAGAGCCCCTGAAATGACCCTTCTCAGCCATTCTGCTTTACCTAGACCCCCCAGGGCTTTTAGTTTGAATTCTTGGGAATTCTTGTCCCTTGGATGTGTCCCTGACTTAGTTTTCTATGTTCAGCTTCCTCTGGCGGGGTCTGCAGTGGCTTCACATTGGTTGCTTTCAGGGTCAGCTCCTTGGTAGTCCCCACTACTGCAGTTTGTACTCTCTGCTGTTTGTTGTCCTTTTCTTCTTTCCAGATGTTGCAACCTCTTGTTCCTAAATCCAAAATAATTAGATATGGTGAATATGTTACAATTTTGATGAGATTGGTCTTTATGACAAGTGGAACTACATTAAGGGTCACTGAACTTAAGCATCTGTAAGCTGCTAGTATTGTACTGTATCTTTAAAGAGAAATAAACTTTGTTAATCATTTCTGGCCATTATTTTTTTGGGAAAGGTCATTATCTAATACCCAAATTTGGAGTTGGGAGGGAAGAAGTTATCAGAGTTTTTTTAAACAGCCAATAGAGGAAACAAATTAACCAGTTGCCTCTAATTGAAGAAGCTTCTACTCCTTCACTAATCAATAACATTGATTACAAAGGAAAGATAGTAGGCTGATGGTTTTAAAAAACAAGTTTTAAGAAGTTGAATAATGGGTTGGGGTAGTGGCTCAATGGTAGAGTGCTTGCCTAGCACATGTGAGGCACTGGGTTCAATTCTCAGCACCACATAAATAAATAAAGGTATCGTGTTCATCGACAATTTATAAAAAAAAAAAAGTTAAATGAGACAAAAATATGGGACATCTGTGGAACAGAAGAACAATCTAAAAAGGGAGGAATACTTAAATTTTTTAATATTGCAGATTGAATCCTGTTTCAGCCTTAAGGGAAGCGAGCACCATGAGGGATGGCAACCCACAATCTGCCTCCCTAGGATTTCTGGGATCAGTGACCTCTTGTTGCCTATGCTGAAAGAAACTAAGAGGTTTCATAAGAGGCAGAACTGAAGACCATCAAGCTTTAGTATTTGACCGCACTGAGATCAAATACTGTCAGATCAAAAACTGTCAGATCAAGTACTGATATCTAGTACTGATTAAATACCAATCATTTAGGAGAAGCAAAGCAGCACATTTTCTTTAAAGGAAACAAAGTCTGGAGGGGAGAATAAAGCTGTAATTTGTCATTGTTTCCAGCCGTGGTCCATACATGGTTTGATACTCTTCAACTTTTCTACTTAGCTGACAGTCAATATTGCATCTGTGACAAGGGCTGAGGATGGCCCCCTTCTCCAGGCCCCATCTGAGGCCTGCTGTCCAAAGATTAGGGAACATGCCTGATGATGCTCAGGGTTCAGACCTGGAATTAACTTTCCCTGAGGCATAGCAAAAGAAACAGTACTTAAAAAGATAGTATATTTATCTTCTTTACAGTCAATTATTAGAATTGGGGGGTAATGGATTGAATCTGTTTAAAGTGGGGAGAGAGACTAAATATAGGTTTTAAGTGACTTTGGGCAGTGGAGATAAGAGTGGTGAATGTGTAGAGCCAGGGGAAATTTGGATTTTAATTTGGAACCATTCCAGAGATGCCATGGAGCAAGCCACAGCCGCAGAATGCAGACATGGTAACTGGGGCCTGACTACCATGTAGCCTCTGGTTGCCCTTTTATTGTTCCCTTCTCTTGTGCTAGGCCTGGTGCTATCTCAATTGTTCCCATCAACTTTTCTCTTGGATAAGTACAGATTTTGTTTCTCTAGGCTGTGCTGAAGCAAGAGACAGTAGAAGCTATGGAAAAGTTTGTACGAAAACAACTTTGGCACCATTCTTTTTATGTTATCACTCATTGGGAGGGCAGATCTTAGAAAGAGCTGTTTCCAAGTATCTGTTGCCAAGGCTTACCATTGTGAGAAGAGTGATCCATTTCATAGAAGTTCAAGGCCTTTCCCCTCCACCTTATATTTTCAATACACAGTTTCCTCTTGGAGAGAGGAGGAAGATCTCAGCTGATCATAAGTGAATTGTTATGCTTCTGTTTCCCTATCAAAGGTGGGGAAAAGATCCCACACCTTCGAAATCTGAAAAAGCTGCAGCCCTCATAAAATACAACTACACCTGACTGATATACACTCCCACCTATGCCAAAAACCAGGGGTTCAGAGGAGTCACCCAAGAAAGTTTCTTTTTGAAAAAATAATTTCTCAACTTTCTGGAGGTAAAAACTTATAAAGCCCTTACCCCTGGGGCAAGAGTGACATCCTCATGGGCTGAGCAGTCCTTCTAGCTGAGCTATCCTAGAAATAAGGCAATGGCTCCAAATAAGGACTCCCTGTGGATCCCATTGTGGGCAGTGGCTAGAGACCCCTAAGCCCTTAGCAGTGATGTTCTTTAGTGCTCACAGTATGCCTGCCCCAGATGCCTCTGCAATGAACATTAAATCAGTATCTCCAGGGCTCCAAGAATCTAGCCTAAGGCTGGGCTTATCCAGGCCCCCTTCTTCACACAGCTCTGCCAATTGACCTAGGCTTCTGATCTTTCTAGGCCCTACTAGGAATTTAGATAGAATGGGTCTGGAGCAGATTAATAATATGCTGCTTCTCAAACCCATCAAGCCATGTCATAGTCCTCAGTTCGAAGTAAAGAAGCTTGGGAATGGCGGCATGACAATTTAACATGGTTTCCTCTATTAGTTGTAAAGAATTGCATGAGGTAGTGCTTTGTCCTTCCCATTTTGACTTACTATGGGGCTCATCTGGAGAATGTGGCCTGATGACCAATGTTTTTAAGGACCTATTTTTATGCTTCTCATGGCCTCAACTCAAATCTCAACACCTGGAGGCATTTTTAACTGTTCAACTAGAGAAAAATCAAGGCCTCCAGGGGAAAAAAAGGAGGGAGCAAACATGGACAATGGCAGTTTCCTCTCAAAAGAGATTGGTAAAGAAAGAAAAAAATATCAAAACTTAGCACAAAAGATAGCCCATCCTTCCTCTCTCAGTTTAAATGGAACCCTATAACTTCTCTCTTCTCTTAGTCTCCCCTTCCACTTGGCTGGTCTCCAAAGTATTACTCCCAAGCCCAACAGAGTGGACAGGTGCATCCAATTGCTAAGACACACAGGGATGGGGAGCCCTAGACCTATCTTGGAAGATAACGCAGTGCCTTTGGTTTACCTGGTTTCCCAGGACGTGGTTCAGATGCATTCCTCCTCCAATACCTCCACTCAGGCTGGCAGGGGCCACTCTGCCTCCAACACTTCTCAGGAAGGATGGGGTCAGTGTTGACTGCGCTGTTCACCATCAGTCTCTGGGGAAGGCCCATCTCCAGCTCATTCTCTGACTCTTCACAAGAAGAAGAAGAGGAGGAAGAAACAGCCATGGGAGCATGTACTGCTACTGCCTCCTCTTTAGAACCCTCCAGAGGCAAAAGTTGTGCTGTGGGCTTCAGTCCTGACTCCAGGAATTCCCTGGCTGTGATCTCTGAAGTCCTAGTTAGAGGCCACCAGGTGGGGCCCATCAAGGAACAGCAGCAGAAGCAGCCCTGGCACAGCAGCTGGCAGCAGGCATGGGGTTGGCAGGGAGGGCACAGGAAAGGAGCATCCAGAGGAGGCAGGTTGGTGGTGCATCCAGTGACTGGCCCCAACAGAGAGCAGCAAGGGGCCCAGAGGAGGGGACTGAGGTCCTCCCTGGTGCAAGGCCAGTGCAGCCTCTCCACAGCCTTCTTCCAGGCAGCAGGGGGCACCCACCTGACCCCACCTTGAGGCACTTTAGCTGTCTTGCCATTCCAGAAGTGAACAGTGATTTCTTCCTTTGATGCTAAATAACAGAAAAAAGCAACATTTTGTTACAATTACCTCTTCTTTGGGTTAGAATAATAAGAGTTCTCCCATCCACAAAGGCAAAGCCTCAGCTGAATTCTCTGCTCTGTTGTCTGGATCCTCACACACCCTTCTCTGAGATCCTGTACAAGTGTTGGCGCCTGAGAAAGCTGCAGCCCTCATAAAATACAACCTCAGCTGACTGACATACACTCCCACCCATGCCAAAAACCAGGGTTCAGAGGAGTCACTCAAGAAAGCTTCTCTTTGAAAAAATAATTTCTCAACTTTCTGGGGGTAAAAACTTATAAAGCCCTTACCCGTGAGGCAAGAGTGACATCCTCATGGGCCACTGATCACCACTTCCTTATAGACTTGTGGGCTTCAGTCCTAGACCCTAGAGGACCTGGTGAGGGATGAATGGTGACTCCTGGTGTGAATCCAGGATAATCCCACCACACAGTGGTTCAGCTAATGGTAGTTGGGAGTTATTTTCCTTAAAATATGAAAGTTATGAACATGCATCTGTTGCTACCCCCAAGTTAAGCAGCAAGTGATGGCATAAAGATTCTTTTTTAAAAAATATTTTTTAGTTGTAGTTGGATACCATACCTTTATTTTATTTATTTATTTTTATGTGGTGCTGAGAATCGAACCCAGTGCTTCACACATGCTAGGCGAGTACTCTACTGCTGAGCCCCAGCCCCAGCCCCAAGATTCTTTCTTTAATGGCTTTCAGTCTATATGCTCTGGCTTTATCCCCAGCCTGGCTCCTTCTGGGGACTGATGGGTCAGAGAAGCTTCCCTTACCTCTCTGAGGATCTTTTGTCTCCAAGCCTAAGAGAACAGTGCCAGGACCATACCGCTGTCGGTCTGCCTCCCAGGGTGCCAGCACCTTGTCCCCAGGTTGCAGTGAATAGTCTCTGGATGGTGAGAGTTGAATGACATCTTCTTCTAAGACCACACTCTGCTTCTGGGGTGGCAGGTTTGGGCACATTACAAGGGGAACTTCATATTCCACAAGCAGGATCCCCTGCTTTTCTAGCTATGGGAAAGACAACAGAGTAAGATTTCACATTAGAAAGTACAATAGGGAGCACCCAGATTCCCTACAATGACCCAGAACCAGGCCAAGGTTCTTCCTTACCAAGAGTAAGGACCCTTCAAATAAAGGTCAGGACTGGGGCAGTGCTGCTTAGAAATGAAAGAAGTGGAGACAGGGAGGGTAATGGGACTATTGTTCTCTCTACTTCCTGCAATGGGCAACCCTTATTTATTATCACATTCTGTCTTTCTCATTCTGTTCTCTTATTGATCTACAATTCCCAGGAGTAACCTGGGTTCTCTGGACTTTTCTCTCCTTCCAATACTGCCAAATGTGTTCCAGAGTCTAAAACCAACTGGGGATAGTTCATCATTGATTTATGAGGCCCACATGGGCTAGGTGTGATTGTGGCCAGAGGGCAGTCCCCAACCTGCCAGCAGCAGGAGGGAAGGTTTAAGTAAATAAATAGTATACAACAGAAAAAGTACTTCAGCTAATTCAAAATAGAAGTTGGTTTGAGTACTCAATATGATTTTGAAGAGAAAATCAAGTTATAAATAATTTTAAACCAATCACAAAACAGGACCTGTTTAGTAGCAAAATTCTGCTAACATTTATTTGAATTGATCTACTAGTTGCTTGAAAATAGTAAAATGACTTCTGATTGGAAATCCTATAATTCATATTTTTTGAGAATTCACATTATCCTCCTTTCATCAATTTACAAAGTCTGACTTTGAAAAGTCCCAAAGAGGTAAGAAGCCCCTGAAGTAAAGTCCAGATCAGGTTCCTAGTGTGCCAGGAATGAGCCTCTGTGTGCAGGAACAGGAACCCACATGTGCCTGTTTTTCTCTAGGCAAGTGCCAACAATTCAATACACTGATTTTCCTGAGCAAAGTACTTTAAATGTACATTTTCTTTACTGTTATGTGTTGAATTGTGTTTCCCTTTCTCCAAAATTCATATGTTTAAGTCCAAGCCCCTACCATCACATAATATGACTTTTTTGGGGAAGGGATATAATTATTGCAGGTTAAAATTAGTTAAGATGAGGTCATAATGATCATGGAAGGTCCCCAACCAATGTGACTGATGTTCTTATAAAAGAGGGAAATTTGGACAGAAACATGCTCAGGGAAAGCGCCATATGAAGTTGAAGGCTGAGATCAGTGTGATGCAAGCCAAGGAATACCAAAGACTACTAGCAAACACTGAAGCTAGGAGAGGGGCAGGAAACAGATTATTCCTTAGAGCCCTTAGAAAGAACCAAATGCTGCCAATACCTGGACTTCAAGAAATGTGACAACTGACTTCTATTATTTAAGCTGCTCAGTTTGTGTGCACACAGCTCTAGCAAACTAATATGCTCACTGATACTCTATGTTCACTTCTACAGTCTGGCTATGGGAGACCTGTGCTTATCCAAGAAACTGAACTGCTGGACACACTTAGTAGCTAAGACTAATCAGATAGAATAGGATCACCTAGAGGAGTGTACTAGGGGGATGCTGGGAGTCAGGGACTTGCCTCTGGAGCTGCCTTTATTTGAGCCAGGTAATAAAAGCCATCTGGTTCCCTTCTAGCCAGGACCCAAGTGTCAGTGGCACCTCCAACTCTTCCCAGCCAGCCAGGCCCCTGCCATGCTGGGTCAGCAATGTGGAGATACTGGTGATAAGAAGAATACCTGGAAAAAAGCAAATTTAGGGGGGTGAACAACAACCTCCAAAACATTAAGGACCACTTTTCACAGATCTGAGGAATGCCAAGGCGTGTGAATTCACATTAGTGTATGTGGAATAGTAATCCATGTGGAATGTGGCTATCTATGACTTCTAGTAAGATAAGGTAAGCTTTTTGTGAAGGGAACCATAATTTTTAAATTGGAAATAGTTACAAGATAACCAAAACATAATTATCCTTGATATATTCAAATTAATTAATGTTTGTTCTGAAACTAAAAAAAAAAAAAAAAAAAAAAAAAAGACCAGAAAAGGGTACCATGAGGTAAACCCTAAAGCTATATATGAGATTTCAGAATGAGGAAAGGAAGTGTAGACTGCAGTGCCAAAGGAGCAAAGTTGTAAAGCACTTGGCATTAGGGGCTCAGAAGGATAAATTAGTGCAGGAGCAGAGGCAGCACAGAGGAGCTGCCTAAGGTGCTGTGGTGCAGAAAAGGAGAGGCCAGTTCTGGGGAATTGGGTGGGCAGGGCCAGCTGGTATGGGGGAGCTGTTGCCTGAGGGTTAAAGTTTTTAAAGAAACTGTTTTGTAGACAACATTGAACACAAAGATGCTTAATTTGGACTTAAACAGGATGGTAGAAACAGGTGAATCGAAAAAAGGAGCCCTAAAAGTCTGTTTCTAACCCAGGCAGACTAATAATGTTCAGTAGCATGGACTGATCCCTGGAATTTACACAATTTGTAACTGCTATAGGCTGAGGTTGCTTGGCCCCTTTGTAGTCACACTTTAAACAAATGACTGAGGATATTATTCAGAAAAATCCTGAACAGTCGAGGATTTTCAATTGTCTTATAAGCCCCTTAGCTGTGTGTTCAGTTAATCTCTGCACTTCAGTTACTGCTCAGCAGATAAACACGGAAAGTGCCTTGCATATAAGTAGCTCAATGTATGTTAGTGTTTTCCTCCTTCCTCCAACCCAGAGGTGGGACTTCTGGGAGTAAACCTGTTTTTTCCTTCACAAAACCTAACCCTGATGACAATTGAAATTCATATAGGATGAACACTGAGGGGATCTGGGGAGAACCTACATATACCACCTTAGTTGTTGGCTTTAGAAATTCTAAGTCTCATTGCCACAGCAAGTCTTATAGTTGATGGCAAAATGAGTTAGAAATTTTGGAACTGGTCATTGCTGAAAGCCTTCTCTCACAGATGCCAATTGTGAAAGCCACAATTAGAGTAAGAAGCCACTAAGGTAAAGCCCAGGGAAGGACAAAAGCCAGGCAACCTGGGTCACTGGTAGTACCACTTAGGCCAGGGTAATATAGACTTATACCCCACACAACAGGCCAAACAGTAAAGAGCCCTGTCAGCCTACACAGAAAGCAAGTGCTCTCCTCATGAGACTCCATCTAGAACTAAGAACAAAGGGAAAAGAAAACAACCACCACTCCCTCCAGAGTTGCTGATGATGGTACCTTGTGAAAGCATGGTGCCTGGGGATGTAGGGTGCTCGGAGGGCAAAGGGGCAGGTGAAGGAGAGATCCCAGAATGGAGCAGCACAGTTCCAGCCAGGGGTCTTCAGTGTTGTGGCCACACTGCAGTATTTGGGCAAAGGCATTCCAAGCTGGGTAGAGGATTGCATGGCCTTCCGAGAGACCACCTGGAACAAGCACCAGTGTTACTAGAGCTATAGCCCACAGACCAGCAAAGGGCACCTGGGGGGGGGGGACGACTCACCTCCAGATTAGCTATCTCAGGGACAGCTGCATCCTTGTCCCTCCCTTACCCACAAGACACCCAGTTCTTCTTTGGATCATCTGTCTCAGAAACCTCAGCTCAGGAGACAGGAGGGGTTGTAAGAGCAGGAATTGTGGTTTTAGAGAAATCAGCTTTAAATCCTTAGGCTGGGTGCTCACTTAACCTCTGCAGACATGGAAAGCAGCTGACTATAAGCTCAGTATGTTTTTTCTTTCTTTTTTCTCCCCAGTGGCAGGGATAAGCCCACTCTTCTCTTCACAAACTCCAACCCTGATGACAAACTACCCCAACCCCAGCCCAAAACTCCCCTCCTAACCTGGCTACCTGTTGGAGCTGAGTTCTCAGGGTCAGAGCCACAGTTGCCACTCAGGACTCAAGATCAAACTTAGCTGCTTCAGCCCACCAGAGCCCTGTTAGAATCCGTCCTGCCCTTTATAAGTTTTAACTCCAAAGGGACTTACTCACAGCTTGAAACCCAGCCTCTGCCTCAGTCTCAGATACTTTCTGACAGTTGGGGCCCAGTGCTTTAGCCCAACTGACTCTTGGTTGCCCAGCAGGTTGCCATGGATGCATCTGCAAGGAATGCTGTAGGCCAGTAAGAGCACTGAGCATGTGCAGAGGGATGAAGGAAGGCCATAGGAGATAGGGAAGAGGAAAGAAGGCTTATTCTCAATCTTTGTCTTTGAGGATAGGGAAAAGAGAGGAGGAGTGAAAGACATTGTGACCCCAATTTCCAAAAGCTCGGGCTTCACTATTGCCAGAAAAGTCTGTCACTCACAGTGGGAAGCCCCCACGGATCCAGGGGAGTCATGTGAGGAGGGAGCTGACCCCTAAAGAGACTCAGTGCTTTTGATCTAACTCTACCCTAAACAGAAAGGAGGCTGGGGTGGGGGAAGCCACTGGCTAGCCTAAGGACTCCAAGAATTTTTCAAGGTTTAAAACAAAATAACCAAAGGTGTGGTTATGCTTGAAACAGACAGGACTTTACTGAAGAGCAGAGGTGTGGTAACCATTAGGAATACAGGGAGTGGACACTGGTGACCAAAGGAACAGAAGTCTAGATTCTGCTCTTGTTTGAATATCCAAGGAAGAGGCTGGTATTTTGAGGAATCTCACAGTTACTGTGCACTGATGGTGTCTGGCCCTGTGTTGAGTAGCTAAAAAATATGTAGGGAATTCGTGGATATCTCCCCTATATCCATTCCCTCCTTCCATGGGTTCTTGTTTCCGTCTGCAGATCCCTATACACAGAGAAGTAGACTGTACTCCCAGCTCCAGGTGTGTCAGCACATTCATGTTCCTGGTCACAGGGGTTCATTAGGCATGGTATGTTCCTCTCCAATCAGAAGGGATCTCAAGTCTTTTTTTCTGGGAATCCTGGGTTATAGACTTTTTCTTTCTTCCTGTGTACAAATAAGAAGGCATATGATAGCCTTTTGGGGACACCAAAGCTATTTCCAGGAAAAGTCAGAATAGACCTTTAAAAAATAGGTCCTTGGTGACAATGTTGAGTCCTTCAGTTATATGAGCCTATAAAGTCCCTTTCTTGGTTACGCCAATCTAGACTGGGTTTTTTCTTGCTTGTAACCCAAATTATCTTAAGCGATGATTGCACACAACACATAATTTTGTAGTTACAAGAAAAACTGTAGCCCAGACCATATACTTTAAAGGCTGAATTACTTGGCACATAGAGTCTAAAAAAGACTGATGAAGGCTGCCATTGAGGGGAGTCCTGAATTAGACAATGGAATTTCAATGGTGCAGAGGGAAAGGAGAATAATCTAGATTAGGTAGGAGGCAAGAACAAAGCAAATAATACGCTTGAAAGACTGTGGTTTGCTTTAACTTTCAAGAAATTTTCAAATTTTTTTAAAGTTGTCAATAGACCTTTATATATTTATATGTGGTGCTGAGAATTGAACCCAGTGCCTCACACCTGCTAGGCAAGTGCTCTACAACTGTGCTACAACCCCAGCCCTGTGGTTTTCTTCTGACAGGGTATGTGTCCTGTCCCATTTGGGATGGGAATAGACTGTAGTGAGCTTTGAAAAGCAAATGGATACATTTAAACAAGAATTTAAAAAGAAGCCATCAAACAGTTGGAGCAACAAAGTAACCTGAAACTCTGTAAGACATCAGAGTGAGGGCAGAACCAGTTGGAAACACAAGCCTAGGAGACCAGAGAAGCCATAGTTAACAAAGATTCAGATGCAAGGTAACAGGATTGGAATAGAAAAATAGTAACAACATATATTTATGGATACCTACCTGAGTTGAGGCTCTTTATAAGGAAAATACAATGAATATGATTGTTATCTATCTACTGAAAATAAGTGCATAATGATAAAAGGAGAGGAACTATAAGAGAAGTTTGTATACAAAATGAAGATGCAACTAATGGCAGGGAATGGAAGTTGAGAAAGAATTCAGACATGGCAGTGAAGATAAGTGTGACAGTGTGAGGGAAGTCTTGACTGTGCTTGGTGACAGATGGGACCTGGGAGTTAAGAGGGAAAGAAGCTGGGTTGGGGTTGTGGCTCAGTAGTAGAGCGCTAGCTTGCCTAGCATATGTGAGGTACTGGGTTTGATCCTTAGTACCACATAAAAAGAAATAAAGGTATTATGTCTATTTACAACTAAAAAATAATAATTAAAAAAAAGAGGGATGGAAGCACTGAAGCTAGCCTTGAGTAGAAATGGAGACATTTTGAAGGCAATCTCTAAGATACAGGCCAGGGACTCTCCTTCCCAAGGGTGAAGGAAAGGCCTGGCAGCTGAAAGTTTTCTGGGCTGGAGGATGGTAATACTATGGACAAAACAAGATAAAAATAATAATGATGATAGAAAACAATGGTTATGGATATGTACTCAGTGTTAGGCACAGTTAATCCTCATAATAAACACAGGGGTGTTGCTGTTATTATTCATACACTGCAGATGAAGAACCAAGATCTAGAATGAAAGCAGGAGTGAAATTTGAAACTGAGGCAGTTAGTGTCCAGAGACTGCCTTCTGAAGCTCTGTACTAAGCTTCCTAAGGAAATCTAAGTGCAGGAAAAAGATAAATCTGAAATCTTTTCAAAGGACAAAAAGTTTTATAGACTACTTTTGTTTTTACTCTGAGATGTTTTCTCATTGTGACTTCTTGTCAACACCAAATAAATAAGAACCACCAAACATCTGACAAATCAAGGCAGATTCATTGTGACAGCTTAGCACAAAGTAGCTGCAAGATATACCTCTAGCACTGAGTAGTCACTCGTTACTTTTCATGCTTTTGTGAGAGCTTCTGACACCTGAGAAGTGGGCCAAGTGTGTGAGAAGGGCAGGGTGAAAAGTACAGAGGTTCCTGGGAAATCCATTCTGTTCTACTAGAGCTCTTGAAAGAAATGAGCAAAGCATTTTATCAGTCTACATAAGATAATGTATTATTAATACCCAGCATAGGTTAGTATGGGAACTGTATCTGCCCACACAGAAATTACATATAGAAAAAAACTATTGAAGGATGCTGTCAGAGATCTTATTTTGTGAAATTATCTGTCTCTATTTTGAAATGCTGATTCAAACAATTCTAAAAATAGGGTCAGCATGGTGACTGGTGGTTGCCATTAGGGAGGAGTCTTTTCTGGCATTATTCTTGGTCTCGGGTTTATCAGGGCACAAAAGTGACTGCAGGTAGTTAATGTACTTGATTGCGGCTCTAAGGGTTTCCACTTTGCTTAGTCGTTTCTCCAGATACTCCTCTGGCAGATGATGTCGTAGTTGGGCATAGCCTTCGTTGACACACTTTACCCGTTGCCTTTCCCGCTCATTCCGTTTCCGGATAAAGGCTGGCCCATAGGAGTATTCACACCTTCTGTAATTTGGATAAGGCATTGGGAATGTGAAGGAGCAGGGTTCACCATAATTTTCCATGATCAGGGAGTCACTGGAAAATGGCAGCAATGGCAGCTCTTCAGAGTAAGGAGATGGCACTGGGGCCTCAGGACACAGGTGGAAAGTGACCATGGGGTCCAGATAGAAGGACCTGGGCAGCGGCAAGTGGGCAGAATCAGAGAAGACAGGAAATTTGTCTGGTGAATTAGAGTAGCTTCTATTGTCGGTCATTTTGTCTTTAACCTAGAAATATAACCATGTTTATTATTTGGCCAGATTAAAAACAGAGCAAGGTTTGTATTCTTAGAGATCAGTGTTTTGAAGTCTTCTATTCAGATTACTAGTTTCTAAGCTCATTTGGGAAAGCACTAAAAAAAAAAAAAAGAAAGAAAGAAAGAAAGGAAGAAAAACTAAAAATGAGATAGATGTAGACCTATTCAGGAAGAGGGAATATACTGGTGTGGGACCCCTTGGAGTATAATACTTTATCCTTGTGCTCCATGGGATGCAGTGGGAGGGGACACAAAATCTGAATATAGATGCACTTTACTCAATTAAGTTCTGTGTTTTAAATGTGTGAGGGAGTTTCTTTAAAAAAATTTATAGTAAATATTTAAGAACAAATGATTCCTTTCTTATTTTTATTTTGTTTTGCCCCTGGAATATCAGGTATTACTTAAGAAGCCTATGCCTGTGAGGATGCATGATCATTAACTAGTTTGTAATTTTTCCCAACATGTATTTGAATATTGTGGTTTCAGTATTTCCTAAACTTCAGTTATTTGCATATACCATAGTGATAAAAAGTACATTTGTGTTTCGCTTGTACTATTACTTATTTTTAAAAAAACACTTAACATTTTTTTACTCAATCAGATTTAATTATTTATTGCAGTACTGGAGGATTGAATCCAGGGCCTCCCACATGCAAGGCAAGTATTCTACCACAAGCTAAATCTTCAGCCCCTCAAAAGGATTTATTTTTACTTTTTTTTTTTTTGAGAATTTTAATATTTATTTTTAGTTTTCAGCAGACACAACATTTTTGTTTGTATGTGGTGCTGAGGATCGAACCCCGGCCGCATGCCTGCCAGGTGAGCGCACTACCGCTTGAGCCACATCCCCAGCCTAAGGATTTATTTTTAAAAGAAACTTTATAACCCTACTGTAAATGTGAAATCAGTATAATTCACAATAAATAGCATTTAACAATACAAATATTAAATTCAGGCTAGATATTATTCTTGTTGTATGAGGGAGATTAGAAGGCATTCTAGTGATGTGGAAGACATGTTTGCACCAGATTAAGACTATAATTTGAGGTCACAAGGATTGAAAGAGAATTGGAATGGGAACAACTTTCTCACCAGTGAGTCAATATTATTTAGTGGTTTTTTTTTTTTTGTAGCATCAAAAATCCTCACTTACTAATCACAGTTATAATCCCATCTACTTTCTCCTCAATGCTGGGGAATTAAACTCGGGGCTTTGTGCTGAAGAAGCAAGCTCTCTACCATTAAGCTATACCCTAAATCCCTACCTCATTTTACAACATCTATTGATTTTTTTGCATTTAACTATAATATGGTAGCCATTAGAGGTTTTTAAGGGGCATTGTAGTTTAAGTAGTTAACTAGGAGGCAGGCAGATGCTGTCTCAAAAAAAATTTTTAAATACTTTTTAGTTGTAAATGGATCTTTTATTTTATTTATTTATATGTGGTGCTGAGGATCTAACCCAGGGCCTCACACATGCCAGGCAAATGCTCTATCACTGAGCCACAACTTCAGCCCTTTTTTGTTTTTTTAAAGGCAGCGCTGGGAATGTAGCTCAGAGGAGAGCACTTGTCTAGAATATGCAAGGTTCTGGATGGGGGAGAAGGATGAGTGAGAAGGGTTATAAGTCATGGTGAAAAAGGCTGGAAAAGGAGTCAATGCCAGGAAACACTCTTTCTACAAAAGGGAGTGAGGGAGGATGAGATAAGTGAGATATATTCAATTAAAAATTGAGACAGAGGAACAGGAAATGAAAGAGTCCAAATTACTGACCAAATGACCTCAAATAACTAACATAAAACAAAAATCTCTGGAAGATTAACAACTAGCCAAGATTCTGTCAAATAGAAAAAGTTGCTGAGAGAAACTAGTTGGGAAATTCCTAAGCTAGGAATCTAGAGGGCAAGATGAACATGTATGGCAGAAGCTACAAAATGATGGCAAATGGATGTGGAGACTGCACAACTATAGTTCTGACAACACTCTTTTATTACTTTTTTAAAGATTTTTTTTTAATGTGGACACAAATCTTTATTTATTTATTTTTATGTGGTGCTGAGGACTGAACCCAGTGCCTCACACCGCTGAGCTATAATCCCAGCCCTAACATTCTTATTTTTGTGTACAGCTAACAAACCAGAATTTATTAACTATAACAGGCTCCTCCTAAAAGTAAAGCAGATATCAAAGTTAATTATGCAAAATTACATTTTTGGATATGATTTTACTCTGAAGCATAACTGAAATAACATCTTAAATCTTGATTCAGATGAAATCTGAGTAATTGGTATATACTACAGATAATTAAAAGTTTCTAGGGCTGGGGATGTGGCTCAAGTGGTAGCGCGCTGGCCTGGCATGTGTGTGGCCCGGGTTCAATCCTCAGCACCACACACAAACAAAGATGTTGTGTCCACCAAAAACTAAAAAATAAATATTAAAAAATTCTCTCTCTCTCTTTAAAAAAAAGTTTCTAGGTTGTTGTGTAATTCTTAGAAAAAAAGTATCTGGGGACATATTGATAAAGAAGCTTTTCTTTTTTAATTGAGCATTTCTAATAAGTCCACCAATCAATGTAGTGCCATCTAAATATGATCACCTTCCGTTCAAAGAGGACATTTTAGCCATAAACAACAGAGTGTGAAAAAAATGCAGCAGTGAGGAGAATTAAGATAGGAAGCCTAGTAGAGACTCTACTAGGCTAGATGTGTTTGTAGGAATCAAGTACAAGTTTATCTTAAAGGAAGGCAGCATGGATTGTTAGTGCCGGGGCTCCATGATTACAAACACATGACCAACTAACAAATACACCTATCTTGGGAAAATCTTGGGTTTCTATCTTAGAGCCCTTCTGGGATATAAATGATGAGCTCTTAATAATAAAATCCTAAGAGATTCCAGATGCTCTGCTGAACTTTATAAAAGCTTCTGTTTTCATAGATTAGAAAAAAAAATGGCAGGTAAAAACCACATACAATTGAATTATAGAATATCAGAGCTTGGAGGAAGCTTAGAAACCCTCTTTTCCCATCCCTCAGAGGTTGTAAAAGTTGCTAAGTTTGCAAAGGTAGTAGCACAAAATACTTCCCACTCCTCTACGTTATTTAGGCACTAGATCTTTTGTAACATGGAGAATAATTTGTATTTTAAGATAATGGAATAATAAGATTGACAAAATGTATAATTTAAAAACAGTATCTAGGGACTTTCTTAAAAATCAGGTTCTTATTTTCTCCTATGGGTCACTCTGGAGAAGTGTCTCTTACCTGAGTTTTGTCGCTCAAGATGTTGTATTTTGGGCTGAGTCAGATTTAACCTGATTTATAGGTGGTCATTTAGTAACAATATGCAAAGTAGTTTACAGTTAAACAGAACTGCTTGGTTCTGGTTTAGCTGTTTTTCTACCTAATATGTAGGCATGACAACACCTGACAATACTAAAAAGAAAGGTTTGCTTTCAAAACTGGACACTTGTAACAAATTCTTTTGTTTAAAGAATGCCCCTGCATTTCATCTGGGATATATGATTTTATATCAAAATTATTTATGGAAAAGATCTTTAGTCTCATAATGTGCAAATATTGGTTAATATTCTTTTAGAGATTTATGCCAGAACTAGGAGGGTCAATAAGAACTTATATCTTTTGTGTGTGTGTGTGTGGTGGGTGAATGTGTTATATTGGAGATTGAACATGGGACGCTCTACCATTGAGATAAATTTCCAGTTCTCTCTCTCTTTTTTTTTTTTTTGATACCGGGGATTGACTCCAGGGGTGCTTAACCACTGAGCCACATCCCCAGCATTTTGTGTGTGTGTGTGTGTGTGTATTTTTTAATATTTATTTTTTAGTTGTAGTTGGACACAATACCTTTATTTATTTGTTTTTATGTGTTGCTAAGGATCCATCCCCAGGGCCTTACATGTGCTAGGTGAGCGTTCTACCACTGAGCCACAACCCTAGCATGTACAGAGTCTCAATGTCTCACTGAGTTGCTACAGGTCTCACTAAGTTGCTGAGGCTGGCCTTGAACTTTCAATCCTCCTGCATCAGCCTCCCAAGATACTGGGATTATAGGCATCCACCAGAGTGTCTTACTGCCATCTTCAGTTCTTTTTTTTACTTTTTATTTTAAGGTAGGGTCTTGCTAAGTTGCCCTGGCTAGTCTAAAACTTGGGATCCTCCTGCCTCAGCCTTCTGAATTACTGGGATTACAAGCATTCACCACCATGCTCAGCATTACATCTTTTAAAAAATACTCATTTTTTCTTATTTTTGGAGCAGTTTTAGGTTCACAGTAAAACTGGGCAGAAAGCACATAGTTCCCATATACTCCCTGCCCCTACATACGTACTGTCTCCTTTACTATCAATATCCTGCACCCTAGTGGTACCCTTCTTACAACTGATGAACCTATACACCATTATCACCCAAAGTCTATAGTTTATATTTATATTCTATGGGTTTGACAAATGTATATTGGTGTATATCTACCAATACAATATCATGCACAATAGTTTCACTGCCTTAAACATCCTTTATGTTCTGCCTATTTATCTTTCCCTTCTCTTTAACCCCTACAACCACTGATCTTCTTACTATTTCTATGGTTTTGTCTTTTCCAGAATGTCATATAATTGGAATCATTCCGTATATAGGCTTTTCAGATTGGCTTCTTTCACTTAGTAATAGAATTTAAGGTTCTTCCACATCTTTTCATAGCTGGAAAGCTCAAAAGCTGCTATAAACATCCATGTGCAGGTTTTCAAACGGACATAAGATTTCAATTCATTTGGCTAATTACCAAAGATCACAATTGCTAGATCATATAGTGTAGTTTTGTAAACCACCAAACTCTTCAAAATTGCTGTATCATTTTGCATTACCACCAGCAATAAATAAGAGTTCTTGTTGTTCTACATTCTGTATTTGGAATTAGTGTTCTGGATTTTGGCCATTTTAATAGATGTATAGTGGTAGTAAAGGGGACTGAACTCACAGGGGCTCTACTACTAAGCTACATTCCAGCCCATTTCTTTCTTTCTTTTTTTTTTTTTTCCCCAGGGAGGGGAGTACTAGATATTGAACTCAGGAGAACTCAGCCACTGAGCCACATCCCCAGCCCTATTTTGCATTTTATTTAGAGACAGGGTCTCACTGAGTTGCTTAGTGCCTCACTTAGTTGCTGAGGTTAGCTTTGAACTTGTGATCCTCCTGCCTCAGCCTCCTGAGTAGCTAAGATTACAGGATGTGCCACGTCTGGATTCATTGTTGTTTTTTCATATTTCCTCAATGACATATGATGTAGAGCATCTTTTAGATATATTTGCCATCTGTATTTCTTCTCTGGTGAGATGCCTGTTTAAGATTTTTGCCAAATTAGATTTTTCCTTTTTTGTTGAGTTTTTAAGTGTTTTTGTATATTTTGAATAATCAAAAATATGCTTTTTGCAAATATTTTCCCCTGGTCTGTGGCCTACCTTCTTATTCTCTTGACAATATCTTTTGTAGAAGTTTTACATTTTAATGAAGTTCAGCTTCACAATTATTTCTTTCAAGGATCATGCCATTAGAGTTTTATCTAAGAAGGCATCACCATCTAGATTTTCTCCTAGGTTATTTCTAGAAATTTTATATTTTTGCATTTTACTTGTAGGCCTATGGTGCGTTTTGAGTTAATTTTTAGGAAGATTATAAAGTCTATGTCTAGATTATTTTTTATCTTTTTGTATGCAGATGTTGTTTGTTCTGGCATCATTTGTTGAAAAGATTATCTTTTTCTCCATTTTGCTTTTTTGTGAAAGATCTATTCATCTACTTTATGTCAATACCATACAGTCTTGATTACTGTAGCTTTATAGTTAAGTCTTGAAGTTGGGTAGTGTCAGTCTTCAGACTTTGTAGTGTCCTTTAATATTTTTAAAAAATATTCATTTTTTAGTTATAGGTGGACACAATATCTTTATTTTATTTTCATGTGGTTCTGAGGATCAAACCCAGTGACTCATGCATGCTAGGCAGCACTCTACTTCTGAGTCACAACCCCAGCCCTCTCCTTTAATATTTTGTGGCTCTTCTGGTCATCTTTCTAAATAAACGTTAAAATCAGTTTGTCAATATCTACAAAGTAACTTTCTGGGATCTTGATTGGGATTGCATTGAATCTACAGGTCAAGGTGGCAAGAACAGACACTTTGACAATACCAAGCCTTACTATCAGTGAGTATGGACTATCCCTCACTTATTCAATTTTTTGACTTCTTTATCAGGGTTTTGTAATTTTTCTCCTAAATCTTATGCATATTTTGTTAGAGTTATGCTTAAAATGCTATTTTTTAGGGTTGCTAATGTAAATTTTCTTGTGTTTTTAATTTCAAATTCGTCTTGTTCATTATTTGCATATAGAAAAGCAATTGACTTTTGCATATTAGCCTTGTATCCTGCAACCTTACTATAATCATTTATTAGTTCCAGGATTTTTTGTTATTGTTGATTCTTTTGGGGTTTCAACAGACAATCATGTATGTCATCTATAAACAAAGATGATTTTATTTCTTCCTTTTCAATCTGTATAACTTTTATTTCTTTTTCATGTCTTCATGCATTAGCTAGGACTCCAGTATAATGTTGAAAAGAAATGGTGAGAAATGACATCCTTGCCTTGTTCCTGTTCTTAGTGGGAAAACTTCTAGTTTCTCATTATTAAATACAATGTTTGTACATTTTTTTTTTTTTTGGTATACATTCTCTATCTGGTTTAGGAAGTTCCCCTCTCTTCCTAGTTTGATTGATTGTGGTACTGGAGATTAAACCCAGGGTGTGCTGGGCCACATCCCTATCCCTTTTTATTTTTTAATTTTAAAAAATTAATTAACTTATTTTAATTAGGTATATATAACAGAAGAATGCGTTTTGATTCATTGTACACAACTGCAGCACAAATTTTCATTTCTCTGGTTGTACACAATGCAGTGTTGCACCATATGTGCAGTCATACATGTACCTAGGGTAATTATATCCATCTCATTCCACAATCTTTTCTGCCCTCATGCCCCCTTTCCTTTTTATCTTGAGACAGGGTCTCATTAAAGTGCCGAGACTGGCCTCAAACTTCTGACCCTCCTGTTTCAGTCTCCCAAGTTGCTGGGTTACAGACATGTGCCATCATGCCTGGAGAGAGTTTTTATTATGAAAGGGTGTTGGATTTTGTCCAATTCTTTTTTGGTGTCCACTGATAGGATCATCTGGTTTTCTTCTTTAAAAGTGATAGATTATATTATTTTAAAATGTTGAACTAGTCTTTTTTTAAATTTTTTTTATTGGTTGTTCAAAACATTACAAAGATTGCAGAATCACATCGGTTACACATCCACATTTTTACATAATGCCATATTAGTAACTGTTGTATTCTGCTACCTTTCCTATCCTCTACTATCCCCCCTCTCATCCCCTCCCATCTTCTCTCTCTACCCCATCTACTGTAATTCATTTCTCTCCTTATTTTTGTTCCCATTCCCCTCACAAACTCTTATATGTAATTTTGTATAACAATGAGGGTCTCCCTTCATTTCCATGCAATTTCCCTTTTCTCTCCCTTTCCCTCCTACCTCATGTCTCTGTTTAATGTTAATCTTTTCCTCCTGCTCTTCCTCCTTGCTCTGTTCTTAGTTGCTCTCATTATATCAAAGAAGACATTTGGCATTTGTTTTTTAGGGATTGGCTAGCTTCACTTAGCATAATCTGCTCTAATGCCATCCATTTCCCTGCAAATTCCATGATTTTGTCATTTTTTAGTGCTGCGCGTGGTACTCCATTGTATATAAATGCCACATTTTTTTTTATCCATTCATCTATTGAAGGGCATCTGGGTTGGTTCCACAGTCTAGCTATTGTGAATTGTGCTGCTATGAATATTGATGTGGCAGTATCCCTGTAGTACGCTCTTGAACTAGTCTTGTATGTTGTAGGATAAATCTCACTCAGTCATGATTGAACCTATTATTTTTTAATATTAACAATAAAATTAATTTTAGGTTAGATTTTTGGGTGCTAAAAATTTTTTTAAAACCCTAAACAACAACAAAATCAATAGCTCCTAAGAACTTGTTAAGAACTTCTTAGAACAAGCAATCCTTGGGGAATTTTTACATGTCTTAAATTATCAGAATATTTGTATACTTTTCAGAGACTCACCTAAGAATACATTAGCACACATAGCTAAATTAGTGCCAGTGTTTTATGATTAGATTGGTATAAAACTGTCTTACAACAGGTTACAAAATGTCCTTGTATATTCAAACTAATCATACAGCAAAGAAGGAGAAGAAACTTAGACACACTGATAGGTGTTTCAAAAATTATTTTTATTGTTACATTCCAAAGAGGACATAGGAAAAAAAAAGCCAGTTATCCAATAACTGTTATACTTTTCAGAGAGGCACCTAGAATTCCAGTCCTAGTTCAAAGCTGCACACATTAGAACTTAAACCATTGCCTCTCAACTGACCAGAAATACTGACCAGTATGTCATCACTCCAGGGAAGCTTGGGTTTAAAAGATAATTTCTTTATTGCAAGTGTCCAAGTCCTTAGCATTTGTCCTTAAAAATACTAGGAGAATATGAGGAAGACCACACACACCAAGACTATGTTTAGTCATTAGAATAAACTAGCAAATGGCCAGTTTGTTCTAGGATGCATTGCATCAGACATCACAGTACAGGAAGAAAATCTGCATTTTTGTGAAGAGCTGCCAGGCATTCAGATCCAATTTACCATAAAATGAAGCCACAGGCCAACCAAATACCAAGATTAATACAGTCAGTGCAAAAGTCAAACGGGTAAGTCAGCACTTTGATGAGGCCAACTACACTGGAAAATATTCATGAAATTTGAAAATAAAAGGTAAGGTTTATTTACAAAAGTTTGTTTGTAAAGTAACTTGAGAAAAGTTGGGTCAAGCACTTCCCACATATCCCTCCCCTCTCCCGCCAAAAAAACAAAAACAATAAAAACAAAGAACACCAGAAAATTATCTTGAAAATCAAGTTAAAACTATATGGTGAAAAAGAGAGTGCTTATTTTAGGTAAAGGACTTCAAGATAATTTATAGGCAGATATAATTTTATTAGTAAAAGTCAAAGTAGGAAAAGGCTTATTGACTGACTCCAAACTGTGTGCTTTTAAAAATGTCTCCATTAATATGTTAACCAGAAAAAAAATACTAAGCATGTTTTTGCCTCCAATTTTGAGTCTTCCAGCAAGAATCGGTGAAAACAACAGAGTATTAAAACAAAACCCAGGAAAACTCAGTCAATTCTTTTCAGTTGTCTGCCTTGTGTCTTTCTAGTTACCTTGCATTCGATTTCCAATTAGCTGAGGACAACATGTCGGTCAAAGACAGATTTTCGCTGCTCTTGTACTTGAAGCTTCCAACGCTGCTGGGCATATTCCACCTTGTTTAGAACATTGGCTCGACTGCGGGAGCGGGCCAGCACATCATGGGCATTTGCAAAAGGCTGGTGATCCTGCAAGTCCAGATAGAGAACATCAGAGATGACAAGACCAGTGTAAAATATACACAAAACAGCAGTTAGCTAGCCACAGAGATGGGAACAGGTGAATTTTTCAATAGAATACCAGTCCTACTTCAAAGCTACACACATTACAGCTGTGTGACTATACACTTCTACGCAGAAGAAGGATGAAATCTATGGAAATAGGTGGTTTAGGAGACATAAGTGAGAAGGATATTTGTGAAACATTTCCATGGGTCACATTTTCCAAAGACATTTCCCTTAAGAAGCAGAGACCAAGGCAAATACAATGGTCTTTTTTTTTTTTTTTTTTTAGTATTTTTTAGTTGTAGATGGGCACAATACCTTTATTTATTTATCTTTTTATGTGGTGCTGAGGATCAAACCCAGTGCCTCTCCCATGCTAGGAGAATGCTCTACCACTGAGCCACAACCCCAGCCCACAATGGTCATTCTTGTTAAAGAGAAGTCTTCCTTGATTAGTAGGGCAAAGGAAGTCTATTTTCATATCCATATCTCTGTGTTACTTTCCTTGCTTTAATTAATACTATAAAAATATCTGTGACAAAGGAAATATATCTTTAAATTTCCTGACTCCCATTATATTAAAATTATTTATTTGCCTGCTTGGGGCCGCATTTGCCATGGCAGATAAGTTGACAGGATCTTATCTTGATTGGTTTAATATCTCCTTATACTCTTTTTTTAAATATTTATTTTTTAGTTTTCAGTGGACACAACATCTTTATTTTATTTTTATGTGGTGCTGAAGATCGAACCCAGCGCCCCGCGCATGCCAGGAGAGTGCACTACCACTTGAGCCACATTCCCAGCTCTCCTTATACTTTTAACACAAACTAAACAGGTAGTTTTAAAAAGTTTTCTCATTTCCCCCTTCTCTACCCTGTAATGAAAAGAAAAGAAGTGCTATGATTTCTTTCTATTTCCAAGGAATATGAGGATTGATTTACTTCAGCATCTCTATTCTACAAAGACTTGAATTTTTCATTGCTGAGCACCTAATGGCTTCCATGTTAGTTACTGTCTTACAAAAGAGGTATTAAAGGGTTACCCTTTCCTAGCCAAAGTAAACTAATGCAACTGGATGTTTGTAGTCATTACACAGGAAACCACCATATTAATCTACCTATGAATGAGATATAAACACAGCTGCCTAAATGACAAAAAGCATTCAATAGTAATTTATTGTTTTTGTTTTGCCTTTTCCTTGATCTCTTTTTCCTGAAACTCCTATTAGCAAAGTTTCTAAATATTCCAACACAAGATGCAAGCAAGTCACAATTCAGACCTCTTAAACTAAGTTTTGCCTCAAGGAAAGAAACAACATTGTTCTGCTATGCATGTCTAAAAAGCTATATTATATATCTAAGGCAGGAGTCAGCAAGTATTTGAAAAGCTATGAATAACACATAACTATATGGTGTCATGATACCTGGTCTTGTTTTCATAGCACAACATTTAAACCATGTCTACATGCTCAAAGAGTTTTCTATAAAAAGAATCTTTCCTTGCCTTTTTTTTTTTTTTTTTTTTTTTGGTACTGGGGATTGAACTCAAGGAAACTCAACCACTGAGCTACATCTACAACCCTATTTTGTATTTTATTTAGATTTAGTCTCACTGAGTTGCTTAGTGCCTCATAGTTGCTGAGGCTGGCTTTGAACCTGTGATCTTCCGGTCTCAGCCTCTTAAGCCACTGGGATTACAGGTATGGGCCACCGAACCTGGCTTTCCTTGCCTTCTTTATCCAAATATCATTTACTTTTCACTTAATGGTAATGGCTTGTGCAAATCTCATTTATTTTTTATTTTTAATCTTACAAATGAAAATAATAAAGACAATCCTATAAAGTCCAAATTTTTTCAGTTTGAAAAAGAAGGTAAACACAAAGGAAGGCTAAACTTATAGGTTTACTTGATTCCCCATATGGAAATAAACTAATCCAAGGTCATTTAACAAATTAGCATAAACACTAAAATTTAGCTTGCCTAATTAACTAGATTTGATGTTAGATCTTCTCAATACACATATTTTATTCAGGTAGATTAAAATGACACTATAAGAATATGGTGTTTCAATGAACTTGTATATCAAATATTATAACCATTGGCTTGTTTTAACACAAATAAGGCTGGGAAGAAGGATGTACTTTATCAGAAGAGCACCCTGCAGTTTCACATTCATGTTTTCTACTCTTCATGGTAAGGGGAGAAAAATCTTCTTAAGGAACATATTCAAAAGACTAAACAAACTAGTTAATCCTTTTGTTCTGCTCTCCACCTATCAGAACAAGATTGAACTAGCTGCTTGTGGTCATGGATGCTGAGAGAATGCAAATACAGGAGATTTATCTTTTTCCTATGTTTGTTCTTTTTACACCTGATAAAATTACAATGAATACAAAACATGTTTTAATGTAATGCTTTGATAATAGTGATGATGTGTCATGGATATATGATACAGTAAATATTATGACTACTTGCAATGAGCTTCTTAACTATTTGTACTTTTATTTGCTTTAAAATGTTTTACACTGAACAAAAATGAAAACTAAGAATTTTTAAAAAGCATTCTTAAAAGTATATAAATAAGGAAAAAATTATGTCTTGAGTCTAACAATTATAGGAATTTACTTGTTTTTTGTGTGGAGTTGCCATAAATTCATAGCTCTGGTCAGAAAACCTCTCCCTGTCGAGAATTAGTTTAACAGGTATCCAAGGGTCAGCCAGGCCTCTCAGTGACAATATTCTCCAATTAATTGGGTGTGATTTTGCTCCTTACCCAGGGACATTTAGCAATGCCTGTGAACATTTTTGATTGCCGTGACAGGAATAGCAATCATGCAGCATTAATCTTCTAGCATTTAGTAGATAGAAGTTAGGGATGCGGCTGAATATCTCACAATAAACAGGATATCCTTTCGCAACAAAGAATTATTTGACCCTAGATAGCTAGTCAGTGTTGAGAAACCCTAAACATGGAAATAGTATAAGGGGCTCTAATATTAGTTTCTAACATACAACATCTGTTTTTCCAGCTTTCCCTGTATTAGTTCCATCACTATGCTTAGGTTTTGACCACATCAGATCTCTAGTCTTTTATCCCAGCCTGTCAGTCTCCTCCTGAAATTCTTTTACAGTAAATATGTGTTTCTTATATTAAAAATAAAATGAAGGGCTGGGGATGTGGCTCAAGCGGTAATGTGCTCACCTGGCATACATGGGGCACTGGGTTCGATCCTCAGCACCACATAAAAGTTAAATAAAGATGTTGTGTCCACTGAAAACTCAAAAATAAATATTAAAAAAATTCTCTCTCTCAAAAAAAATAAATAAATAAAATGGAGAAACCACTATAGTCATTTCATTTACATCTTTTTATTTTATTCATCTCTTTATCCCTAGTAACAAGAACAGAATATTTAACTCATTATCTCATTATATGTTGGTCGAATAAAAACACCAAGGGAAAAAGAGGTAAAGAGAGGTGCTTTTATGAAAATTCTTGCCAAAAATAAATAAATAAATAAATCTTGCCCAAATAAGCTAAATATTTGTAATTGATACTCATGAGACAACAGTTTATTGTTCAAAAAGCAGGCTCTGGGGGCTGGGGATGTGGCTCAAGCAGTAGCGTGCTTGCCTGGCATGTGCGGGGCGCTGGGTTCGATCCTCAGCACCACATAAAAATTTAAAAAAAAATGTTGTGTCCACCGAAAATTAAAAATAAATATTAAAAAATTCTCTCTCTCTCTCTTTAAAAAAAAAAAAAAAAAAGCAGGCTCTGTTTATAGTTACAACTCAAATCATCTAGCCAGGTTCTCCTTTCCTAGCTTTTACCAACAGGTCCACAAAGGCATTCCAGAGTAAAAGAACTCTTGACTGCTTGGCAAGCTCACTCAGGCTTGGCTTTTAGAATTGATTGTTAAAACTATAAAGAATTTTATCTCTTTCAGGAACATAGTCCAATAAAATATTTCAATAGAAAAAGTAATTTCTTTTTTATTTTTTTTAATATTTATTTTTTTAGTTAGATACAATACCTTTATTTGTTTTTATGTGATGCTGAGGATCGAACCGAGGGCTTTGCATATGCTAGCGAGTGCACTACTGCTGAGCTACAACCCCAGCCCATAATTTCTTTTGTTGTTGTTCTTGTTTTGTTTGTTTGTTTTATAGTACTGGAGATTGAATCTAGGGCACTCGACCACTGAGCTACATTCCCAGCCCATTTGTTTGTATATTTAATTAATTAATTAATTACTTTTTAAGACCATTGTTGAGGCTGGCCTCAAACTTGTAATCTTCCTGCTTCAGCTTCCAGAGAAGCTGGGATTACACTGCCACCATTCCTATTTCTTTTTTAAAACATTTAAAATTTTTAGTCATAGATGGACACTATTTCTATTTTATTATTTGTGTGGTGCTGAGGATTGAACCCAGTGCCCCATATATTTGAGATACACCATTGAGACACAACCCTAGCCCAAAAAAGTAATTTCTAATTATATATAATAATAAAATAGTGGAAAATTAAAGAATAATCCCAAACAGGATAATGATAAATCAAACAATACAATTCTCTAAACTATACTGAATATCAAGCTATGAACAAAATCAACATCTAGATACTTTTAAATTAAGTAATGTTAAAATGAAAAGGAGACAATGCATCAATTTATACTGATTATGCCAACTATTCGTACAAATATAAATGTGTTTTAGAGACAGAAGGAGGAGGGCTTCATTTTAAAGTAACACATTATGGCTTTCACAACGATTTCGTCATAAAGAGATAGACACTAAAATTAGAACTCTCTTTAGTGTTTCAGATTGAGGATGTGTTCCATGTGCAATGCTTTTTTTTTGCTTCTGGGGGTTTAATCGTGGGGCACTTTACCACCGAGCTACATCCCCAGCCCTTTTAATTTTTTTCATTTTGAGACAGGGTCTCCCTAAATTGCTTAGGGTCTTGCTAAGTTGTGAGGCTGGCTCAAGCCTGTGATCCTGCTGTCTCAGCCCCAAGCTGCTGGGATTACAGGAGTGTACAACTGCACCTGGCCTATTCATTTGCTTAATTTCACTTTACATCAGATGACGACAGACACTAGCTATGAGTAGCTAAGGCAGGCTAGAAACTTACCCCAACATCATCATCGCTTTGTATCAACTGTGAGTGTCCAAAGAGGCGTCTCTTCAGTATAGGCTCAATCAGGGTAAGATACACCATGTATAGAAGTAGAAGCCCCAAAATAGAGAGATAAATTATAATGGTAACCTAAACGAAATTGAAAATAAGTTACATTGCTAATCAAGCCAAGAAATCAGAATTTTGTCATGATAATTGTAAAGCCATAGTTAAGACTGATTTATCTGCCAAGCATATAGGATTTCTATACCAACCAGATTCCAATAAGACACAAACTCAAATCTTTACCAAAGTACTATTTAAGATAAAGGAGAAAAAGCATTTTGTCTTTGGGATCTTTTTATGAATCTTCAAAAACTTCATCTTCACTTAATACTAATACTTTGTCACCACTGCTAACATAGCAGTTTTTGTTGCTGTTTTTTTTTTAACCTGAACATAGTCTCCTAGAAGAACTCTTGCTAAAACAATTTAAAGGAATCGTAACAGAAAATGTAGTTCAGATAAATTTCAACAGGATACTCTTTTAGATCAATTTAAGTCTACAGAAACACTTTTTAGGCCACTGATTTTCTTGGGATATTAATCACACAAATGAGACACACACAAGGAAGGCTATAATAAAATAGAATAGACAATAGCAATTGTTGACAAGGATGTAGAGAAACAGAAACATCATACACTGCTGGTAAAATGGTGCAACCACTTTGGAAAACAATCTGGTTGACTGTTAAATTACATACAAGCTTACTACTTATGGAATATACCCAAGAGAAAGGGAAACATATATCTACATAAAGACATATACACAGATAGTTCTAACAGTATAAATCTGGAAATAACCCAAATGTCCATCAATTTAGGAGTGAATATTCATAAAATGGAACACTATGGCAGGTGCAATGGCATCTTCCTATAATCCCAGTGGCTCGGAAGGCTGAAGCAGGAGGATCCCAAGTTCAAAGCCAGCCTGTGCAACTTAGCAAGCCCCTAAGCAAGGCCCACCCTGTCTCAAAATAAAATATATTTTTAAAATAAAATGGAACACTCTTCAACAATAAAATAGAATAAAGTACTGATACTTGCTACAACTTATAAAAAAACCATGGGCTGGGGTTGTGGCTCAGTGGTAGCTTGCCTGCCTAGCATGTGTGAGGCACAGAGTATGATTCTCAGCAACACACATAAGCAAATAAATAAACAAAAGTCCATCAAACTAATAAAAATATTTAAAAAAATAAGAATAAATAAAAACCATTATGCTAAATGAAAAAAGGCAGTCACAGAAGACTATATACTACATAATTCCATTTATATGACATGTTCAGATATATACTGATAGAAAGTAGAATAGTGATCAAGTGATTGTTTGGGGCTAGGGACAGCAATGAGGATTAACTATAAGTGAGCATAAAGGGATATTTTTAGGGTAATGGGAATTTTTTTTAAAAAAATATTTATTTATTTATTTATTTTAGTTATCAGCAGACACAACATCTTTGTTTGTATGTGGTGCTGAGGATTGAACCCGGGCTGCACGCATGCCAGGCCAGCGTGCTACCGCTTGAGCCACATCCCCAGCCCCAGGGTAATGGGAATATTTAAAATTATATTTTAAAAAGTTGTTTTAAGTTTATTTAAATTTATAAAATTGACACTTATGATGAGTAAATTTTAAATTTGGGCACATAAATTATATGTGCCCCAAAATTATTTAAAAGACAAAGTACAGTGAGGATTTCTCTGTAGTACTAAACCCTGCTGGAGCAGGAGCTCTCCTGTGGGGGTCTATCATAGCAGAAATCTTATTATGACTGGCCATTATAACAAAGCTTTTTTTTTTGAGGAAAGGAATGTTAAGCACCATATTAAAAAAAACTTGAGAAAACAACCATTAATCCTAACTATAATAAATAAATTGAGCCCATCAGAATCCAAATAGCAATGAGAGTTATGTATATTCCATTGCCTTTAAGAATTGAAGAAGGGAAATCTTAAAATTTAGAACTAATATTTCTGAAATAGTTATATATGTGTATATGTGTGTGTGTGTGTGTGTGTGTGTGTGTGTGTGTGTGTGTGTGTAAACTTATTCAAAGGGTTGAGAGATTAGTGAATGGAAGGCTTAATCATGCTACTGTCCCACTAGCTTTTGGTGTACATGGCTAACAGAGAAACTAGGATATCTTTCTGGAATATGATGATTAAACATAGCACATTTTAATATATCTATCCATTTTACATATCTACCTAACATATCGATAACCACAAAGCAACTCAATTAGGCAGAGAGCAGGCCCATTATGCCTTTTGGAAAGGGGGTTCAAATTTTCTGTCTTTTCTAGAGACCGTGTATATTTCACCTTGATCGTAACAGAGCTTCTTTCCTCATATTTGCATTCACAGCGTAGACAGTATGCTTCTACATCAGGCCCCCGCACAGGCATGGGCTCTACAACATGAAGGCAATCACTGAAAACACAAATAAAATATTGCTAAAGCCTGGCTTGATTTTGTACTTGCACTGATCAAAACTTCCTGAAATCCAGAAATATCATTGAACTTACCCCAGTGAAAGAACATAAGAAACAAATAAAGCAAAGTGAAAACATTTCCTCTCTCAATATTAGCATTTTGGTAAGATTTTATAGTCTAAGAAATAATAAAGACACATACATAGTAGTGATCTATTTTCAGTTGCTATTGTTAACAGTTACAAATGCCTGTGTTAGTGGGATATATGTCTGTTCTATATGTCCGGGGCAGGTAGCACACATTTTTATTACTTTTCTCAGCTATTAAGAGTTTACCACTCTGATTACCTTTAGCAAAAGGAGGCAAAGTTTTTCTGTCTTGCTGGCTACAGAGCAATTTTTTTTTTCCTTTTGATACTCTTCCTTAGACATTTCTGGCTTAAACTATCCAATAACTCAACTACAGCAACCTATCCTACCCTACCCATTCTTCTTGGGGACACTCAATGCTCTAGCTGATTCCTTCTCTTTGTCCTATCAAAATGCACATTTTTGTGTTCTGTTACCTATGAAATGTGGCATTCGAAAGAAAACACAAAATGATATGATAAATAACAGGTAATTAATTTTAACAAACAGTAATAAAAATTAAATATTCACTAGTAGAATTTCAAATAAGAGTAAGCTATTCCATAAGTAATACCATAAAAGTTTCCTATTTCAGGTTCATAAACCTCAGCAATACCTAAGAATTACTTGAGAATCTAAGTGCCGAGTAAATATCGAGTATTTCTTTGAAGGACAAATACTTTATAGTAACAACAGGTGTTGGATACTGTGCAACAGTTGTGCAAGACTGAAGAAGCAGGGAGGTTCATTCAAACCAACCAGTCAGGAGCAGAGCTAAACCTAGAGGCAGTTCAGCTATTTTTGGGAACTAGGCAACAGTTCCCCCTAGTGTCAAAAGGAAGATATTATAGCTAAAGTTGGAAGCCTGACTTCATCTACACCCTTCACAGCATGAAATATCTATTCCTGATTTCAGAAATAGGCAACGGGTACTCAGCATATGACCCCCATCAATCTAATGCCTGACCTACATGTTTCATCTGTACCTTTGTGCATCCATTTCTTTTATGTTCTGGATATATTGATATTGGAGGCCTCAGGAAGCAACAACATCCTGATTGATGACAACCTGTTTTACTTACTAAAGCAAATTAAAAATTTCAGTGCCAATTGGGAGACTATTCCAGTAAAAGGTTAAGCTGTAAGAAAGAAGCAAGGGAAAGTGTGATAAGGGAAGGAAGAAAAATCTCAAACAAGGCTTATTTTCAACTGTTTATTTTCAAAGCTCTATTTTGACTAATAACCAGGAATGAACAATGTATGGCTTTATCTGAGCCTGGAATAACAAAAAGTTAGTGAAAAGATTGGTATAAATCACTGAACAGTGAGTTTATTTGCAACCTGAATTCATATTCTTTTACTGATAACAAAACTGATTTTTTTAATCTTCAGAATCTTTGGAAAATTTATAGAAGTAACTTAACGATTATTTGAGGGTGTTTTTTTTGCATTATATAAAGTAACTTGCTGATTCAAAATCTGTAATAATATTGTCAAATCACTTTGTAATATGAAACCTTTTAAAGTGGAACACAAAAAGTTCTCAGGAACACATCAAACAGACTAAACCTAAAAGCATTCATCATGAGAATTATAAACAATGACATCAGAGAAGCTAACCATGTTCAAAGGCAGGCTTTTCTTTTTCAAAGTCAGTTTGAAATATTGTGACAGAAAGAATTTAATCTTGCTTTCAGACCCTTTGCTGATTACTGAGCTATGAAATCAGATTCTTGTGAAAATAGCTAGCATTTAGAGCTATTTTCCTTGGATACCTAACCCCTATGAACATCAATAAACTAAGAACATCACAATTCTATGGGAAGGCATACACTCATCCTACTATAACACATCTGTTTCCCAACTGTTTCATGGAGCATATAGAAAAAGTTATCACTGGGGCTGGGGATGGGGTTGAGTGGTAGAGTGCTTGCCTTGCATGCATGAGACACTGGATTTGATTCTCAGCACCACAAATAAATAAATAAAGTATATCAACAACTAAAATACTAAACAACTAAAATGTGTGGGTGTGTACAAAGCTATCATTTATAAGGTCTACTGTGATAAACAAAGGCTACTGGTGGCTGGCTAGTCAGGATTCCAATCACTATAGGTCTGCTTGATTGCCTGAAGGCAAAAGGATCACTATCTCTGTATACATACAAACTAATTACTCACACCAAATGGGAAACTAATATATATAGTTCATTCATCATCATTCCTGAGAGCTCTGACACTTTTAAACATAGCCTCTTCTATGTGGCAATACCAAATATTATCAAAACTGATGTTGTACAAATTATAATTCAGATGAAGGTTTGCTTACCTTTCACTGAAAAGTGAGAGAGAAAAAGGCCCCTCACCAAATGGTGCGGCATAGGCAGGTAACAATGAGTAGTTTAGGTGCCAAAAACTCAGTGCTGGGGTTGGGATTGTGGCTCAGTGGTAGAGCACTTGCCTAGCATGTAGGAGTACTGGGTTCAATTCTCAGCACCACACATAAATAAATAAATAAGATAAAGGTCCATCAACAATTAAAAGGAAAAAAATTAAAGGAAAAAAAAAAAACTACTCAGTGCCATCTGCATATAAAACTTTCCCTGTGGAGGGTTTGGTGTTTGGGCAATAGTGTTCTTTTAGCTTTATATCATGCCCTTAGCCTTACTCTTTTTCAAATAAAGAAGAATGTAACATCTTTGCTTAAAAAAAGATATACTTAAAAAGAAAATGACACATTGGATATACATTCTGAGCCAACAGTAACAACACAGAAAGAAATGTGGCAGGCAATTCAGTGATCCAGAATACTTACCAATCTTTCTGGGATATGTTCTTATTATAAATATGTCCAGAATTCTCTTTATAGGGAGGACAGATACATTTACATCGAACATCCTCGAAATTCTGTAACCAAAATGAAAAGCTAGTATAATTTATGATTTATCATTCATATATTTTAAAAACGGCAAATATTCACTTTGCTAAACATCCTGTCAAATTTTATAAATCCATTCATTTAAAATTTTAATTTTGAGTGATGTAAGTTTTAAAACCATAAGTCCTTTATGCTAAGCTAATGAATCATCATATATTACATTAAATTATTTTGAAATAATATGTAATACATGATCTGTTACTTATTAATCACATAACAATCAAATTGTGTTAATGTTATCACTGCCTACCTGCCAGTAGAAAAATATATAGTTGACAAATAGTTGTGCCTATAAATAAGAATGCTAATTACAAAAGGATGGGGGAGACATATGCCTGTAATCTCAGGAGGCTGAGGCAGAAGGATTACAAATTCAAGGATAGCCTGGGTAATTCAGCAAGATCCTATCTCAAAATAAAAATTTTAAAAAGGGCTGGGAGGGGGCTAGGGATGTGGCTCAAGCAGTAGCGTGCTCCCCTGGCATGTGCGCGGCCCGGGTTCAATCCTCAGCACCACATACAAACAAAGATGTTGTGTCCACTGAAAACTAAAAAAAAAAAAAAAAAAAAAATTTTAAAAAGGGCTGGGAATTTAGCTCAGTGGTAGATCAAGTGTTTAGTATAGTGCGCTCCTGAATTTGATCCCTAGCATCACAAAAAAACAACTTTTTGCCTACCATCTTTCACCCTTTGGTAGAAAGGCACTGACATGGATAAAATGGACTGACTGGGCTAGAATCCTATAAGGAAAGAATTTTTAGAGGCACTTAGCTACAACTAAGAAGGAAGTACATAGGGGAAGTAGCTTAATTCTAGCTGAAATCAGCTTATTCTACTCTTCCCAGAAAATTTTGCTACTAATCTCTGGTTGACAGCGAGGACAACTTCTAACAATAACAACAAAAATTATCCTCAGGGGCTGAGGATATAGCTTGGTTGGTAGAGGGCTTGCCTTGCATGCACAAGGCCCTGGGTTCAAACCCCAGCATTAAAAAAGAAAAAAAAAAAATCAAGACGCATATACAGACAGAAAGTGTAAAGGGGAATTTGAGAAAACAATTACTCATTTGTCCCCAGAAGACCATGCCCATTGCTCCCACATACAGCCCTATGTCTGGCAGAGCCGTTCACTGTTCATAAACTTACTCAGCAACCATTCAATGTTTACTCTGTGCCAGACCTTGTAGCTCAATGAGGTAGATTCAGATAAGCATGAGACATGGTTCTTGCCCTAGGACACACCCTAAGAAGAGATTAACACATACATGACCACAATATACTACATAAAGTGATGATGAACAATATGCAGTTTTAAAAGTCAAGAGACTTGCTGCTGTCTCTGTTTCTGGAGGGAGGTCAGAAAGAGTTTCAAAAAGAACTCCTTTTCAAAAACATCTGCCTGCCTGTAATCTATCTTAGTCCCTGTGTTTAAAGATATTATAGATCTCTCTACTGTTGTGTATAACTAAAAAGAATAAAAAGGATATTATAGATTTAAGCTCCTATTTAAAAATGCAATGGCTTTCTGTTTTCCCATCACACTAATGTGAAGTCTTTCTATTTTTGCCCCCAAATGATTTACCTCATCAAAGACATCAAAGAAGAAGAACAAGTATGTATGAGACCAGGACAGGCTGAGACAGGAGGATCCCCAGTTCAAAGCCAGCCTCAGCAATGGCAAGGCGCTAAGCAACTCAGTGAGACCCTGTCTCTAATAAAATACGAAATTGGGCTGGGGATGTGGCTTAGTAGTTGAGTGCCCCTGAGTTCAATCTCTGGTAGAAAGAAAAGAAAAGAGAAGAAAAGAAAAGAAAGAAAGAAAAACTTGGAGAAAGGCCATAATCTCACCTTTCCTGTGGTTTGTCTCATTTCTTTTCCATTAAATTATAAGAAAGAGAGAAGGCAAGAAAGAAGCTAAGAGGTCCTTGAGAGGGAGAGATGAGACTATTAAGCTGGTGAGAGATACTCTGTAGGTCCTGCTACTAAGGAAGTCTACCAGGAAAGATTAGTTTCCATGATAGGAAGGGAATCTGTTTAGGAATGGGTTCAGGGGAGTTAGTTCCTAATAAGAAAAACTTCTGTAAGGGAGGGGCTTCCTATCATTTGGTTTGGAGAACACGGGGGGGGGGGGTGCTGAGGCTGGTGGAGGGTAGGGGGTGAGGTATCAGAGCAGGTGGAGAGTTAAAGATTCTTGGAAAGGTTGTAAAGTTTGAGATGGACGCTGTCTGGGCTGCGGAGGGAAACGTCAAAACGTGGAAGAGTAGCTGTCAGGACTGGGTGTGGGGGCGGCGATTGCCAGGCTGTCAGGACTGAGGGCAGGAGTGCTACCGGGCAGTAAAGAGTAAGGGTGAGTGCTGCAAGGGCTGTGAAGCTAGGAGCATGGCTGTCAGGGCTGGGGGAGGGCTCGGGTAGAGAACAGGTAGGCAGATCCAGTTTCCGCAAGGCCAGAGGTAAGGGAGGAGCTCCTGTCAGGAGCGAAGGCTGGGCGGGACTCACCTTGGCGGCGTCTGTCAGCTGTACCAGCAGCAGTACGGAGAGCGCCAGGCAGGACAGGCTGAGCATGGAACCAAGTCGAAGGAGACCTCCCCACAGAGACGCCATCACCGCCTTCCAGCCAGCCGGCAGCCCGGAGGCCGGAGACCTACTCCCGGCTCGGAATCCGGCTCGGGATCCTCCGCCCGCACTTCCGTCTGGGACTTCACGTCATCAGCCGCGCCGGGTCAGCTGTAAAATGCATCCGCCCCGGAAACTGTTCCCTGTGCGGAAAGGCCCGGAGGCTGTACGAACTCCACGTGGGGTGGGCCAACGCTCTGTCCCCGGACGGAAAAGGTTCGCGCTGGGATTGCAGTCTGGGCGCTCGGACATCTTCCTGGGAGCAGAAGCAGCGAGGGCTGGTCGAGGTGCCGGTGCGCTGGAAAGTTCTTTTACTCAGGGAGACCCCGTTAAGCTCCAGTGTCCTAGGGGGTGCGGGGTCGGAGCCTTCGTTGCCATCCAGGGGAGGCCGGGGTGAGCCGAAGCTCCAGGAATTGCTGGGGCAGAGGCTCATTCTGCCTGGCGCGGCCTGCCGGGTGCCAAGCGCGGAAACCAGGCTGGGTCTGGGCCGAGCATTCTTTTCCCAGAAGCCCACCCCAGTCGGAATGTTAAGGAGTCGTCTCCTGCACTTTGGGTACTAACCTGCCTCTCGGGAGCCTGCGGGACACAACTGCCTGCCAGGTTTCTAACAGCCTTTGTTAGCTGCCCTGGTGGGTGTGGCCTCCGCTTCTGGCTGACCGCCTTGGTCCAGCCTGCATTTAGGAAGTGGGTCACAGCGGCAGGGCTGGGCTGGGCAGCAGCATCCTCCGCCCAGGATTCCAAGGAGGTGGGGAATCCGGGCGCTGCGCACCGGTGAGGGCTTGCCTATCCTTGGCGTCTGACCGCCAAGTCCGAGATGGGATAGTGCTGACCCAGTTCCTCAGGGCACATCATCCTCAGCAGATATTTTAGAAGCACCCTAGAGGTGGCACAGTGTCTCCCATTAAAATATTTTTCAGGGGACTGGAATTGTGGCTCAGCGGTAGAGCGATCTTTAGCACGTGCGAGGCCCTGGGTTCAGTCCTTAGCACCACATAAAAATAAAACAAAGGTATTGTGTCCAACTACTTCTAAAAAATAAATATTTAAAATATTTTTCAGTTAATGGAGACTGACGAGGTAGTGGAAGGAATGAAGGATTCATCACAACCTTTATGGATTTGCTGAATGACATTGGGCAAATCACTTCCCTTTTCTGGGTCTTTGGTTTTTTGCTCATCCTAAGGGAATTGAACTATGAATTTCAAAATCTGCTCCTGTGATACCCCGTGTTTTTTTTTTTTCTCTCTCTCTCTAAATAGATTTTAAAAGTGGTCCTTTCATTAGAGATATCATGCTAAGCCAATTGCCCCCCCCCCCAAAAAAAAGGCTGAATGTTTTCTCTGGTAAGTGGATGATGATCCATGGGATGGGTAGGGAAGAATGAAGCAACTTTGGGTTGTGCAGAGGGGAGTGAGAGGAGGGTTGGGGCTGTGGGGATGGGAAGGACAGTAGAAAGAGACAGACATTATTACCCTATATATACATATGATTACACTACTGGTGTGATTCTGCACCATGTATAGCCACAGGAATGAGAAGTTGTGCTCCATTTGCGTACAATGTGTTAAAATACATTCTACTGTCATGTATAACTAATTAGAAAAAAATTTTTAAAAAGTGGTCCTTTTTAGTTTGTGAAAATGTTTCAACAGGTAAAATTTTCTGAATATTTTTCCTCCTATGTGATTCTTGTTGCTTCTAGGCCAGACTCCAACACAAGCTTTCTGTTACTGCACCACATGTATTTAGCCATTTTGGATCCCAAAAGGCAAATGACACCAAACCCCAATCAAAGCCAGATCAGCTGGGCTAGTTGCTTTCTTACCAATTTCCTGTGAAAATACTGTCACACTGGTGAATTCTCAAGTCTTTGCAGTGGGGTTTTTGCTGGCCAGAGAAAATCTGGAGACAGCCTGGGTTAGATGTAATGGTGAGGCACTGTGGATCTGATTGCTAAAAGCTGATTCAGCTGCAAATTTGGCATCAGTTTAGGGTTGTCTAGGACTGGTATCTAAATAATGGAGTGCTCACTCTTTGCTGAAACCTCATAAGACTTCTTCCTTAAAAATTGTTTTCAATGCCTTGATAGGGGTACAGAGGCTTACAGGATACATACCTTACTGCCTCCATCTGAGGGGCTTCATCTGTTGTGTGTGTGTGTGTGTGTGTTTGAGATGGGGGTTTCTTGTGTTGCCCAGGCTTCTCTCCACCATGCCCATCTGGCTTCCATCTTTTTAGTGGAGAAACATCAAATACTCTCAATCTGGACAGCTGCCCTGACCAAGACAGCATTTAGAGTTGCACTGAGCATTTGAAATGTGGCAAGTCTGAATTGAGCTGTACTAAAATGTCAAACATACACTGGTTTCAAAGATATAGCATGCAAAAAGTGTAAAATATCTAATTTTAAAATATTGACCAAAGTTGCTGGGCACAACTGTAATCCCAGTGGCTCTGGAGGCTGAGGCAGAAGGATTGCAAGTTCAAAGCCAGCCTCAGCAATGGTGAGGCACTAAGCAACTCAGACCCTGTCTCTAAATAAAATACAAAATAGGGCTGGGGATGTGGCTCAATGGTCGAGTGCCCCCGAGTTCAATCTCCAGTACCAAAGGAAAAAAAAGTAAAGTTTAAATGTTTTGGATATAGTGGATTAAATAAAATATACTATTAATTTCACTTTTTTACTTCTTAAATGTGGCTACTAAAAATTTTATATTTTTTTAGGCAGCATTTTGGCTGCCATTAGTGGAGTATGACTATAAGATTGCTGCCTGATTACAGGCTGACTGAAGATTCAGGCTGATGTAAGTAGAAGAGTATCAGGGAGGGAAAGGTAGAGCTGAGGGTCTGAGAGAAGTACATGTTTGGCAAAAAATGAATGTAATTTCAAGTGACTCATCACAAGTGGAAGGGTTGGTTCCTCTTTCTGCCCTGCTTATAATTCAATAACTCTTTCCTTTAGGTCAGGGGTCTTCTAGGGCAGAAAGCTTTCCTTGACAAATGTACTCTCTTCTGTGTTGATATAAATATCTTTCCTGATTTACTCCATTATGATAAAATTATACTTTCCTATCTCCCCTTATAACCCTCACCTCGTCCAAAATATTGTGAACTCTTGGAGCAAACAGCAATAAATGTGTAAACCAGGGAAAAGAGAAAAGGGAATGAAATAAGCTCTTCTAGTTGGCTTCAAAGAAAAATACCAGGCACCTACTTGAATCCTTGCTTGATTGTTTCTGACTGTAAGAGGCTGAGGTGTGGCATCTGGATTGTGGGCACCATAGTAGGCAGTGGAGAAGAAAGATTTCTGACCTATGGTCTTCCTAGACCCTGAATCACTTTGGAGTTGTTCTTTCTAAAAGTGAGGCTGGCCTAACCACTCTTCTCCCTGCTCTTTTCTTTGCTTTCCTGTAACTAGATTTCCTACTGTATTCCTCTTGAGTGATGCAGTCCAGGTGTACCCTTCCACCTAGTCTGGGTCCTCTTCTCCGTGAGGCCTGAAAAATACCCTGGTGGGGGATGGTTAGATATGGAAGAGGAATCTTTTCTAAATTTAAGTGAGGGAGTCAGAAGGTTAGGAAGAAGTGACAATATATGTATCTGGGACAAATGTATCTAGGACCAAGGCTATGCCAGTTATCTGCAGCTCCCTATCTATTCCCCTTCAGTGATTAATTGGAGCTCTCTGCATGACCCCTTTATTCTTATTCCTCCACCCCATCGTCTCTGATTTATTCAGCACTTGACCAGGCCACAGTAGTCCAGGGGAACAAATAGAATCTTACACAGCATCAATGATGATGATTTCCTTTGTGCTTCCAGTAGATACAGAAGGTTGTGCACACATGCACAAAAGTCCTTCCAGCTATTTCTTAGCATACCCTGGGAATGTCCTAGATGAGCCTTCTTATATCAGGGATGTTTTCTCCTTCTCAGCCCCCTTTACTGAGGTTTTCTGCCTTTGGTTGTCTGTAAAGCCATTTTAGTATGCAACACTATGTGATCACTTGCTCATGCCCACTATAATAACAATGAATGGGACCATAATATTATCTGTTTCTAGAACTCTTGGTGCTACCACTGCTAACAAGTTAGTTGGGCCCTTGAAATAACAAAGCAACACAGTTTGTAGGTCGGTACCAGAGTAGCAAGATATTTTTTTTTAATTCACTTAATCACCATATTAATATTTATTTTCATGTAGTGTTGAGAATCAAACTCAATGCCTCACACATGCTAGGCAGGCACTCAGGCCACAAGATATTTTTTAGTTTAAGAGGGGAAATAAATCAGTATTGGTTTTCTAGTGTCTTACAATACTTATGAGAACTGTCCCTCATTCTTTACTACTAATATTTTCAAATAAATACTACATTAATCATATTCATTTTTATCAACATATTACATTTAAAAGAATCAAATAGGATCACTGGTCTTACAAGGAAAAATACCAGGTCCTGTCAGCCCTCTACACTCTTAATTTCTACACCCTGGAGATAATATATTTTTAATCTTTTGGTCATCTGTCAGGGATTTATTTTCATATTTCTAAATAACATGCTTATACTGGTTATTTTTATATTACTATTTCATTTTTTTTCTTTTTTTAAAGAGAATTTTTTAATATTTATTTTTTAGTTTTCAGAGGATACAACATCTTTATTTTTTTTATGTGGTGCTGAGGATCGAATCTAGCACCTGGTGCATGCCAGGCGAGTACGCTACCACTTGAGCCATATACCCAGCCCACTAGTTATTAATTTTTCAGTTTGGGCCATCATTTTATTTCTTGCTATAGGCAATGAGTTTATACTCTAATCTTTTTTTAAAAAAAATTTTTTTTGTAGTTGTAGATGGACAGAATGCCTTTATTTTATTTGTTTATTTTTATGTGGTGCTGAGAATCGAACCCAGTACCTCATACATGCTAGGCAAGTGCTCTACCACTGAGCTACAGCCCCAGCCCCTCTATAACCTTCTTCTTTTTTTCTCTTTTTAAAATATTTACTTTTTCGTTGTAGTTGGACACAATACCTTTATTTATTTATTTTTATGTGGTGCTGAGGATTGAACCCAGGCCTTCACATTCAAGGCTTCATATTGAACCCATCTCTTCACAGTAGAGCACTAGGCGAGTGTTCTATTGCTGAGCCACAACCCCAGCCCCCTCTATAACCTTCTTATAAACACATATTGTTTCTGCATCCTCTATCCCTCAATGTGTCTATATTACCTTACTTAGGCAAATAACCATTATTTTGTTACAAAAATGTACACATTATTTATAGTTAATCTTATTAGCAAAGGTATATGATTATATTTCCTTTCTTTGACGTTAGCCATTGCCTACTACTCCATTAAAACTTTCTTAGGTACCTGACATTCAAGTATCTCTAATTAATCTATCCCAAAGTCTCTGAAAACATTCAAACACGTCAAATAGTCTGTTCATTTATTTATTTTGAGGTGCTGGACATTGAACTCAAGGTCTTGAGCATGCTAGGCAAGTGCTCAACTTTTGAACTACACATTCAACTCTTATCCATTCATTTCTTAAATTGGAGTCAACCTTCCTGGAGTCTGTAATCCTCCATTCCAGACTGGTTATTCTCTACACCTACTGCACAGCTTTTGTTCTAGGAAACTTTTACTCTGTCTTTCCCATTTCCACCTCTTTTGGGTTTTTTTCTGAAAAAATTTTACCTTCTTATTTTTATTTTTTTAAATTTCTATTATCATATTTTAAATATACTAAAGTACTTTGTCTAGTTTCCTTTTAATTTTTAAACATTTTATTACAAATCAACAAATTTTACATATTTATAGGGTACAAAATGATGTCACAATCTGTGTATACAATGTGGAATTATTTACCAAGATTACCATATCCAACATCTCAAATGCACAAAAAATACATTTTTCTGTGTGGTGAGAAAATTTGAAATTTACTTGGCAGTTTCAGAATATTCAATATTATTAGCTGTAGTTGCCATGTTGTGTACTATATCTCAAAAAGCTTATTCCTTCTTTTAACTGATACTGTACCCTTGACCAACATCTCCCTATTTCCTTTAACCCCCAGCCTTTGGTAGCCACCTTTCTATTCTCATTCTATGAATTTGATTGTTTTATATTCTGTATGTAAGTGGGTCATATAGTATTTGTCTTTCTGTGCCTGGCTTATTTCACTTAGCATAATATCTTCCAGGGCAGCACTTTCTTGTCCACTTCTCTGCAACTTTTGGGATGGGTAGGGGGTGTTTAGCAGGGGTTGAACTCAGGGGCATTTGGCCACTGAGCCACATCCCCAGCCTTATTTTGTATTTTATTTAGAGGCAGGATCTCACTGAGTTGTTTAGTGCCTCACCATTGCTGAGGCTGGCTTTGAACTCAACGATCCTCCTGACTCACCCTTTGAAGACACTAGGATTACAGGCATTCTGTACCATGCCTATCTGTCCCTGTGACTTTAAATAGCATTCTGTTCCACTTGGGGATGTAATATCTTATTTCTCTGAGAATATTTTTAATATTTTCTTTTGCTTCTTTAATTGTCTATGTGAGTTTTTCAGTCTTTGTTTCTGTCTTTTGAGTTGGGAGCTTTTCTTAAATGTCGAGATCACTGGCTGTTTATTCTTATATAAGAATAAGGCATTAGAAAGCTGATGCAAAGCTCTGTGTACACAATAAGGGCTTGCAATTAGAAGGAGGTACTGCAGTATTTTTCATTTTCCTCCCTGTATTGGGGATTGAATCAGGGGTGTTCTACCACTGAGCTACATCCCCAGTCCTTTTCATTTTTTGAGAGAGTCTCACTAAATTGCCCAGGTTGGCCTTAAACTTGCCATCCTCTTGCCTCAGCTCCTGCATAAGCCATGGAAGTATTTTTCAAAAACACATTGGTAGTTTTTGAAATCAATCTAATCACTTACAACCAAATGACAGAATAGAATAGAAATTTGAAAAGTTCCACTTAGGGTGATCAAGAGATCTCCAACTTACTCTTGAAAAGGGAGGTAAGTAACTGGAGAAAAACTACTTAAACCTCTGACTTGGTCTGGTAGCCAGTGTTAACTCAAATATTTGATAAGTAATTTTGTGCTAAACACTATTTTGGATACTGGGTGAACATGAGTGAACAAAACAGACAAAGGCTTTCTATGTGGGAGCAGACAATAAGTTATATAGATCTAGTATTATACTATGGTAACAGTAACAGAAGTAAAAGCTAATATATGCATACAGATGCTGGGAAGAGAATAGATGTGGTGAAGTGGTGAATGTTCTGATTACTTCATGAGTGAAGTAGAAAGCAAAGTCTTCATCTCAAAGTGAGAATGGGGAAGAAGGTATTGGAATTTGAGAAGAAAAAGAAGGTATGAAATAATTTAGGACATAGCACAGCAAATCATAACCTATAGCCAGATTTTGTTTTCATACAGTTTGCAAACTAAGGATAATTTTTATACTTTGAAGTGGCTAATAAAAATCTAAAGATGACATATTGTAATATGTAACAATTATATAAAATTCAAATTTTATTCATTTGAATATGCCTATGGTTGCTTTCATGTCGTAGTGATAGCACTGAGTAGTTGCAAAGGACTGACCCATAGAGCCAAATATATTTATCTGGACTTTTACAGAAAAAGTTGGCTAGCTCCTGATTTAGGAGAATGAACTAAGGAAATATGATTATCTACTCTTCATTTCATGACTTACCTGCTGATATTGAACTATTCCTTATGGTCATTCACAGCTGGATCCTCCATTTGGTCAGGCCTTAGAATAGGTCCCTTTTATAGACCCTTGTGCTCAAATTTGCCATAATGGAACCTCTTTATTATGGTATATTTTCTATTCCCCAGTTATTCCTTATACAACAGAGAAATTAGTATGAGCTTAGATATGGGGGACCGTTTCTGTAGGACTTTAACATGGTAATTGGTTCCTCACAAGGTCAACCCTAGCATCAATCAGTTCTCATACCTTTATCTATCTCCAGAATAAGTAAGATAAGAATCAGTATAGCACTTCTCAGTATAAAATCTGCAGCCCCAGGTAAAGATCATCCAGTGTAACAAGGAGTCTAGCATTTCTTTTTTTTTTTTTTAAAGAGAGAGTGAGAGAGGAGAGAGAGAGAGAATTTTTAATATTTATTTTTTAGTTCTCGGCGGACACAACATCTTTGTTGGTATGTGGTGCTGAGGATCGAACCCGGGCTGCACGCACTCCAGGCGAGAGCGCTACCGCTTGAGCCACATCCCCAGCCCAGGAGTCTAGCATTTCATAACAGAATCCCCAGATCAGATCAAAGTAGAGTTAGATTCCTATTATTCATGCTTATAGTACAGAAGGTTATATGTACCCACTCCCTCTACCCTCCAAGTCTCTCCCCTGTCAAATACAAGTATCTCTATTAAATCAAACTTCCTCTTATTCAAGGCAACTGGCAGGTTTTGAGTATGTCAACACTGGAGCATCTGATTTCATAGTTAAATCATGTTACTAGATGACTATTTAACCACTCTATTTATAAAGATTAAAGATATTAACATTTAAGAGTTAAGTTTCCATAATATATAAAATGCATTTATTTGGAATGCCATTTGACATTGACTTTGACAATATATTAAGATTCATTCAGTCATTTTCTTTCCCTAACCTCTCCTGTTTGAATTAATATTTTTTTCTAGAAGTATTCTCTCCTTTAGTGCTGATTGATCCACCATAAAAGATTACTCTCATATATAAAGTTTTGCATGACTACTTTACATGGATTATCTCATATAACACTATGAGTAAGTACTATTATTATATATATATTATAGACTACAAAACCAAGCTCAGTGAGATCCACCAATTTGCCTAAAGACATATAGCCAGTAAGAGGGAGCTGAAGGACTAGTAGCAATGGAGGAACCAAAACCCACAAAGACTTGTGTTCAGAAGGCCCTAAGAGAGAAATACTGATGTAATCAGGCTGTGCCTGGGCTCCCTCACCTTCCTGGTTAGGGCTCTAACACAGAGACTGTCAGACAAGCACAAAGAGGGAAGATTTCACTTTATTATTTCAACAGTCTCACAAATAAACCCAACACAGCCAGAAACACTGAGCAAATAAAGTGCCAATGCAGAGAGGCCTGGCATCAGGAGGGAGGAATCCAGTTCATCTCCATGTGCCCAGCCTAGAAAGATTTCTATTATACGAGAGTGAGGGCAGCTAACATACCAGGTAATCCACTCTGAGCTAAGGAACAAAAAATCATACCAGGTGGGGTCTGTGAAGGATAAAGCAATAGAAAAGTCAGAAAATATTCATTCCTCAAAAGAGTCAGGCATAGAAATATCAAATGACAAAAATATTCTTAAACATCCTATATTTGTGGTGGTCATCCAATAAGGAATGAGATAAGTCTGGTACTTCTTGCTCCTGCCTATCCTCAGAACTATGATGTAGGTAGACATTCCTCTCCCACTCCCTCAGAGGCACCTGAATTTTCTAAGACTCTGGGAAGAACTGACCTCACCTTCTTATCTTGACAGCCCCCTCCAAAGTAGACAGTGCTCCCTTATGAACCTCAGGGAGATAAAAGCTATCAGAGTAATCCACTTGGAGCATTTAAAGAAAGTTAATGAATTTTAAGACTTACCCTAATTGCCTTTAGGCATTTTTAGGTGTCTCCATCAAGAAAATTGCTTACTGATTTTCAGAGACCAGAGGATCATTAAACGCCATGTAATCATCCCCCTAATGCTATATGGTCCTAAACTAAGAACCAGAATCACTTGCATCTTTGCAGAATCTGAGAATTCCTGGCTTACTTGGTCTAAAGGGAATTCAATAAGGATAAACCAGAAAGAGCCTGAAATATGCCTCACATGTGGTCACAAGTCAAGACTTGGAGTTAAACTTTAATGTAGGAAAACAAGGAGTTAAATATTTCAGCTCTATCCTAGGATAAGACACAGGACAAAGCATCACATGATAGGTAGGAGAGGAGTGTGGGAAGGAGCAAATATCTCCTAGGTAAGGGAATGGGTGTAGCTAAAGGACAGACTGAAGTTGGCAATCCTTGGTTCACATACTGAGCTTCAGATGTAGCCTAGTCTGCTCCACTATGGTTATGCAGATATGTCCATCCAGCTTCCTTTGTAGAGGCTGATAGGAAAGAGGCCTAGGGAATGACCCAGTGACAATGACCAATGACTGCCTAATTGTTCAAATGGGGGTCACCAAGTTCCTAATCTTAAGGAAGCTTCTGTGAGGGTAAAAATATTCAGGTTCCAAAAAATTGTTTGACAGTGGCAGGAACTAAACACTAGACAAAATAGTTGGTGGATGGAGTATTATGCAGCACTAAAAAATGACAAAATCATGGAATTTGCAGGGAAATGGATGGCATTAGAGCAGATTATGCTAAGTGAAGCTAGCCAATCCCTAAAAAACAAATGCCAAATGTCTTCTTTGATATAATGAGAGCAACCAAGAACAGAGCAGGGAGGAAGAGCAGGAGGAAAAGATTAACATTAAACAGAGACATGAGGTGGGAGGGAAAGGGAGAGAAAAGGGAAATTGCATGGAAATGGAGGGAGACCCTCATTGTTATACAAAATTACATAAGAGGTTGTGAGGGGAATGGGAAAATAAACAAGGAGAAAAATGAATTACAGTAGATGGGGTAGAGAGAGAAGATGGGAGGGGAGGGGAGGGATGATAGTAGAGGATAGGAAAGGTAGCAGAATACAACAGTTACTAATAGGGCATTATGTAAAAATGTGGATATGTAACCGATGTGATTCTGCAGTCTGTATTTGGGGTAAAAATGGGAGTTCATAACCCACTTGGATTTGATCTAATGTATGAAATATGATATGTCAAGAACTTTGTAATGTTTTGAACAACCAATAAAAAAAAGAAAAAAAAAACCAAAATAGTTGTTGGTAGTTGGCAAGGTTCAAAGTGGGATCCATTAAACACCATGTGAACTACTGCTGTGAACCAAGGGTAGACTTGGGAATATCTTAAAGTGATACTTACAGCTGGCTATTTTTCCTACTTGTCCAAACACCACTTATATGACTGAACTGAAGGGGGGATTCCATTGTAGGTATGTTTATGCCTAAGCTGACACCCTAACAAAAAAGTTCCAACCCCTACCCTCATGATATCCCCAACTCTTTGATAGGGGTCAGGGAATACTGAGCAGTTATAAAAGGGTTGTTCTTAACACCACCCAGTGCTCTACTTTGTAAGAAGTCAGAGCTGGGGACTTCCCCAAGCTTTGATTCCCTGCCTGTCAGTTTTACTCCGTACCACCATCCTAGAAAGGTTCCCCCAGGAGGCCTCCCTACCAATTGATTCTACTTAGTCTGCTCCCTTCTATTCTGGCCCTGCTCAAAATTTCCTTTCCTTACCCCTATTTCCAACTACTTTGTCAAGCTAGGCAAAAATATTGACTGGATCTTGGGGACACTCAATGTCTCAGTGATGCCCCTATTATTCACTGAAGCCTTCAATTATATCTCAGAGAGGGATTAATATTCCTCCATCTGTGGTTTCTTCCCCTTCCTCCTGTTCAAGAAGTTTTCAGTGAAAGACTATTTCATTTTGTAGCTTCAGTCTTTAGGCACTGAGATAATGGCCTACATGTAACAATTTAGGGGAGGGAACTATTAGTGGGCTTGGCACCTAGTAAAGAAGGTGACCCAGTTCCTCCTGGAATACATTTCCAAGCACAAATCTCCCTACCCTGCCTTTTTGTTTTTTTACACATACCTCTTTGCTTTCCATTAAGGCTTGAAAACAAATGAGTCAGCACAGGAGCTTTAGCTTAGAAATCAGGTTTGAATTTTAGGTCCCTTCTGTCACTGACTTTAAATATAAGTTTAGATAATTCACTGGCCTCTCTGGACCTTTAAATCAAGGTTTGGACTAGATTACTTATCTGGGCTCTTTACCATCAATTCATACTTGATAAATCAATTAATTAGAAGGGATTCTAATTCCAATACATAGGTTTCCTATATCTCTGAAAGAGATAAAAGTCAGGTTCCTGTTTGTTACACATTTAGCTATAGGAAAAGCAAGTGTATCTATGAAGAAATACAACCTGGCAGCCCCTACACTTAACTAATTAATTTCTTGGAAGAAGCAGAGAAATAGGCCACAAGGGAGACCTGGCAGTGTCAAAAAGGGTCTATAAATTAAGTGATCAAAGAAGTAGAAAACAATGGCTGTAACCAGACAAGATCTCTAAGCACAGACAGTAGTCTATAAAGGTGTGAGTGGGAAGGAGTCCCTGGAGCATCTATTAGAGGGAAGGACTTGGTCCACAGCAAGTTGCTACAGCATTTGGTTCAAACCCAGTTTTCTCAATCTGTCAACCTGGTGTGTGTGCACACGTTCAGATATGCTATAGACTGTAGTTATGCTTCTGAAGTGCTGAAATGAGAAAGAAACATCAGAAAAATGACACCAAATTAAAAAAAGACTGAAGGCAAATCAAACTTTGGTTTAAAAGTTCCCCATTTTCCCCACTTTGTATGGTTTTATCACTGCTCATTCTGAAGTATGGGCTACAGAGTTTTGTGGGATGGTGAACAATGGGGGTGGGAAGGGGTGGGCTTTGGGTATGATTGAAAGCTAAAGGCAGGATGTAACCCACATACTGTCTGAGAATCCTCTCATCTCATGACAAATGAGTTTGACTTTTCCTGGCAAATCTGAACACTTACTTGTCTTCATTCAAAGAAACTGTCTCCACAAAAGGGATTTCTTCCCTGTCTGTCTTCCCCATGATCAGCCGGTGCTTATCCAAATTTATGATACACTGAAAACAAAGGAGAATCACTGGTCACTTTATTGTTTTGATATTGGGGGTTGAACCCAGGGTTGCTTTACCACTAAGCTACATCCCCAGCCATTTTCAATAGGGTCCCCATACAAAAGGATCCCTGCCTCAAAGAAGAAACATCAGAGGAAAAGTGAAGTCAATCCTACCTTCAGGGATCGGAGAGTTTGGAGACCAAGAGACAAGTTTTTCTCATTGTCCTCTAATGAAAAGAAAATGAAACAAAAAATAATAAGATTCAGACATTTCCTTGATGGCTTAGAAGCCAGTTTGATAATCATTAGGTTCATTTCATCCTTCATTCCTTCTGGCCAGCAGCTAATGAACATCTGTTAAGCATCTATTATTAAGTAATTTTCTCAGATCACTATAGTTAAAAAGCAAGGGATTTCAGGAGCTGTATATATGTGTGTCTTATGCACATGGTTGTCTGTGAGCAAGGTATATTCCCCAAAGATAATTTGTATTTTTCTGTTATTAACTGGATTATGTTTTTCATTTAAAAAAAGGATGCAGTCAAGACTCAAATGCAAGTCTTTTTCACTCTAAAAGACAGAGACCTGTAGTCAAAAACAAGAACAGTTTAGAAGAGAATGCATGAGAGGAATATTGTAGGAGGTAGATGGGAAATTATTAAGGGATTTATGGAAAAGGAGTGAGAGGATTTTGTTTTGTGCCACTAATTAATGGAAAGCTCCTGGGATAGTTTCACCTGCACACAAAAATGTTTGTTTCCTTGCTCCATGATTTTTAAGTCTGAGTTCCACAATTGTTTTTCTGATTGATTTTTAGCATGTCTTAAATTAGCTTGGGTCCATCTAATACTTTAGAGGACAAAATTGGAACAAGGTCTATAGCACAGAAAAATGAGAAACTGGGATTTTGAGAAAGTATTTACAGGCATGAGCTCTCATGAGGGTTTACTTTAGGGCCCATAGGTTCAGTTCCGCATTTTACTCACCAACCACAGCTGCTGGGCAGTCCAGGCGCAGGGAGCCCATTGTGATCACTAGGTGCTCTATCTGGCCCACCACTTTGAGATGTCGGGGTAGAGAAAACTTTTCTCCTTCATGCTTGTGAGATCTGACATGCTCCTTGAGTCTGCACCAGAAAGAAAGATATCAGAATCCTCTTGGCAGAGGTTTCTGGTAGAATCCAGCAATGCCTACCTTCTGATCCACAACTGGAATTCTCTAGGGATTTCTGGAGATTAATTTACTAAAATAAGAATTATCCAGCCTACATGTGTTTCAGCATTTTGTCCTAAACATGCCATAGGAATATAAAAAAACCCTAAATTTTGTTTACTATTTTCAAAAAACTTATATCACTATCTGCATTGGTGAAATAGGAAAGTTGACATATTCAGAGAGTATCCTATTCTGCATCCTAACTTCCCACCTATGTGTGAGCAGTTTAGTTAATATGTCCTTTTACTCGTCTGTGGGTAACAAATATCAAAGAAGGTGGGTTAATCCTAATTTTAGAAGGTTTGTCTCAGGCTATAAGGTTAGTGGGAGCAAGTATGTATTTCGTAAATGCATTGAATAATGGTATCAGCAAGGAATATTATAGAGAAAATTCTCATTAATTTGACTTTTCTATTAAAAAAAAAGCTATTCTCTGAATATTACCTGGCAAGAAGAAGGAAAAGAATAGCACCAATGTTTCACATATTATATAAGCCTTTTGGAATAGCTAGCACCCGAGCTCTTATGGGTTGGTAGATAAATACTTAATTATGGACTTTCTGTGCCAATGCTTCTGCTTTCCTCCACATCCTGTCTTTTAGTGTTACAGCCTATCCAAAAGAAAAATAACTGCAGTTTTACAGATGGTTATTAATTTCTCGAGAATCATGGCAGTCTGCTACCTAATTATACACAGAACATTATTAGTTGTTCTGGAACCATCATGTTGCACCATATCTCATCTCTTTACCACATAAGAGCTCAGGATTCATCCCGCAAGAGCACTTGAGTCCCAGACTCCTCCATCACCAACACTACATAGCAATATACAAAATACATAGAGTCAACTTCAAAGAGTCATAGTGGTGGTGAGGGATAAAAGACGGAGTAGACACAGAATGAAGCCCTATATAAAGCCTACTTAAGAATATGGATGTCTTGAATGTAACTCAAACTGGACCACGATGTCTATATCAGTGATTGTATCATTGCAGAGATTTGAGCTAGCTAATAATTTATTGTACTTAGGGCTAGAACTATGGAAAGTGATTATTGGGTCGATCTTACTGATTCTGGGCTAGACTTCAAGGCCCATCTGGTACTTTGAAGGAAAGAGTAGAAAGAAGAAAAGAAAAGTAGAGCTTGAGTAAAAAGTAGGCAAGATACAGATGGTTTTCTCCGACTAAAAGAGGGAGAGAGCCCAGTTCTATCTGTTAAGAGAACTGAAGACATTCGATATACTAGGCGTCCTCCTCTCACTCATTCCCCAGCAGGGGAAACAGTAGGACCTGATTTTACATGTTCTTCGTGGGGAGGAGAGGCACTAAGAAACTCCCAGTGAAATCACCCCTATGGGGGCTGGGGATGTGGCTCAGGCGGTAGTGTGCTCGCCTGGCACCTGCGGCCCGGGTTCGATCCTCAGCACCACGTACAAACAAAGATGTTGTGTCTGCTGAAAACTAAAAAATAAATATTAAAATTCTCTCTCTCTTTCTCTCTCTTTAAAAAAGAAAAAGAAATCACTCCTATGACAACCAGGGCCCAGCAGCAACAGCAGCCTATTCTTAGTTCCGATTAATGCTTCTTCGGGCAGTGTGTTCTCCAGGTCCTGAGTAAGTTAAGACCAACAATATCCCTGCTTTTACTCACCAGGAATAACAATAGGACAGTTACTTCTGACTTACTGTCTGGTGGTCCAGAGCAGGGCATATGGTAAATCAGAAGTCCCATGTTCTCATTCCAGAATCTACAGGTCTTTGCTCAGAACTTAATAGGTGGGAGATAATAGAAAGCCTAAGACTTCCTGGCTCACTGACTTCTCCCAGATGCCTGAGAACCTACCCCTTGTTTCCTCTCTAAGAACTCTGGTTCCAGCTGAGATCTGACTTTTGTATGTTTCTCTTTGTACTTCTGTGGATGTCTAACCTCAAAATAGATTCAAGCAAAAAGTGCATTCACATCTGATTTCCACCCAGAACAAGTGGCTACTTACCCCAATCTGTCTACACAGGCTGAGGAGATGATATTGTATTGACAGCCTGTGTCAACCAAGACTTTCACATCCTTTCCAGCACACTGTGGGAAGGAAACATATTGTTCAATAAAAGCCAGAGAAGCAATAAGAAAAGGAGAGGCAGAGAAGCAGCAGACGTCAAATGAAAGGCAGGGTTGGATAGCATCCTCCCAATTATGGGTTGGTAGGATCCCATCTTTACCCACTGCTAAATTTGCCTCTAATTGGCTCTTTTTCCTGCTGAATCCAAGGGTGACAAAACATCTCAAAGGACTTTGGGTATTTAATTCTATATACCAAATATATTTTTAAAAAAATCACATACCCCTTTATAAATCTGATGAAAGTTTTGGTCCTTCCCATAAAGATGAACATGCAAACAAAATATTGCATATACTTCCAGTGTTTCCCAGAATGCCCCCTTTAAAAGTCATTTATGAATTCCACGATGAGACCCACAGTCTAGAAGGTTTGGAGGAAAGCACCTTTTATAGGGATCATAAAGGGCCCCAAATCCTGCCCTCAAGCCCAGAAAAGCTATTCTCTGAACATTACCTGACAAGAAACCAAAATCATATCATCATCCTCAGACTTCTTTAGCCCCTCAGACTTAGCTTGATTGAATTTGTTGGTCTTGGAGGCCCAAGGTACACGACTGCTTCGGAACTTAGACAGGTTGGTTTCCATGAGTCGCCTCTGCAGAATGTTATGAGGTTGCTTGAGGGATAGAAAACAGAGACTTCTTAGAGACAGGTAACTTCCCCCTTCTCCTTCTACTCCCAAAGTACCACAAAAATAATGAAGGAACCTCACATGATTGAACTCTACCCTCACATGATTGAACTCTACCCTTCCTTCAAGTGGGGATTTCTCATTGTCAGCAAGTGCTATAAGCCAATTTTCAACAGGTTACCCTGAATAAATGAAAAGGTAAAGTAGGACACTGGAAAATATGGATAAAACCAATGACTACTCTATGGCTCAACAGAGTCGAAAAACCCTGGTGCTGTGGACTCCTGCCTTTTTTTTTTTTTTCCCTTGTAAGGGCATTTCAAGGGGAAAGTGACCTTATTCTGGAATACGTAATCTGTAAATCAGTGCCTTACAGAAAGGGGAGCTCACTCCCACAGGCTGAAGAAATGTACCTTGCTATTTACTTTTATGTCACATTTTACTCCTTTAACATTATTATGTACACCTAGTCTGCAAATGCTTTGATGACATGGCTCTTGTGTGATTCCATGGGATGGATGGGGTGGAAAAGGGATTCACATTTGCTGAGCAAGCTTTTCAACAGACATACTTTGGAATCTCACAGAACCCATAACAATCATCCTCACTGATAACCTCAAATCACTGGCTTTTCTTGCCTCATTTTGTTATCCAACCCCTTTCTTCAATGGGTCAAAAAGTTGGGGCATAAGAGGGGCAGACACTAACCAAGAAGCAGGAATTTATTTAGATCTTATGTGTGTGCCAGGATACCCAATATTAGAAAGCAGAATGAGGACTGTTTAAGTCTGATTTTTGATAGAGCTTAGGAGAGTTTTTCCAGAAGATGTATTCAGGCCCTTTTGTTTCTACTCCAAGTGGCCCCCTAAGAACATCTTTTGAAGTCGCTTGACCTGAGAAATTTCTATACACAGGCATCTAATGCTCAGTTTATAATACACATAAAAATCCCTTAAAGGGGGGCTGGGGCTGGGGCTCAGCGGTGGAGTGTTGCCCTGGCATATTCTAGGTGCTAGGTTCGACCCTCAGTACCACATAAAAATAAATAAATAAAATAAAGGTATTATGTCCAACTACAACTAAAAAAATTTTTTTAAATCCCTCAAAGGATATCTAACATATAACACATTCCTTCTTCAATTCCAGGTGGAAGGGAATGAATCACCCCCAGAAGCCCAGAGCCTAAAATATTCCTAGGGCAGGGGTAGCACTGGAGGTCTTCATTATCTTCCACCTTACAGATTTCTAAGGAAGAATGGAGTCAGATCCATGACTCACTATAACCCTGGTGAGGTGAAGAAATGAATTCCTAAAATATACTGGTTCTTGGCAAAGCAGATTCTAAATTAGTGTCCCCGGGGAAAGAGGCGGGAAAGGCACTTATAAAGAAAATGAGAGCTTCCTAGCTTCATAAGGGGCTAGAGGAAGTGCTAACTCTGTCCAATTTTGTGATGCAATATGCTTTGCTCCTCAAAAGAAAAGTAAATTCTTCATCCTGTTCTCTCTCACTAATAGCCTGCATTTCCTGCTCAAGCCTTCTAAAGCAGGGTGTTTGTTTCTTTCAAGTTCATGCCTAGAATGAATTTGTAGAATTGAAGATTGGAAGGGGTTTCACAAGCCATCTAATCAAATCCCTTTTACCTAAAGCTTGGGACTCTCCTATTTTTTAAATTATTTTTTATTTGTTTTAATTAATTATACATGACAGTGGAATGCATTTGTGTACTTTGCTATATCATACATAGATGGGATATAATTTCTCATTTTTCTGAGTGTACATGTTGTGGAATCATATTGGTCATGCAGTCACATGTATACATAAAGTAATAATGTCTGTTTCATTCTACTATCTTTCCTATCCCCACATCCCCTTCCCTGCCCTCCCTTCACTTCCCTCTACCTAATCTAAGGGAACACTATTCTTCTTTAGTGCCGAGCCCCCAGCCTTATTGTGAGTTAGCATCCTCATGTTAGAGAAAACATTTGGCATTTAGTTTTTTGGGATTGGCTGATTTCACTTAGCATGATATTCTCCAACTCCATCCATTTACTGGTAAATGCCATAATTTCACTCTTCTTTAAAGCTGAGTAATATTCCATTGAGTATATATACTACATTTTCTTTATCCATTCATCTATTGAAGGACACCTAGATTAGTTCCATAGTTTAGCTACTGTAAATTGAGCTCATTTTTATTATTATTTGGTGCTGAGGATCGAACCCAGTGCCTCACATGTGCTAGGCAAGCACTCTACCACCAAACTACAACCCCAGTCAATCTTACACTGGTCTTGCTGAATACTTCACTTCCTTACTCTTAATCTTGCAGTGGGGCCTAATCTAAGGACAAATGAGGCAAATAAGGCAAGTTCTGAAATTATCCTCCTTGAAGTCATTCTATTCTGTATTATCTTCTGTATTTTCCTTTCTTTCTCCTAGATCCTTCCTCCATAGGCTAAAGAACATCTCAAATTTTCTAGACACTAAGGAAAAAACTCACCCAAAACCCCAGATACTGCCTCTTGAACTCATCCTCATCTGTAATCACACTCTTGTCTATAATTTTTAAGCCTAAACCATTAAGTCTATTTCGTGATATACTATATTTTTTTCACTGAGATTACTTCTGATCTCACAATACCAGTAATGATCTAGAATCCAGTAGGCAATTTTCAGCCTTAATTTTACTTTACTTCTCCAGTGCATTTTGCCCCCTATCTTTTCCTTTGTTTTTTTAGTTAGTGACCAAAAAAGTTCAAACTCCTACTCAGTATAATATATTCATATATCTGTTGGCTGCAGTGGCACATGCCTGTAATCCCAGAGACTCAGGAGGCTGAGGCAGGAGAACTGCAAGTTCAAGGGTAGCCTTGGCAACTTAGTAAGACCCTCAGAAACTTGGTGAGAACCTGTCTCAAAGAATAGAAAGGACTGGGGATATAGTTCAGTGGCAGAGCACCCTTGAGTTCAATCCCCAGTACCTAATAATAATAATAATGATAAAATATTAAATAATAATAAAGTATTACAATATAAGAATAAAGGCGAGGCAGGCATGGCGAAACCTGCCTATAATCCCAGTGACTTGGGAGACACTGGGCAACTTAGCAAGACCTTGTTTCAAAGATAAATAAATAAATAAATATAAGATCTGGGGATGTAGCTCAGTGGCAGTATGCCCCTGGGTTCAATCCTTAGTACCAAAACAGACAAAAAAAAAAAAAATTAAAGGTGAAAGCCTCTTTAACTTCTCAGCCCCTTAATAGTTCCACTTCCTACAAATAATGATCATTACATATAGAAGTATATACTTCTAAAAAATACAAACATGCATAAAATAGGATTATACTGTAACATAGATGCCAATGACCGACTGCACTGTTACTTAAGAAAAAATAACTATTATGTTTGAGCTATTGTATTTATTGGTATCCAGTTGTGAAAATGGTTTTCTCACTTAAACTAAAACCCTGCAAAAGTTTAGGAGTTAGAGGAGTTGGAACTTCTATAGTCATAGGGTATGATTAGGGTTGGAAATAGGTTAGTTTATTTTTTTTTTATTTTTTATTTTTTTTAATTTTTCACATTTTTAATTTTTTTTTTTATTGATTGTTCAAAACATTACAGAGCTCAAGACATATCATCTTTCATACATTCGACTCAATTGGGTTTTGAACTCCAGGTTAGTTTAAAGCCTATGTAATACTCCTATTTGACTCAGACAGCTGGGAATAATGCCAAAAGTGTACTCTTTCTGTAAATCAGAAGACTGAGACTAATTGTTTGTTTGGACAGGTTTTCAGATTTCTAGAACAGCTGAAAGTTAGTGTGGGTTCTAAGCCAGAACTGAAGATCATAAGTTTAAAGATTGAAAGGGGGAGCTGAGATTGTGGCTCAGTGGTAGCACACTTGCCTGGTGTGTGTGACACACTGGGTTCGATTCTCAGCACAATATATAAATAAATAAAATAAAGGTCCATCAAAAACTAAAAAGTATTTTTAAAAGATTGAAAGGGCTCATGTGGAGCCTAGCATAATAAAGAAAAAAGATCTACATCAAGATTTCACATCACTATGGAACATCATAGGTGACAAAGATTCCGAAAGCTTCCAAAGAGAAAAAGATGAGCCACATCCAAAGGATTAGGAATCAGAATGGTACAGGACTACTGAGCAGTAACAATGGGTGCTAAAGGACAATGGAATAATGCCTTCAAGAATCTGAGAGTACATAATTTCTACAACTAGCCAAACAATCAAGACTTAGAGAACTATTTCCCCTACATCCTAAAGAAGCAACTGAAAGATATCTTCCACCAAAGTGAGGGAAACAAAGAGAAACAAATGGAACATATCCCCCCCCCGCCCCCCCCAAAAAAGGATCCAATAGAGAAAAAAATGACAAAGGAAAATCTGAGAATTATATTGAAGGAAAAGTCTAAGGAATAGGTTTTCTATCAGGCTTTAAGAACAACAAGTCTGAAAAAAGTAGGCCCAAATCTTCATCATGTCAGCTTAGGTCCTGACTTTCTAAATAAGACTCCTAAAGCACAAGAAGTAAAATTAAGAATCAATAAATGGAAATGGATTCAAACTAAAAAGCTTCTTCTCAGCAAAGGAAACAATAACACAAAGAGAAAGCCTACAGAATGGGAAAAAAATCTTTACTACCTGCACCTCAGATACAGCACTAATCTCCAGGATACATAAAGAACTCAAAAAACCTACCATTAAAAAAAAACAACTCAATCAATAAATGGGCTAAGGAAATGAACAGACACTTCATCATCTCTAGCAATTAGAGAAATGCAAATCAAAACTAAGATTTCTTCTTACTCCAGTCAGAATGGCATTTATCAAGAATATAAGCAATAAGTCCTGGCAAGAATGCAGGGGGAAAAGGTACACTCATACATTGCTAGTGGGATTGCAACCATTGTGGAAAGCAGTATGGAGATTCCTCAGAAAACTTGGAATGGAACCACCATTTGACCCAATTATCCCACTTCTCAGTTTTATACCCAGAGGACTTAAAATCAGTATACTACAGTGACACAGCCATACCAATGTTTATAGCAGCTCAATTCACAATAGCTAAGCTATGGAACCAACCTATATGCCCTTCAACAGATGAATAGATAAAGAAAATGTGGTACATATACACAATAGCATATTATTCAGTCTTAAAGAAGAATGAAATTATGGCATTTGCAGGTAAATGGATGGAACTAGAGAATATCATGCTGAATGAAATAAGCCAATCTCAAAAAACCAAAGGTTGAATGTTTTCTCTGATAAGCAAATGCTGGTCCATAGTGGGGGAGCTTGTAGGGAAGAATGAAGGAACTTTGCATTATGCAGAGGGGAGTGAGGGAAGGGGTAGGGCTGTGGAGATGGGAAGGAGAGCAGAATGAGACAGACATCACCCTATATACATGTATGATTACTGGTGTGACTCAGCACTATGTACAGCCAGAGGAATGAGAAGTTGTGCTCCATTTGTATACAATGTGTCAAAATGCATTCTACTGTCATGTATAACTAATTACAACAAATTTTAAAAAAATTAAAAATAGGGGGGAGGGGGCTGGGGATGTGGCTCAAGCGGTAGCGCGCTCGCCTGGCATGCATGCGGCCCGAGTTCGATCCTCAGCACCACATACCAACAACGATGTTGTGTCTGCCGAGAACTAAAAAATAAATATTAAAAATTCTCTCTCTCTCTCTCTCTCTCTCTCTCTCCCCCCTCTCTCCTCTCTCACTCTCTCTTTAAAAAATAAATAAATAAAAAATAAAAATAGGGGGGAAAAAAAGAACAACTAGCCCAAAATGAAATGGGAAAAATTGCAGCTTCAGGAAGGATGTCTCCAAGAAAAAAAAAATTGGACTTGCTAGATCATCTAAAGTTTTAAGGTTCTTGGAGAGATTTTAATTTACTTTGAAAATTAAGTAAAGAAAAACACAAAGAAAGTAATTTTGAGAAAAACAAATTTTTATGTAAGAAAAAATCATGGTATATTTGACTCAGCTGAGAATGTAAATATAGTTATAATAATATAAACTGATTTGATCCAAAATAACTTTTTATCAGAAGATTAGTATAATAGGAGAGAGAGGATATGATGGGAAAATATAAGAAAATAAAATCTTTACCCATTTTAATGAAATTAGTAGATAACAGTAAAAGCAATAAATCAAAAAGTAACAGTATCACCATTTAGAAATATGGTGATCCTTAACACAAGCAGCAGTTTAATTTAATTTGCATATACATATTTTATAAATAATAAAATACAAAAATATCCCATATAATAGGAAATAATTCAGTCACAAGAAAAACCAGTTTACAGTGGCCTAAATACAGGTCTATTTTTCTCACAAAACAAGAAATTTGAAGGTATTGACATTAACTCATCAGATTAACAGCTTTTGAGCTGTTAACCAGATGTTTTACCATCTTTGTCATTCTCTTGAACATTCCCCATGGTCATAATATAGGGACTTCAGGTTTATATCCATATTTAAGAAATGAGGAAGGAGAAAGGGACCATGCTAATGCCATCCATTCCTTTTACCAGAATAAAAGCTCTCCCAGAAGTTCCCTCAGTAGTTCTTTGCCTATATCTTCTTGGTCAGAACTCACATGGCCACTCCTAGCTGCAAGAGACCTTGGGAGAGAATTTAGTTTTTCTATTCTCTATAAAGGAGTCAGGCAGATAGAAACAGGCCTGGAGTTAGCATCCACATACCAGAGAGAACATTTGACCTTTGGTTTTTTAGGATTGGCTTATTTCACTTAGCATGTTAGTCTCCAGACCCATTCATTTACCGGCAAATGTCACAAAGTCATTCTCCTTTATGGCTGAGTAATATTCCATTGTGCATATAAACCACATTTTCTTTATCCATTCATCTGTTGACTATTTTCTTTTCCTAACCTCCCTTCCAAGTACTGTTGCTTCTTCCTTTGAAACATGTCTGAAATAAATCTACTTCTCCTCCTTTTCACTATCTCCGATCTAACCAAGACATAATCAATTTTTATCCATACTGCAACAGCCTCCTAATTTGTCTTCTACCTATTCTTTTATCCAATCCAGTCTCTGCATTGTAGTGAGAGTGAGTTTTTAAAAATATACTCTCTTACTCAAAACTCTTCAATAGCTTCCCACGTTCTTCAAACAAAATTCAAACTTTTCATTATGGACTACAGGGCTGGTTCCTGCTCTTCTCTCCAACTTCCATGTACCTGTCACTCATCCCTTTATGTATTTGATGCAATCCATGCTCACTTTTTTGTTCAAAACGCTTTCCCATTCCAATACCTTTATATCTGCTAGCCCCTCTTTTTGGAATATTCTTCCCCAACTCTTCAAATAATTAGCTTGCTCTTAATTTTCAGATCTCAGCTTAAATGTCACTTCCTGAGACATAACTTCCTTGACCTTCTATTTAAAGTAGGCAACCCACTTCTTTGATAACTAACATATTTCAGTTTTTCTTTCATAGCAATTGGAAACCCAGAATTATTTTGTTTATTTACTATTTCATTTCCCTCACTAGAGTCTCTTTTTAAATATTCTTAGTTGCAGATGGACACAATATCTTTATTTTATTTTTTTATATGGTGCTGAGAATCAAACCTAGTGCCTCACACATGCTAGGCAAGCACTCTACCACTGAACCATAACACCTACCCACTTACTAGAATCTTAATTACACAAGGGTAGAGACTCGATCATAGATATATCCCCTGCTCTTGACACAATACTGCATGGACAGACCTCTACCCATTATTTCTTCAAAAAACCTTCTCTTGATTAACACTATCTAGTTCTTTCTTTCAGAATCCCTTCAATAGTTATATAATAGTTTGTATTGCTTGTATTCCCACTTTTTGACTATTTCATTATAAATGTGCTTAAGTGTTTTCATCTATGAAATACTGTCTTTCCAAATGCTATCTTGATGCCCTTCAAGATACACAGTACTAATTAGCAAGATAGGTGCTACAGGTACCTTGGTGGACTTTTGGAGATAATTCTCAAGTCTCCTACCTGACTTGGATCCTACTATACGCTAAACCACAACAAGACAGCTACTAAATCTAAGAAGTCCCTGGGTCTATATATTTTGAAATGTGACTATTATAGGCATCTCAGCTTTAACCATGCAAGTTATAATGTGGTGTCTCCATCACCATCCAGAGCGTCTGAAGGAAACTGGTACTGTGGGCAGAGCTCTATTCTGGGTGAAATGGCTGAAGTTCCTCAACCTAATGCAGCACTGCTTAAACATCTCTTCCAACCAAGCAGTAGAGTAGAAAGAAAAGTGAGGTGAGAGGAAAAAGACTTGTAATGTGGGGTGCCACAGAATTATGATTTGAGTAAAACTTCTAAAGCCATTTTCTCAACCCCTTTACCAATGCCATACTAAACCTAGACAAAAAGAAATTAATGCATTTCTGTAGTGCTCAGAACAGAACAGACTGGAAAACAGAACAAATGATAGAAGTCTGCTTTCTTTGTAGCATTTATTCCCAGAGGAGAAATCCAAGGTCTCTAGATAGCATTAAAACCACAACTAGAGCCAGGTGTGGTTGCATGCCTGTAATTCCAGCTTCTCAGGACACTGAGGCAGGAGGATTGCAAGTTCTAGGCCAGCCTTGGCAATTTAGTGAGACCCTGTCTCAAAATAAAAAACCAAAAGGGCTGGAGATGTAGCTCAGAGGTAGAGTGTCCTTGGGTTCAATCCCAAGTACCACAGAAACAAAAAACAAATCCTACAACTAGAGTCAGCAAATATGTCCCACAGGCCAAATATGGCCTGGTGCCTGTTTTTATAAATAAAGTTTTATTGGAATAATGTCCATGTCTCCTTTTGCAAACAAGAACAGAGTTAAACAGTTGAGACAGAGTTTGGCCTGTATAGTTGAGAATGTCTGTTATTTGGTCCTTAACAGAAAAATTTTTTCAACCTCTGATTTTGAGTAGTGTCTAAAAGTATATGATTTAAAGTTCAAGTTACTAAGTACCTCATTAGTACTTTTGTGAGGATTAAGAGAAATTATCCATATAAAGCATTTAATACCATGTCAGATATAAACATTCAAATGTTACTTGTGTGCATATATGTGTATTTTAAGTTCTCATACATAGCCTAAAGTTGAAGCTGGATATCATTCACTTTTTTTCTACCCTAAAAGGGACTGAAAATCCTATGTTATTTTAGTCCTCATACATATTCTATAGACAACATAGACTCTGATTTAAACCCAATACACATATATCTATCTCTAACCTTAAAAATTGAAAAGGGCACTAATATCTCTGCCTTCTTTTCTTTGCTTACTAGCTGAATATATGATACGTGATCCATCCTGTCCCATATAAACACAGACAGATTATTATTGTATTTACAGTTCCTAAAGACATATGGGAGGGGCTAGAGCCCAGTAGTAGAGCACTTGCCTTGTACATGTGAGGCACTGGGTTTCATCCTCAGCATCACATAAAAACAAATAAAATAAAAGTATTGTGTTCAAGTACAACTAAAAAATTTTTTTAAAGAATACTTGGGCTGGGGATGTGGCTCAGTAGTAGAGTGTCTGCCTGGCATGCACAAGGCCTTGGGATTGATCCCTAGCATCTCACACACACACACACACACACACACACACAAACACACACACCAAAAAAAAAAATCCTTAAAAATAAATAAATAAATGTGTCTGTGTGTGTGCGCGCGTGTGTGTAGATATAAATATGAATCTGCCTAATGCAGGTTGTCACATTGCCCTGGGGCCTTCTGTGTTCTGTTTTCTCTGCCACTGCCTCATGATCCAACAGAAATGTTATTTCTTTTCTTTTCTTTTTTTTTGCATTACAATTCTTATTACACATATACAGCACAACTTTTCATATCTCTGGTTGTATATAAAGTATGTTGACACCAATTCGTGTCTTCATACATGTACTTTGGATAATGATGTCCATTATATTCCACCATCCTTGCTAATCCCTCGCCCCCTCCCTTTCCCTCCCACCCCTTCGCCCCATCTAGAATTCATCTATTCCTCCCATGCTCCCCCTCCCTACCCCACTATGAGTCAGCCTCCTTTTATCAGAGAAAACATTCGGCATTTGGTTTTGGGGGATTGGCTAACTTCACTTAGCATTATCTTCTCCAACGCCACCTAGTTACCTGCAAATACCATGATTTTATTCTCTTTTATAGCTGAGTAAAATTCCATTGTGTATATATGCCACATTTTTTTATCCATTCATCTACTGGAGGACATCTATGTTGGCTCCACAGTTTAGTTATTGTGAATTGTGCTGCTATAAACATTGATGTGGCTACAGACATGTTATTTCAGAGAAAATAGCATTTTCCAGATTTTTATTTGCTTGTGGACTGGTCTGAGATGGAGGTTTCCCAGCTATACATACAGACTAAATTTTCCAGAAAGGATTCACAAATGGGTAAGAAACTGAAGCAGATAACCTATAAAATTCCTCTTACTCTGAAGTTCTACAGAGCATGCTCTGGAGGCAGCCTTCTCTCACAGACAGCTGCTCAGAGGGAATGGTAAAGCTGTAATTAGATGTTGACCTCCATTCCTGTCCTCACACAGGCCAGAATGATGACTTCTTCCTCTACTTCTCTTGCATTTATTGTAACATCGTGACAACTAGCAAAGTCTGCCTGGTTGTGCTATTTACCTTTTTGCATGATGTCTATTCAAAATCTACATTTGAATAACTATTAAAGAGCCCAAACTTATTCAAAAATCAAAATCCTGGTTTTTATTCATTATCTCACACCTGCTCCTACTGTTTTCATACCCGTTTCAGTAAATGACAACTCTGTTATTCCAAATGTTAAGTCAAACACTTTGAGTTCGGGGCTGGGGATGTGGCTCAAGCGGTAGCGTGATCGCCTGGCATGCATGCGGCCCGGGTTCGATCCTCAGTACCACATACAAACAAAGATGTTGTGTCCGCCAAAAACTAAAAAATAATTATTGAAAATTCTAAAAAAAAAAAAAAAAAACTTTGAGTTCATCCTTGACTGCTCTTTCTTTCAGACTTTTCATTCAATCCATTAATCTGCCTTCAAAATATATCCAGAATATGACTTTGTCCCCTTCACAGCTACCACATGCTCTGAGGCACCACCATCTCTCACCTGAATTACTGTATAATAGCCTCCTGATCATTCACCCTGCTTCTATACCTTCTATAGTCTAATCCAAATAAAGCTTGAGTAATCTTTTTATAAAATAAATCATGTCATGTCAGCCCTCTGCTCAAAATCTTCCACTGGTCTCCCATCTCAGATAAAAGCCCCCAAAGCCTCCATACTAGCTGACAAGGTCATTGGTAATCTCGTCTCCCACTGCATGTCTGATTTTATCTCCTGTAGCCCTCCCCTTTGCTCATTTTGTTCTAACCATACTGGCCATCTTACAATTCTTCAATCATATCAAGTACCCTGGTGCCCAGGCCTTTGCACTTGCTATTCCTTCTCCCTATATCACTCTTTCCAAAGATCCTTTGATCTTTCATTTCCTTCTGCATATCTTCAAATGTAATCTTATCAGAGAGGCCTTTCCAGACTGTCCTGTAAGAAATAGTAAGGTTTTAAATCCATGCTGGACATTACCTTCTCTATTCCCCTAATCTAGATTTATTTTCTCCACAATACTGATTATTGCCTGATATGTTAAATATTTACTTGGTTTTATTTTCCATCTCTTCTCCCCAGAAGAATACAAGTTCCATAATGTCAGGAACTCTGTTTTGGTTTACCATCATATCTCCAATGCCTAGTTTACCACCTAACATGTAGTAGGTACTCAATAAATATCTTTGTGATAAATGAACCAATGTGTCGTATCCTAAGTTACAAACTTCTTATAGATAGAAACCTTTCTATTTTCATCTTTGTGGTCCTATCACCTAGACTATGCTGAACACAGTCCAAATTTTTGTTATAACCAGGATTTGATGGCAATTCTGGAAATCATTAGTTTGAAACATCTGGTGTTATACTGGTATTTCATGCTTCTCTCCTAAGGTTCCAAAGTTCTCTAGCTCTAGACTTGTGGCATTATGGATGGCTAAGCTATAGGGCATTGCCCTAGTCTACTCTGATTGAGAGATTCTAATCAGGTATTTCATGGTCAGTTTGTCTCAATATTTGCCCTGGCCTTCATTCATCTTTGCCCTGGCCTTCATTCCTAACTGTAATGAATACAACTATAACATTTGGCTATTTTCAGAATAGGTAGGAAATAATAGATAGGAAAGAAAAACTCTCTACTACCAGACAAGGATATGGCTTAAAGCATATAGATCAATAATAATATATTGGAAAAGGAGCATATTATCCATGACATGACTTTTTAAAAAATATTTTTTAGTTGTAGATGAATACAATATCTTTATTTATTTTTATGTGGTGCTGAGGATCGAACCCAGTACCTCACATGTGAAAGGCAAGCACTCTACCATTGGGTTATAGCCCCAGCCCCCATTAAGTGACATTTTTAAAAACTAAAAAGCCTTTGGCACAATGAGAAGAACTTTTTTAAACCTGGTACCTAAAACAAGAGAAATTACAATAGGCAAGACTGCAAGAATGGAAACATTCTTTTTTCCAGCTTCATCAAGGTTAAAAAAAATCAAATATAATATTACTTATATCTCTGGTTTTAATTCTTAATCTAATACAAAATAAACAACAGAATGAAAGGATAAACAAAACAAGAGAGCCAGACATATGAAATAAAATTAATTTCCATAGCAGAATTTGTAGCAGCCATTTCCAAACACAAAATAATAAGACAAAATCACTTTCCTGGGCCTAAAAGAACATGACCACTTTGTTTGCCTATAGGTCATTTCTGCCAAAGAGGGCTGACGTATCACTGAATATTGTAGAAATTACATGGTATGAGGTAGATAATTCAAAAAAGTCAACAGCATAATTCAAAGACAGGTTACTAATATGGGGAAAAACAAAAACCACAATCTTCATGTTGCATAAACCCCAAGTTGGTGAAAGCTAATTTTTCTTCTTCCTCTTCACCCTCCCTTTTTATCCCCTTTTTATTGAGATTTTTTTAAGAATTATCAACTAATTTTAACACTTTCCAATTTTTACGTCTACTAAGAGAATATGGAGTCTTATAAAGTAACATGATAAGACATATTTCTAAGATTGTACTGAGACTGCAACATCAGTCCCAAAAGAGCTTAAAACATGCTGTCTCACCCTAGTCTTACAGCTGTCTAAATCTTACCTCAGTTTGCTTTGGTTTCTGTGACCTGTTCTCACTCTTCTGTGCAATAACTTGCACATTAAAGGTGAGAGAACAGTGAAAGAAGGAAATTAACTCCATGATAATGGGTACATAAAGTGTGAACCATGGCTCAGAGCTTCACAGTCAACTGCTGTGTGTCACACCTATGGCAATATCCTGCTTCTTGAGGATGCTTCCTCTTGCATCTACTGCAATGTTCTATGCCATCAGCTCCTGGTGGCTCGATGTGACAGATTGGAGTCAGAAAAGCAGATGTAATTCTTCTAACATAGCATGAAGTAGTATAACAAATCTTAGGAAGAAGGAGACTGTGGTAGTTCTTGGGGAGGGGGGAGTCCTTGACAATCCAAGACAATCAAATGTCAAAATCTAAAATCCAATATGAAAAAGTCCACATTTTAATTCCCCTCCTAATATTTCCCTCTTTACTGATTTCTGAAGCTTCCAGGACCTAGGACTGTTTTGGTCTGAAGAAGTGAAGACTTGAGGATGGGCTGCTAAATGAATCTAGACTGCTTTAAAGAGAGAGAAGGGAAAAGGGAATCATGTCTTTTGCAGGAATACATGTCACTCTTCACTCTGCATTAGCATGATCAGATCAATTATTTTGTGGCTTAGGCAGAAAAAAAATGTTTTAAAAACAGATGACTGGAGTAGGTATCCTTAGCACATAAGTCACTAATGGCAGGGAGGGAAAATTGGTTGGCATGGGTGTGTCATTGGAACTGTTTAAAAAGAAAATGTAGATGCAGAATCTCTACCTTCTGTTACCATCTTGGAGCCAGAAATGGCAATTTCAGTGAACCCTGTAGCCAACAACCACATCAAAATTAAATAGTTCAAAAATTCAAAATATGAAAATACTAGAAAGATTATGTAGAACACTTATTTCAGTTATAAAAGTGACATAATTAATGTTTCATAAATTACTCCCAGATTAATAAAGTTATTGTGAATTTAGTACAAGCCCAGATAAAACTACAAAGTTAAACATAAATTTGGCCCCTCATTACTACAGTGACTGAGGGATGAGAATCAGATACAGTCCTTTGGTAACCTTTAGTCGTCCATCCCCATTCTATAGATAAAGGACAGCATGGTTTTTAACCCAGGTTCCAGGCCTGCACTCACTTTTACTTAATGTCAAGTCTTCCAGAAACGAACGACTGCACCAGCCCCAGCTCCATCTATTACACACAATAGCTGGACAGTGAGTTGGAGCAGCCTGGCTTCCTCCTTCCACCTATACCTTGAGGGGGGTGGGGTGGAGGAGAGGTGCGAATGATCAAGAGATGTCTGGGGTTAAGGGAACCTTCCCCTTTTCTTTCTGCCCAGTCAGGATGGAAAGTCAGAGGTAGATAAGACCAAAACCAAACGAAGAAGTAGATTCTGCATAGGGAGGCATGGAGTGAACCAAAAGTCATCTGGATATGGTGACTGTCAAGAAACCTCTCTTTCCACTCTTCCTTCACTCATCCATTAGGAGTCACCTCTGTCTGGGTCATAGGACCTGACACGCAGCCTCTGAGGCAGCGGAAGCCCACGCTGAGAGAGGCTGGAATCCTAAGAACCAAATTCAGTATTAAATATGCGAGAGGAAAGGAGACCTGAAGGAAAAAGGGTAGGTCGGCAGGGTCTCTTCTAACCGAAAGGAGAGGAGAGAGAGAGAGAGAGAGAGAGAGAGAGAGAGAGAGAGAGAGAGAGAGAGAGAGAGAGAGGCAACCCCAGAGCGAGCGCAGGTTAGGAAAGGTACTACGGAATCCCTAGAGAAACCCAAGTCACAAGGGAATGCTGGAATCCCCCTGAAAGAGCATCGGCCCAGCAGCGGGTGACTCAGTGAAAGCAGCAGCGGGGTCATGCCCCCAGCCGCGCGGAGGTGACCTGGCTGCAAGGGCGGGGGCGTGAGCGGCGGCGAGGATCCCAAGGCGGGCGCGGCAGTGGGGACTCACCGTGTCCTTGGACGAGCCCAGCTTCTTGAGGCCATCCAGGGGCAGTAGGTCAGCGGAGTCCTTGTGGATGAACTGCACGGCCTGTTTCATCCGGCGCTGCTGCCGAAGCGACGCCGCCTCCCGCATTTCGGTCTCCTTGCGGCCGCCCTCCGTGAGGAGCCCTGAGTAAAACATTGCTGAGGCGCCCGCGGCCGTGGGGCCCCGCGGCTCGCGGCTCCCGGCACCCAGCGCCCTCAGCCTCGAGCTGCTCCAGCACTGCAAGCACAGCGCGCCGCCTTTTATAGCCGAGCATGACGTCATGGGAAGCAGCCAATGAGCGGGGGCTGGGCGGGGCTGGCACATCACCCCGCCCGGAGCTCGGCTCCTTGAGGTCCTGGGTTCTCCGCCCACCTCGGTTCTACCAGTCACCGGGAATACTAAGCAAGGAGCGAACCGGCCGGCTGGCCAAGGATCCACGCAGCCGCTTCCCCCCACCGTCCCCCTTCCCATGTGGGTGCCTCGCATCCCCTGGAGTGTGATGGGCTGTGGGGCCCAATGCTCCAGCAGCCTCTTTCACCCAGCCGCCGCCCTGGTGCCAGCTCACCTGTCCACGCTGTAGCTGTCCCGGGGATCACCGACAGTTGGGCCATGTCCCAGGTTCTGGCGCCCGCGCCGCAGCTCGGCTTCTCGGATTCGCACCTCTGTGCCTTGCCCTGAGCCCACACCCACTGCACGGAAGAGGGGTGGCTCACTCTGAAGTTGAGAGAGCTCAGAATTTCTCCTACTACTAGTCGATCTCCACCTTCGGGGACACGTGACTAGAGAAAGGGCAGCCTGTGCGGGAGGGCTGGAGTCAGCCTTTCCAGGACCCTCCTCCTGGCACCTTCTACCTGGATCCAGGCATCCACGGGCTCGAGTCAGGGAAGCTGGTCCTGTTGCAAGCCTTAAGATTTGCTGAGGTTTGGGGAGTGGACAAGGTCCCGCCTCCGGGCATTACGTATTGGAACGCCACACCTGCTCTTGACACTGATAGAAAGCACCTGTTTTTCTCAGCAAACTCTAGGGCTTATAGTAGAGGCTGCGATGTCTTTCACCCATCTCTCCTGCATCGTTGTGGAAATGGGTCATACAAACCCCTTTTTCTTCTGAATCATTCATACTTTCAAGGTATTCTGTGGGGACCTTCAGGCATTCAGGGTTCTGGACTTGATGTTGTAACTTGGTACAAACCATGTTTCCATCCTGCACGACACAACTACTCTCTCCACCCCATCTCACAAGAGCAGGCTGAATCAGAAAGATCTGCACTTTAAAGAAAACCAACAATTCAAGTAACAATAACGACACTTATTGAACCTTTACCATGAGCCAGGTACACAAATAAGCAAAATGCAGCATTTCACTGAGTCCTGGTAACATCTTATAAAATAGTATAGTATTTCCCTTTATGGAGAAACATCTGAGACCTCCTAACTGGCCTGTGAATATTTCCTAGTTCCTTTCTTAAAAATTGTTCACTGTGCTCCCAGAGTGATCGTCTCAAATTTTAGGTGCCATCATTTCACCTCTCTGTGAAAAGCACCTCAAAATACATTCTACTGCTCAGGAGATAAACACCCATATTCTTGTGTGGTCTGCCCACTTGTCCTTGGACTCTTCACTTCTACTTGATGAACTTATTCCAATTCTTAGAGGAGTTATTTTCTCTCTTGCCAAACTGCCTGCCTTTGAATTTCCTTCTGCTTGGAATACCTCTTCCTACCTCCTTTAGTAAATAAATGCCTGTACTTCCAGACTTCAGCTTTTTTATCATTTCTTTAAGAGAGCTGATTCTGACCTTCAAGAGGGTAAATTCTCCTTATTATGAGGTATGTTTTCTACTGGATATTTCATTCTGTGTGTATGGGAGAACTCATTTTTAATTAATATTTGTCTCCTCCATTGATTAGAAACCCCAATAAGGTGGCTGAGTCTGTATTTTGCTTAACATTGAATCCCTAATTCATAAAAGCCTCTCAATAAATATTAGAATAAGTATGGCAAAAAGTTAAGGTTGTGCCCAAGGAAAGCAAGTGTCAGAGCTGCCCTTAGAGCTGCCCTTAGAACATGTGCCAGGCTTCCCAGACCTGGAAGGACTGGGTTTGACATAATGAACTTCTTCTTTCCTTCTGATCTACCTTCAACATTTGCCTTAGTTTCTGAAAACACAAATCGCTTGAGGGGAAACAAATCCAGAAGGCCACTCACCTGCCTTCAGAGAAGCCCCAGAGGTAGATTCCTCCTCTATTCTTCCCCACAAGCAAAGGGCAGGATCTTGAGAAGCGGGGTGGGATTCCTGCTCACCTTCCAGTCCCCTGGTACACATCCAATGATGAACAACAGTGGCTGCCCTGGCTTCTTCTTTCCCATTGCCTGATCCCTACCTGGTCATTTCTCTAGGCACAGGATGCCCAGGGAATGTCGGGACAGCTTTGCCTTGTCTATTTAGAACAGGTGCCTCTGGGCTTGGCAAAGCTTCAGGACAGGACCGATAGTGAGGGCCTCTGTGGTTTGGGCCCAGACATCTACCTGGTAGAAGCTCTGGGGGAGGAGTTGGAATCCCTGAGGCAGCTCAGCTCAGTCCTGCAATCTATTTTTTTTTTCCTGAGGATGTCCCTGCAGAAGAAAGGGGCTCCTTTCATAGATGGATCCCCCTGGGAATGCCAGGAAGCTGAATCTTTCTTGTTGAACTGGAATTTGGCCATATCAAGTGTTGCTGAAAAATAAATGGGGACTTGCTGGGACTGGGAATCTTTTTGTGAATTCAGAGCTCTTTGCTGTAGTGGGATTTGTGATCTGCAATTGGATATGTGGCCACAATAAGAGTTGGTCTCCCACCTCCCTGTCAGAGACTTTCATTGGCCAGATTGATACCATCACTGCCTTTAAGCCTGGGTTGATGTGGTGAGGCCAGCACCCCATTGTACTCACATTGTGAGTTTCTGCAGAATACAAACTGGCTGCTCAGTTTGAGGAGGATTGCCTCTGAATGTTTCTCCAAATGACTGAACAAGTCATTCCCTACTCTTGGGCCTCAGTTTCCATATCTGGAAAAAAAGATGCAGTGAGATTGCATATACAGTTGTGCTTTGTAAACTCTCCAAAGATGCACCAACAGAAAAGATTATTATTAATTTTCCATATAGCCAAATTCCCCTGCAGCATTGACCCATCTTGGGAAGACTGTAATATACTTGTTAAAAGCACAGGTTTGGGATTCAGTATGTTAGATATTAATTCCTGCTCTGCCACTTATTAGCTATGTGACTTCACCACTGTGAGCATTTACTTCCTCATCTATAAAATGATGCCAGTAACATCTCTACCTCTCAGGATTGCTGTGAGGATTAAATTTTATATATATATATATATATATAAATATCTCACCATCAGGCACATAGCACAGGCTTGGCAGGAGGTAGCTACCATCATTGCTTGGGACAACCTCAGGAAAATTTGTGGGTTGCTGTGCTCTCAGAGGTGGGTCTGGCCTATGCTCCCCCGGAGGCTCCCTATAGAGCTCTAGGCACACAAGTCAAACCTGAATGTCTTTCCCCTCCTTGGGGTTGAGGTCTCCTAAGAGAGGGGGGCTGGCCAGCTCTTTCTTTCTCTAGTGTTTCTAGGTTCTGGACTTATCATGTCAGGTAGCTCCATTCTAAAGTTCTCTGCATCTTACCTTGGCTCTTGTAGAGAATCTGTACTTGAAAATCATACTGGAAAAGCCAATGCTATTTCAGTTAGGACTTTTTCATGTTATTCTTATAAGTGACAGTAATCCAATTGGAAATTTAAGCAAAAATACAAAATTTCTGGTTCCCTTCATTAAAAAATGCAGGGGCTTCAGGCATGACTGGATCTAAGGACCCAAATGACATTTTTACTGCGTTTCAGCTCTATGTTCTTCTGAATTGATGTCCCAGTAGGCAGGCTCTTCTTGTCTAATAGCTGTCAACAGCTTCAGGTTTCCAACCTCTTCCCCTAGCACCCTTCTTTTGGATCAGGTCTTCAACTAACAGGTGGCAGGCCTTTGAGAATGGGACACAGAATGAGTTCTGAGGCTGAGAGGCTAGAAACAGAGGAAAAGAGCAAAGGACAAAAGGGAGGCTGTCCTCCCCTTACCATCCTCTTTGTCTGCCCACCCATGCATGTTACCCCCTGTCATACCTTCAAAGTTAGAATGTCTGCTCCCCAGAGCCATCTTCTCTCACCACCCCCATCCTTCTTGCTAGGAACAGAGTTCTAATCCCACTCTGGTGTCCTCACCACCCTCATAATTTCCTTTGGAAGGAAGATTCTTCAAACAGTTGTCTGCTGCAGGTACCAGATGTGTGCCAGGATCTCTGACTGCATGGTGCCCACGACTTGGCACCTAGCCCTGAAGACTGTGTCTACTTTGGCAGGTTAAAGCAAAGATAAGAGATTTTTTTGTCTTCTTTCTTCAGAGGAGTTCCAAGCAACACTGTGGACTCAAAAAATAGGGCTGATGGCAGCCCTGCTGGTGTTTTCCAAAGTTGGCGGACTCTTTTGGATCCATTCCTGTCAGCATTGATTTGGTTTCATTTCCTGGGATGAGGACAGATTTTGACCTCAAATTGGATAGCCAAAGAGGAGAGAAAGGCGGGGAAAAGCTCAGTATCTGGAGCAGGAGTGTCTGGTAGAAGTCTGGAAGGGAACTCTAGGCTTGACTTCGAGTCTGGCTGTGCCCCTTGCTTGCTGTGGGACCTTGGCTAAGTAACTAAAACTCTCTGCCTCAGTTCTTGAAGGCTCTGTGTAGTTTAGAAAGATATTATGTAAAACATAAAGGGCCTAGAATAAAGTGAGTCCTCATTAAACCCGAGTCCTGTTCCTATTTTCTTCCCCTCCCCAGCACAAATAGGGAACCCGGAAACAAGTGGGGCCCTCCTGAGGTGGTGGAGAAAAGAGATCTGTGAGGACAGCAAGCCTGTGAGAATCCAACAAAACCTAGGCCTGACCTTCCATTCCACATCTCTAATCAGCTCCAACCAGAGTGGGACAGCCAGCCGGGCAGCTTGCACTACAACTACTGTCTACCTTGGGAGCACCGAGGACTCCACTTTCTTCTCCTGATTAAGTATGCTGCTTGGGTATGACAGTGACAGGTCAGTGGCCCTTGCAGGGCAGGCCACAGGGCCTAGGCAAATGCAGTAGAGAGGTGACACACTCTGTGGAACATACGTGGACTCCCAGGCATGCAGACACATTCACTCACACACACACACACATACCATTCACTCTGACCTATTTTCACACATCTCTACATTGCCCAGATAGGAAAGATATTCTTGACTATTTTAAAACTTTTATTTGGAGACAATTTCAAACCTTCAATTTGCAAACACGAACATGATCAAAGAATTTCTGTATTTTTTTTACCGAGATTACCTGTTACTAACATTTTACTCCATTTGCTTTATCATTTGCTTCCCCAAACACACACACACACACACACACACACACACACACACACACACACACACACACACAGCTTTTTTCTGACCTATTCGAAGATAAAATACAAAAAGTATGATCCCTGCCCTCTAATACTTCATTGTGTATTTCCTAAGATCAAGGATTTTTCTCTTCTATAACCACAGTACAGACATATGCTTCATGTATGTACATTGATATAGTACTTTTATCTAAATTACTATTTATGTTCTGGTTTTGTCAATTGACCGTTATAAAGTTATATATAACATACTCCTCCAGAACAGGATTCAGGTTAGGGTCAGGTTTTGGCTATTATGTCTTTTTAGCCTCCTTAATCTGGAACATTTCCAAAATTTTGTCCTTTTTGACACTGACAATTTTGAAGAATACGATCCCCTCCTTTTAGTGACTGTTTTTTTTTGTAATATAACCCACATACTTTATAATTCACTTGAAGTGTACAGCTCATTTTTTTTATAGATGGACACAATACCTTTATTATATTTGTTTATTTTTATGTGGCACTGAGATTCAAACCCAGTGCCTCACACATGCTAGGCAACCATTCTATCTCTGAGCTACAACTCCAGCCCCTCAATAGTTTTTTAAATATATTCACAGATCTGCACAACCATCACCACAATCAAATTTTAAAAACATTTATCACCCCAAAGGAAATTCCATATCCATTATCAGTCTCTTCTCATTTTTTCCCAAGTTCTCCAGCCCTAGATAATCTATAATCTATTTTCTGTCACTGTGGATTTGCATATTCTGGACATTTTACTTAATCAAAATCATACAATGTATGGTCTTTTTGACTATATGACCCAGCTATAACAATTCTCAGTATTCTTTATCCTAAAGAATTGAAATCACCATACTATAGTGATACTTGCATGCACATGTTTATAGTAGTATAATTCACAATAGCCAAACTATGGACCAGCCTAGGTGTCCATCAACAGATGAATGGATAAAGAAAATGTGGTATATATACATAGTGGAGTTTTATTCAGCCACAAAGAAGAATGAAATTATGTCATTTTTAAGAAAATAATGGTACTTGATACCATTATGTTAAGTGGAATAAGACAGACTTAGAAGGTCAAGTGTTGTATGTTTTCTCTCACATGTGGAAGCTAGAAAAGAAAAAGGAAAAGAAAGGTAAGGTATCTCAGGAAAACTGAAAGTAGATAGATAGAGGAAATAGAGACAGATAGAAAACATGGACCAGCAAGTGGGAGGAGGAGAGAGAGGGGGAAATATTGGGGAATTATATTGACCAAATTATATCATATTGCGTGCATGTGAACAATAAATCCCAGCATTATGTACAACTATAATGCACCAATAAAAAATGTGGGGAAAAAAACGAGTACAATAGAGGAAGGGAAAGGGGTGGGGAGGAGGAAAGGAGAGATAGTAGAGGTACTAGGGAATGAAATTGACCAAATTATATTATTCTATTGTGTGTGATGAATATGTAACAACAAATCCACTATTATGTGTAATTATAATGCATCAATAAAAACTTTAAAGAAGTATGGTCTTTTGTGACCAGCTTCTTTTACTTAGAATAACGTTTTCAAAGTTATTTCATATTTTAGCATGTATCTGTATTTCATTTTGGCCAAATAATATTCCATTGTATGGATATGTCACATTTTTATTAGCCATTTATCAGTTGTTGGACATCTGAGCCATTTCTACTTATTAGCCATTCTAACTAATGCTGCTATCAACTTTCATTTATAAGCCTTTTTGTACATATACATTTTATTTCTCTTGGAATAGAATTGCTGGGCCATATGGTAGCTCTATACTTAACCCTTTGAGGAACTAACAGGCTGCTCTCCAAAGTGGTTGCATCATCCTACCTCTCCAGTAGCGGAGTATGAAGGTCTCTTCACATTCTCCACATTCTAGCTGACAGCTATTATTGTTGATCATTTTGATGACAGCCCTCCCAGTGCAGTGAGGTGGCATCTCATTGTGATTTGCATTTTTTCCTAATGGCTAATGTTGCTGAGCATCTTTCAGGGTTTTATTGGCCATTTGTTTATCTTCTTTGGAGAAGTATCTATTCAGATCCTTTGCTCATTTTTAAATTGAATTATCTTTTTTATTATTGAGTTGTATTGGTTCTTTTTATTCTAGAAATGAGTTCCTTGAGAGATAAATTATTTGCAGTTTCTCCCCACATTGTAGGCTGCCTTTTCCTTTTATTAATGGTGTCTTGTGAAGCACAAATGTGTGTAATCATTGATATACAAGTTGTCTTTAACTCCTCTCCCTTTTTTTGTTTTTTAAACAAAAATCCTCCTCTTTTTGAAACAGAGCATTCCTTGTTTTATGTTTATTGATATTTTCTTTTATTTAGATTGAGGTTGTAAATCCTTAGCATGAGTATGGTATAGGTAATATTTTACTCTTCTCAGAACATCATATCTGGAGGCACATGATATCCATCTGTCCCTTATTAGAGATGCTAATCTTGATCATGAGATCAGTGTATTGCTTGAATTTGCTACTGTGTAATTATTGGCTTTCCTCCCCTTCAATTCATGAATTTTATAAAGATGCAATTCACATTGCACATTGCACTTGGAGTTCTGTGCTCTCCCAAGCACATGCTGCACAGTGGTTAGACCTACCTTGGCCAGGCCTGTGTCTTCATGTCTCAGAAAAAGGCTTTGTCCCACTGACCACGGTGGGTCATGCAAATTACTTGCATCCCGCTAAAGTGAATGTCTTCATTATAGCCCCAGGCAATGGCCTTCCTGGAGTGAGAAATTGGACTTGGCCATGCCAGAAACATCATCTTTGGAAGAGGCAGCACTAGCGAATGTGTAACTTTGGACTCTACAATGAGATGGATCACCATCCTCTGCATGAGTATGTTATAAGTGATGTTTTGCTCTTCTCAGGACATAGTATCTGAAGGCACATGAAGCAAGGGTTGGACATGGAACAGTGTGTGTGCGTGTGTGTATGTGTGTGTGTGTGTGTGTGTGTGTGTGTGTGTGAGAGAGAGAGAGAGAGAGAGAGAGAGAGAGAGAGAGAGAGCCAATTCTGTCTTTACAGAAGCTGTCTTAGGAGACCAGAAGAGCTCATTTCACATTACAGTTCAGGAGGTTTTCAGAAAGACTTGTGTGAGATCCCAAGTCAGGCATGTGGTCTTTATTCCTGCTGCAGATCTCACTCTTCTGTCCCTGGGTTGCACAAACTAGAAAACCTATAACTAAAGGACATGCTATTTTGGTGGAATGGGAGAAACCAACAGAACATGGATCCCTTTAAGGAATGTACATGGGTTGAACTTCTCCAGTGTCGAGAAGCAGAAGTTAGTGATGATAATGATAACAGTTAACATTTATTCAGCCCTTACTACATGCTAGACAGTGTTTCAAGAGCTTTTCATTTATAAATTTATTTAATTCTCACAATAGCCATAGCTGGTAAGTGTTCAATATCTTTATTTACCATATGATGAAGCTGAAGCACAGAGATGTTAAGTAACTTGTACAGGGTCATATAACTAATAAGCAGCAGAACTAGGATATGAATCCAGATATTGCAGAGGAGATAATGAGAGTCTTGGAAAGAATGAGCATGATAGAACCTAAACCTTAGAGAAGGAACATTTCATTGTGATAAGCAGAATGCACTCTCAGAAAAGCACACTAAGAATCATGGGAGGGGTGATATTGGGTGAGTGATCTATCAAGTCACCCCAGTTCCTTTTGGGGATCCCTGAGTGAAGGTTTACCCAGCCTCTTACAATTATACCCACATTGCTCAACACTTCAGTTGAAATACCTGAGGCAGCTGCTAAAAGCAGCTCCAGCCAAGTCACCTGGAACTAATATCAGGGTCCTGGGCACATGTTCTTGCTTTGCCACCATCACACCATCTCGCCTCCTTGTCCACAGTTTTATATCATAACCAGGTGAACATACATGCAGCTGCGCTGGCACCTGTGATGACTGTGAATTTGTGGTCACTACAAGGCTGTGGAGAGTGAGCACAGCACAGCAGTCCTGGCTAGGGTCACTACAGCTTTTCTCTGTGTGGCCGTGCTCTTCTGCAGTGCATGGTTGTGTCATACACCACTGGGCTCTGTCCTACCCCGTGGCATCGGTTCCAGTTCCTGCCCAGCAACTATTAATGTTTTTCAGACTCAAAACTAATGCAATGAAGCAAAGCCAGCATCAAAGGTCAGGTTTGAGGTAGGCTTGTGTATCTCTTGCACTTTATAGGAAAAGACTGAAAACTTCAAACTATGCCTCAGAATTATCCTTCTGTCCTAGGAAAGAATGTAGAAGCAGAGAACAATCCAGGTCAGAGGGGCATAGTAGTAGCTCCTGGAGCTACACATGCTCAAACATTATATATGATTACAATTTAGGGGTAATTTTTTCCATCATTCTTTCAACTTCTTCCTCCCCCATCTTGGAGATATATACACACACACACAACACACTCTAGTGCCTAGACCATAAAAAATGAGTGAATGAACATGGTGTGTGTGTGTGTGTGTGTGTGTGTGTGTGTGTGTGTGAATAATTTGAAATGATGTAAACCAATGAATTCCCCCTTGATCATTAGTTTTTAGACCAGGCAGAGGAAACAGAAAGATCTAAACAGATACACCCCAGAATCTGTGTCAAACTATATGTAACCACTCAGAAAGATAGCCCTGGTCCTCAAGGCCCTGCTGGGTAACATTTTGTCTTGAATTGTGGACATTTGAGCTCCCAGGCAAAGGGATGAGCAACTAAATACAGGTCAACTCCATCTTACAACCACTAGGTGGTGCCTTTTCTAGGAATTTTTTTTTTTGTTCACCCTTTGGTGCTTTGTTGGGCCTGGTGAGACATGAAATGCCAAGTTCTTGCTGGGTGAGTAAAGGAGATTGCCAGGGTCTGTGCTGCCAGGCTTAGTTTGAGGAGCTGATGTCCTGGAAAGGGCTTATATTTGTGACACCAGTGATAAGCTCATCCTACCTAAAACAGTCACTCCCCCCTCTCCTCACTGTGTATCCTTCTCCTCACTGTGAATTCACTATTTGACTTGAATGAGTGCATGAACATTTATATGTTCACTTGTTTATTGTCAGTTCCCTTGACCCATGCTGTAATCTAAATTCCCCAGGGGCAGGGACTTTATTTTGCTCGCTGCTATATCCCTAGCTCCTACAATGCCTAGCACTTAGTAGGCCCTCAATAGATATGCTACATAAATGAATAAATGAGCAAACATATAACAATGATTAGTAACAAAGGACAATAGTTGCATTACCCTTATGAGATAATCTGAAAACCAGCAATTTTGAGTTAATGTCATCATTTGGAGTGAAGCAAAAAGGTTACTTCATAACCCTTTTATTCAATGAGAGCAACCTGCCTATTAGAGTAGTTTCATATTCTAAATCTATTTTGATCTTACTGTGTTCTCTGGAAAGAGAGCCCTGTCATGTAGGTATGTCTTTATGGCTGAATCACTGTCTAGGAGCATAGGAGAAGCCTTGCAGGGCCAAGAGTCCCCTGAGGATGGTCTCTTGCAGGCTGATAAAGACTGCCCTGAGAAGAAGGAGGCAGTGTACCACAAATATTAGGTCACCCTCTGCTGGACTCATGAGCTTCTGGAGTGGGAGGTGGTCACAGAAAGAAAGTCCCATCAAGGCCTCTAATTTCCTGTGGATGGGCCCCCTCCCCGGCTTCTCCCAGGGTCTGGCTTTAAGATAGCTGATGACCTGCCCTGCTGGTGGACCAGGCTGCTCCCTCCACTTAATAAGGAACCACTTTTCTCAGGCCTCAGCTGAACCATTTGCCTCTCGAATGCTGGCTAAAAATGTGTAGACTTGGGTAATGCTCTCAGAACCCATTCTGCTGTGAAGAAGGAAGAAGAGATGCAGACAGCCTTAGTAAAAGGCATTTCCTGTGGGTTCAGAGATTGCAGCTGGGTCTAGCATGGGATCCCTGGGTTTCCCAGTGTACAGGTCCACCAGCAGCTGCATTCAGCAGCAGGGAACAGCCTTGATACATCTTCCTGCAAAGGTCTGCTGAGGGCAAGTGAGTCTTTGCTTTGTGCTGCGCAGCCACCAACTTTCCCAAGTTACCACATGACATTTTTAAATCACCTGCAAACCTAAATCCAGTGAGTGCCTACAGACGCAATTAACAGCCCAGAGGATGATTCAGAGGAAGCAATTTTCCAAAGTGAAGATAATCATCTGTTAGTGTGAAAAGGCAAACACTCTTTCATTAGCATTGGAAACTCAAGGGAAATGTTGCCAAATCCATGGATGCAGCACTTCAGTAAATGGCTAAAGAACAGTATCCACAGCTGGAAGGAAGGACTTGGATAGATTCTGCCCCCACTTGGAGTATACCCACAGAACTTGCCGACTTGGAGGGAAGGTGGAAGCTCAGCTTTGGCTTCTTTCTGTTTACTTGATAAGCAGCTCCTCAAAGTTCTGGTCCCTATGTCCACCTGGGGGATTCCTCCCAGAATTCAGAGCTCCTCTTTTTCATCTACACACAGTAATCCCCACTTATCCTTGGGGGACATGTTTCAAGATGTTCTGCAGATACCCGAGACTGTAGATATTACCTAACCCTATATATACTCTGTTCGTTCCTATACATGCATACTTATGATAAAGTATACTTTGTAAATTAAGCATAGTAACAATAATACCTAATAATAAAGTAGAACAACTATACCAATATATTGTAATAAAATTTATTCCAAACTTATGAATTACTTCTGGAATTCTCTATTTAATATTTCAGGATTGTAGTTGACTAGGGAAAGGGATTAGGGGGAAACACAACTGTATTTTTAATCTTAATTTAGGGAAAATCTCATATGTTTCCTTTATTCTATGACATTAAATTTTTTATTCCAGACCTGAGCTCTCCTGGGGCCTCTTATAACCTCTTGCCTATTTGAACTCTCTACTTGGACAGTTAATAGGTACCTTGAACTTAGAATGATCAAAACAGAACTCTCAATCTCTTCCCATTTCCCAAATGTCCTATTACTGCATAAGAAATCAACCCCGACCTAGTAACTTAAAGCAGTGATAGTCATTAGTTTTGTTCACAAATCTGTAATTTCTGTGTGTGGTTCCACAAAGACTGCTCAAAAAGCATCAGCTAGGGCAGCTCCGCTTGGGGGCTGAGTCCATTTCCAAGATGACTCATTCAAGCTGCTGGCAAGCTTAGCTGGCTGTTGCCTGGCCTGCAGGGATGGGGACAAAGTTTCTCTCCACAGGCTGTTAAGGCTTCCTTGAAGCATAGTGACTGAGTTCCAAATGTAAATGTCCCAAGGGATTGAAGTAGAAACTGCTAGTGTCTTAAGTCCTAGGCCTGGAAACTGGAAGTGCTGCTTCTGCCATATTCTATCAGCAAAACAGTCATAGAGCCCAGAATTCTACTTTTTTTATTTCCACTACCATCAGTCTAAATCAGACCCTCACCTTTTGCTGGGGTGAGTCTCTGGTGATAGCTTCTTATCTACTCTCTGCCTCTATACTTGCTTCCTAAAATCCGTCCATACGGGAGTCAGTGCTACTACCTTTAAAAACATACAGATCAACTCACTTCTTTGCTTAATCCTCTTTGAAACTTCACAATCTGTTTAGAATTACACCCAAACCACTCCTTCCAGATGCCACAGCCCAGTGTGATCTGGCCCCTGTGCAGTTCTTGAGCCTTATCTTGGCCTTCTCACCAGACTGTGACAGACACACAGCCTCATCTGTGCCCAGCCTCTGCACTTGGTGCCCCTCTATTAGGCATGCTCTTCCCCTATTTTCCCAAGGCTCATTCCTCCCTGCTAAGTAGTGTTCAGTTGAAGTGCCATTTCCCCATAGAAGCCATTTTCAGACCACAAACACAGCCGTCTATTACATTAACCTGTTTCAATTTTCAACATTGCATTAACCACTCAGCAGATTGTTTTTTTGTTGTTTGTTGTCTGTCTCTTCCCTCTAAAATGTAAGCTCCACAAGTGCAGGGACTCTAGTTCTTATCACAGTGCTTCCCTAGGGCCTAGAACAGTACCTGACACAGAGGGGATGTTCGATAAATATTTCTTCAGTTAGTAGAGAGCAACAGCAGCCACAGTCAGCCAGCCTTCCAACAGGGTGTGTCTCTTAGGATGATTGATAGGTCTAGAGAGAAAGCTTCAGAAGAGCCCAGGGGCTCATGCTTGTCCCAGGAGCACAGCTCTGGTGCATGAGGCTGTTCCTGGAGGATGTTCCACGGCAACCAGGTTTATGCATTCTCCTTCCAACCCCCAGAGCATACCCACCCCCAGATTTCTTGTGGAATTGACAATAGAGAATCACACTTGCATGAGCACAAAGTTACTAACATGCTTGGACAGGATGACACAGATCAGCCCATCTTATCTCCTCACCGGTCTCATCACAACTCAGGTTATTTACATTAACTTCTCATCTTATAGTTAGGCTCAGAAATATAGGCCAAGCTCCAGTTAAACAAATTGCAAGTGCTTGTTTTAATAATTTTTTTTTTTAATGAAGATGTTCAAATTTTTAAAGAGAAATCTGAGAGTGGGGATTTAGGACCCATTCAAATAAAGAAGCTTCATTAGGGCTAAAGAAAACAATGTTATAATGGTTTTTAAAAAACAACATGGGGGTAAAAAATATGTTCAATAATAATGAAATCATCTTTGTTTTCTTCAAGAAAAACTTGTTACACAGTTTTTAGAACTTTGGTGTAGAAAATTGTGTATAGAGTTATCACTGAAATAACAAAACACTATGGCTGTGTACTCAGTTCTTCAGTTAGGAAATGGCAGCTTATCCGACAAGATTCTTTTTTACCCATTGTAATGATACTCTGGCTTGGGATTTAAATGTTTAAAAACGTGATACTATTAAACATGCAGAGGCCAGTGTGTAGCTGCTCCCAGTAGTGCTGCTACCATCAGAGAATGAGCACATCCTGAACAGTACTGCCCAGAGCAGAATCCAATCTGCCCTTGGAGAGTAAGGACAGAAGGCACAAGTGACAGGCTGGGCCCCATATCCCACGTGGTCCTCAGGTGCCTGCTGGGAGGAAGCCTCGTGGTGGAAAGAAGACCCTTGGCTATACTGACCAGGGTTGGTGAAATCTCCTTTTGATGATGGTGAATTCTCATCCACCAAGGAGACTGCATCCACCCAAACTCTCTAAGCCCTAATTGGGTGCTCAGCCATGTCTGAGGGCACAAAGAAAGGTGCTAAAACCAGCTGTGTGCATTTGCTGCAGGGTAGGAGAGGGGAGCTGGCAACATGTATACACTATTAATTCTCCAGAAGGGCTTAGGTTTATTTCTAATTCTTTTGGCTTTCAGTATTTAAAAAAAAAAAAACGATCACAGCTTAGAACTCAAGCTCCTGAGATCAAACTTATCTCACACAGGCTGGAGAAGGCTGTGGAAAACAGAGTCCTTTCAGGTCTCAGAGTGGGTGGATGGCGCCCTCCCTCCCTCCTTGCCTGTTTTTCCTGCTCAGAACCTGCACAGGGGCTCGGAGGGCTGCCTTAGGGAGCCCCAGGCTGGAGAAAGCTGATGTTTCAGACAGAGCAGCCCTTCTGTGGTGTCCTTTCACTACTACAGACTCCAGAGGAGGAGAGAGACCCAAGTGGGGTGAGTCTCACCTGCACTGACTGAAGTCTAGCTCAGCCAGCCCTTGCAGGACCTGAGACATCTGGTCATACTTCCCATCGCAGTGAGAAGTCGGTGCTACTCAAAGCCATTCCACAATGTTGGGAAAGAAAATTCAAGTGCAGTTTACCAAAATATCTGTATTATCTATAAAAATTTAACTCTAATGAGTCACTGATACTGGAGACAGCAATATCCGAACTGTGTGGAAGGCAGACAGACGGCTCCATCCCACCAAGCCCACAGCCGAACATTTGTGGCATGTGGGCACTCATTTGTAAGGCCTCAAAAACCTGGAAACTTTGGAACGTAGCAATCGGATGAAAGATCTTGGAAACATCTCTCGGGACTCCTGGGCTGTATACTTGAAATAGTTCTGGGGGTGGGCCAGGACATCAAACAGAGCCTTGATCAGTTTCTTATCCTAAAGAGAACAGAATTTTTGTTACTGGGCCAAATGTCAAACATCCTGACATTTTGCCAACAAAACTATAATGACCCAGTATTAAGCAGTAGCTTGATTAACTAAAAAACACTTTGTGAAAATTGTTTCTTCCGATTTTTATCTTTCCAGTTTTCATTTTTTATAATTATCTCTAATAAGTATGTATTATTTTTATAAAGAATATTTAATATACAAAAAAACCCTGATTTTTTTCTCAGCTAGATGAAATGTAAAATGGGGAGCTGGGGGATACTTACACAGTTGGTGATATAGCAAGTGTTTGTTGCTAATTATTTATAAGTAATATAAGTAAAATTTGGTAGACTTTATGAAGGACAAATATGGAGAAAAAGGTTCCCCACTATTTGGAATTAATATATATATTAATTCCACTATATATACTATATACCACTGTCTTGGATTTATAAGCGAGTCTTCCTCAAAACTGTCCCTTTACAAATTTCCAAATTGAAAAATACAACTTCACTTGAAAACACTGAAAATAGAAGCCTGTTCTTTAAAAAAATCATGTCTATCTTGGGGCTGGGATTGTGGCTCAGCGGTAGAGTGCTCACCTAGCACGGGAGGGACCTGGGTTCGATCCTCAGAACTACATAAAAATAAAGGCATTGTGTTGTGTCCATCTACACCAAAAAAATAAATTAAAAAAAATCATGACTGGGGAAGTTATGAAACTGAGCATTGGTCAAGGGCAGTCTCCGAGTCTGAGAGGTGACGACAGAGTGGAGCAGGAAAGACTTCAAGACTGTACTTGGGGATTTCTGTGAAAAACACCATGTCCACTAGAGACAAGTACTCACCTTAAGTATTTCCTGGTGGTTCTCAGATGCGTAGAGCCTGCCATCTCGAACAATATCTTCAATGAGTTCTTGGTAGTCTTCTGTTGGAATAAAGGACATGTTTTGTATTCTTATGGTTTAGTTATCTCCAAATGTGCTCTTTCATTTTTGATAAGGTTCTGAGAAACGTCCCTTCTGTGGCTATCTCAGTCCCTTCTGTGGCTATCTCAGAACACTTTCCACACTGACACTGAAAAGATAATCATCAGAGAACACCCATGCAGATTTCTATCACTTCCACTGGCCACAGACCTCTGCCCCTGTCTCCCTGTCCTCTCTTCTCTCAGATGAGCCCTCTTTGTGTCCACTTGAGGCCCATCCCTCCACTTGGCATTCCAGTGCCATCTTCCCTCACTAAATCAAGAGCATCTGTGGCAGTAATTCTCTGATTTCTTTCCTACATGATAAAAATCCTCTACTGATCTTTCTTATCAGCATACAAACTGGCAGTTATGTCTCAGATCTTTAAAAAATCCCTCCCTCGACTTTATTTCTCCCTCCAGCTTCCACCCCACTTCTCTGCTTCTTTTTGCTGAAAAACTCCTCAAAAGAATGGTCAACACTCACAGTACCCAATTCTCTTCTTCTCCTAAACCCAGTCCAGTCATCTTTGGTCCCCCATCACTCCTCCAAAACTGCTGGTTGAGATCAGCAATGACCTTCAACCTTTGACATATCAGTAGCATGTGACTTGCTGGTCACACCCTCCACCTTGATCAAATTCTTCTCTTGGCTTCCAGAATACTTTGCTGTTTGGTTTTCCTCCTACCTCACTGGCTGCTCACTCCTTTCCTTGGCCTTTTATTGCAGGAGGGTTCCAGGGCTCAGTCTTTGGTGCTCTGCTCTTCTCCGTTTGTGTGCACTCCATGGGGAGCTCATCCGGGCTTTTCTTTCCCTCTCTACCTCCCTTCCCTCTGTCCTTGTTTAGCATTAAACAATCAAGCTTCTTATCAAATAAGCAAAACTCATCTTTCCTTTATTTGACTGGGGCTGAGCGTAAAGAATTCAGCTGGCCAGAGAGGAAGAAAGCACTGTTCATTTTTTCACTGATAATTTTTTGTCCTGATATACATTAAATGCAGTGCACATGATAATCCTTCTCTAAATGAAGCCCTCCCCCTTTACAGTCTAGTCTCTTTCCCACAGTCATAATTCAAATCAAGCATATGCAAAGCACAATCTTTTCCAAATCCCAGACATTAAAAATGCCTCTTTGTATGCATATCATGTGCTACAAAGCCACACGAATTATGAGAACATCATTGAAATTGTGCGGGAGGAGCTCTTGAAAAGTTCCTTTCAGTCAAGAGATGGTGAGTGGAAATTAACACTATATTATATATAATTACTAATTTGGTGCCTGTACAATGTCATTGCTACTCTACTAATGTGGTATCATTCTCCTTTTATGTTAGTGAATATTGAATATGAGCAAGTGTACAAGTTTTATTTTATTATTATTTTTTTAATTTTAAATCTTGAATCCCCTTGCTGCAATGTCTCTACCTCAGAGGAGTGGCTCCTGTCCTTGATGGGAGTTGACCCCTAGGAATGTAGATGGTTGTAATATTCTAGACAGCAGTTTGCCACTGCACCAAATGCTTCTAAACTGCTGTTTAGAAAAAAAAAAAAATGTCCTCTGCTTCTAAGAGCTAGTGTGTCTCCTTCCTTGCTCCAGGCCTTAGGAAAAGCAGAGAAGCATTGCAAGTGGGAACCCAGGCTCTGGAGTCCCAAAGACAAAGGTAAATCCCAGCTCTGTGTCTTTGTCATACTATGACCTTAAGCCAGTTGCTTAAATGTCTAAGCCTGAATGGCCTCATCTGTAAAACCAGAAACAAATGTGTCATGTAGGGAGTGACTATGAGGACTGTACCATTAAAAGGTGCCTCAGGACATATTAGTGCTCAAGAATGCTCAGTATTTGTTTGCCAGGACTGTAATCCTCTCCCTTCTGTGGCAGTCAGGAGCCCCAACCACACCTTCTGACTGTGATTTCTAGTCTTTTGGGCTTTGAAATCAGATACAAAAATACAAGTTTTAAAATATAAACCTGAATAAGGACCTGAGGGGCTTCTGGAGGGACAAAGTGGCAGTTTTACTGCTATGATACATGCCTGGTCATGGGCCTATCCAGGACTATGTATAACTTGCCCTGGCTCAAGCTACAACTCTTTTTCTTAATAAAAAAAAAATCAAGATATTTTCTATGTCACCAAGGCAGAGATGAGAACAGCTACACTAAACTGTGTGAGCCTTGGCGACATGTATTCTGGAGCCCCTGCGTCTGCTCTGCTTCCTTCCTAATTCCCACAGGACAGGTTGCCCATTAGCTGCTTCCAGGTGGATGACTAGCTCTCTGTCTCATTCAGCAGAGGCATATGGGACGCATTTGTGTCTGCTCCAGGAGTCAGACACTAAAAGCCCTTGTCTTGGGTGTTTGACATTATTTTAGGCAACTGCAGGACAGGAATAATGATCTTAGCTGTTGTCACATGTTGGAAATAAATTATGTGAAGTGTTTTTAAGAGAGACAGAGAATGCTATTTTTTCTAAACATCTAGTTTTTGCATTTTGCCTAAAAACTTCCAATGGCTCCCTATAAGATTAAGTCTACTCTCCTCAACTTGGCCCTCGAGGCCCTTCCCACCTCACCTCCTTTCACTGTTAAGCCCCATGCTCCCCACTCACTGGTCAAATCAGACCCTACACGTGCCATCCTCTGGCCTTTCCTTCTTCCTGAATATTCTTCCTCCCCATTTATGCCCCCTATATTTTATTATGACCCAAATCTGTTCAGACTGTATTCTGTTCCTTCCAAAAATCCATGCAAAATAACTGCCGCCCCTTCTGTGCTCATAGTGCTGTGTATATGCCCTGTTAAAGCATCTATGACAATATATACAGTTTTGTGTTCATATCACTAACCAGATTGTCTCCAGTACTTGGCCCAATTCCTAGCCTAGCAGAGGCTCATTAAATATCTGTTGGGTAGATGCATGAATATGTTCATGAATGGACAGATGACTTTTCTCTTCTAGACTATGAAGCCCTCTAGGACAAGTTATAATTCATTTTATGCTCCATAAATGTTCATCAACCTACTCAGAGAGTTGGGCCCCAGGGCTCAGGAGGACCACTCCTTCATTGAAAATGAAGAAAATGAAACTAGAGGCATCCTCTGACTTGCACAGTCACAAAGAAAGTCAGTGGCAGAGCCAGAACCAGAATTCAGGCCTTTTTTCCTCCTTCAGGATTCTGTACAATAAATGCTATAATCATAAGAAGTATTTATTGAGCAATTACTGTGTGCCAGGTACTGCACCAAGTCCTTTAGGAACTCTCACATTAAATCTAATGATTATCCTCATCAAACATTAAGAAAATGAGACTTGACTAGGAGTGTAGCTCAGTGGTACAGTGTGGGTTTAACATGCATGTGAACTCAATTCAAAGCCTAGCAACAAAAAAAGGAGGAGGAAGAGGAAGAGGACGAGGAGGAGGAGGAAGAAAGAAAAAAGGAAGGCTTGGAGATGGTACACAAAATCACAGATGAGATAATAGCCGGGCTGCCTAACTTCAATGCCCATGATCCACTACGCTGATCTTCTAAACCATCTTTTCATCCCTGTAGTCAGTGTCCCCAAATGCCCGCTTAAAATGTGGCACTTGTGAGTCAGCGATGTTCTTTCCCCTCACCATGGCTGCCTTTCTGAGCATGTGTGCTTGTCAGCAATCTACCAGCTGGCTCAGAAATTGGTTCTGTTCAAACTAGAGCCGCCTCTGCCATGTGCTACTGTCCGAGCTTCACGGTGCTTACCGTCATACGTCACATATGGGACCTGAAACCCTCTGGCACTGTTCCCTTCATTGGACTTAAATTGAATCCACAGCTTCTTTGACCTGGAGGTGAAGGCAATGGGGCGTTCGTAGGTCTGGCAGGTTTCATAGGTTGTCACTGAATTGGACGATGCTGCAGAGTGAAATTGCAGAGGGTGTCATTTAAGATGTCACTGAGTGGGCAGACAATGAATCCTCATCTTTTCAAACACTCAAACCATAAAACAAGGTACATTGAAGAGCCCTTTAGGTCTAGCTGACTCATCCTAACAGTAAAGCACTGGGAATAGAATAGCCTCCAGGGAAGGTTAGGCTTGAGCTGCCTGTGGCTGGGCACACTGCAGAGGTGGGGAGAGGGCCCTTGAATTTCAGAGCCCAGCTGCCATTATCTAATATCACTCACCCCCATTTGATGCATGCTTCTCAAGACCCAGAAGTGTGATAATACCCATTTTAGGGACTTTCTCTCATTTAATCCTCTGCAAACCACAAAAAGTGGGTACAATTGTTAACTCTTTTACAGAGAGATAAGTACGCACCTAGAGCCACAGAGCCCGTCTGTGATAAGGTTGGGATTCAAATCTTCGCCTGACATCAGACATTGTAACCATTAATAAGAATAAGGAAATATTTATATAGTAGCTCAATGTGCTATTATTATTCTATTGATTTTGTTTTTGTTTTTGTTTTGGGTTTTATTTTTTTTTGAGATGAGGTCTCACTATGTTGCCAAGGCTGGTCTTGAACTCCTGGGCTCAAGCAATCCCCTCACATGAGCCTCCTGAGTAGAAAGGAATACTGGTATATAGTACTGTGCCTGGCTTGCCATTATTTTTCTTAAGTGCTTAACAAATTTAGTCCATCTAATAACCCTGTGAGATAGCAGTTATCATTTCCCCACTTTAATCATTACGGAGATGGCAGTGCCCAGATCACAGTACCAATAAGAGGTGGATTTGGAATTAAGCCCACTCAGATTTGGAATTAAGCCCACTGCTAAGCTGTGTTGATGGTGGCATCCCTTATGGATCTTGGGTCATGAGTCAGGATAGAGGGAGGGGCCCCTCTGGCATCATGCCTTGGTCCCTCCCCAAGTCAGGAATTGCTATCCAGCGTGGGGCAGTATCTGGAGCCAGCAGTGCACATGCCTCATTTCCTCTCCATGTCCCAGAGGAGAGGGTCCAAAAATCCCATTGAGTACAGAAGGGAAGAATGACCTGCAGGGTCCCTGCCTCTGGGGTTCAGTAAAAGGCCTTGATGTATGGTTTTAGTCAAATTGATTATTAATAGTATTAATTTGGCACTGGGGATTAAACCCAGGGCCTAGCACATGCTAGGTAAGTGCCCTATGAAGGAGATACATCTCCAGCCCTTAGTCTATGTGTCATTCCTTGGCAACTCTATAAACTTACACCCCATCTCTGTTCTAATACGGGGGTGACAGTCTAGCCTTCTCCTCACATTTAAAGCCCGGGGAGCAGGTCCTCAGGCTTCCCAGCTGGCCTTAGGAAGGGAGGGAAGCAGAGGGTGAGACGCACAGGTTTTCCGCATCACCAGGTAGTCTCCACAGTCGTCCTCTATGGGTAGGAAGATCTCAGGGACCACAATTAAGATGCGGCGCTTGGGAGGTGGGTTGATGGTCCAGGTACACTCGGTGTTGGCTGGGTAATTGCCTGGATAGTTTGGGGATTCAATGTATCCTGTGAAATCTCCCAGCTCCCCGCCACATCTTCTGTCTGGAAAAGGAAATGCCATGAGTTATAAGGGCTCGACACAGTCATCTCTCACGGCCCCTGCTAGCCTGGCTTGAGAACTGCCACATCCCTACCATATGGAGGAAGGGGCACAGAGATGGCATCATCTTGGGAATAAGACTTAGGGCCCCCTTTGGGAGTCATTGTGAACTCTCACAAAGGGGCCACACCTTGGAGTGGTGCCATTTTCCCATTAGCCTAAAGATGCTAAGGTCAGCTGTTAATGAACAAAAGAACAAGTTTATCTTTGAATATATGCTTAGAAGTCCAAGTGTCAGGGGGAACCCATGGAATAGAACTTCTACGTCTGTCCAAGTAGGGAGAACAGAGCTCATTGCTCAATAGAGAACGTTTGACTGAGGCCATTGATGAAGATAAAACAGATTTCTTCACTTTTCTTTCTGGTTACAACCACATTTTATTTCTAAGTAGGAAGAGCTAACTAATGTGCACAGGCACACCCTCCCCCCACCCTTGTCTTTATTCACCAAATCCCCACTGTCCAACACATGTCACCCAAAGCTCTGGGAGTTCAAGACTGAGAGGGATCTAGTCTTTGCCCTCAAAGAGGTTAGTGTTTACTATTGCCAGGTAAATCTGAGCAATACTGAAGGGAGCTGAGCACAGTGGCACACATCTGTAATTCCAGTGACTTGGGAGGCTTTGGCAGGAGGATCACAAGTTCAAAGCCCGACTCAGCCACTTAGTAAGGTTCTCAGTAACGTAGAAAAACCCTGAGTCAAAATAAAAATAAAAAGGGCTATGGATATAGCTCAGTAGTTCAATCTCCAGTACTAAGGGTGTGTGTGTGGGGGGAGAGGGAGGGAGGGAGGGAGGGAGGGAGGGAGGGAGGGAGAGAGAGAGAGAGAGAGAGAGAGAGAGAGAGAGAGAGAGAGAGAGAGAGAGAAGGGATTACGTTCTTCTCTAATTATAATAGAGAGTTGTCATTATTAGGAAAAACACAGCCTTCAGGCTTGAAGGGCTACCTGAGGGACTGTGTCACATGGTCCTAAGGGCCAACAAAGGCCAGGGAGTGGGAAGATAAGGAAAAAGTTATGTTGGTATAAGGAGGAATTTCCTAACTCTGTGAACTTTGCCAAAGTCTCATTTACAAAATAGGCTAGAAGATCATGAAAGAGAGTGAGCTTCCTGTGGCAGCAGGTATTTAAGAGGAACCTTGATGGCTGCTTATAAAGATGTTAAAAGAACTTCAGCTGGGTGGGGTGGTGCACACTTGTAATCCCAGTGATTTGGGAGGCTGAGATGGGAGGATAGTGAGTTCAAAGCCAATCTCAGCAAAAGTGAGGAGCTAAACAACTCAGTGAGACCCTGTCTCTAAATAAAATACAAAATAGGGCTGGGGATGTGGCTCTGGTGGCTGAGTTCAATCCTCGGTACCCCCAAAATTCAAATGTTTCACTGCCCTTCTCCATCCCAAATTACTCTATTTTGGGGAGTCCTCCTTGCTCCCCTCAATTGCTATCTTAAAGATACAACACTAGGGGGCTGGGGCTGTAGCTCAGTGGTAGAGCGCTCTCCTGGCACATATGAGGCACTGGGTTTAATCCTCAGCATCACATAAAAATAAAACAAAAGTATGTGTCCACCTACAACTAAAAAAATATATTAAAAAAAAGATACAACATTAGTTGAGCTTAACTTTTGGCCTTTACTAGAGAATTTTATGTAATGATTAAGGTAGGGAGGAGGAAAACCTGACGCAGCAAGTCCTTAAATGTCTGCCCCCTCATTGCTGTGAAATACAAGTTAAGCTCCTTAGCTAGGCACACTTGGTGTGCCAACTCTTCTGTGCTCAGGCCCAGGGGTCTCTTTCCAGAGGCCTTTCACTTTCCTGGGTCTGTGCTTCTCCTCAGCGGCTCTTCAGTAAGATGCTCTTTCCTGCTCTGTCCACTATCTCCATCAGAGCCTTCCATACCCTCCAGAGACCTTGCCTCATCTCTCCAGACTAGTGGGTCGCTCCTTCCTCTGCAGACACACAGAGGAAGCCTGGCTCCTGGCAGGGCTGGCCCAGCTGATTCATTCAGCAGGATGCCTGGCACATAACAAGCCCTTGAACAGTGCATGCTGGGCAGGACCCACTGAAACTATGCCCTGGGTTGGGGGGAATCAGGGCAAATCCAGCTGTGAGTGTGCCTGGGGAAGCATCCAGGGTCAGCAGAGGTAAGTAGGGGCCATGGTGGAGCTTAGTGGCAGAGTGTGTGCTTAGCATGCACAAGGGTCAGGGTTCAATCTCCAGCACCTCACATACAAAAACAAGGAGAGTATCTCCAGGTCAAAGCTATTATCTCCATTTTAACAGCTGAGGAGACTGTAGTCCCGCCTTCCCTCAGCACTTATCTGCATAGCTGTGAGCTGGGCTAAAAACAGACAAGGTTCTGAATGAACCTGGGAACCCTGGCCACTTTACCCCACCCTCCTCTAAGGCTGGACCCAGACACTTTCCCTCTTGATCAGGACCACAGAAGCCTTAGAGAGAGACCTACTTTTACATTGGGTAATGTTTGTGGAGCCATCAAAGTCCGTTGTAGTGTTTCCTGGACAAGAAATACAGTTATTTTTTCCAAATTCGGGCTGGTATGTCCCCGCTGGGCAGCGAATACATCGGTGAGTGGTGGTGTTGTAGAAATGTCCAGGTGAACACTGAACTGTGAGGACGAGGGTGAAGAAAATCAAAACAAGAAGACTGTATTTTTATTAATGCAACATGAAAGGTTTCAAAGTTTGTGAAATAAGTTTTTATGCCCAAATGAAGAAGTGCTTTCCTATCAATCTGGGGCTAATGAACACTCAAACAGTGGGTTTGGGTGGGACTCGTGACACTGAGAAAACATGAAGGAGCAAGCTGTGCATGTCTTCAGAGAGTGTGTGGCTCTTGCAGTCAGGTACCAGTGGCAGCTGACATCTTCAGGCACAATGGTTGTGGGTTTCAAGGATATAGACTGAGGCTGGGCTGAGGCTTGGTCCCCTGGGAAGAGACAGTGGAAGTGGGGTTCTGGAGAAGGGATAGGACCTGTTCTGGGGTAGGGGAGCTCTAGGCCAGGGCACTGAGGTGGAAGAGGGCTGGAGGATGGAACCAAGGGAGCCCATGTTCAAAACCTGCTCATGTCTCTCTGATCCATCCCTGGTCATCCCTGTCCCAAGAAGCCAAGATGGCTGTGGAGAGACCCCATCCAGGGAGTTCTAGCACTTCCTGCACAGGGACTGAACCCTTGGTTACTAAGCACCTCACGGGGAACCCCTGGGCTGGGTTCAATGGAACCTTCACCAGACTCCCAGGGTACTTAAAAAGGAAATTCAATTCTAGGGGAAAGCAAGTACTCACCTCTGGTTTCACAGTCCTGGAAGGAAGTTGCTCCCAGATGTTTGGTGGGGAGCCCTCCTCCACAGGGGAAGCAAGAAGTTCGGCCAGCTTCAGGCTGGAATGTGCCCAGGGCACAGAGCTGGCAAGGTTTAAAGCCATCTGCAGAATATTCTCCAGGTTGGCACAGACCTGGGGGGACCAATGGCCCTAGATAAGGAAAGCTCCTAGGCAGGCCATTCCCACCTCTCTTCTATAAGATCTGACTCTGGTCAGGCCTGTTACCCTGTGCTGACCTCAGCGCCTACCTTAGTGAGAGAAGCAGGGTCAGCCCTGCCCTGCCACCCCAAGGAGGTGACTGGTGAGTGCCTGGTGTTTATGCTCAGGGCTGCACAACAAGATGGAAACCAAGAGTCAAACAGCAGCTGCTTCTAAAATACAGGAAAGGACTGAGCATGTCTCAGACTTAGGCCTACACACTGCCCAGGGACCCCAAGCAGGAGTCACCAGAGAAAGAGGGAAAGAGAGGGAGATATCTTTACTCTGGAATCAATATGGCAATTGGACCCAGAAATACTATACCCTCATCCAGTGGATTACATCTTAGGGACACAGTGACTCAAAGAATCTCCTGCTTACCAATTATATTTACAAAGTTACATTTCCTTGCATTGAGGTGTGTCCTTTCCTACCTCAATGAGTCAACTAAATCCAAACTATCCAGTCCACATGGACAGAGGGATCCAAGGGCATTTACTTTAAGCAATGATTTCTCTTTTTTTCCCCCAAGGTTAGGACAAGAAACACAGTCATTAACAACAACAACAACAACAAAAAATCCTAAAGAACATGTTTCTTAGGAATAAGTTTGTCATTGGCAAGATGCTATAAAAATCTGCTGTCTCTTGTATTCTTAATCACTTCTCCTCTGTTAATTTTAATGGTTTTTTTAAACCATAAATTGTAGATATTATAGCATTTTAAAAATGCACAATACCCTACCCCAGTACAGGTCCTATCCCTTCTCTAGAACCCCAGGGCTTGGGATATAGCTCAGTTGGCAGAGTGCTTGCCTTGCATGCACAAGGCCCTGGGTTCAATCTCCAGCACCAAAAAGTAAGTAAGCAAGTAAATAAATAAATAAATAAATAAATAAATAAATAAATAAATAAATGCACAACCAAGGGAAGAGTCTGGATGCTGTCAGACCTCGATCCTGACTCCAAATCCTCCACTTCTTGGCTGTGTGAAGTGACACAGTGACTCAAAGAATCGCTGTGATAGGACCATCTCATGAATAATTCATATTATATATTTAGCATAATGCTTAGCAATGGTAAGCATTCAATAAATGTTAGCTATTATTAATATTATTATTAATAATACTTTTATTATTATTATTAATAATACTTTTCTTATTGCTATATGTGTCTTTTTTCTTTTGGTACCAGGGATTTAAGTCAGTGCTTAACCATTCAGCAACATCCCCAGCCTTTTCTATGTTTAATTTTGAGATAAGGTCTTGCTAAGTTGCTTAGGGCCTCACTAAGTTGCTGAGGCTGGCTTTGAATTTGTGATCCTCCTGCTTCAGCCTCCTGGGATGCTGGGATTACAGGCATGCACCACCATGCCCAGCTTATAAATATATCTTAATAAGGTCACATACAAGGATGACCTGATGTCCAGAAGCTGCCTCTTTCACCCTTGCAATTAGTTCTGAAGTTTCACAACAAATCAAAGATATGGGAGGGATCATACACTCAATTAAAGGATCTGATGTTTAACTCAGAAACATCCCTGTAGCGAGGAGTGGTGGCACACGTTTAAAATCCCAGCACCTCAGGAAGCTGAGATAGGAGGATCACGAGTTCAAATCCAGCCTCTGCAACAATGAGGCACTAGGCAACTCTGTGAGACCCTGTCTCAAATAAAATACAAACTAGGGTTGGGGATGTGGCTCAGTGGTTGAGTGCCCCTGAATTAAATCCCCAGTATCAAAAGAAAGAAAGAAGGAAAAGAAAAAAAGAAAAGAAACATCCCTGTAGTTGAGTTTGATGAGAACTAATGCTGTAACTGGATGGAAAACCACAAGTCATTACAGGGCCCCTGCACTCTGCTGGGTCTATCAGTTAGAAACCACCATCCAGATCACATCTTCCACTGGAGCCTGCACAGGTCCATATAGCCAGCCCTCCTCCCATTTAACAAAAGGAAGATGTTTAATAATAAAATAAATGGGAAAGTAGATCACAGAACCTAACCAAGCTTGGCTTCAAAGTTAACATTTTGTAAGAAATGACTTAAAACTTTTCAGAAAGGAGCTTCCAGTTTTAACAAAACAACCAGAAAGATATATTTTTTTTTAAATAAAAAAACTCTGAGTGCTGGGGTTGTAGCTTAGCCCTTGCCTAGCTTGTGTGAGGCAATGGGTTAGACTCACAGCACAGCATATAAATACAGAAATAAAATAAAAGTACATCAATAACAACAAAATTTTTTTAAAAAAGCTTTGAATTTGAGATCAAAGCTGGAATAAAGTCCTCTCCACTTGAACACTTTCAAACATTCCTTATGAACTGGAACTACTTGGGTCTCAGGTACATGTATTTAGCGTGAATAAAGCAAACAATTGCAACATTGACACTTTTCTACCAGTGTATTCTATGCCATCTTCATTCACTTGCTCATGTGAGCATTGGCACAGCATCAGGTTCTGACCCAAGCACTGGAGAACCAAACCAACCCAACATAGTCCTTACTCATAGGAAGCCTAAGGTCCAGTGTTCATCATCTAAAATCCTTGAGATGCCACTGTGCCTTAGTCTAGATAATGACATTATCTAGACTAAGTATCTAGCTTAGTGGTAGAGTATCCCTAGATTTAATATTCAGTATCACACACACACAAACCCCCCCCCCTTTTTTTTAAAAATTGTGGGAGCAGAGGAAGAAAGGAGACTGGAGGAATAAGAAGAGACAGACAGCATCCTTACCTCCACATTCAGACACATTCCAAGCTTCTGGGGTCTTTAAGGACCCAAGATTTTCTGGTCTTGGGCATGGTTGACAAATGATCTGTCCTTCCTCATTTTGGAAGGTTCCATTTGGACATAAAATGCAGCGTTCTTGTGCTCCATCATAATATGTCCCAGCCCTGCAACTGACTAGCCAAAGAGGGAAACAATCTGGTCAGTGAGGGACAGAGGCTGAGGAAGGATAACATGAGTGCTAGAGATGAAGGTAAATAAACAGTGTTGACCACACATTCCCCCAACACAGTGGGCCCTGCCTCTGGTTCCCATGCATGCCTCTCTACCATGGTCCCTACCACCCATTGGGGGGCATTTACAAGGACATGAGCTCCTTGGGGTCAGGAATAACAAGGGTCCTAATTATTTTTGTAGCAGAGACAGTTGATGTTGTTGAAGTGATATAAAAAAAAATTTGGATCTCCTTATTTTACAGGGCTATCAGAAGAGTATAAAGGCAAAAATCACTCATTGAACTTAGGTCTAGGAAAAACAGAGGTGAGAATTACTAATACTGACTGGTGGTATCTGGGAAGCCTTCCTAGAGGAGGTCTCATTTATGTTGGGTCTTGAAGGATAGATAGAATCTCTTTGGGTAGAAAGGTGAGCAAGTCATAAAGATTCATGCATGAGCCAGGCATGGTAGTATACACTAGGACCTGTAATCCCATTGACTCCAGGGGCTGAGGCAGGAAGGTTACAAGTTCAAGTTCAGCCTGGGCAATTTAGTGAGACCCTGTTGCAAAATAAAAAATATGAAAGGTTGGGGATGTAGCTTAGTGGTAGAGTATCCCTAGATTTAATATTCAGTATCACACACACAAAATAAAACCTTTTTTTTAAATTGTGGGAGCAGAGGAAGAAAGGAAGATTAAGGGTAGATTGCAAACATTACTAAATGCTAGGCATTTAGATTTTATTCTGCAGGAAAAGGAGCCACTGAAAAAAGAAAAACATAATCAGAAGCTGTGCTCTGAAAAGCTCTCCCTTGGTTGGGTGGGTGGACAGGAATTCCTAGAGTCTTATAGCTTACTTCATATTTGTACTAAAATGAATTCATTCCAAAGAGTAAACTCTTGTAAATCCTTCCTAGAAGAATAACCAACAAGGAAACTCATAAACTATGCTGCTGAGGAGGTAGAGCATGCTTGCCTCACACCACCGAGGCCCAGAGTTCTAGAGGCAGAGCTAACCCACGCTGGGGTTTCTTATTGACCAAAGCATGTCTCCACAACACAACATCAAGATACACATAAGCCTGAGGCTGCCACCACCATGAAACTGGGATATCACCTCTTCTATCATGGGACAAAAATAAGGACCTGGTAAGATGTCACCAAGGTCCCCGTGGCCTGGCTGCGCCAGAGGTTTCTCTACTAGGGGTGCTAACAGTTGTCCTGTTGCTGAGGTAACAGGGAATCTTTGATTTAATGGGGTTGCATACCTTTTGTTTCTCCTACTAACAGCCAACTTCCTATGATTTCGTCTCACTAGTCATATAATCTCATATCTCTATATTCTCACATCCTACCTCATAAACATTTCAGCCAACCCTCCAGTCCCCACTTCCACCATCAGAAACTGTAAACCATTACGCAAATCTATTGACTATATGGTTGAAGGTAACTGAACTCATCATTTCCAATTATAGTGACAAAACTGTAAATGTAAAAATAGAAGCTAACTGATATATAGCTATATGTTGGGTACACTGAGTGCTGTAATATTGATCTCTTCCTTAAAAGTGAGGTATTGGTAACCTATAGGGACACTATAAGACAATAGGGCAGAAGCTGTAATACTTCATATCTACACTGCAAGAGAGGAAGTCACACAGACACCATGAAAAAACAAGGGAGGAAAGTGCCCCAAACCAAGACACTACAACAAGAGAATCCATAGATAGTGAGTTCAGTAAGTGAAATGTCAGAGAAGGAGTTCAGAATATACATAACTAAAATGATTTGGGTATTAAAGAACAACCTAAGTGACCAGATATAGGCAAAAATCAATCACTCCAACAGACATAAGAGAACAAATTCAGGCAACCATGAATCAAACCAACAAAGAGATAAGAGATCAAATATAGGTTGCAAGAGATTACTTCAAGAAAGAGATAGAGATACTGAAAAACAAACAAACAAACAAAAAAACTAAACAGAAATCCTTGAAATGAAAGAAACAATAAGCCAATTAAAAAACTCAATAGATAACATCACCAACAGACTAGACCACTTGGAAACCAGAACCTCAGACAACGAAGACAAAATATACAATCTTGAAAATAAAGTTGACCTCACAGTGAAGATGGTAAGAAACCATGAACAGAATATCCAAGAATTATGGGATACGTAGGCAACCCCATCAAAAGATCAAATTTAAAATTTATTGGGATAGAGGAATGTTCAGAGATTCTAACCAAAGGAATGCACAATCTCTTCAATGAAATAATATCAGAAAATTTCCCAAGCATAAATGAATTGGAAAATCAAATATAAGAGGCCTATGGGATATCAAATGTATAAAATTACAACAGATCTATACCAAGACACATTATAATGAAAATGCCTAGCATACAGAATAAGGATAGAATTTTGAAGGCCACAAGACAAAAATCAGATTACCTATAAGGGAAGACCAATTCGGATCTTAGCAGATTTTGAAACCCAGACTCTCAAAGGTAGGAGATCCTGGAACAACATATACCAAGCTCTAAAAGATAATGGATGCCAACCAAGAATCATATCCAACAAAATTAAGCTTCAAATTAGATGACAAAATAAAAACCTTTCATGATAAACAAAAGCTAAAAGAATTTACAGCAAGAAAGCCTGAACTACAGAATATTCTTGGCAAAATATTCCACAAGGAGAAAATGAAAAACAACAATAAAAATCTGCAAAGGGAAGAACTACAATAAAAGAAAATCCAACCAAAAGAGAAACCAAGTCAATCTAAACACCAAAAATAAACAAAAATGACCAGTAATGCAAGTCATATCTCAATAATAACCCTAAATGTTAATGGCTTAAACTCACCAATCAAAAGACATAAGCTGATAGATTGGATTTTAAAAAAAGACTCAAGAGATTCATCTCATAGGAAAGAACACTCACAGACTGAAGGTGAAAGGTTGGGATAAAATACATCATTCACATGGTCTACATAAGCAAGCAGAGGTTTCTATCCTCATATCAAATAAAGTAGACTTCAAGCCAAAGTTAATCAAAAGGGATAAAGATGGATACTTCATACTGCTTAAGGGAACAACATCAACAAAACATAACAGTTACAAACATATATGCCCAAACAATGGAGCATCTACATTCATCAGACTCTTCTCAAGTTTAAGAGTCAAATAGATCACAACACAATAATTCTGGGTGATTTAACACACCTCCTCACCACTAAATAGATCTTCTCAACAAAAGCTAAACAAAGAAACTACAGAACTCAATAATACAATCAATAACTTAGACTTAACTGACATATATAGAGTATATTATCCATCAATGAGTGAATATAGTTTCTTCTCAGCAGCACATGCATCCTTCTCTAAAACAAACCATATGTTATACCACAAAACAAATCTTTAGTATTTGTTTTGTGGTATAACATACTACCCTGCATTCTATCAGACCACAAAGGAATGAAATTAGAAATCAATGATAAAATAAAAAATAAAAGCTACTCCAACACCTGGAGATTAAATAATATGCTACTGAATGAACAATGGGTTGTAAAAGACATCAAGGAGGAGATTAAAAAATTCTTAGAGGTAAATGAGAACACCAATATAACATATAAAAATCATATGATTTTTATATGTTATATTAATAAAATACAGCATCCCTTCATGTACAAAATGCTAGAAAAACTTGGGATAACAGGAACATACCTCAACATTGTAAAGGCTATCTATGCTAATCCTCAGGCCAAAATAATTCTAAATGGAGAAAAATTGAAAGCATTCCCTCTAAAAACTGGAACAAGACAGGGATGCCCTCTCTAATCACTTCTATTTAACATAGTTCTTGAGCCTCTAGCCAGATCAATCAGACAGACTAAAGAAATTAAAGGGATACAGAGGAAAAGAAGAACTCAAATTATTACTATTTGCAGAGGACATGACTCTATAACTAGAAGAACCAAAACATTCCACCAGAAATCTCCTAGAACTAATAAATGAATTCAGCAAAGTAGCTTGATATAAAATCAACATCCATAAATCAAAGGCATTTCTGTACATCAGTGACAAATCTACTGAAAGGGAAACTAGGAAAACCACCCCATTTACAATAGTCTCAAAAAAAAAAAAAACTAAAATACTTGGGAATAAACTTAACAAAAGAGATAAAGATCTCTACAATGAAAACTACAACACGCTAAAGAAGAAATTAAAGAAGACCTTAGAAGATGGAAAGATCTACCTTGTTCTTGGAAAGGCAGAATTAATATTGTCAAAATGACCATACTACTAAAAGCACTATATAGATTCAACGCAATCCCAATCAAAATTCCCAATGGCATTCCTTATAGAAATAGAAAAAGCAATCATAAAATTCATCTGGAAAAATAAGAGACCCAGAATAGCCAAAGTAATCCTTAGCAAAAAGAGTGAAGCTGGTAGCATTACTATTCTAGATCTTAAACTATACTACAGAGCAATAGTAACTAAACAGCATGGTATTGGCTTCAAAACAGATCTGTAGACCAATGGTACAGAATAGAGGACACAGAGTCTAACCCACATAACTACAGTTATCTTATATTTGACAAAGGCACCAAAAACATACATTGGAGAAAAGATAGACTCTTCAATAAATGGTGCTGGGAAAATTGGAAATCCACATGTAACAAAATAAAATTAAACCTCTATCTCTTACCATGCACAAACCTCAACTCAAAGTAGATCAAGGACCTAGGAATTAAACCAGAGACCTTGCACCTAATAGAAAAAAAAAGTAGACCCAAATCTCTATCATGTCAGAATAGGCCCCAACTTACTTAATAAGACTCCTATAGCACAAGAATTAAAACCAAGATCAATAAATGGGATGGATTCAAACTCAAAAACTTCTTCTCAGAAAAAGAAACAATCCTTGAGGTGAATAGAAAGCCTACAGAATGGGAGCAAATCTTTATCACAAGCACATCAGATAGAGCACTAATCTTTAGGATATATAAAGCACTCAAAAACCTTAATACCAAAAAGAAAAAAACAAATAACCCAATCAATAAATGGGCCAGGAAACTAAACAGATACTTCTTGGAAGAGAATATACAATCAATCAAAAAACATATGAAAAAATGTTCAACATCTCTAGCAATTAAAGAAATGCAAATCAAAACTACTCCAAGATTTCATCTCACTCCAGTCATAATGGCAGCTATCAAGAATACAAACAATAATAAGTGTGGCGAGGATGTGGGGGAAAAGGCACACTCAAATATTGCTGGTGGGGCTGCAAATTGGTGCAGCCAATCTGGAAAGCAGTATGGAGATTCTTTGGAAAACTTGGAATAGAACCACCATTTGACCTAGTATCCCACTACTCAAAGGACTTAAAAACAGCATATCACAGGGACTCAGCCATATCAATGATTATAGCAGCACAATTCACAATAGCTAAATTTTGGAACCAACTTAGATGCCCTTCAGTAGATGAATGGATAGGGAAATTTTGGTATTTTGGTATATATACACAATGGAACACTACTCAGCATTGAAAGAGAATAAAATCATGGTATTTGAGGTAAATGGATGAAGTTGGAGAATATAATGCTAAGTGAAGCAAGCCAATCCCCAAAAAACAAAGGCTGAATGTTTTCTTTGATATGAGGATGATGACTCATAATGGCAATGGGAGGGAAGCATGGTAGGAATGGAGGAACTTTAGATTCAGGAAAGGGGAGGGAGGGGAAAAAAGGGTGAAAGGGGATAGGAATGACAGTGGAATGATATAGATTACCCTAAGTACATGAATGAAGACACAAATGGTGTGAAAATACTTTGTGCAAAATGGGTGATTTGAAAAATTGTGCTCTATATGTAATATGAAATGAATTGCATTCTGTCTTCATATATAACAAATTAGGGTAAATAAATAATAATAATAAATAAAATCTGTGAAAGAAAATGGAAATTTAAAAAAAAACCTATGCTGCTGGTTGTATTTCTGATGTTTTTAGTTAAGGCTTTATAGCTCATTGTAGTGCATGGATATTAAGAAAATGTACCAAATCTGGCTCCCTAACATATCAGTCAAACATCATCCTTGTACCCATCAAAAAAGCCTTTCTAGCTAGGTGTATTGCCATGAGCCTGTAATCCCAGCTCCTTAGAAGTCTGAGGCAGGAGAATCACAAGTTTGAGGCCAACCTGGGCAACTTAGTGAGACAGACAGACACACACACACACACACACATACCCATGGCCTTTCTAATAGTTAACACTTGTTAGTACTTGGAATATACCTGACACCATACCAAAAGTTTTATACACATTATCTCATTTACCCCTCAACACAACCTAAAAGTGTTATCATTAGCTCCATTTTACAGAAACACAGACTTAGGGAAGTTAAATAATTTGGTCAAGGTCCCACTCCTAATTTGTGAAGATCAAGAGCTTCAAGTTTAAGGGAGAAAAAGGTTATTTAACCAAAGTGCAAACTAAAACACAATTCAAAACTTTGTCAAGAATCCTCTAAATGTTTAGAAGAGTTTGGAGTTTGGAACAAACATACTCTTTTTCAACAAGCTGCTAAGAAATGGTGGCGATGGGGGGAATCACATAATAATGTTAGTTATTATATTTCTTGTATATCTATAAGAAGGAAAATCTCTTTTCATCCTATCCTACAAAAGTGATTTACACATGCAATGTTAGGGTTAAACATGGCAAAGTTGTCTATAATCAGTCATTAAAATGTTTTCATTAGTCATTCCAAAATCTTTAAAAAAATAAGGCTTTGGATCTTAGTTAGCAAAATATACCATATTTCAAATAATTTTTCTACAATGAAATGCAATCCACCAACAAAGTCCACTCTACTATTAAAGTTCAATGCTTTTTTGTATTGCTTAGATTTTCTTTTATAATATTTATATATCATTTTTATATGATTTTATGATTTTTTTCAGTACTGGGGATTGAAGCCAGGACCTTGCATATGCAGGGCAAGTACTCTAACCACTTAGTACCTCCCCAATCCTTTTTATTTTTCATGTTGAGACAGGATTTCACCAAGTTGCTGATGCTAGTCTCACATTTGCAATCCACCTGCTCCAGCTTCCTGAGCAGCTAGGATTACAAGCATGCACCACCATGCACACCACTTTTTTTTTTATTAAGGGGAGAAATGGGGGAGAAATGAATTACAGTAGATGGGGTAGAGAGAGAAGAGGGGAGGGGAGGGGAGGGGAGGGGGGATAGTAGAGGATAGGAAAGGCAGCAGAATACAACAGCCACTAGTATGGCAATATGTAAACCAGTGGATGTGTAACCGATGTGATTCTGCAATCTGTATACGGGGTAAAAATGGGAGTTCATAACCCACTTGAATCAAAATGTGAAATATGATATATCAAGAACTATGTAATGTTTTGAACAACCAACAATAAAAATTTAAAAAAAATTAACAGAGAATCTATCCCTTATTTTTCTGGCAAAAAAAATATTATAATGAGCAGAGGCATATCTATGTCTATAATTCCTGAGTTATTTTCTAAATGCCCTACTGGATAATGATTTCAGCCAAGTCCCATGAAAAGTCAGGCTGAATTATGTACTAGGGATTCACAACATGTCATACTATGTCCCACCTGACTATCCTAGCGTCTATAGTGGGCCAGTAAAGGAAAGAATAACTTCTTCACAGCTCTCATGAGCCAAAGTGTCACAAAGACTGGCAGAAAATAAATAAAACAGGCTTTCCAGAACCCCTCTAACCTAGCCATATTCATTTCGGGAAGCCCATATGGACCCCCGTGGTGACCACAACCCTAGCAGCAGTCTGCTCCATCATGGTTCCTATGGCAGAAAACAGATCCCTTTCACCTGTGGTTAAACCGGGACATGGTTCTCACTGACTGAGTCACTGGATGGGCTCCTGCTGGTCTAGGTGTCTACCTCCTTGAGACTTGGTAGCCCCCTCCCCAAAGACTTTTCAAGGTCTCACAATATTCCACATCTGTTGCGATTTCTTAACTGATCAAAGGGCAGAGAAATGCCCTCTGGGGTACCCTATGGAAAAGAGGGCACCTTCTTTTTCCTCACAGTGAAAGGCCTGCTTCACGTGAACAACCCCCTGTTGTCAGTCACAATTTCCATTTTCCCTCCAGAGAGAAAGATCCACGGAAATAATTCAAGCCAAGCGCTTCCAGATAGATTTGTTTCTTTCACAAGGTAAAAATGGTTAAACGCTAAAAATTGACTCTGATTGTTGGGAAGGGATGCCTGGAAACAGCTTTTTGCAAATGTGCTGGAGATCTGGCCTCAATCACACGACCCAGGTGCTTCTTCCTTGTCCTCAGCAGCCAGCTTGTGTTGCTGCCCCAGACAAAGGCGTCAATTGCCTCCAGAACACTTCACTATCACAGCAGAGCTTTTGTGCATCTTCAGTGACCATTAAAATCCCATTCTCAAATCCTACACAGCTGTTTTCTCCCCCTCTTAGAAAAAAAAATACGAGAAAGCTTTTCTGATGCAAAAGACAGAGACCAGCGGGATGAGGATTAATGGCGACAAAGAGACCTAAAGGCCTGCCCTCTTTTCAGTACTGTGGCCTTTGAGTATTTCAGGCTATGGACAAACACTATGGTCTCTCTGTGGCTAAGATGGTGAACCTAATAAAAGAGGTCACTCTCCAGCATCTCACTGTTTTCTTAAGAATCACGCTTTGACTTCTGAAGGAGAGCCACAAGCAGCCCACACGGATTCCCAGGGTGTCCTGGGGCTGCTGCTTTGTCCCAGCTTAGAAGTGATGGTGCCCCAGGCAGATCTGTGGCCTCAGGATCCTGGCTTGAGCCCCCTTTAAATTAGTGCCCTGGGATAACGGGACAGCAACTCCTTGGGCTGAGAGACTGATTTCTCATTATTTAGAGTCTTGGCGTGTACTCAGGTTTGCCATCTGAAAATCTTCTTACAGATGGGGCAGAGAAACGAGCCCAGCTTGACGCCTTCCTTGCTGGGTTCCCAAGTATGCACCAGGCTCTCTTCAGGCCTAGTTAACTGGACCTGAAATTTCACTTCCTTTAGAGTGTCCTCGATTTAAATATCTATCCAAAGATTTACACTTTTCTCTCTTTTCATGTGGTTAAGTCTCCTTGGGATTTCATCTGTTGTTCCTGTAAAGATTCATTCACACATTCATTCAATAAATACTCAATGTTCTGGGTACCGCTCCAGGAGCTGGAGATATAGCAGATAGAGCAGAGATATAGCAGAGAAGATGACCCTGCCTTAACGGGGACCTCATTCTTGTGAAGAAAATAGACAATAAAGAGGCAAATAAATGAACATACGGTAGAATGCCAAGCAGTGGTGTGATGAAGAAAGGAAAAATTGTAGTGAGAGTGATGGGAAGGGAGTTTCCATGTGCATCATTCAGAAGGGTGGCCATGACGGGCCTTTCTGGGCAGAGACCAGAATGGAATGAGGGAAACAGCCTTGCAGTGGGATTACCCAAGAGTGGAGGTCTGTGGCATAGGAACACCATGAAAGGAGCAAGGTAATGGGAGATAGATAGGTCTTAAAAAACAAGTAAGGGCCAGATCATTCCCTTGAAGTTCTTGAAGGCCACAATAAGGCAATTAGGGCTTACTCAATGTGTGCTGGAGGTTCTGAATGGGGAAGCCATTCGGTCAATGTGATTTATGTCTTCTTCTTCTTCCTCTTCCTCCTCCTCTTCCTCTTCTCCTTCTTCTTCTTTTCCTTCTTCTCCTCCTTCTCCTTCTCCTTCCATTGAATGCAGGGGCACATTACCACTAAGCTACATTCCCAGCACTTTTCATTTTTTATTTTGAGTCAGTGTCTCACAAAGTTGCTGAGACTGGTCTTGAACTTGAGATCCTCCTGCCTCAGCCTCCTAAGTCACTGGGATTACAGATGTGCACCATCACACCCAGCTTGATTTATGTTTTTCAGTCATCTTATGGCTGCTGCATATAGAAAAGACTGAGGGCAAACAAAGGGAAGAATATTCAGAGACTATGATGACAGACTGGAAGAAAGAAGGTGATTTGCCACAGAGTAAAAAAAAAAAAACAGGACAAAACAGCTAGATTCAGGATAGCATCTGAAGCTGACAGAAGTTCCAGTGGACTGGGTGAGGAGAGAAGTCAGGAAGATGTTGAGGTTTTTGGTTTCAGAACTAGATAAATAGAGGTGTCATTTACTGAGGGGAGGAAGAGACAGGTTTGATTTGGGAAGGAGGAAAGAGGAAATGTCGAGATAGAGATGCCTGTTGGCCATCCGAGTGTTAAGACTGAGAAGGCACTGGCCAGCTGGTGGTCTCTGAGGTGGCCACTACACCTCAGGGCTTTACAAGATGATCCACTAGAATGGGCAAAATGGCCTCAGAGCAAATCATGTTAATTTTTACTTAATAGATAAGAAGCACTCCATGTACTGGGTAAGTTTGTGGTATGAGACTGACCCCTCGCTCAGCTGGTGTGTCCCTGGGACAGGACACATGTTAAGATGAAAAGTCTCCAAGAGAGATGAGCAGGGGGCAAAGATACTGAGGGATTCACTTCTTTCTGTATACTGAGAAGAATTACAATGTAACTGTGCCTGGTTGGATTTATTGATTACATTATCTAGTTTCAACTAAAGTAAACATCACAAAATAATAAAAAGCAGCTCCAGAGATTTCTGTAAGGATCACCTGCACCAAAGGTATATCCACCTTGCAAGCATGCATGGCAACAGGAAAGTGCTAGGGTGACACTTATACCCTCAGCACCTACTCAAACCATATCATGAGATACAGACAGTAACAATTCAGTAGATAAAACAAGAGTTCACCTAAGGGCTTGGATTGTGGCTCAGTGGTACAGCACTCACCTAGAACATGCAAGGCCCTGGGTTTGATCCTCAGCACCACATTAAATAAATAAATAGATAGATAGACAAATAAATAAATAAACAAATAAATGTATTGTATCCAACTACAACTAAAAAATAAAAAAATATTAAAAAAAAGAGTTCACCCAAAGCACTAGCAATGAACCAAAAAAAATGGATTTAGGAATGCTACTATTAGCAACAAATCTTGCCAAATCACAGAGTATACCTTAAGAAGCTAGCCAGTTATTTTTCAATTGTGTCTAATCTTTGTCTTGTTCTATATTTTATTGTAAGTAAATATATTAGCCAATAGTGCAAGTATAATTTATAAATAAGTAAACGTTCATTTAAGAGTGTGTGTTCTAAAATGTTCAATCCTTCTGGGATAGAGAAGTCTATAATTAAAAATAGAAATAAGCCTGGTGAGGGCACTTTGGGAGTCACCAGCATTTGGTGATATTTAAAGCTGCAGCACTGGATGAGGTCAGCTAGGAGAACATGAAGCTAGAGGAGGGGAACAGGCACTGAGCCCTGGGACACCTGGTGCTTAGAGAACAGAAATAGGAGAGGAACCAGCATCCAACATGGAAAGGAAGCAGCCAGTGAGGTAAGGAAAACCAGAAGTATGTGGTGTCCACACAGAAAAGAGATTCCAGGCAAAGGGAGGAATCAAGAGGGTCAGACAGCCTGTCTGCAATGGGAGCAGGGAATTAGCAAGCAGCTTTAGCAACATGGTGGTCATTAGAAATCTTAGAAAAAGCAGTTTCAGTGTAAAGGTTGCAATGAAAACCAGACTGAGGAAAAAGTGGGAGGTAAAGGAGTGTAGCACAACTCTTTTCAAAGAGTTTTGTTCTGGCTGGTCATGGTGGTGCACACCTGTAATCCTGATGGCTCAGGAAGCTGAGGCAGGAGGATCTCCAGGCTGATCAAAGTCAGCCTCAGAAATTTTAGCAAGACCCTAAGCAACTCAGGGAAACCTTGTCTCTAAATAAAATACAAAAATTAAAAAATAGGGCTGGGGATGTGGCTCAGTGGTTGAGTGCCCCTGGGTTCAGTCCCTGATACTTAAAAAAAAAAAAAATTTTTTTTTTTTTGTTCTATAGGAAGACAAAGAAATGAGGTTGGGTCTGGTGATAAGCATAAGGTCAACAGACAGTTTGATCTGGGGATAGGATTTCAGTCTATGTGCTATTGGAAGTGACCCAATAGAGAAGGAGAACTCTGAGACTGGGCAGTGAGGACAAGGCAGCAACATGCTTCTGAAGTTGAGAGGGATTGGGCTCCAGTACCCAAGTGGAAGAGATGGCCTTAGGTGGGAGCATGGGCCAACCACTCACTTTAACAGGAGGGACACTGGAGTGCTTGTGCACAGATGCAGGATGGAGGGCTGATCTGGACGTGAAGTGATGAAGTTATTTTCCCATGGACAAAGCATCTCTACTCTTCCCTGCCTCTGGGTTTGTCCTCTCTCCCTCCCCCCCTTTCTTTCTCTCTCTCTCTCTCTCTCTCTCTCTCTCTCTTTGGTACCTGTGATTGACCACTGAGTAACATTCCCAGTCCCTTTTATTTTTTTTATTTTGAGACAGAGTCTCGCTAAGTTGCTGAGGCTGACTTTGAACTTCTATCCTCCTGCCTCAGCCTCCCGAGCTGCTGGGGTAACAGTTTTGTGCCACTGAGCCCTGCCGGGTTTTCTCTTTTTATCAATGGCATCTCTCCTCAGTGTGTCACAAAGGCTCAGACCTACACCTAGTCCTGCCTTCTCTCCTCACTGCGCCATCACTGAGCTGGAGCATCCTGCATTTGTGGCCCCCAGCCCCTGGTGACTCATTCCCAGGCACTCATGGCTAGCTCCTCCCCATCTCTCATTTGGACTACTGTGATGACCTTCCACCTAGTTCCTTACTTTCTGTTCCTCCTGCCTCTCCCCTTTACACCCGCCATTAGATTCTCTTCCCAAGATGTTTCCTGGATGGCTTTACTCCCTGGCTCAAAACCTCGCAGTCTTGACTCCCTGCATTTCTGTTTCTTTGACTCATGTTCAGTCTTTAGCTTCCTTTTCTATGTCTGAGCTTTCATCCTTTCTTATGCTCTCTCAAGAGGCTGTTTTTCTCTGCTTCTCCCATAAATCTCTTCTGATTATTTCTTCCCCAGTGATCTCATTCATCTGACCATTCAACCAACCAGGCCTCCTGCATATGAAACAGGGCTGGGTGGGATGAGAGACATATGGGATGCGAGTGGCAGGATCAGAGGCCAAGTCAGAAACCTCTGAACTCACCCATACTCTCCTCTCTGCTGCCCCTGATCCATGTGATCACCAAAGGCAGCTTTCTTCCTGCATGTTCCTTTAACTCACTGCCTTTTCTCTATACCTTCTTGATCTCAATATCTTTAATGTCGTGCCTTCCAAAGTCCCCAAATTGGTCCTTAAGCCTGTAAGTTTTGTCCCCTACAATATAGCAAGAAGATCTTCCAGGAATACACAAATGACCTGGACATTTCCTGATTAAATAAATCCTCCAAGGGCATCACATCACCTAAACAAAGCAGAGCCTCCTTACCAACACATCCAAGGTCTCCCATGACTTAGCCATGACTTCCGCCTGGCCTAGTTGCCCACCACATCCTACCTGGCACTTGCGGGTAGTAATATCAATGTGTCTATTCTTCTTTGTGTTCAGCTTACTCTCCCTCATTTCCTAAGGCTGTGCCTTTGCCTGAAAATGCCTCCCTATTTATACATAACCAGTGCATCCTTCAAAACTGAACTTAGGCTCTCTCTTTTGGCGGAAGGTTTCTTTAATCCTTAGCTGGGGGTGCTGAGTGAAACTTGAGGGATGGTGTCATATTTATCCAGGTCTCCTAAGCTCCCACCACAGAGCTGGCCCATGGAGGGTTTCATCTGAGCACATTGTATGAGGGATAATCTTAGGGCACAGGGTATACTCAGGAGAGGTGAGTATTCAATTTGAGAGCGTTAGGAATATAGGCTCTTGAGCCAGATCTGAGTTAGAATCCTACCTTTGTCACTTATTTGCTGGGTGATGTTGGGTAAAATGCTAACCTTCATGAGGTAATATATGTAAAATACTTAGCACACTACTGAGCACATTATAAGTGCTCAACATTTTACTAAATTATGTTTTTAAAATCTAATTTAAAAAATTCCTACTAAGTCTGTGATAAATATTATTAAATATTTATGGTCTATTATTGGTCTATATTGCTAATATAGATTTTCTTTTCCTTAATTTAAACAAAAAAAATTCTACCTGTGTGATTCCAAATGATTTCTCAATTTTGAAAAATCTAAGAATAAAATTCCCAGCTCATTCCTGCCTCAGGCCCTTTGCGTCTACTAGTCCTTCCCTAACCTAGGGAGCTCCCCATCCCTTTCAGAGCTTTGCATGCCATCTCCTCACACATCCCCATGGACAGTATCCCTTCCATCCCTCCAAACCTCTCAGTTTTATTATCTTCACAGCACATAAACTTCTGGAATTATCTCCTTTCTTTACTTTTTAATTTCCATCTCCCTCTGTTGGCATGTGAACTTCATTCAAACTGGCCTCTTGCTTGTTACGTTCTCACAGTTTCATCTCAAGCACATCGAGCGAATGGAGTGGAGCCTCAATAAGTCCTGACTGAATTAACTTTTCTCAATTGCTGCAGAGGAAAGCTACTGCTAGTAAAAACTGAATTGAACTTTCCTATTCTCTCAAGAACCCAGGCACTAAAATACTTCCCAGTTCACCAGTTGCCTGTATACTCTTAAAAATCTCAGCAAGTTTTAAGAAGTCAAATACAAAAATAGGCCTATTATCAAGTCTATTTCTTAAAAAGTTTTTTTCCTTTAGCTGATGTCATGAGAGTGTAATGCTCAAAATCTGGGTCACTGTTAATTTTTCTTTAGGCATGAAGGACTTCATATAGTCCTGTATGGAGCTTAAGAAATTTGTTCCTTGTAGAATATAATTGCTTTTCTTTTTCACCATCTTACTAAAATGGATCACAGATGGTACAAAAGTCACTTGCAGAGTGGGCTGCTTCCAAAGTCCCCAAATACCAAATTAATAAAAGACTTTACTATGTTCAAATGACAATAAGAAAGTCTTCAAATTTGTCAGAATCTATTTCCTTTGATGTAACTTGGGACTTTAAAATTTTATTTTTTAAAAGGATATTGGAAAGACAAACAAGTCAATGGAAAAAATAAACAAAGACTATGGATGTTCTGAGAAAAAGAAATACAAATGAGTAGACCTAAGACAGCAGGCTCAGTCTTACTAATAATCAAAGAAAAACAAATTTAAATGACTTTATTATTTTTATACACATTCAGACACAATACTGGAGTGAATAGCACATTGGTATTTTTTTGGAGGGTAATTTGGCAGTTATCTATTATTATTAATAGATAGTTGTTATTATCTATTATTATTTTAAATATGCATATTATTTTTTAATAGGGGAATTTTTATACCTTTATTTTATTTATCTATTTTCATGTGGTGCTGCATATTAAACCCAGTGCCTCACACAAGATAGGCAAGTGCTCTACCACTGAGCTACAACCTCAGCCCCAAATATGCATGTTCTTTGACCTGGCAATTGTACTTCTGCAAGTGTGTCCTTCAGGAATGTCAACATGTGTACAAAAAAGGGTATTCACAGAAGCACTGTTTGTGTAAAAAAAAAAGGAATAAGTTTAGTGTCCACCAATAGGAGCAAAGCTAACAAATACTGTTGTCTTAAGACAGATAAAAACTAGAAACCATTAAAAGAAATGATGTAGCTTCCACGCTGGCACAGAAAGATGCCTGTGATGTATTCTATAGTTAAAAACAACATGTAGCAGTATTCAAATTGTATTGGTATATTTTAAAATATGTTTATTTACACATAAACCCATTTTCTACACAGCAGCCAAAGTTATTATTTCCAAATGTAAGTCAAAATGCTGTTACTGCTCTACACAAAGCCTCTGACTGGCTTCCTTCCTCCCTCAGATTCAGAGTTGGAGTCCTCACCCGTTTCTGGTCCCCCCCGCCCCTGCCCCTGCCAAGCTCCAGGCCTCTGCTCCTGCTCTGACATCATGGCTCTGCCTCCTTCCCTCTGCTCTCATCTCCCTGGGCTTCCCTCCAGTTCCTCTGAGTGCTTCACTCGCTGTTCTCTTTGCCCAGAACTCTCCTCCATGTCCCCATAGCTTGCTTCATTCTATCCTTTGCATTTCTGCTTAAATGACACTTTGCAATGAGACCTTCACTGAACACAGTCAGCATTTGGGGAAAATGTGTTCCTTTTCAGCCCTCACTTTGCCTGAGTACCTTCTATTGCACTCCCCAGCCAGCCTGCTCTCTGCACCTTGTCACCATCTGCTGCATGCTGTCTGTCTTCGTTCTGGGTTGGGTGCCTGTCTCCCCCTCCAGAACTGTAAACTTCATGAGAGCTGAGATTTTTACTTACATTTTTCATTGCTGGATTCTGGCACCTAAAGTGGTACCTGACACACATGAAGAGCTTAGTAAATATTTATTGGGGGGCTGCATAAAATTTCATTTTCATATGTACATAAAAACAAATGAGAAAAAACACATAGCAAATTATAACACTGATCAATGCTGGGAACTGGCAGCTGAGAGGAAAACTTTCATCTTTACTATATGTATTTCTGTACCACTTGGAACATGTAGCACTTTAAAAATTAAAACTAAATTAAGGGGCTTGGGGTGTGGCTCAGTGGTAGAGCGCTTGCTTAGCATGTATGAGGCACCAGGTTTGATTCTTAGCACCGCATATAAATAAATAAAAAATAAAGGTCCATCAAAGACTAAGTAAAATAAAATAAAAATAAATAAATAAACTAAATTGAAATATCTTAACAGAAAAACAATAATTCCATTCCTCCTTCCAGGTCATTCAAAACATTTTTGGGGAGGCTTTAACATCATTTGAACATGTTGTCCAAGGGTTCGTATGTTGACATTTAATCTCCATTGTGACATACTAAGAGAGTGCAAAGTTAAACCAACTGAGACATTTAAAGGTGAGATCTTTGGGAAGTGACCAGCGTTAGATAAGTTGGAGCCCTCTGATGGAACTGGTGGATTTATAAGAGAGAAGGAGTAGTGCCAGCTATACAGAAGGCCAAGGCTCAGGAAAGAGATCAGAACACACACACACACACACACACACACACACACACACACACAAATGCCATGTACCTGCTGGGTAAAAATCTTTTCTAATTAACACATTCAACCTTTCTTTGTATCTATTCCTTCCTCTAGCAGACAGAAGAAAAAAAAGAATGTTAGTAATTCCTTATGCAAGAGGGGGAAAGTAGGGCTGATGAAATCTTCAACATTGCTTTCTGACAAGGTGGCAAAGATTTGATCTCATGTAGGCTACAAAATTCATCCAATTTTAGAGGGAGCTTGAGATAAGACACACTGTCTCTCTTAGGAACAAATCCAACCAAATTTAGCATGACAACCAAATTTAGCGTGGCATCTCAGGGGCACCTTCACACACCACAAGAGAGACAAAATGCTCTACAGTATCCTTCACAGGTTGTCATGATCATGAGGCCTCTGTTAACTCCTGCCCCTATCCTTGGTTTAGTTCCCAGAAGCATACCATACCCATGATAGTATTAGTAAGGGTCTCCCTGGAGAGTTGGTCCACCTGCCCTTTATAATAGTTTTCCTACATTCTTAACAGACCATGAAGGCTCCCTGGTGAGCCCACAGGCTTACCCCAACAGGAGAGTTAGTGGGGAGAGGGGTGCAGTTTAGTTCTGAGAGGTCAAGAAGAAGCCCAGCTTGCCCACCCCAAGTTTCTTCACTCACCCTAAAAAGTAGGGTGGCAAAGCCAACCTTCACCACTATTTTGGCTTGGAAACTGGAGCTCTTGGGATTTAAAATTAGAATAAACCAACCAGATGGGTTATATTTACTTTCTTTTTCTTCTTTCTTCTTAAAAGAATCAGCTGGAGTAAAAGAGATCTCTGGGAACCAGCCCCTTGTGAACAGTTACATTTGATTTTCACCAAGTTTTGGCAAAGGAACAGATTGGAGCTGTGGTGCTGTTGTTGACAGTTTGGCTGGGCTCAGCTTTGCTTATTCACAAACCCTAACTTATTACATCTTACCTAAGCTGCAGTTCTCAAGCCTCATGATTCTACTGACACTTTTTTAAATAAATATATATATTTTAGTTGTAGTTGGGCACAATACCTTTTTATTTATTTTTATGTGGTGCTGAGGATTGAACCCAGGGACTTGCCCGTGCAAAGCAAGCGCTCTACTGCTGAGCCACAACCCCAGCCCCTATTGACAATTTCAGAAAGAATATCTATTTACTTTGAGGGGGCTGGCTATTGAACTCCACCTTATTTGGAACCAGAGCACAGACTTTAGAATTAGACCATCAATGAGATCTTCAGCAAGAGAAGAGCTTCAGACTGTTCACCTATTAAACCTGGCAGGGTTACTATGAGGATTAAATGAGATAATGCAGACACAGGGCTCAGTGTTGTGCTTGCTAATAGAACTCAATAAATTGCCATAATAAAGTGAGACTCCATTTTTCCCTATTTAAGACTTTTCAAGTAGAGTCTCCCCTGGAGACTGGCCTGGAACAGTCTCTGACAACAAAAACATTTTAAAACTGATCACACTGGAACCTTTTGCTAGATTTATCAGAAGAACTGAAAGTTTGTCAAAGTTAATCCTCAAACATATACACAGAGCAACAACATACCACAGAACTGACACCCCTAGGAGCCTTGTGCAGAAGCTCAGGACTCTCACAAGGCAGCAGGGTGGCCCTAGCTTTGCCTCTGTACAAGACTATGGACAGGAGTTTGATCCCTGCTATCAGCAATCAAGCCAGAGAGAAGTGCCTTCAGGAATTGATGACAGAATGGAGTATGAAAAAGGCTCTGGGGTGCCTCACACCCCAGTCCTGCCCGAGCCAGGGAACAGGGCTCTAAAAAATAAAAAGTACAAAGAAGATCCCTTGGGGATTTAAAGGGCAGCATCCTTCCTATAAATCCTGACTCTTTCTTTTTGTCCCTCAGTTCAGCAGTGACTTCAGTCCCCACCACAAGCCAGGCATGGTGCCAGGTGCCAGGGAAAGAGGTGAGCAGCACTCACTCAGCCCCCAGGGAGCCCCAGGTCTCGTAGGCAGGACAGCACCAGCATGACAGGTACCAGATGAGAAAGGGCTTCCAGAGTGTTCTATGAACCCAGAGAAGGAAGGATGGCCCAGACTCCCCACTGGTTACCTTTAGTGTTTACAGAGCTCATTGCAGTTCTGCAGGCAAGCATGTCCTGGGCTACTCACCGCATTGGTTTTCTACATGGCCCTGGCCCACTCCACAGGACTCTGCCTGCTGTTCTGATGTTCTGGGAGACTTTTTAGTCACATCAAGGTCCATGCCTGAGAGCTGAAGGTGAAACTGCTCCCTGTGGGCAGCCTTCCTGAGCGTGCGGATGGCCTTCCGTAGCCGCTTCTCTGTTCGCTTCACAATACAGCTCAGATCACAAGAAGCTGCAGAAACAAGGACAGCAACACGGGGGGAAGTCAGGCTGCAGTGTGTGAGGATGTCCAGACCGACTGCAGGGCCCACCAACACCCCGAGTTCCCTGTGGGCCAGAAAGGGCGAGACCTGGAGGTGGGCACCTAGCAGGCTGGGCAGCATTCAATTCAAACAGAAATTTATTGACCAAAACGATAGCTTTGGGTCTTTTTGAAGCAGAGAAAATCATCAGGTTCTAAACCAATTTGTGTAGTTTGGGGGTGAAAATAAAACAGGAGATACTTCAGTGTTTGCACTATTTTCCCCCCCAGGAATGATGAAAGGTAAAAGGTAAAGAAAGAAGGAGAAAGCTGTAAGAAGCCTGGCACCACAGACGGCTTTCAGACCAACCTGTCACCTCCTTTTGGTAAGTTTCACGCTCAAACTCAACAGTGATAAACATTTCCTTAGGGGTGCTTGATCGGCCAGGGGGTCCTGGGACTTGCTTGCCAGGGCTGCATGTAAGGTTTGCGTAGCGAAAGCTCTCTTTTACTGAGCTGTGCTTCTCTGTATGAAGAAACAAAATTATCGGGAGCCAAGTCCTGGCAAAGCACTCAGTTGAACATTCGCTAAAGCTCAGTAAACATTTCATTAAAACAACTCTCCAGGGACTACGTGATTAACTCCACATGGCGAGACGCTGAAAGCCCCCAGCTTGGAGCATGATGACATTTTCATCTTGAAGAGCCAGTATCGCCTCCTATATCACTTTACAATCTAGCTCTTGAAAATTCTTTTCATGGACAAATGCTGGGTGTGTCCAACTAGCCAGCCACATGTGTGGAAGAGGAGAACCAGGGGTCGTTTCACATCAAAACCCTGCTGATAGTTTGCTGAGATGTGCCCACATTCTCACAGTTGTTTTTTATGTTTTTTTTTTTTTTTGTACTGGGGATGGAACCAGAGATGCTTAACCACGGAGCCACATCCCCAGTCCATTTTACTTTTTGACACAGGGTCTTGCTAAATTGCTTAGGGCCTTGCTAAATTGCCCAGGCTGGCTTCGAACTTGCCTCAGTCAGTCCTGAGTTGCTGGGATTACAGGTAGGTGCCACCATGCCTGGCTTCACAGTTGGTTTCCTTAAAACTGGACTGTGAGGGCCCCAGCAGAGGGAATTAGTGCAGGAGCAGAAGGGAAACCAACTTCTGCTTTCAGGCAAACTGACCCTGACATAATTCTAACCAGAAGAGAGAGCTGGAAAGCACATCAACAGTGATGTCTCATTTTTTATTTTTTTTTTCTGTTTTGTTTTTCTTTTTCTTTTTGTGGTACTAGGGATTGAACCCCAGGGCAGGGGAGGAGGGGTGCTCTACTACTGAGCTGCATCCCAGCCCTTTTTGTTTCTTATTGCTGCTCTGGCTGGCCTGGAACTTACATCCTCCCTGCCCCAGCCTCCTGAGTTGCTGAGTTCACAGGTATGTGCCACCACACCCAGCTTGATGTCTCATGTTTAAATAACCAGGGAAAATAAATGGCACAAAGAATCAACAGAACCAAACAATATCATGAAGGCATCTAGGATGACAGTGGAATTTTTGTATGACACCAGGATTTGCATATCTCTGTTCCTGACTTTGGCAGTCTCCCATCCCAGCGACTTCCAGTGAATCTGGTGATTAATGATTGCTAACTGGAATCAAAGAGCAAGCAGGTCCACATAGCCACATGATTAATTTGGCTCTATTTTAAAATGCTATTTTATTGAACTGAAGAATTATCTTTGTATTCTTCTTTAACATTACAAGTATATTCAAAACAACAGCTCATCGAGAGCCAAAAGAAAGAGATAAATTTATTTCTTCTCTATATTTTCCACTAAAAGATATTTTACCTTTTCATAAAGTTAACTTAAAATTGTAAACTAAAAAGATATTCATCTTGAAACTTTTTCCTTTCAATTTTCCCATATCTACTTTTTTTTAAAGCTTTTTATTTTGAAGTTCAGATTCCTAGAAAAGTTGCTAAGATAGTATTGAGAGTTCCCACATAACCTCTACTCAGTTTACCCTGCTAACATCTTACTTACCCTAACATCATATTTATCAAAACTAAGAAATTAGCATATGGGTATAGTCCATTAAGTAGACAACAGACCAAATATTTTTTCAATAATGCTTCCTTCTGGTAAAAATTGTGAATGATCACTAAGGAGCATATAAAAAATGTAGAAAAAATTAAAATCACTTGTCATCCTCTACCCAGATATAACCATTACTCACACAGTGATCTTTCTATTTTCCTTCCACTTCACTTTTTCATACAATTTAGATTGTATTAGATATATAGATGTTTCTGTCCCCCTTTTCCATCTTAGCATTATAACAAGGACATTTTCCTGCCATTAAACATTCTTTTAATACATATAGTTAACAGCTGCCTAATATTCCATAAAATAGAGGTACCAAAATTGATGTTGGTTAGTTACCAGCAGGTAGTCAAAGAAACTAGGGTAAGCTTTATGTTTGTGATTTTTTTTTTTTTTTGAGGGTAGACTGGGGAAAGAAACCTCTTAATACATAAATCCTGATTTTTTTTTTTATCTCCAAAAGTGTTCTCTGAGATAATACAGAAAATGTGAGCTGAGGAAGAAAGAAGAGAAAGATGTTGCTTGTTTCAGTAAGGCCAATTATACTTAGATGGTATTTGTTCTGTTGAAACCAATGGAGTCACAGTTTCCAAAAAACAGAGCAGCAGGAATGCTGGATATTACATCTTTGTTCATCAAAGCTATCATTTCTGAGCCAACCCTTTTTTTTCAAATTTCTTTGGCTTACTCTTCAAGCAAACTCGAAGATCCAGAAAATTTAACCCAATGCAAACACACATTGCTAATTCATCTTAAGCCCTCATTGACTCCTTTGAACTCACAGGTTTTTCCTGAGCTTCATCAACTACTTTATGGAGGAAGCTCAGAAGTACAATCCCAAAAGGGTATAGGGGTGCTAAGCTAGGCTCTGCTCCCTCTGGTGACAAAAGTCCCTGGAGATGCTGAAGTTCAATCCCATCTGAAGTGCGCTTGAGTCAGCTGGACAGCTGTCTGCCCCTCAGACCTCCGGCTCAGGCATCACAGGCCCCTTTCCCAACACACCAGCCATCTGGTTCCATACCTGGTAGTGCTGGTCGCAGACCCTCGGGAAACAGCTCAGCCTTTTTCAAACTACACTTGCCTTCATTTAACTTAAAGGTTACACTTGTCCTGATGGTGGTGACATCTTCAGAAAGAAACAAGTGAGAGAAGTTACCTTCAAAGGCAAAGGAACGGAAACACCAGGTGGATGTTGGCGAGCTATCCATTGGCTGGCTGGTCCCACTGCATGGCACACCCTGAGCCCCCTCTCTCACCTGAGACCAAGAAAGGTTTGGATCATGGAATGCTCATTACCCTGGACTGGGGACACCTGGAGCTTTCTCGGTGTTACACTAATCCCCTCAGGGGAGAGATGAATGAATCCAATGTTCAAATATAACAAAGAAAGAGCCAAAAACAGCCTCCACGGTGAGATTAAAAGATGAGGCCGGGTGGGGGCTGTAGCTCAGTGGCAGAGTGCTTGCCTAGCACATGTGAGGCACAGGGTTTGATCTTTAGCACTGCATAAAAAAATAAACAAATAAAGGCATGATGTCCATCTTCAACTATAGAATTTTTTTTTTTTTAAAGATGAGGCCAATTTTGTTCCTGTCTGATAATGAAGTCCAATTTCTCAGGCTCAAATCTGGATAAGACCATCTAAGGAGAGAGTGAAAGGAAGACTCTTCCATGTATGCCTGCCCTGAGAGGACAGGGCTGAGGCAGCTGCCAATCCAGACATTATTAGATTTCCAGGGCCTGGCAGGGAACACAGGTCCCACTCTAAGGGGCTTTGTGCAGAATTCTGGGGGCAGTCCCAGAATCAGTCTTCACCACACATTAGGCTCTGGAATCCATGACCTACATTCGGATTCTAGATCCTTGACTTGTGATAAGAACTTGAACAAGTTTTTATTTATTTTTTTTAATTGCTTTTATTTTTTAAATACATGATAGCAGAATGTATCACAATTCTTATTATATATTGAGCAAGTTTTTAATCTCCCTAAGCCTCAGTTTCTTCGTCTGTAAAATAGACACATTTAAGTACCTATGTTACCAGGCTGTGGTAAGGATTAAGTGTAATAATGCCAAAAAAAAGAGAAGTTATTTAATTGGCTGACTGCTACACAGTAAAAACTGAGTAGCTGTTGGCTATTTGCTTTCCCACCCTTGGGTAGCCTAAACCACCAAGGAATCATCACTGAGGAATTTGATGAAACATACCATGATGTCCACTCTGACTGGGTCCCAAACATCCAACAAATAGGTCAGTGAATGGAGCTGGAGTAATGGCTCAGTGGTAGAGGGCTTGCCTAGCATGCAAGAGGCAAAAACTCACAGGTTTTTCCTGAGCTTCATCAACTACTTTATGGAAGAAGCTCAGAAGTACAACCCCCAAAAGGTTTTGATTCTCAGCACCATGTATAAATAAATAAAGAAAGGTCCATTGACAACTTAAAAAAATTATATATATATATATATATATATATATATATATATATATATGCATGTATATGTATGTATGTATGTATGGCAGTGAATGATAGTGCTTAAGATTCTGAACTCAGATTGCCCAGGTTCAAATCCTGGTTCTTCTGTTCCTTACTGGAATTTTATCTCTCTGAGCTTCAGTGCCTTGTCTGGTTAATGAGGATACTAATAAAATTGACTCAGAGGATTGTGGTATAGATTAAATCAGTTAATACATATAATTTAGTGGGCAGCACATTTTAACTACTTGATTACTGCACAGCTTGGGTATCTATCTTTGCCCATAAAGGTAATATGGACATCAAGATGTCATATGGGCCTCATTCAGATGTTCTTGTGACAGAGTGACAAATGTGCATACATCTGAGCAGATGAGGCCTAATGAAAACTCTGGATCTCAGTCTTTTGACAAACTGGAAAGGATTTGTCCTTTTGGGGACAGAATCCTTGCTCCATCTGTTCTGCCCAGGACTATCTCCATTAATGCCAGGTATCCAGGCACATTTCCTGCAGGGCCTCTGAGACATAGAGGGAATTTGGGAGACCTGAGTTTCCTAGTTCCAGAGCTCTGTGGGTCTCTGTCCAATATGTTGCCCCACCAGGGTTGAACACAGTGCTGCTGAGTACACAGTGAATGTTCAATAAGTATCTGTTACATGGGTGAGTCAGATTCGAGGTACTAAGGCTGCAGACAAAAACATCCTGCAAATGCTCAAGCCTTGAGATTAAGAAAGAAAAAAACAAATCCAATGCCCAAGAACCGCACCCTTGCATAAAGGCCACTGAACACAAGCCCCAAGAAAATACGTAGATTTGGTAATTACCCCCAAAAGCAGAGTCATTTGATTTTTGCTGTTTGCTCCTGAGAGGAGAAGAAGAGCCGCAGGTGACAGAATAGGCCTCTTGCAGTCCTGACAGACAGAATATGAATTGTCAAATGCATAAGCAAGGTTACTATGGGCTATCCTGATGGCAGCTAAAATCACCCCCACCCCACTCTTATTTGTTTCACTAGAAAAACACCCAGCATATGGGGCCTGAAAGCATGGGCCTCTGGTGGTCAAAAGTATCTGGTCAAGGACCTGAAAGGCCTTTGAGGGCTTCCAGCACCTACAGGCCAGGAAGACCTGGCCCTGGTATGAGGATCTGCCCCTGGGGACCAAACCCACTCACCTGAAGAGAGGTGAATGCCAGAGTGACATCTTAGGAAGCACCTGTCTCCTCCACCACTCTTCCCACAATGCAGGGACACATGAGGTGACACACTAGTGGACAGGAACCCCTTCACTTCTAAACAGGACAAAACACAGACACTTACAGAAAGAGAAGGACATTTCTAAGTGTGACAAGGATAGCTGAATCCCATGCACCAAAGGCCCCAAGTAAAGAAAGTCAAGCTGATGCCCACACAGAACACAGACACAGGCCCCACTTCCCACCAAGGTCAAGGAGTCCCTCCCTGGTGTGCAATTTTTTTCATGCAGAAGAGCAACCAGGGAAACAGAAGTAAGTTCCAACCTACGCAGAAGCACAGAAGGAAACACCAAAGAGCCTGAAAAGTATCTCCTGTTTTTGGACTATTTAAAGACTGGCTGCTGCTGCGAAGGGGAGAAAATCTTATGGAGAAGGTCAGGTGCTCTGGATCCAGAGGACATGGAGCACGCAGAGCCTCCCACCTCTGGGCCATCAGTGAGCCCCACTGGCTATGTCTGCTCTGTGGCCGGTGCCCCTTACCCACACAGTCCTTTTTATTCCAGTGGAGCTTGTACCCGGGATGGCACTGGCATTCATAGCTGCCCACTGTGTTTGCACAGACCTGCTGACAGCCTCCGTTGTTGATGCTGCACTCGTTGGTGTCTGTGGAACAAGATGCTCCCCTGTCACAGCAGCATGTCACTGAATGGGCTGACCCTATCCTTCCCGTGAGGAAGGAGCAGCTGCAACTTCACATGGTTGAAAGTCACCAAACAAAGGAAAGATGCTGACCGCCTTCAAGCTTGGCACCCACTGACCACATGCCCCAAATTTCCCATTGGCATGAGCCTTACTAGGGGAGGTCTCAAGTTCCTCTGTTCACTGAACCATTGCCCAGTTAGAAAACCTCAGAAGGGACCACACTCTGCTTTCAGATGTTCAAACTTGGACACCCCACAGGCTTCTAATTTAAAACTCCATCATATTCTGTGTTGAACATCAAGGGAGTCAGAATTCAGACTCCTATTTGACTGTTGCCTCAGTTGAGGTACAGAAAACAGAAGTGGCATACACTGACTCGTGTCAACACGAGACTAAGTCCCATCAGAAGGAGGCCCCAGATTCACTTCCTTATTTAGGGTACATTTTGTTGGTGTTTCTTGGCAAACTCAGTAGCTATACAGTTAGGCATATCAAGAAGACAACATGATCCATTCTTCTTAAGCACAGGAAAGAAAGACTAGGCAGCAAGTATTCAGGCCAGTGGTTCCCAAGTCCTGCAGATTCTCAGAATCACCTTGAAATCTGAATCTGTGTTCTCAAAGATTGCTTGGTGAATCTGATGGCCAGGGGAATGGAATGGGAGTCAGTTGGTGCTGAATCTGATTTAGACTATAGTCTGCTTGACTACAAGGTTATGAGACTATGTTGCTAAATGAGAACAGAATGGAGAGAGAAATACAATGGTTCCACTTGCAGTTCAAAGACCTAACTATGGGGCTTGGACTAAGGTTTTGCAGCCAGTGCCTCTGCACAGCAGGAATTGGTTGGTGTCCTGCCAAGCCTCTTTGAGGACTGCAACTTTACTGTCTGATGTGAAGTTCCAGTGGACAGGGTCGCAGCTCCTGAGAGACCCTCCTATTCTCTGAATACAACCACAAGTCAATAAAGTCAAGGAAGAATCAATCCACGGCTGAAAGAGCTCAGTTTCTCTCTCTGCCTCACTTCACACCAGACATGTTAAAAGGATAAATGTGGACAGGTTCTCTTTCAGTAAATGCTTCCCTTAAGATGATGGACCTGTTGCAATTGTGCAGGGACTATGATATACCTTTTACCCCTACTGTAGGAAAATAAACCTTGGAGATGAGCCCTGCTCCCCACCCCCAGGCCCAACCTCACCCCATCTCCCAAGCCTAGAGGACCAGTCCACTCACCTCCACAGTGGGTGAAGCCATAGAGAGTGTACCCTTTGTTGCAAGCACAAGCAAATGTGCCAGGGTGGTTAATACAGCTGTGGTCACAGGTCCTATCCAAAGAGCACTCATCCACATCTGTAATTGCCAAAGGGAGAGGGCTGATGAAATCAGCTCTGACAAATGAGGGGAGAGGTTTATAATAAACACCAGTTGCTGAGCAAGAACCCAAACAACACACGGTGGTGGGGGAGATTTACTATTCATCCTCCTCTCTCGTTTGTGTCAAAGAAAGAATTGAGCACCTCACCATAGGTCTGCTCACTGCCAGGATCCTTATTTCCAAATTCTGTTGCAAACTGCACATACCTTTAGGTTTAATTTGTCTCTTTCACCTATACTTCTTTGCAGGGATAAGTAATTAAAATTATGTAAATGAAATCACATGAGATAACATATCTAAAAAAGATTTTTGTAAACTATGATACTAGCTATACATTATTATTGTTATATTACTATTGGTAAAATAGCACCAGTAACTTTATAAGCTATGGTGAAATAAACAAAGGAAACCCTTGTGTTGGAAGTAAATCTGGTTCTCCTCTCTTTCTGATCTCCCCAGAATTAGTCTTCAGATTAACCAAAAAGCCAGTTAATCCTGGGTTTTAAAGCCCTCTGCACTAAAAGAATGTATCAACATTAATAACCTCAGTAGTTTTCTATGGCAGACATGGAAATTAGGTGGTTAAACTCTAAACTGGATCTGCTTGACCAGTCCATTGGTTTTGTTCCTCCCCCATAGTCCAGCACCATGTGTCTCCTATCTTCCTGGTTCAGTGTGAATGCATCCTTGGCTACGGATGGAGTCATGCACACTAGCCTCAGGAAACTGCATGTGTCTATCTAATCATCTCTTCTTGCATGGTCTGGCCCCCATGTCTTTCCTGTAGACTAGAATTTCAGTGCTTCACTCCCTCAAGTCTTTAGAGGGTTTTAAAGTTACAACTTATGTCTCCAAATGGATAAACCAGGATGAGTGCAGCACTTGGTGGAAGCTAACTAGACCATTGCTACACCACTTTTTCAACACTGAATGTGCCACAAGAAACTACATTAATAAAAAACAAACATTTGGATGGATCAGGAGGAATGAAAAAGTGAAATAAAAAAGGGCAAATTCTTGCAAAATATCTTCATTCCTAGCTTTTCCCAGAAATCCTGGCAATTTCTCCAGCAAATTTGTTCTGTGCAAATATTTATTCTAGTAAGACTGATCAGTGAAAAATGAGAAAAAGACAGTTTCTTCCCTAGTAATTGATGCCACTCTATGAAATCTGTTATTAATATCAGCCAGTTACTGAGAAAGTGGACTCGTTCAGTAGCTGACTTTGGCAGCTCACTCTAGGCTTTCTCTTTGCCAAAAATAATGAGATCACTTTCCTAATTCCTTTTTAATGTGTTTACACAGCTTAAACAGTATTGCTTGCTCTATACATTATAAAACATTATGTGGAACAGCAAATTTGCTTTCCAAGTCAAACTGAAGAAAACCACACAATGATCATCTAGCACTAACTCACTGAATTTAAAGGAGAATATATTTGAACTGCCCGGCAAATTATGTATTAATAAAACCTAATTCACACCATACAGTTTTTTTTAAAAGATAATGTTACAACTTTGTTATACAGAGTGAAATCAGATCTTACCACTGAGCTACAGTCCTAGTCTTTTCTATTTTTTGTTTTGAGACGGGCTTGCTACATTATTGAGGCTGTCCTTGAACCTGGCAATCCTCTTGCCTCAGACTCTTGAGAAGCTGGGATTACAAACTTGTACCACCACACCTGGCCTGACTCTGATTTAATGCTGAGATTTATAACAAGCCAAAAAAGGCAGTCTTTATTCCCAGAAACACAGCAAGAACAAATGACAGCAGATCTTTTCTGAGAGTTTTTCCTGTATATTAATAGGACATAAAAGTGCTTATCTAAAACTATTTTTTTGAGAGAGAGAATTTTTTTAATATTAATTTATTTTTTTAGTTTTCGGCAGACACAACATCTTTGTATGTGGTGCTGAGGATCGAACCCAGGCCGCACGCATGCCAGGTGAGCGTGCTACCGCTTGAGCCACATCCCCAGCCCTGTTTATCTGAAACTATTAATGATAACATGCCCCAAGACAGCTTCCCATCACCCAAAACAATTGTTAATATAGGAATTATAGGAATTATAGAATTATTGGAAGAGACCAGCTGGTTCATGGTCTTGGTTATGAACCCATCTTTTGGCTAGGAAAGTGTGTTCTCTAATTCTACAGATTTTTGCTAAAAACCTTTTTGGCATCAGGTCAATAACATGAAAATAATTCTTAAAAAAAGGAAAATTATCCATATCTCAACACCCTGATGCAACACTGTTTGCATTGCATTTCATTCCATTTCAAGCAGTGAGTGCTGCTGTAGTCACATCAGGTGGATTCTTTGATTTTTTTTTTTCGTACCAGGGATTGAATCTAAGGGTGCTTAACCACTTAGCCACATCCCCAGTCCTTTTTATTTTTTATTTTGAGACAGGGTCTCGCTAGGTTGCTTATAGCCTTGCCAAGTTGCTGAGGCTGACTTTGAACCTGAGATTCTCCTGTCTCAGCCTCCAGAGCTGCTGAGATTACAGGTGTGTGCCACCATGCCCAGCTGAGATGTTCTAATCATTAATAACTTAATTTCCAAAATAGGGCTGGGGATGTGGCTCAAGCGGTAGCGCGCTCGCCTGGCATGCGTGCGGCCCAGGTTCGATCCTCAGCACCACATACAAACAAAGATGTTGTGTCCACTGAAAACTGAAATATAGATATTAAAATTCTCTCTCTCTCTCTCTCTCTCTCCCTCTAAAAAAAAAATTTCCAAAATATACCTGTGAGCTACATTCCTGCTTTTATTCTACCTAAAAGATGAAATATAAGTGAAGGCCAAGTTAGAAGTTGGATTAGTGACTCTTATCAGGAAACCAGTTGAGCCAGTGTCTACTGGGGAATGTGGGGTGGGGGACAGAGGGGTGGGTAACATCTTCTCTGTTCCAACCAGAGGACTATTGCAGAGCACTGCTACATTTTCAGCACATACCTTGGCAAGACTTCTCATCTGTTAATAATTTAAATCCTTTTGTGCAGCTACAATCAAAACTGCCCACAGTATTTTTGCAGAAGTGATCACAACCTCCATTTCGGATCTGGCACTCATCAATATCTGTAACAGACAAGCAACAGCAAATCAGAGAGCAAAATTGCCTTGCTTCCCACAAATCCCCCAAGTGCTATTGTGTGTGCTCATTATTCTCTGAAATAAAAACAGACCCTGAAAAGCATTTAAAAATGTTTGCTAATGTTTTTAATCTTACATGTTTTCTTGTCTGGCTGAACCAGTTTTGAAAGACAGTGTCTTTCAAATTGACTTCCAATGCCCTTAACAAGTATTAAGGAAACAAACAGTGGGAACGAGTAGTGATGCCCCATTCTATTTCCATGCTTGTAGTACTCTCTCAAGATAAGATATAGTTCCCATTAGTAAACATTCTATTCTAGATTAATGATTAAAGTTATAAGGGACTAGAGCATTTGTTTTGGCAAATTACACAATGATCAAATGGCCCCAACGTTTTTAAATGATTCCTGATACTCAATCTTATCTATTCTCAGTTTCATCTCATATCTATTTTTTATCATGCTAAAGAACTAATCCTTTGTACTCTTGCCTGTGAAATACTAGCAAGTTAATGGAATCTGTCTTCATCAGTATAAGTTAATGGTACAGTTATTCATTAAGTTCTCTGGATAACAATCTTGACTGTTATTTACATAATAATCTTGAGGCTATTATTTATGATAGGTTGATATTATCTCCTGCCAATGAAAGTTTCCTTGAACTGACTTTTTCTAATAAGGCCACTGCCTGCAATGGATTATTTGATCCTTGTAGAGCTGACCTTCTCAACAGTTAGTATAATTAAGTTGATTTTAATTAAGCTTACTCAATTATAACCGTCCACTAGCCCAGAGAAGAAAAGCTCACATCAATATGAATCATAAGCAAATCTGGAGTCATTCGAAGGTCATAGAGGGAAAGCACTGGTTCTATTGTACACATCAGCAGTACGGGACCCTCTCCAGAAGAGGGTGTCCAGACCCTCCACCCCCATAGGTGAAGACTACCTTTACATGTCTTCCCATCCAACTGGAGAGTGAATCCCACTGGACAACTGCAGTGAACACCTGTTGAAGTATCCTTGCAGGTGCGATCACAGCCTCCATTGTTGACAGCACATGTTTCTGACAAGGAGGTAGAAAAGGCAGTTAGCTTCCCAAAGAAATGTTGATATGGTTGTTAATGTTTGACAAAGCTTGTGAAAGCCAGAAAGCATGATGGAATGGTTAGTCACACCTTAAGTCTCTGCCACATGCAGTTAAGATAGAGGGAAAGCGGGTGCAGCTTCCACCCATCTAAATGGGGTATATTTCTGGAGGAAGAGTGTCAGGATGACCAGAGTTAGGGTAAAAATGTCTCCTAACCTACAGAACCATTCCCCACTCCATGTAGACTTAAAGTCACTAACAATTCCTGATGTCTGGGTACGGTGGCACATGCCTGTAATCCCAGCAGCTAGGAGGCTGAGGTAGGATTGCAAGTTTAAGGCCAGCTGGAGCAACTTGGCAAGAAAAAAATTAAAAAAAAAAAATAAAAGGAACTGGGGATTTAACTCACTGGTAAAAAAAAAAAAAAAAAAAAAAAGTCCCTGAGTTCAATACCCAGTACAGAAAAAAAAAAAAAAAAAAAAAAGTTCCTGATGATCCATAACCAGCAAACTGCTAAGAATGATCACTTCTGGCAGGCGAGATGAGAGTGCAGTGCAAAGGGGAATGTTCTTTTCTGAATCCCAAATCTACTTTTTTCAGTCTTAGTAATGCTTAGTAATGGACACGGCAAGAAAGGGTAAATAAGCACTGCCCACCCCAGCCATCCCATTTTTAAAACTAATGACTTAAATTGCCTGTCAAGTAAATGAAAAATAAGCCATATTAGTTATATTGCAACTATGCAGAGGAGGAACAATAAGCAAAGGGCCTGCTAGTTCTGCATTTCACAACAGTTATTCCAAGTAACAGGAAAGTGAGACTCGACATTCATTCCATTGTTGGCATCTAGACACATAGAACATCATTTTACTTCCATGACTACAGAATTTGAAACCCTGGGGAAACAAGCTAAGTTCTAATTAAAATGACATCTGTAATATATATGTTTTTCTCTATTTCCTCTCAAAAACCTCACTAAAATGGGAGTAAATCAATTTTTTATAGTATAAATCCTTAAGGACAGGAAAGGAAGAAGAGACAACATATGAAAGATATCAAATATTTTGGAAGTGGCATGTCAATGGAGGAACAGTAACTGGCACAACAGAAAGCTAAATTCTAGGAATCTGCAGAAGGGCTACCTATAAGTAGCAAAGCTCACTTGAATAACAGAATCAAAGAATGGTCCAAATTGGAGGAATTGGAGGTGTCAAGTTACTTTAGAAGCAGAGGTGAAGACTGAGTTAAAATAGAAGGATAATTGAGAGTCTGTATAAGAGGCAGACAAACCCCCAGAGCTCCTTCTTAATTCTGAACAGTCATGTGACTACCTCTTTCCTAATCTGGCTACAGCAAGAGGAGTTTATGCTTTGGAGAAGCTGGACCAGAGAAGTGCCAGGAATAGCAGAGGAGGAGAGGGAGGAAGGGTCGAGTAAAAGTCTATTCCCTGAGAAGAGAGATCTTTAGCCCACAGCCTCCCATACCAGCTCCTAGAAGCCTGGCAGCTAAGTTTATATTCTCTAGGCAGGTAATGGAAGGAATCCTGTCTAGCTAAATTGACCTGCCTAAGTAAAAAGATTTATAAGTACTGGTATTCGAGGATCTTTAAATGAAACAGTTAAGTTACTTCTAATCACCTAAACATGAAGTCCACTGGCCAACAGAATATTCAATTAGCTTTTCTTAAAATATTTTTTTAGTAGTAGCTGGACACAATACCTTTATTTTATTTATTCCTTTATTTTTTATGCGGCTGAGGATCGAACCCAGCAGCTCACATGTGCTTAGGCGAGCACTCCACTGTGAGCCACAGCCCCGGCCCCTCCAATTGGCTTTTTAGATTCACAATTAAATGTGAAAAAAATCAGTCAAGAATCACTAGACTGCTGGGCATAGCGGCATATACCTGTAATCCCAGTGACTTGGAAAGTTGAGGCAGGAGAATCTCAACTTCTAGGCCAGCCTGGGCAACTAAGCCACACTCTGTTTCAATTTTTTAAAAAAATTTTAAAAATGGTCTGGGGATATAGCTCAGTGGTAAAGTACCTCTGGGTTCAACCCCCTAGGTTAAAAAACAAAAACAAACAAACAAAAAAACACCACATATTTTAGGAAAGCCTCTACATGTGAAATACATATACCAAGTCAAACAGGGAAAAAGAAATTTGGAGGAAAAAGAGAAGTTAAAATCTTCTCATTTCCTCAGAGAGATAAGAGAAGCATTCATGAAGTGAAAATAAGTTTCTACAACAAAAGACCAAATAAAATTCCTGAAAAATTAAAATATGAAATCAGAAGTTTAAATATATATATCCTGTAGAAAGATTAAAAAAAAAGTGAAAAAAATTTCTAGAAAGTAGGCAAAAAGTACAAAGAAGGAAAAAGAGAAGAAAAGTAAATGATCAATTTGGGAGTCAACCAGTAGGAGTTCCAGAGACAAAGAACAGAGAAAATAGAGTAAAGAAAATATGGAAGAAAATTTCTCAGAACTAAGGAACCTGAATTCCCATCTTGAAGAGGCCTACTAAGTACTCAGCATGTGGGAAAATTCACAGTTGAGGGATATACTGTGAAATTTCATTTGTTGTACTGACAAGGACAAGACTTGGGATCCTCCAAAACAGAGCAGCAGAGGGAATTCCTAGGCTGCTGGGAAAGGACTTGCTGAGAGAGGAGCTGTGGGCAGGAGCTGGGCCTCCTAGAGCAGGGAAGCCTAAGGCTAGGCTGGCCAGAGAAGGGAACCCAGTTGGGAAGCATCCTGCTGTATTTGAACACACTGCAAAGGGTTTTGGAAAGCTGTGCAAGAGATTTGCCAAAGAATTGGAAGGAGGTATTTAGAAAATTAACCAAAGAAAATACAATCATATCTCATTGTGTGACTCAGGGTAAATCCTATGTAGCTATGGGTCATCACAATAACATAAACATGTAATATCGACTTAATTTGTGATAGAACACTATTAAGGGCATGGGTGAGAGGATAGATGTGCAAGTATGCTGGAGGAGGGGAAGCAGGGAGGGCTAAAACCTAATCTTCCACAACGGGAAGTCAAAAGCTACACCTGAAACTGACACATCAAGAAATAGCAAAAAGTGGGCTGGGGTTGTGGCTCAGCAAGAGAGCGCTGGCCTAGCAAGTGCGAGGCCCTGGGTTTGATCCTCAGCACCACATAAAAATAAATAAAATAAAGGTATTGTATCCAACTACAACTAAAAAAAAAAAGAAAAGAAAAGAAAGAATTAAAAACAATAGCAAAAAGTGCACACTTCATTTTTTCAGACCTCGGGTAAGGATGAGCAAAAAGAAAACACTAAGAGAATTGAGAATTATGGCCTCTGGAAAAAGGGCTGAGGAAATGAGAAGGTCTGAGATAAGGAAATGATATATTTCATTATAAGCTAAGTGGTAATTAAGGTTTTATAGTATTAATGTATACTATTTTAATTTTAAGACAAATTTAAATTAATTTTAAAGAGCAGAAAAGTTACCTGCTTGGTAACCGATGACTGTTCATTGTTACACCTATTATAATCCAGAAGCTGTCAAAAGATCAGTTTTGTTTAGATAGAGCCAAACTCCCCAGAATAATGTCAAAGGAACTGTCTGGTCCCCATCCCTATAGTCACCGCCTCGACTTCTCTTTCATCTCCAGCTGGACTGTCAGGCCTACTGGCAAACCATCCCACATCCCACAGCCAAGTGCCACTCTTCTCCATTCATCTCCCCTACCACTAACACTGGCTGAGTCAGAAATGGAAGACTCAGTGGACACAAAAACTGACAAATAACCATGCTAAGCTGGAGGCTGCCCAAAGCGCCTCTCTCATTATAGCAACTCAGAAGGCAGGGAACTGGCATCCCCTGGCCACCCACTAAGTCCTAGGCCCTGGACTCTGGGCCTTTTTGCATATTATTATCTTAACTGAGCTTCCTGATAAGCCTAAGAGGTAGATTCTATTACATCCATTTTAAAGAAAGACCTAGAGTCAGAGTCTCAGGGCAATTTGCCAAGTGTCACAGCTAGTTGGGGCAACACTAGGACATTGACTTGATTATTCTGAAGGATTGGCCAGCACTCTTCCCACAGTCCCCTGACCTTGGATGGTGACTAAGCAACAGCAGTGGGAGAAGAACAGACACTCCTTGGCTTTGCAGCTCACCCTAGTCCAGCTGGTTGAGGGCACGTGGCCCCCAACCTCAGGCCTGGTGCAGTGAGCTGGGGAGGAAAAGGGACAATGGCAGTGGCCAGGGGAGGGGAGAGAAGGTGCATACCCATGAGCAGCCTCCGTTTCACACGCTTATCCCCATCTGCCACTGATGTGGCATTGTTCTCTGTCATCTCCAGGGCAGTGTCCTCTCGCTCTACAAGAGAAGCAAAAGACTTCTCAGGCTGAATGAGTCACATTATTCATTCCTTCAACAACTATTTCTGCTGAAATCCCAGACACAAGAACAATGTAAAATGTGTGACTCTGTTCACTCAATAAAAATGTGCTATAATGAGGCTCTGAGAGAAACACTGTGTGTTAAATGGCCACAGATCCTTATAAATGTTAAATGTAGAAAAGGTTTTGGAAGTATATTGCACTGACCAAAGAGACACTAGGGAATGCAAGCTTCAGCTCATTTCAGTAACCTTAATTCAGAACAAAAAAGAACTTGAGCCTGGAAACCTCTAAAATAGAACTAGCAAAGGACAGACAATCCACCAGAAATATGCATCCCAGGCTCCTGCTGACTGTAAAGCCTGCTGCATTATCACAAACAGCTAGCTCTAACTTTGTGTTGTCCTGGCCCTTTGGGATGTGTTTTCCAGGTGAAGGAGGAAGGGCTTTCCAAGGTCTCACAGGGAGAGAGGGGGACCTCTAGCCCAGAACTAGACCATTCCCACTGCACCATCGAAGCAGCAGTGCCTGTTTGGGGCCAGATGCACCAGAAATACCCTGCATCTAGCACTAAACTCCAGTGAGGGTAAGGTGAAGATTAGCGGTGGGTAGGCTGGGGCAGACTCTCACCCAGTGTGGGGACTACTACTCACCAAGGCAGCTCTTCCCATCTGTGTGCAACTTGTACTGTGGATGGCAGCTACACTCGGGCCCTTCAGCCGTGTCTTCGCAGGAGTGCTGACACCCACCATTTCCATGGTTACAGGTCACTGAGAGCAAAATGCATCAATACATAAAGCACTGAGGTTTCCACAACCAGGGTTGTTTGCTTTGGAGGAACTCTGATTTTTACTCTGCAAGTATTTGAGGGCCTAGTGAATGCCAGGCTCTGTGCATAAAAGAGAGAATTCCCATTCAGGCCCTGTCCATGGCTGCCTAAGCAGATAGTCATAGAACAAATCATAGAAATAAATGCTGAAACATAAGTTTGAACAAAGTCATATGGGAGGGTGAAGATGGCAGAGTTGGGAGGAATTATACTAAGAGATTCTAGGCTATTGCTCTGCTCTAACTAATGAAACTTGCCTGTATGAGGCTTTGCGAAATGCCATAGCACTTCATATCTGGAGTAAACTGACAATATTTAATTTGTACATATATGTTAGGATTACTCTCTGACTCCATCTAGATTTGCTAAAATGGAAGATAATCAGAGGAGATGATGACTCTTTGCACATAGTTAATGCAGCATTAACCAATAATTATGAAGACTATGTATGAACGCATTGATGACAGGCCAAAAAATAAATTAAAAATGTCAACTACCAGGCTATCTGTGCTCACCAAACTATTAACAGAGTCACCTCTGACAAAGGAAATGGGAGAGGGAGATTAATTTAGAGTGTTTGAATTTTTACATCGGCCTTTGCAATTTTTCTAATTTAAAAGAACTAATTACATATTTGAGATGTGAGAAAGCAGCTGTTCTGTGATTATAGGTATGTGAAGATTGTTTATGCACATGAATGACAACCAAACAGGAATATGAAAAAATCAAAATAACTAGTTATATAGTAGGATTCTGGACCTTGCTTTTTTTTTTTTTTATTCTCCAAATGTTTCTGTTTGATTATTTGAATGTTAAAGAATATTGAATCTTTAAACAGTGACAACTTAAAAGCATTTAAAATTTTTAAAAACAAGTTAATAATACTCTACCTCTAGCAATTGGCCCCTGGAAAACTGAAATGCTGAGAGTCTCATTCCATGGGTGCGTCTTGGGGGGTCTGGGCCCTCCTTTGAAGTTCTGGAGGCAGAAGTGGTTTCTGCTCTGCCCCTGAAAGCCCTCAAAGACAACCTCACTTTAGGAGGCTGTAAGAGCCTGTCAAAGCCTGTTATTTGAGGGTGATGGTGGCACCAGCCATGGTTTGGCAAGCTTTGAGGTAAACCCATCTCCTCATTTCTTAACCACTAAGGTCTCCTCACTGCAAATGACTATCCATAGCAGTATTCTCTCTGCATAAATAGTGGTTAGGAACACCATTAATTGCCATTCGTTTCCTGTTACCCATTGGGGTTTTGCTACCACAACCATTGTGCAGCAGCTGTGTCCACATTTGTACACCACCATTCACTTATTAGTTAAACCAGTGCACACTGAATACATCCTGCAGTAGACAACAGAGAAGACTGAAAAGCAAAAAGGGAGATAAAGTCCTGGATTGGAATGGCTTATAACTGGGGAGACAGACATTTGAAAACACAATTCAAATCAAAATGTCACACACTATGAGAAAGAAACAAAGTGCTATGGGAACCAAAATACAAAACAGCTACCACTAGGAAGGCTTCTGAGGCACTGAAGTATGGAGATTAAGAGCACAGCCTTAGAGTCAGGAGGACCTAAGGTTGAAACTAATTTCCCACTTACTCACAAGGGGATCTTGTTGCTTTATCTTCGCTACAGTTTTCTCAACTAAAATTGGGAGTAATAATACTTAAGTCATAGAGTGATACTTATAAAAATTAATGGGGAGGCACACACCCGTAATCCCAGCTCCCAGGAGACTGAGGTAGGAGAATTACAAGTTTGAGGGCAGCCTGGTAACCTAGCAAGATCCTGTCTCAAAATAAAAAATAAAAAGGGCTGGGGATATAGTTCAGTGATAGAGCAAGCCGGGGTTATATCCCCAATACTGCCAAAATAATAATAATAATAATTGTTATTGTTGTTGTTATTATTAATGTGGAATACCTTGAGAAAAGACTTTACACATAATAAATGCTCCAAAAACTGTAGGTGTGTTCTTTGTCATTATTAGAAGTTAGGTAGGATGTTGAAGATTGAACCAAAGTTCACCACACTAGGATTGGAGGAGGGCTTGAAAAGGTTGACAGGTATCAAGAAGATGAGGCACCCCCCAAAAGGCAATGAGTTTTGAGTTTGGGAAAAGGAGGCAGATGAGACTTATAAAGAAAGCAGGGATCAGGTAGCCAGGAGCTATAACTGCCAGATAAGAGAATTTTATTTTATACTGTGGGAAGAAGAGCTGATCCCCCAAATTCACACTCTTTCTTTTTTTTTTTTTTTAGTTGTAGATGGACACAATATCTTTATTTTATTTATTTATTTTTATATGGTGCTGAGGATTGAACTCAGTACCTGACATGCGCTAGGTAAGCGCTCTACCACTGAGCTATAACCCCAGCCCAATATTCACACTCTTTACTCCCTAATTTCATTTCCTTCTGAGTAGTTCTTTTTAAAATAGCATTCCCCAGTGACCTGGGATGCTGAAGCAGGAGGACTGCAAGTTCAAGGCAAGCCTCAGCAACTTAACAAGGCCCAGAGCCACTCAGCAAGACCTGTCTCAAAATAAAAAAATAAAAAGGCCTGGGGATGTAGCTCAGTATTAAGTGCTCCTAGGTTAAATCCCCAGTACTAATTAATTAGTTAGTTAGTTAATTAATTAAATAGCATTCCCCTTTCCTACAGAGACTACCCTCATACAGTGAACCAAGCACTGGATAGAGGACAGCACTTGTGCCAACTGCCTTCCCCGTGCCAGGAGATATTCATGCTGAGCTATGGAAGGTAGCCTCTGGGGTATGATGTCCCTCATACAGCTGAGTTCCAGACCATACTTACAAATGCAGTCTCTCTGGTTCTTGGCCAGCTCAAAACCAGGCCTACACTCGCAGGCAACACTTCCCTTCGGTGCCTCCTTGCAGATGTGACTACAGCCATGATCCTTATTCATGCAGCTCAGACCCTCTGCAAAACAGCAGCATGCAGCAGGTCATCCGGTAGTGGTCAGGATCCTGAGGATTCTGCAGAGGAGCTCCAAGAGACTGGTGGAATGGGAGGTAGGAAGCTAGGCCATAAATCTGCCCTCCTGGGTCTCTATCTGCTCCACATTTTAAAAGAATATTTCAAAATAAGCTAGGTAAATTAATAGAAACACAATTTTTTTAAATCACCCAAGAGACATAATGTCTCAACTCTCCTAGAGGTGGGAGCCCTCCTCAATAACCTGGAATACTCTTCTGGGTGTGGTATCTGAGCCTGCTTACTCCAGGAACTAGGACCCAAACTTTTATCTCTGCCATAACTTTATTCATTCATTGGTCAAGAACAGAAAGAGAAAAGGAGAATCTCTCTAAGCAAATTTGCAGATGGGGTGATGAGATGGTAAAAGTCTCAACTTTTTCACATATTCTTGAAGACCTTTTTCAAAAAATGTCAACCCTCCTCTCCACGTTTACCACATCCACAGATGTGAAGTTGAGGGTGACAACTACGTTTTGACATCACCACATGGACACCTGCCAGGGACCTCTTTTATGCTGGTTCCTAGGCCCTGCCCTCCGCAGCTTCATAACATAAGCCTCTGACAGACAGCATCATACAATGGCACTATGACAAGAGAACACAGAAGGAGAGAGAGAGAGAGTCAGTCTCATACATGTGGTTTCCTTTAGCTACTGTACAATTTTTTAGGTATACTACAAATTTCTATTAGAGCCAATCTTGTACTAATTATGGTAGGAATGGGGACAGGTGGCTATGTTCCTGGATGGCTTATTGTGCATCATTTAGATAGCATAGAAACAGTACAGTACACCTGTGTGGGTTACCAGATCCTGCCTCATCTTGAAACCAATTTATTGAGATCTTGCTATTTGCCATCACTTTGAAGGAACTTTGAGTACTGCATTAAAGACCTGTCATATGCTGTTTCTTGGCCTCTATGCAGTACAACTCTAAAATATCTCTAAGTAGGGACTTGGTTCTCATTGGCTCTCTATTAACAAGACACTTCCTAATACTAGAAGTAGCACTGTTTAAACACAAGTTCAACAGGTTTCATTCAACATCTCTAGGATCTAACACTGTTTCTTATTGTGTCTCTAAAACCTTAGCCAATAGGCTCTAATGAAATCACAAGTCTCCTCCATCCACCAATGTATCATAAGAATAGCTTTTTCAACATAAACAGGTACCATTCCTATTCCAAAAGACAGCACAGCTTTAAGACATCCCCTACTCTCTTGTGTCTCTCCTAGAACAACCTTGCTTTTTATCTGACATTTCTGAATGGTCTGCACCCTGGTACCCAATCTGTGCATGTTGCTGGAGTTCATTTGCCCCTGCCAAGCAAGGACTGCTGTCAAGTAACACAGAGATTTTCTGGATGCATGCATAGTTCTCTCTGCTCTGGCTGGTAATTTCTGAAGATATCATTCACTCCCCAGTATCAAGATGGTACTGGAGGTGAAAGCTGTCTCCCAAAAGAAGCAGGGTCCTGTCCTCCTGAGAAGGACCAGTAAGCAGTTTGTATTTGGGTCAGTGAAGCACTTGAAATAACCACACCAGGAACACTGGAGGGTAAATGTAACAGTGCCCAAAAAAAGGTGGCAGAACACTTGAAGAGAATATTTCCTTCATCTTCACTGCCTTTTTCACTTTGTTTACAGGTCTGTCAAGATGTTTGCAAAGTGATCTTTACTGTCTTTGAGCAGTTCATTTAGAAAAAATATTTCATAAGAATGACTAGGTGCCAGACACTATCCAGTACATAGAGAAGCTGCCCCCTGATATTCTATCATATCAAGCTAGATTGGCAGTTACCAAGAAGTAATGGAGGCTTAGACCATTTTTCAAGAAGCAACCCCCCCAAGCCTTTCATAGTACCCTGACTCAAAACAAAATCACTGCTGGGGGAGGCAGATGGGTCTGTTAAAAATCAGGAGGCCCAAAGAGGGTCCCAGCTCTTCAGGAATATCTAAGACCCTTCATTCACCAGAAGGGAGACAGTTAAGAAACACCAGAAATTCCCTGTTTTGATGCTCCCCAGGCAATGAAGGATATTTCTAGGAACAGATAATAAAATAAGAGCACGTCTTGAGAATGAGGCAAAAAATATCACATAATACAGGACTGAGAAAGCAGTGCCTTCCTCACCCCAATACTCCCCATTACCTGCACCATCTAAATGTTCTCAGAGCAGACAAAACCAAAGAGGAATGCTCATTTTGAGAGCCTGAGCGCCCATGAATAGGAACAATGGCAGGCAGGGGTGATGTGTGTCTCTCCAGCCTACCCCCATTACATGGGTGAAAACACACAGTCTCTTTATCAGAGCTTAGGGTCTCTAAGGATTAAAAAAAAAAAAAAAAGATAAATAGCTTGAGCTTTCCCTCAGAATCAGCTGTTTTGATCCCCTATACTGAAGAGTACTTAGTAAACAGTTATTAAAAACAATAGCAGCACTGGAAAATACTAACCTGCTGGTGTTACCTCCTTTGGCAGACTTTAAAATACCAACTGTGGGTTTTTAAGTCTGTTTTAATACAATTTCTAAGAGCCCAGGGAGGAGGTCCTACAGGAATATTGTTCAGAGGTTATTCAGTTTAAAGAACTAAGACCCTAGGCTGGAGGGGGTCACAAATTGCTGTGATCAGCTGGCTCCCACTGGTGTGTATTTACCAAGCTATCAGGTTGAAACGCAACAGAAAATCACAGAGAGCACTTCCAGACCACAACTCAAATTCTTGGATTTTGGTTTTAGTTCCAGACAAATATGATCATTTTAAATACTCTTCGGGGGATCTAAGAATGTCTGAATTGGAGGAAATTTAGAAAACAGCTTGCAGGAAGGAACTGCATTTGTATTTACTTCTGTTATAAGGATCCTCTGTCTCTACTCAATCTAGGGGCTTTCAAGGAGAGAAAGGTTGAGCCAGGGCCCGGGAAGTACAAGTTAAGAGAGCATCTGAATCCCTACAAGCTGCCCTGAGTGGTGGGACTTATAGCAGGGTTTCCAGGAATGGCTTCACCATAGGTCCCTTCCTCCTGCCCCAACCACCAGAAGAAGAGCCAGCATGATTCATGAAACAGCTTTGAACTACCAATGAGGGTGATGCTCTGAGGTTCGGATCACTCTCTGTCCCTGGCAACTTAATTCACCCCCACCTCCAGTTCTACCTACTTTGGACAAGACTTCAGTGCACACCAGAGAACCCGGCAGGAAAATAAGACCCAACTACTACTCTATCAAGGGCCACACCTACCATAGGATAAGTAATTTGCATGGTTATAAAGTCAGGAGGAAGAGAAAAGTCTAGCTAGATAGGGAAATAGGCCCCTGGGTGACTTCCTGGGCAGCAAAGCACAAATAGCAGCTGCACGTTTTTGCTGAGAAACTTGCAAAAAGGTTATTTTTAAATCGGGACATATGTGACTTGGAATTCATAACCTCTCCAAAGAAGGAAAAATGCCTGATCAATATTTTGATTGGACTAAAGGCTGCATGAGTGCCTCATAAACACTGAATGCCTTACCCAGGATTGGACAGGAGGCCGACTTCCTTAAACCTAAAGATCCATACAAACCCCTGGACAACTGGCATCTCTCTCTTGGGACCCCTCTCTCCCTGGAAGCTCTGATTTCTTTCTGTTACTGTAATAAATTCTGTCATCTTGCTCTCATTTTTGTGTCCGTGGATTTCATTCTTCAAATTCATGAGACCAAGAACCCACTTGACAGCCACACTCTGTGTTACAAATAGAGACAGCATGTGTGACTCCCCCACCACAAACACTAGAATAGGCAGATTGGGGTGATCACAATCATCAAAGTCACTGGCCCCTGGTGATTTCTCTGAGGACTCTTCTTAGTATTCTCATTAGGCATAAAGTATGAGTTTGCATCTTTGAAAAATGAGTCAAAATCATCTTTCACAAAGAAACCCTTGAAAAGTCACCGAAACTATGATAAACAATAAATCTTCAAATGTGTGATTAAACAGAACTTAAAATGACCTCACTCTTAAGTTATGAGAGTGAATTTGCAGAATATGCCAAAAGAAATTAATAGTTTAATATTTAGGGCACTTCCCTTAAAAAACAGGCAGATGTAACTACAAGAGAAATACAGCCACCACAATTGCTCTTTTAAAAGAGCAGTGAAGAATTAAAAGGATGACAGTTAGTTAAAAATAACTGATTGGCTACATGTCCTTAATGCTTCTCTCTCCCAACACTCCACCATCAGGAATAAAAATTAATTAATTAATTAATTAATTAATTAATTTTAAAAAAGGTATAAACTCAAATCAAAGAGAATGAATGAAAGTGAGGCCATCAGAAGAGATGGGTTTCCTGTGCATTTATGGAGGAATAATAAATAGAGGCCCCGGATAAAGAAACTGCAGCACAGAGAGCCTCAATGTAGAAAGGGATCCTCCTGCCTCTCAAAATCCTAGAGGCTTGGAGTTAGAAATGCAAACCATTAAACAAAAAACAAAGAAAGAAAGAAATGCAAAACATGCTGGGCATGTCCCATGCCTATAATCCCAGCTATTGGGGAGGCTGAGGCAGGAAGATTCAAGTTCAAGGCCAGCCTGGACAACTTAGTGAAGTAAAATTTAAAAAGAACTGGAAATATAGCTCAGTGGCAGTGTGCTTGCAAAGCATATATGAGGCCCTGGGTTTGATTCCAGTCAAAGAAAAAAAAAAGCATAACACAGGGAAAAAAACTAGTTTAGGGTTGAAGCAGGGCAATTCATGGCCAGTCTCCACAGAAAGGTACAGTCCCCTCTGAATCCACCCAGAACAAGGGGCAGGCTGACACTGGTACTGTGGTTTTCAGCACACTTGTAAAAAACTTGGTAGATCACCCATCTTATTTCTCCAGAGACATCTAGTTCTGTTTGAAATACACTCTATTTAAAGATTAGAACTAGAGGAGATGAGGGTTTGTGAAGACCTTGGAGCTTCCGCAGTGTCTGTACTGAGTTTTCTGGGTAAGGAAGGCGAAGGAAAAATAACTATCCATGGCTCCCCAGCTGCAGTCTGGACTTGCTCCCAGGCCTCCAGACTTTCAATATGCTGCACTTACCCTCAGAAGTACTGTGTGCACATGGGGGCGAGGACCCTCCCCTGTGACCATTCCCCAACCTCCAACAGGGCAGAGGTACCTTCTAAACGGTGAATGCACGTGTGCTGATTGTCACTCAGGAAAAAGCCCTCCTTGCAGCGGCACTCGTAGCTCCCCATGACGTTGACACAGGTGTGCTGGCAGCCGCCATTGTTCTCCAGGCACTCGTCCACATCTGGAGGGAGGGAGGGATTTGCCTTTGCTTTTGTGGCTGTTTCAAATACCCCACCCAGCCCAGCAGCTCAAGGACTCCTGCTAAGCAGAGATGAGGGCTTTTTTCCTTGTCCCTGCATCTCAGAAGCTCTCAGAATCAAAACTACAGGACTGCAGATGATTACCCAGCCTCATGTGTCTGGGACTCACTTAGCCAGGACCCTGGCTGATGAATAAATCAGTTCATTTATTCATCTCTGCTTAGATAATCAGTTCATTTACTGAACACCTTCACTTTCCAAAGCATGGTGCTAGATGAGTAAGATAAAATTTCTTCCTCTAGGAGCATGTCCTTCAGGAGAGGAAGAAAGACAAATAGACATCTGAGATAAGGCAAAAGGTGGTACAGAGGAAAGACAGGTCACATCTGATCGTGTGGGATCAGCACAGTTTTTAAGGAGAAACTGATAAAAAGAGGGCCTTAGAATTCCTTGCATTATAAATTAGGAGGAAAAGAGACTGCAGGCAGAAGAATGAATGTAAGTCCTGGCCCAGAGGCTGGGAAGCATGGAAGAACTCAGATACAGTGAGTCATTTGATTTGGCTGGAGCACAGGGAATGTGGAAGGAAGTCACAGGAGATACAGCTGGGAAGATAGATTGAGGTCACACTGCAGGATTTTGAATACCAGGCAAAGGAAGGCAGTTTTGAACCACTGGCGGGGGTGGGCACTTTGGGAAAAATAAGGCAGCAATTGAGGGTCAGATGCAGAGAAGGGAAAGAACTGATAGCTGGGAATCCACCTGCACACACACACTGGGCAGCCATGGCCAGTGCTGTCCTAACTGGGGATAGACAGCAAACTGGGCCTGACCATGGTTTGCTAGCAAGGCAGGTGTAGAAGATTGTGGGTGGATAAGGTGCCTACAGGGCTGGAAGACTTGCAGGCTGTGAGTGGGGCATTGTTAGAGGATAAGAAGTTGATGCTGGGTCCTTCTAGAACACAAACATAGGCAAGACCAGTGCTGGGGACTGAAATGGGGATGGTGACATAGTTGCCCCCTTCATCCCTAGACAGGGAGAGGATGTGCCTGACATGTGACATCAGGGCTAGATCCAGCAGATGGGGGAAACCTGGAGGGTAAATGGGAAGAGAATCCAGGGCCATATGTACAGCCTTGGAAACCACTTACTTGCAGTTGCCAAAGTAGTGACTGTACACGAGAAAGCCAAGGGCAGGAATATGAAAGCAGAGAAACAGGCAGAAAGGAGACAGCAGCAGTCAAATTCTGGACAGCATCAAGGGCAGGAAGCAGGTAGAGGAGGGACAAGTAGCCTCAGAGGAAAGGCCAGGAATGCAGGGAGAAAGGAGGCCTCCCCAACCTGCTCCTGCATTCATACCCTGGATAGGCTTAGAGGCCTTTCTTCCCACTGTGGCCACAGCACCCTGTGCACCCCTCACCGAAACATTTACCCAGGTGCATCTTCAAGACCTTTTACCTATCCATCGCCACTAGACTGCAAACTCCTTGGGGACAAGATTTTTGTTTTAATTAACTCAGCCCTAGAACACAGCAGGTAGTCGTTAACTATCCATACAGGAGCATCACCAGAACCAAAGAAGAAAAAACTTCAAGAAGAGTCTCAGATGCCACAAAGACTCTTTGTGAAGAAGGCTGATTAGAAAGCAATTTAATCCTAGCTACTAGGGAGGCAGAATCCTGTGTCAAAAAAATAAATAAAAATGAAAAGAGCTGCAGAAAAGCTCAATGGTAAAGTACCCCTGGGTTCCATCTCCAATACAGAGGGGGAAAAAAACAGTTTATTTTCTTCAGTCTAATTTCTCATATGCCTATCACTAGCTCCTGGGCATATCTGTAACCAGAAAATTCACATTTAAATGTCTGTTATCTGGTTTCAAGCCTCAGATCTTACAGGCATCTGTCCTCCCACACTACGAAGCAGATGCCTGACTAAACTGATGGGACTTGAGCCATCCCCTAAAGCCTAACAAACTCACCCTTGCCTATGCCAAAGGGTGAAGGAAGCACATTCCAGAGGATGAGCCGAGCTGAGACACACCTGGCCTTGGTGTTCCACATGGAAGACTCAAAGTGAGCAGGAGAGCTGTTTCCCTCAGCACCACATCCAGGATTAAATGTGCCCACCTCACACTTAACCCACTGTTTTTTCTCCAAAGCAATCAGAACTGTGTCATTGAGTGTCACACCATGATTAGATAAACACAACAGTGTGTTTTCACATACACAAATAAATATCATCAGGCCTGTGAGCTTCTCCAGACTACGGGACAGGGGTTCTAAGCCTTGCCCTCATGTTAGCACCCAGATTGCTGTACTCCTCCTCCAGAGACACAAATAGAACTGGGTTTGGGTGAGGCCAATGCAATAGCAATGGTTAAAGGTGATTTTTTAAGTGAGGTGAGGACTGAGAACTGCTGCTATGAAGCCAAACGGCTACGACGAGCTCCCAGGCGCTCTATCAACTCAGAACTCAGGCAGAGTGGGCTGCATTCATTTCTCAGGCTTGTGGGCATTCAGGATCTCAGAACCCCTGGGTTTGGTGCCAGTACTCTAGACTCTACATTTGTGGCTAATGTATGGCTAGGGGGCTGATGAGAAGGAAGGGGTCCTCACAGGAACCTGCCATTCCCAAAGAGTTTGGGTCCTGACCTTCTTTTCCTGCCACAAACTGCACTGACCCTTTCTGGTCTGAGTGGCAGTCGCTATGTATACTGGTCCCACTCTTCCAAATGGACTTCATCTTCTCATGCCTTCCTTTTAAAGAATCCTTAGCCCCTGCAGACATGCTTAGTGGATGTTCAGGGTCTCTCTGTAAGGCAGATGTTTGTCACCAAGTTCACAAAAGAGACCCGAGGAGGAGAAATGGAAATACCCTGATGAAATACCCTACTATGTTACTGGCCAAGGCAAAGCAAGAATCCAGGCCTCAGGATTTCTGAGCAGGCCTGTACTTAGAACCATCCCACCTGCCCTGGCCCAGGTCCTGAAGCCTTGGATGGGTCAGCTTTTTGCTCTTAGGAAGCTCACATTTTCCCGAAGGCTGTGGATCAGAGCATAACCATAATGACTGGGTCTGCCATCAGATATGAATCCTCAGAATGCCACTGTTGGCAAATCAAAGGGAAATCTCCCCGCTGAAAATGGAAAACAAAGCAAACAAAAAACCCATACTGTAAGTCTCCCAACAGAAAAAGAACTTCCCCTTTTCAGAGTTTTTAATTCATTGCAATTCATTCCTGTCTCAGGACTGTCTCTTTAATGTGTCTTTTTTGACACTGACTGCCTAGAAAGTTTGCAGAGAGGTGGTTGATTCCCTGGTCTTCAATCAAATCTTACTGACACTTCAGGCTTTCAAGGCTGTGTACCCAAAGCCTGGCCTCTCCCATAGGGCACAGATAGCAAAGGACAGAATCTAAGTGAGAATGGAGCTACAGAAGATACTGAAATGGGATAAAGGTCACATCTGGGTTGCATCCCAAATGGAAATACTCTCTACCCCACTCCAGAACTCCACCACTCAAAACACAACTTCTGCCTAAGGCCTTTTTTTTCTCTTTCTTTTCATTTCTTTCTTTATTTTTTTGAAGAATGTACCAGAGGCACTTAACCACTGAGCTATATATCCTCAGCCCTTTTTTATATTTTATTTAGAAATAGGGTCTCTCTGAGTTGCTTAGGGTCTTACTATATTGCCGAGGCTGGCTTTGAACTCATGATCCTCCCACTTCAGCTTCCCAAAGTGCTGGGATTACAGGCATGGGCCACTACACCCAGCTTTCCTAAGCCCTTTAATGCTGATCTCAAAGCATTTGATCAAGTGACCATTCCCTACAAACCACTAAGGGACATCTAAATAGCTGTTCCCAGAGTCAGAGCCTGGCTCAAGTTACTTCTTGGTTGACTTTATAGAAATAAGCAGGGCAAACACATGAAGGGACATCAGTGTCAAAGGACCCTGATGCCATTTGTCTCCCGTAATGACCTCCTGTATAGTTGGTAATGCCAGCCTTAAAAAGCAAACCACAGAGCTAGGTTTGTGGCTCAGTGATAGAGTGCTCGCCTCAAACGTGCAAGACCCTGGGTTCGATCCTCAGCACCACATAAAAATAAATAAATAAATAAAGGTATTGTGTCCAACTACAACTAAAAAAAAATAAATTAAAAAAAAAAAGCAAACCACAGCTGGGCGTGGTGGTACATGCCTGTAATCCCAGAGGCTATGGAGCCTGAGGTAGGAGTATCTCGAGTTCAAAGCAGCAAAAGTGAGACACTAAGCAACTCAGGGAGACCCTGTCGATAAATAAAATACAAAATTGGACTGGGGATGTGACTCAGTGGTCAAGTGCCCCTGAGTCAATCCCTGGTACCCCCCACCCTGCAAAAAGCAAAGTACAAACACCTACCTGGCAGGTGTGCTGAGTCCTCAAAGACTTCCCAGCACTCAGCCCCATCCAACTGCTCACTATTTCTAAGTTCCATTTTATTTCTGGTATAAGGAATTGATGTAAACAACACTCTGCAGTCTCTAATTCAAGGACTGAAACTCCAACAGATGTTTCTGTTTTGTGGACTACTAAGAGGATGTTCCTGGAAAGTTTCTGTTTGATTTTTCTTTCTCTTTCAAAAAAAAAGAAGGGGGTCTATCCGGCTGTGACCCAAGCCAATATTAAAGTCTTCAGGGCTAATTTCAGAATAATGACACTTAAAACATTGAAGAAATGGCTATAAGTCAGGATCTTTTCAACACAAAATCAAAGATCTTAAAGGTGACAAATCAATGACAGATAATCAGTAAATAATAATGACAATGTCTACCCATCTCCTTGGACTGATGGGTCTATGTTATAGATAAATCATGTACCTGATTTTCTCTTAGGGAGTCTGAATTTTTTTTAGTGGGGGCAGAGTGCAGGGGACAGTACTGGGGATTGAACCCAGGGAAGCTGTACCACTGAACACCATCCCCAGACCTTTTTATTTTTTATTTTGAGACAGGATCTCACTAAATTATTCAGGCTGTCTCTAACTCACAGACCTTCTGCCTCAGCCTCCTTAGTAGCTAGCTGGGGTTACAGGTGTTCCACATAATGCCCAGCGGGGAGTCTCATTTCCATGGGTCAGGAAAACACAAGTCTCTGATGCCATTTTTGTCTTAATAACTAGGTTTTCACCAAAGGAAAGAAAGGGGTGGGGAGATGAGAACTGCCGTTTCTAAAGGTTCTCCTTACCAAGACAATTATGACCATCATGAGCCAACATGAAGCCATCAAAACAAGTGCATCGATAATTGCCTGGAATATTCAAACAGTCATGGACACAGCCTCCATTGAATTCATCTTCACATTCATCAATGTCTAAGGAATAAAACAGAAGTAAATCAAACAGGTGCTATGTCTTTGACCTATGACTTGTAGCTAGCCATTCCACATCTCAGAATTCACCCAACAGCAGAAAAATAAAAAATACACCAAATTATTCATGGAAGCATTGTTTGAAATTACAAAATACTGAAAACAACCTAAAAGTCCATATACAGGAGACAGGTTTATTGAATATGGTAAATCTACTTGATGGTAGTATTATACAACTATAAAAAAGTAAAGATGTTTTCCATGAACTGACTTGAAGTAATTTTTAGAATACACTATTTATTGGAAAAAATCAAAATGCAAAAAAGTATATGTAGCATGTTTTCATGTAAGAAATAAGACAATTTAAAAAATCATACACACACACAATTTGAGCACGCTTTTGTAGAACTTGACAAGCTTGTCCCAAAATTTATATGAAAATACAAAAGTTTCAGAAGAGTCAAAACAATTTTGAAAGATGAGAACACATTTGGGGAAATTTAACTTACTACAAAGCTATACTTAACCAAGACAGTGTGTATAGGCATAAAGAGACATATGGATCAATGGAACAGAACTGAGAATTCAGAAATAAACCTTTGATTTATGGTCACTTGATTTTAGACAAAAGTGTTAAGGCATTCATTGGGAGAAATCATAGTCTATTCATTAAATGGTGATGAATAATGGAAAATACACATGCAAAAATTATTTTAACCATTACCTACTACTATACACAAAAAGCAACTTAAAATGGATCATAGACCTAAATGTAAGAACTATAAAGTTTTTAAGAGAAAAGTTTTTGAGAATTTACCCTCGTAAAGATTTCTTTCATACAACACCAAACTCATAATGCATAAATTTAATGGACTTCATCAAAATTTACAACTTTTATACTTCAAAAGACATTAAGAAAATAAAGATGTGGCATATGCCTATAATCCCAGCATCTTGGGAGGTTGAGGCAGGAGGATCACAAGTTCAAAGCCAGCCTCAGCAACTTAGCAAGGCCCTAAGCAACTTAGCAAGACCCTGTCTTAAAAACAAAATAAAGACAATCCTGGCCTGATGGTACCCACCTGTAATGCAAGCTGAGCCTGAGGCAAGAAAATTTCAAGTTCAAGGCCAGCCTGGGCAACTTAGTGACCCTATCTCAAAATAAAAAATAAATAAATAGGGCTAGGGTTGTGGCTCAGAGGTAAAGCACTCCTCTCGCACGCGCTGGATCCTGGGTTCAATCCTTAGCACCACGTAAAAAATAAATGAGTGAAATAAAGGTATGTGTCCAACTGTAAAATAAATATTTTTTTAAAAAATAAAAATAAATAAATAATAAAAGTTGGTTTCTAGCTCAGTGGTAAAGTGCCCCTGGGTTCAATCCCCAGTAAGTAGGGTGAGTGGGCAAGGGTGAATATGAAGATAAACCACAGAGTCAGAGAAAGTAATTGCAAGTCATATGCTTTACAAAGGACTTAAAAATAATGAGACAACTGAATTTTAAAGGGCAAGAGATTTAAAAACACATTTCAGGGGCTGGGATTGTAGCTCAATGGTAGAGTGCTTGCTTAGTATGTGTGAGGCACTAGGTTTTATTCTCAGAACCACATAAAAATAAATAAATAAAATAAAAGTCCACTGACCAAAAAAAAAAAAAAAAGAAAGAAAGAAAGAAATGGTAAAAAAAGAAAAAAGAAAGATAAAGACATTTGATCAAAAATGGTATGCCAATGGCTAATAAGCACATGAAAAAAATGCTCAATACTATTAATGACTAGAGAAATGCAAATTAAGACTACCATTTCACACTCACTTGAATAATAACAAATGTTGACAAAGATGTGGAAAAATGGGGATCCTTTTGCCATACATTACTGATGAGAACATAAAATAGCACAACCACTTTGGAAAACAGTTTAGTAGTTTCTTTTCCTTTTTTTAAGTGTATGGTTCAGTATTATTAAATCATTCATAATGTTGTGCAATCATCACCTCCATTCATCTCCATTACATCTTTTCATCTTGTAAAATTAAAATTTTTTACCCATTAAACAATTAACTCCTAATCTCCACCCCAGCCTCTGGCAATCACCATCTACTTTCAGTCTCTTTGATTTGGACTATTCTAAGTATCTCAGATACATAGATTCAAACTATTTGTCTCTTGATAACTGACTTATTTCAGTTAGTATAATGTTCTCAAAGTTTACCCCAATTAAGTATGTGACAAGATTTTATTTTTTTGATACCAATAACTGAACCTAGGCCCTGCTCTACCACAGGGCTACATCCTCAGTTTTTTTATTTTGAGAAAGAATCTCACTAAATTGCTCAGAAGCTCACTAACTTGGTGAGGCTGGCCTTGAACTTGTAAGGACAAGGGATTACAGGCACATTGTGAGGTTGCTGGGATTGCAGTCCCCAGTTTATGTTTCCTTCTTTTGCAAGGATGAACAATAGTTCTATTGTACGTATGTAGCACATTTTGCTTATCCATTCATCCAATGTCAGGTGAACATTTTGATTGTTTATACCTTTTGGCTATTGTAAATGATGCTATGAACACAGATGTAAAAAAATCTCTTCAAAATTCTCCTATCAGCTAAGCATGGTAGCACTAACCTATAATCCCAGCAATTTGGAGGGGTGAGGCAAGAGGATTGCAAGTTTAAGGCCAGTCTCAGCAACTTAGGGAGAACCTGTCTCAAAAACAAAATAAAAAGCTGAGTGCGGTGGCACACACCTGTAATCCCAGCAGCTCAGGAGGCTGAGGCAGGAGGATCAAGAGTTCAGCCTTTTTTGCTGAGGCTTCAGCAAAAGAGGGATTAAGCAACTGAGTGAGACCCTGCCTCTAAATAAAATACAAAACAGTGCTGGGGATGTGGTTCAGTGGTTGAGTGCCCCTGAGTTTAATACCCGGTACCAAAAGAATAAATAAATAAATAAAATTAAAAATCGAGGTATAGGTGGTACATACCATTGATCTCAGCAACTTGGAAGGTTGAAGCAGGAAGATCCCAAGTTCAAGGTCACCCTCAATGACTTAGCAAGGCCCTAAGCAACTTAGCAAGACCCTGTCTCAAAATTAAAAATAAAAAGATCTGGGAATGTAGCTCAGAGATAAAGTGCCACTGAGTTAAATCCCCAGTACCAAAAAATTAAAAATAAAATAAAAAGAGCTGATGGTGTCAGGCACAGTGGTGCATGCCTGTAATCCCAGTGGCTAGGGAGGCTGAGGCAGGAGGATCACCAGTTCAAAGCCAGCTACAGGAAAAGTAAGGCACTAAGCAACTCAGTGAGACCCTGTCTCTAAATAAAATACAAAATAGGGATAGGGATGTGGTTCAGTGGTCAAGTACCCCTGAGTTCAACTCCTGGTACCACCCCCCATAAAGAAAAGAGCTGATGGTATAACTTAGAAATAGAGCACCCCTGAGTTCGATCTTCAGTACTACCAAAAACAAAAAACAAAAAGGGCAAATGATGATGTTATGGTTGGTAAGTTACACATCAGTAAAGTTGCTAAAAAAAAAAAAAACATAAATTTATCTGTTTACTTGTCCAAAAGAAATAAAGAAAGCATAAACCAGAAACTACAGAGACCGGTGACTTACAAGGAATGAGGAAAGGAGTGGAAAGATGAAGAGAGAAGAACAGGGTAACAGAAATGAGGAGGGAGCCACACTTCTCTGAGGTACATTTTTGAATAGCATTGATTCTTAGAACCATAATGATGATTTTTATACATAGATGTATACACACATATATACAACCAACCAGGAGATGGGGTGAGAGGTAGGGTGATAAAAACGAAACACAAAAAGGAACAAATGGACCTAATGTATTATAAATTAATAACATAAACACACTGAAAGGAATAGGAAAGAAAAGTACCACACTGAAAGGAATAGGAATAGAAAAGAAATGGATGTCTAATTGGATGTTTTAGAGCTAAAATAAAAAATAGTTGTATGCTATATTCTAGTTAGTAAATCTGGTTTACTCACAGGGTTATGGCTCAGTAACTCTATAAATACTTGTGTCTATATTAGGATTAAACAAAGAGGTAAACACATTGCAGATAATGAGAGCCAGACTTCTCACTGTTGGAGAAAGAAGTTATAAATAAACAAAGAGCAGCTGGATGCAGTGGCATATGCCTGTAATCCCCACAGCTCAGGAAGCAGAGGCACGAGGATCGGGAGTTCAAAACCAGCCTCAACAAAAGTGAGGCACTAAGCAACTCAATGAGGCGCTGTCTCTAAATAAAATACAAAATAGGCTGGGGATGTGGCTCAGTGGTTAGGTGCCCCTGAGTTCAATCCCTGGTACCAAAATAATAATAATAATAATAATAATAATAATAATAATAATAATAATAATAATAATTAAAGAGGAATAATGAATTTTTGATATTGATATGGAATCCAAAGTGTCAGTGTACCATTTTCCAATTAAAGGGGTCAGACTGCATTAGAGAAGTGGATGATTCCAGGGCTGAAGATAAAAAAAAAATAAGATTTAACCCAAGCATCTTAAAATATCAGAAAATCAGGAATTTCTCAAAAAACAGATGTCAGAATGACACAGGAAACAATGGGAAGGAAATCCCAATGGCTGAAGCTGGAATGATTTGAGCCAAAAATAAATTATTATACATATAATAAAATCAACTCCCATAAGTCCACAGTGTTGTATAAGTACATACATAAATAAATGCATAAATAAATAGGAAAGAAAAAGCAGTTTTTTCTTTAAAAGAATCTCAATTAATAGATGTAAGGAATGAGGAAAGTACAAAAAAAAAATGTAGGCACACATCACAGTAATAATTGTTGCAGGGAAGATCCAGAACTGTATCCCAACATCCTTAGATAAACATTTAAGAAGAAACAATATTGACCCTGGGCTCAAAGTATCTTCCCCAAATATGTTTCTATTGTAATGGGAAACCAGTAGTAACTATGAAGTGGAGACACCCAGCAGACACTGTCTTAACCAGGTGACCAAGGTTAAAAAAAGCTAGAAATGGAATATGATGACATCTGTCTCCCTGATGTGATCCACTGAAAAGAACACATAGCATTTCTACGGTGGTCCTGCCCCAAATAAATAATCTCAATCTTATTATTGGAAAACACAAGACATTCTCTTATATCAATTCTTTTTTTCTTTATAACTTTATTTATTTATTTTTATGTGGTGGCTGAGGATCTAACTCAGTGCCTCACATGTGCTAGGCAAGCTCTCTACCACTGAGCTACAACCCCAGTCCCTTACATCAATTCTTATCTTGAGAAAACATAAGACAAACAAAGCCAGCAGTATTCATCAAAAAAAAAAAAAAAAAAAAGTCAATGTCATGAAACACCAGGAAAGACTGAAGAAGTGTTACAGATTGGGTGAGATAAAAGAGAAGCACCGGCTGTGGGACCTTGAATTCAATTCTTGCACAGAAAAATAATATCAGGGGGAAATTGGTGAAATCCGAATAACATTTACAATTTAGTGAATAACATTATGCCCATGTTAATTTTCTGGTTTTGTAAGCTAGTAAAATTAGAGTAAGATGAGCAAAGGACATAGATGAATTCTTTACTGTTCTTCACTCGAAATAAAAAATATAAAGGGCCAGGGATGTAGCTCAGTGGCTCAATCACTTATCTAAAGCCACTTCTGAATCACATTATTTAAAAAAACTACTTATTTCAGGCCCATACTTCCATTCCTCTAATATTTTGTAGAAGAAACTTTATGGAAGATAATTCCAGTCACTCCAGGCAAACCCAGTTCCCATTCGTGAGAGTAATTATGAGCAGTGAGGCTGGTGAGAATCACAGCACAAATGATACCTTGGGTTGGGCCCCAGAGACTAAAAAATTAGTAAACAAAGCAACACAGATAAAGGAGTTATATCTTTGAACATCCACATCTTTGAATCCTTACAATCTTTATTTCTTCTCCTTTTCCTTCTTAAAAGAAAATTTCCATTTCTGAACTCTTGGAGCAAGAAATCCAAACTAAACAGGGATATCCTGACTCACAACATTAATACTACAAGTATTCAAAACACCAAATCATTTCAGGTTTTAGGTTTTTTTAAAACATTTTATTTTTCAGTTCTACACAATATCTTTGTTTTATTTATTTATTTTTATGTGGTGCTGAGGATCGAACCCAGGGCCTCGCAAGAGTGAAGTGAGCTCTACCGATGAGCCACAACCCCAGCCCTCAGATTTTCGTTTAACATGATAGTACAAAGAATATGTATTTGTTGTTAACAGTGATTACCTGTGGGTAAAGGGATGAGAAGTACTTTAATTTTCTCAACACTTTTGCATTTTGATTTTTTATAACAATAATTATAGATTATTTAAAAGCAAATCAAAATATATAAAAGCAACAATGCCAATTATTAGTTATTTTAAACTAAATAGTAGCCTTTTTCTATTGTACTCTGCTAGCAATTCAATTTCACTTGTAATATGTCAAACAAGAGCTCAGAGTAAGGAAACTCTTGCCAGGTGTCACTTGAGACATCATTTATTAAAGACATATTTATCTAAAAGAAACCAATGACACAGTTTTGTGCCCCTGGAGAATATACAGTGACTAGAGGATATGTTATATACACATGGTAAAAATGTGAATTTTTTTCCCCCAAGCAGAGAAGCAACATGTGAATTCTGATACTGCAATTAGAATATTTAATACAGAGAGGGTGTGATATGGAGGAATTGGCATAGAGATGTTTGTTTCTGGAAGTCTTTTGACCTCCCAAGACACAGGGCAGAGCAAGAGAGAGACAGAGACAGAGATGGCTGTCAGAGATGGCTGTGGCTGCCTGCCTCTGAGAAAAATACAAACTTGGCTTCACAAACACAAGGGTTTTAAGAGGGACCACCAACCCCTGACTGTGAACCTGACTCAGATCTGCACTCCTCTGGCACAAAAGAGAGTTTCCCAAATGATTTCCCAAGGAGTGTCTTTACCTACCACAAAACCCAAATTTTCCCATTATAATTCCATTTTTCAAATCCCAGGATGTCTCAGGTAAGACCAGGAGGTGGGGGCTGGGAGAGATTAAGTCATTGCTACAATACTACAAATGCACTTGACAGTCACCTCTTTAATCATCTAAATATTCTGTACCTAGATATTTCATTCACAGATTCGAGTATTTTTGGAAAATACCTTGTGTCAAGGTGTCAATGATTGAGCTCATCTTGCACAGTCATTTATTTAAAAACTAGTGCCAGGCACGATGGTGCATGTCTGTAATCCTAGATATTTAGGAGGCTGAGGAAGGAGGATTGCAAGTTCAAGTCTAGCCTGTGCAACTTAATGTGAGATTCTGTCTCAAAATTTAAAAAAAAAAAAACAGAAAGAACTAGGGATGTAGCTCAGTGGTAGAGCCTCCCTGGTTCCAATCCAGTACCAAAATAAAACAAAACAAAAGAACAAGAACGAGTGTTTACCACATACCAGGTAGTACTGGATATTACACACTGTTCCAACACCAAGAACCTTTATTACTCAGAGGCCACAAGATGAAACAGATTGGTTTGAAACATTAGGGTTTGAACACGAGGTCATTAAAAGGCACTAAAATAGGTATGTATTAAAAGTTTTCCTCCTGTCTAATGAGGTATTTTTCAAAGTGCTTAGCAGGGACTTTGACTACTCACTATGTAGGTTTAGATCCTGCAAGTATTCAGGTCAGTTCCTGCCAAGGTTAAGCCCAAGTTGTAAAGAGTATAAAACCTCTCAGACTGAAGGGGTTGGGTCCAGAGGCAGGAGGGAGTTGCAGGAATGAATTCAATGCACCTCATCAATTTTAAACTTCTTCCTGCATAGGAAGACTATAAGTAATATAAATAGTAGGATTTCTGGCCAGGTTCAGTAGTGCAAGCCTGAAATCCCAGCTACTCAGGAGGTGAAGGCAGGAGGCTAAGGCTGTAGGATCGCAAGTTCAAGGCCAGCTTGGACAATTTAGAAACCCTGCCTCAAAATAAAAAACAATAAATTAAAATGACTAGGAATGTTGCTCTATGGTAGATAGACCCTGAGTTCCAACTCCAGTGCTGCTAAATAAATAAATAGTATGATTTCTTACCCAACCAAAGGGGGACAGAAACAAGCTGAGTGAATATATGAGAGAGGTGGAGCTGGGACTGAACTGGGGTAGAGACATGACCTTTTTTCACCAGCAGACTTGTGTGATCATTGCCACAAATCCCCTGAGCCTCGATGTCCCCATCTGAGTGATAGATTGGACCAGAGCTCCATGAAGAGCCTACCAGCTCCACTGTATGATGATTTCCATCCCTAAGAACAGCCTTCTCCTGTGAGTGCCCAGTCTCCATCAAGTTCTGAACTTTAAAGTTCATGACACTGAACTAATCCCCAGTGGGCAGAGTCCGGACTTTGCATTCCCAGATCTGAAGCACTAACGGTTAAAATACTCCTTTACACACATCTTTCAAGGGTGAAATTTCAGCTCAGATGAGGTGTAGCTCTAAAGCTTGGCAAGTCCCAGTGCCAAACATCTCAAAGCCATGGACAGGACGGAGCCTCCAGAGCCAGAAGGAGAGAGCAAGATTCCAGCACTCCCATCTCCAGTAAGGGGGTGCATATTGCGCCAGGGAGACAGGATCAGCCCTGCTCTGGCACAGCTCTCCCATGAGCATGGCTGAGTGGGACCAAAAGATACTAAAACACCTCTTATCATTTCTTCAAGCTCAACAAAAGGACATTTCAAAGCCAGTTAAAACTATGATCAACCCTAACCTGATGTTTACAGTCAAAGCTTTAAGGATCTGCAATACATTTCAGACAGCAGGTGGTGTGATTCAAGATAGAGGCAGCACTTTTACCAACATGAGTGTCCACTATGAGAGGTAAGGAGGTAGAAGTTGCCCTGCTAGCCCACCTACAATGGTCCCCAAGTCACTTACCTTCACACTGCCTGCCCTGCCCTTGGTAGCCAGGTTTGCAGGAGCACTTGTAAGAGGTGGGTGTGTTCTGACACAGGGCATCTGTATGGCAGTCATCTAGCCCGTGGGCACACTCATCCACATCTGTAAAAGAGCACAGCCAGCACCTGATTTGGTGTCCAAGTCATGTGTGATCTGGCTTGGCCCTCTTTAACCTCACCTTCCACCAGCCCACCCCTCTTGACTCCTCAGAACCGAAAGTGCTTGAGAGCCCTGGGATGAGCCATACCATGTCCAGGTCCCTATTGCTAGGTCCATCTGGTTTCCTCTAATTGGAATTACTCCACCATCACCAACTGGCCTTCAAGACTTGGTTCACCTCCTTCTGGAAGCCTGCCATGACTCTCACCATAGGGGAGTTATATACTATCCTGTGCTCTCCTTTCACAGCACACATATCATGTAGGGTTGTCATTATTTCCTGGCTGTATCTTCACTAGACAATGTCTTGACTGAGTCATGGCCTTGATATCAAGCCAGCACAGTGCCTGGCACATAAGGAAACAACATTAAAATGCCTTCGGAGGGAAGAACCAAATTGGCAAAACAGCTCTGAAAGGAGAGCAGTTGTCTGTCACCCAGAGGTTTACCCTGGGCTCTGAGCAAAAACTATCCAGAGCTCTCAGATGGAGCAAACCCGATATAGTGCCCAACTGCCCCACCCGCACCCCTGCCCATGCTTTTCACCTGGGAACTGGCCTTCGCAAAAGTATTTCCTGGGTTGACCCCTCTCCAGGATGTTAATGTAAAATGAGAGTTTTGAAAGTATTACAAGTCCAGTTAGTGCAGAATTTCCAGAGTTCTTACCTCTGGCTGCCCAAAATCTAGGCTGGTTGCTGCCGCAGATACAAGTTGACCCTGAGGGCACTAGGAGAACTTCCCATATAAAAGAAAAAGCCAGGGAAAGGCTGCTCTGGTCTCCTGGATGTACCCCAGGCTTGGCCCTCAGTTTCCCCATCTACACAATGGGGACCTGGCCTGGAGGCCCCAATACTCTCCTCCCTGCACAACTGCTACAATCTGACCAGCAGGCACTTTTGGGGGAGGGCGGGAACAGAGTCCCTGGGCTATGAGATGTAAACTGTCAATAGCCCAGGGTCCGAGGCTGGGCCAGGGAAATCAGGCCCTGGGCCTCTAGCCCAAGCGATAGTGGAGCCTCGGCCTGGTCAGCGGGTGAGGGCCCCAGGAGAGCAAGGGCCACGCGAACTCCAGCCGCCAAGCCCCTGGTCCCGAGCTGCCGGCCCCCAGGACACTCTTCCCACCGCCCGCCTGCTCGTCTGAGCCGCCGCGCTGTGCCAGGTGCACCCTAGCGGACGGACACTCACCTTCTGGCTGCCCGGTGGAGCGGCCCCGGCTCGGCGGGACGGTCGCCGTCAGTAGCAGCGGCAGCAGCAGCAGCAGCGCCCGGGCCGCCCCGGGACGGCCGCAGCTCGCGGCCCCCATGGAAGGCGCGGCGGCTGCGGGCAAAGGCGACGCAACGCGGGCGGCGAGCGCGGCGTCGGCAGCTCCGGGAGGTGTGTGCGGGCGCCCTGCCCGCCGCGCTCTGACACCCCCGGCCGGGCCCCGCCCGCTCCCCGAGCCCCGGCCTCATTTTCACATGGTCCTCCCCGGGCTGGGGCGGGCGGCGCGCGGGGGGCAGTGCCTCCCCGCCCGCCCTTGCCCCTCCCCGGCCCCGGGCGGAGGGGGCGCGGCCGCGGTGGCCCGAGGGCGGCTGTCAGCCTGCCGGGGCGGGCCTGGCGGTGCCCGCGTCCCGCGCAGCCCCCGGCACCAACCGCTGCTACCTCACCGGCTTGGCTCCAGCGCTCCAAGAACCTTGTCGGTGCTCCACCGGTTCCAGTGTCCTACAACTTGACCCACTACCTCTTGTGAGGACGAATAGTCTTACTAGCCTGAAAAGTTCGGTTACAGGGCACCCCGAAAGTGTCCAGTATGGTTCCCAAACTCCAAAGCCGTCTTGGGGCTACACATACTCTTGACCCTGTGAGTAGCACTCAAGAAAACAGCAATGCAGATGGAGAGAGTGGCAGCTTCTCTGTTGACGCCTGCACATACCCGCAGCATTCTCCATACTGCTCAACCCACACCCTCTGATTTCCCATCCCACAACCCTTTGAAGACACCGGCCCACTTGTCCCACTGTGGGTCACGATGTCACAGAAAGAAACACACTTCTGGACTTAGAATCACTGCAAAAAAATGTTCTTTTCACTGTAAACCAGTTAAATGTTATTTTCTTGAAGGGAAACGTGTCTAGAGATCAAGAGTGGGCCAGCAACAAAAAAACGGCTCCAACTTTTCCTGGAATGCACGTGGCATTGATGACCATCTAAATTCATAAACATCAGGTCTGGCCAGCCTGCCATTCGTTCTCCAAGCTTAACAGTCCTTACAAGGGAACACAGGCACCAGGTCTTCCTACATCACCCTAGGCACAGATGAGATGGTTGGAGCTGTACACTAAGCATCACTTCAAGAACAAACAAGCCCTAGATGCAAGAAATGCCATACTTAGGTATATGAGTGTTCTCCATTGAGTTTCTCTGCCCAGCATTTATTCCACTCTCTCCTATGAAAACACACATGATAATTTCTTTGGTGAACAAAACAAATGTCACAGAAAACCCCACTTGGGTCATGCACACAAACACAAATTTTTTTTGGGGGGGGGCACATCTGCTACTCTGAACTCCCACCCTCTGCACCCTTAGCACCTCTATCTGCTACTAGCCACCCTGCCCAGGGCCCCTGCTGAGCCTGCCTCTTTGCAGGTGTTACTAGTGCTGCTGCTTGATGGAGAATTTGAGAAAATAAGTTTTCTATAGTTGTTTTCAGATTGACCTTTTCATTCGCAGCAAAGGCAGGCAGGTTGCATCCCTTTTTCTGTCTTCTGCTCCTCCCTCCCTCCCCTTTTGTGTTTGGTGCTGAGAGAGACATTCAGCTATTTCTAGTCATAGGATGGTTTTTACACATTTGTAAATCTTCACTTAGTGAAACGTTCTCTCCGCCTTTGTCTTTGTGTTCTTAATGGTAGCCATAAATTACCGCCTTCTTTTCTCTCCACTGCATCAGGCTTCATTGCTTTTGAAATGATCAAAGTTATTTCTTTTAAAATCCAACTAGAAACTGCCCATTGTGTGACACAGAGCTCTTTAGCTCCAGTCAAAGCATATAAATACATAAAGCTGCCTATTAAACTCTAGGGAGCCTCCTCCAATCCCCTTGGGCCTGGCAAAGAAAAAGGACATGTGCTATTCTTTCCCTCTCTGTTTCCCCAAGTTTAAGTATCAGTTGGAATACAAATTAATAATGATAAACCCCAGTGCTTCTCTGCCTAAGAGGGAAGTTTTTGTCATATTTCCTGGAAAAGTTCAGCATTGGTGTGAATCTCAAAAAATGTTCTGAACCCTATTTTGTTTATCCTGTCTTCATACAAATGTACTTTCAGTTGGTTGGCTCTCAGACTCCTGGGCAACCTTCTGACACTTGAGATTAAAGTCAATATGGTTTACAACAGGGAATTTCCATAGGGGAAATGTCACTACTTTCAATGTCAGGAGGGACTTGGTTAGTCCCTGTGGTAGCTGCTGTCTGCCCTCTATTGTCCAGCTGAGGTCCCCACAAAACTTCTCAGAAAGGCCACAACACTTTCCCTGGACTGAGGCTGATTCTCTGTCCCCTTGCAGCAGGCTGAGAGGCCATGAACCAGGCCTGAGGGGGCAGGAAGCCTAGCCAGCCCAGTATCACTGGGTACCTTTCAGTGCCTGTCTTTCCTGACATCTTGAGCAGCCTCTGAGAGGTTGACTACTTCCTCCTTGTGGAAACACTCCCTCTCTAGGTTTTCATCGAAGCAGGAAAACTCCTGGTTTTCCTCCCACCTCTCAGGAAATGCCTTCATCATCACCTTGGGATCCTCTTTCCAAAAGTTCTAGATGATTCAGTCATTCCCTTGATTCCATAATATAAATCACCAGTCTACAGTGTCCTCTACTGCCTACTGGACACTACCTTGATTTCCTATAGGTCCCTCTGATTGAACATGTTCTAAACAGAGCTCATCTTCTTCCTCAATCCAGTTCTTTCTTGGTGCCCTCTCTTTCAGGGAAGAGCGCCAACATTCTGCTGCAACCAAGTCAGAGGCCTGGCAGTCATCCTGGACTTCATTCTTTCTCTTCCCACCACTTCCAATCATAATTTCTATCTTCTTACCATCTCTCTAAACCATCCTCTTCCTCTATGCCCATTGCCCAAACTTGGCCTCATCATCCCTCACCTGGTCTGTTGTTCCTCCTTTGTGATTCCCTACAGGTGTCCCTCCCTAGAATCTCATCTCTTTTCAGTACATCTAATTCAGGGGCTGAGAGAGTAAGATGTAAATTTATTTTTCTTTCTTTCTTTCTTTTTTTTTTTTTTTTGTACTGAGGATTGAACCCAGAGGTGCTTAATCTCTGAGCCACATCCCCAGCCATTTTTATTTTTTATTTAGAGACAGGGTCTCACTAAGTTGCTGAGGCTGGCTTTAAACTTGAAATCCTTCTGCCTCAGCCTCCAGAGTGGCTGGGATTATAGGCATGTGCCACTGTGCCTGGCAGATGTAAATTTCATAATATAACTTCCTGACTTCCTCAGGCCAAAGTAAAAACTCCCTTAGTATAGCTACTCGAGAGAGTTGGGCAGTAACTATGGAGAAGAATGTGCCTGCCCACTTCTAGGTCGATGCCCAAAAGAAAAGAGTGCATCCATTCACCAAAAGACAGACATAGGAAGGTTTATAATAACTGTATTTATGCCATCACAGAACTGGAAATGACCCAGATGCACATCAATGAGAAAATGAACAAATTGTGAGATATTTATTCAATGGAATACTCGAGAAAAAGAAAATGAACAAACTCTGATATATGCAACAACACAGAGGCATGTTACAGACATTACGTGAGTAAAAGAAGCCAAATATAAAAGGGTACATTTGTATAATTCCACTTCTATGAAGTTTAAGAGCAAGCAGAATTAATTAATATTGATAGAGGCCAGAATAGTAGTTCCCTCTGGGTATGGATATTCTGGGAAAAAGCATGAAGAAAATTTCTGGAATGCTGGAAATGTTCTAGATCTTGATCTCCATGATGATTATATGAGTTGATTATACATATGAAAAATTTGTTGGAATGTTGCCTTATGTTTAATGTACTTTATTGTATGTATGTTTTACCTCAATAACTTGAAACAAGAACAGCCTAGCCAAAGACCTTGATGATTTGATTCCATTCTGTTTTTCCAGTCTTCTCTCCTACCACTCCCTCACCTGTACTATGCTCCAGGGACATAAAAACGTGTCCTTGTACTAGTGGCTTATCATTTTACCCTCACACATCTCTTTGTGTGTGTGTGTGTGTGTGTGTGTGTGTGTGTACTGGGGATTGAACGCAGGGGCACTTAACCACTAAGCCACATCCCCTGCCCTTTTGTGTTTTTTATTTTGAGATAGGGTCTCACTAAGTTGCTTAGGGCCTTGCTAAGTTGCTGAGGCTCATTTTGAACTGTAATCCTCCTGCCTCAGCCTCCTAATTGGTTGGGATTAAAGATGTGTGCTACCATGCCCAGCTAAACAATAATTTCTTATTCTGCCACCTATCTTAGATCTTGGAAACTACCATTCTACTTTCTGTTTTTATGAATCTAACTAAGTATCTCATCTGAATGGAATCATACAGTATTTGTGATTGGCTTATTTCACTTAGCATAATGTCCTCAGGGTTCAGCAATGTTATAACATGTATCAGAATTTCCTTCCTTTTTAAAGCTGAATAATATTCCATTGTATGTATATAATACCATTTTTTTACACATTCATCTGTCAATGGACACTGGGATTGCTTCCGCTGTTGGTCTGCAATGACTGTAAATGTATAATTATCTATTCATGTCCCTGCTTTCAATTATTTAGTATATGCCCAGATGTGAAGTTGTTGGATCATATGGCAATTCTATTTATAATTTTTTGAGAAACTGCCATACTATTTACCTTAGCAACCATTTCACAGTCCCACCAGCAACATTTCCTATTCTTCTACATCCTTACCAACTCATATTATATTCCTTTTTAAATAATAGCCACCCTAATAGATGTGAAGTATCATCTCATGGTGGATTTTGAATGGGTTTTCTGTTATCTACAGCCAAAAAAAAATTCCTATTCAGTTTCATATAAACTTCCATTAGGTTACTTTGCTGAGTGGCAGGTGACCCACTGAGTAAAGTGGAAGATCATTGAGAAGGTCCAATCCTTTCAGCACCTGAAATAATAAATGATTATCTGATGCGTAGATTTGGTACTCTCTTGACATACAGTCAAGACTCCATTTATTTCTTCAATAGTTTTAAAACTGCACCAACATTTTCTTTTGTTTACCCAAGGTTAAAAATCCTTCAAGGGTTGGTGGTAAAGCTCATTGTCGGACCACTTGCTTATCATGAGCATGGCCCTGGGATTGATCCCCATAGCTGAAAAAAAAGAAAGAAAAAAGAAAATTCCAGCAAATATTTATTTTTAAGTGATAATAATTAACTTTGAGTGAATAATAAATGTCAGACATTATTCTAAGCACTTCATATGCAATCCTCATAAAAACTCTGTGAAGTCAATGCCTATTTTACAGAAAGGGAAACTGAAGTAAAGAGGGGTAATTTGCCAGTAGATGGTAGAACAAGCCCTAGTGCCAAAAGTCTGGCTTCAGATCCCCTTTTTAACCACTGCTCTATAGAGCTCATATGTGTGCTAGCCATCATGCAAGGCGCTCTGGGAGACACAAAGATGAATTACAGGCAAACCCTGCCCTCAAGGAGCTTAAAGTCCAGCAGAATGGGTGCGACATAACAGTACTTATTCTTAACACCTCTTCAAATATGATAATTCCTGTTTAAAACCCTGTATGGCTCCTTCCCCTACATTATATGTACCATAAACTGATCTCACAGGCAACACCAGTTATGTAATTTACAGGGTTCCATAGAAAATTAAAATGCAAGTCCTCTTAACCAAAAAGCATTTAAAAAAAAAAAAAGGTGCTGAGTTTTGTTAGTTGATTTGATATTGGGCTTGAATCCAGGAGTGCTTTATTACTGAGCTATATTTTTCACTTTTTTGTGGAGGGTACTAGGGATTGAACTCAGGGGCACCCAACCACTGAGCCACATCCCCAGCCCTATTTTGTATTTTATTTGGAAACAGGGTCTCACTGAGTTGCTTAGTGCCTTGCCATTGCTGAAGCTGGCTTTGAATTCAAGATCTTCCTGTCTCGCCTCCTGAGTCACCAAGATTACAGGCAAGCGCCAGGGCACCCAGCTATATTCCTTGCCCTTTTTACTTTTTATTTTGAGACAGGGTCCTGCTAAATTGCTCAGGACCTCACTAAATTGTTCACACTGGCCTTAAACTTACGATCCTACAACTTTAACCTTTCGAGTCACTGGGATTACAAGCATGGATTACAGTGCCTTGCAAAAGGTGCTGTTAAAGGTATGAAACTAGATTTTTCCTTTAAAATTTTTTATTACTTGTAAAACATAATAAGGTAACATGAGTAAAAATGTAAACTTTCAAATGGCAAAAATATAATATTTTGTCATTATTTTATATAATGAAACTACTAAGAATATTAATATTATATCTTCAAGGATCACAATATTTATCATTTTTGTGCAAATTTATTTTTAGGTCATCAAAATTTATATTTTTAGGATTTTCAATTTCAATCAATATAACCAAAGGGACATGAGTCATTTTTGGCAATGAATTTTTTTTGTGGATGGTATTGGGTGGTACTTTTTTGATGTATTGGTAAACTCAGGACCTTACACATGCTAGGCAGGTGCTCTACCACTGAGCTATATCCCCACCCAGCCCTCTTTAATTTTATTTTGAGATCTGGTTTTGCTAAACTGCTGAGGGTCTCATTAAGTTGCCCAAGCTGGGGCTGGGGCTGGGGCTGGGGCTCAGCAGTAGAGCACTCACCTAGCATGCACGGGGTTTGATCCTCAGCATCTCATAAAAAAATAAATAAAATAAGGGTATTGTGTCCAACTACAACTAAAAAACAAAACAAAAAAAATATTTAAAAAAAAAAAAAGGTTGCCCAAGCTGATCTTAAACTCGCAGTCTTCTTGCCTCATACTCCCAAGTCACTAGTATAATCATGTATCACTGCACCTGGCTGATAATTTTTTAATTTTCAGAAGGATTTTTCACACTGTCCCCAACTGATAATGTATCTGTTAGAAGTATTTATAGACATCATAATAAAAAAATTTTTTGAAAATTTATTTTGAAATATAAATTTTAGTACGTGTGGAGCAGGTGATTCTTATAAAACAACTTATCTAAAAAGATTTAGCCAGGGGTGTGGTTATACACTCCTGCCAGCAGCTCAGGAGGCTGAGACAGGAGGATTCCAAGTTCAAGGCCAACCTCAGCAATTTAAGGAGGCCCCAAGAAACTCAGTGAGACCCTGTCTCAAAATTTTAAAATAACATAAAAAGGACTAGGGATGTAGCTCAGTGGTAAAGCACCCCTGGGTTCAATCCCCAGTACCCAAAAAAAAAAAAAAAAAAGAGATTTAATTCTTCAAACAAATTAGCTTAGTGTAAGTCTGAATTTAAATTTTAATCTAAATTTATACCATGTCACTTCAATGTTTTGACAGTTCCTATAATCTGTGAAGGTCAAAAATAGGAAACTGAACGTACCTTCATGATTTCTCTATAATTTAGAATGACTGTTCATGTATTTATTGCTGTAACTTCAACTACAAGGAAAAATCAATTTTAAAATTGTCTTCCTTGTTAATATTTGGTTAATCTGAAGCTTCATATAAAAATAGAGTTGTTTTCCCTCTAGTACAATAATTTTTATATTTGACTCTATTTCTATGTCTGCAGATATTTGCTTTGCAATGTTACAGCAGTTTTAAACATCAGGGATTCTAAACTCTTCAAGGAATTCTAATACTTCACGCTATGCTTTATCACAATGTCCATGTGTTTGCTTTATTTTGTAATAATTTACTGACAGGGTTTACTGCTCGAGTGCCAGCAATTCCTGTCTCAGTCCTCAGGCCAGAGGGTTAATATTTGTGCAGGCATCATAGGAACAGGGCTTGGTGATAGACAGGCGAGCCAGGTTCCCACTGAGGGTCTTGACACTGTCCCCATGGAGAGACTCCCTTTTTTCTGTGGCCACTGCTGCTGCTGCCACTATCTCAGCTGACAGTGTGGGCCCAGGGCCCAGCCCAGCTGCCTTGGGGCCCTGCCTGCTGGGGATTCATCCAAGGCCTACGCACATGCCTATGTGAGACTGCATGGTCATCCAGTGTATCTCCACCACATAGCTGCCTGATCTATCATATCACCAAACTTCATTTACAAAACATAAATGTGTTTATGAAATGAATAGGAATTTCAAGATGGCAGCAGTAGGGCATAGCACCAACTCTGGGACTCTTCTAAGAATGGGGCCCTATCCATCTGACTACGCAGGTTGTACACAGCCATACTCATGAGTATGGCAGTCAACCTTTATCATTTGACAGTTGTCTGATTTTTGCCTCAGGAGATACCATCTCTTTCGAGTACATCCCATTTCCAGCCCTCTTGAACCATTCAGTCTCTGAAAGCACCACAACTCGAATCCCTTTACTTCAAATGCTCTGCCTGGTACTGTTTATCCTTTGAGGCCTGCTCCAGTGTCCTTTTCCCAGGTCTTTCTTAACAAACCGCCTCACAGGCTGAGTTAAGTTCTTCTCTGTGTCCCCAGAGCTTACCACCCTTATCCTAACCATAGCATCCACCACACAGTGTTATCTGCTTCCCCACCTTGGCTTTGAGGTCCCTATAGGCTGGTGATGTTGGTTCCAAGCCTGCACTCCCCAGGCTCAGGTGTCAGGAACATAGCAGATGGTCAGTAAATACAGGTTCCCAAAAATGATGTAGTAAGCTGGGGTTGTAGCTGGGTGGTGGAGCACTTGCCTAGCACATGTGAGGCACTGGGTTCAATCCTCAGCCAACATTAAAAAAATAAATAAATAAAATAAAAGTATTGTGTCCATCTACAACTAAAAAATATTTTTTAAAAAATGAAGTAGTAAGATATGAGCTAGTTTCATTATTTTCTTTCTACAGAAGTCACATATACTGCCTAATGAATGAGAATGAAGGAAATATGAAGTTATAATTATAAAGGCAATGACAAGAAGAAAAATCCAAGATTTCTAAATAGCAGAACAGCCACACACAAAAAAAACTGGTGTTAGAAGAGAAAAACAATGGAAACCACTTCGTATGGAAGAAATAGGGAGAGTTGTCAAAGAGCTAGCTACCTGCCCCACTGAGAAAACAGAAAGCCCAGAGAGTTCCAGAGGAAGGATGCTGAAGCTTTTAACAAGTAGATAATTTAAGTGTCTTTAAAGTTGTTCCAGAGCATACGGGGAAAAAAGCTTCAAATTCTTCCTATGAAGCAAGTATACCCTTGATACCAAAATTTGGTAAAACTGCACACAAACAAAACCAAATTATATCGATATTATTTATGACCATCAATTAAAAACCTTAAATAAAAGCTAGCAATCAGAATTCAGCATCATTTAATTGGGACATATTTCAGGGTACAAGGATGGTTTGATATTATGAAGTCGATTTACATAAGACATCATAATAAATAGATTTGAGGAGGGAAATCACTCAATCATCTCTATAAACACTAAAGGGCATTTGAAATAAACAATTATTGATTTTTTAAAAAATTCAGTAAGATAGGGAGAAATACTTCCTCAACATGAAAAAAAAAAAAAAAAAACTATCTACCCAAAAGCCGACATCAAACTTAAGGGGAAACACTATAAGCATTTGCATTAGCCTTTGAATAAAACAAAGATTATCACTTCAACAGTGTTCAACACCTTAATGGATATATTATTAGTCAAATCAATTAGAAAAAAATAAATTAGAGGGTGTAGTGTGGTGGGGCATGCTTATAATCCCAGAAACCTGAGAGGTTGAGGCAGGAAGACCACAAGTTCAAGGACAGACTTAACAATTTAGCAAAACCCTGTCTCAAAATAAAAAATAAAATAGCCTAGGAATGTAGCTCAGTGATGGGGCACCCCTGGGTTCAATCCCTGATACCAAAAACTAAGGAAGTAAGTAAGTAAATAAATAAATAAATAAATTTAGAGGTATAAAAATTGGAGAAAACATTGCACAAGATCTAATTGCATATCTAGAAAATCCAAGAAAATCAACTAAAAAACTACAATCAGCTAGAAGGAAATACAATAAAATGGTAGAGAGCAAAATTAGTATTTAAAAAATCAAGTTTTTTCAGTATAAATGTGTTCAAAGGGAAGACCCCATTTATAGTAGCAACAAAAAAGTTAAATGTTACTCAGTAAATTTAGCAAAAATAATAAAGGCTTATGTGAAGAAACTTTTCTAAAACACTGTTAAACACAACCTCAAAAGAAAACTTTAACAAGTGGAAATGTAACTTGTCTAAATAGAAATACTCAAACACCATAAAGAGGTCAGTTCTCTTCTATTAAGTGCAGCGTCTCTGGTCTAGTGCTTAAGTCTATGATCCACTTTGAGTTGAGTTTCATGCAGGGTGAGAGATAGGGGTTTAATTTCATTTTGTTACATGTGGATTTCCAGTTTTCTCAGCACCATTTGTTGAATAGACTATCTTTTCTTCAGTATTTTTGGTGTCTTTGTCTAGTGTGAGATAACTGTGTTTATGTGGATTTGTCTCTGTGTCTTCTGTTTTGTACCATTGGTCTACGTGTCTGTTTTGGTGCCAATACCTTGCTGTTTTTGTTACTATGGCTCTGTAGTATAGTTTAAGTTCTGGTATTGTGATGCCTCCTGCTTCACTCTTCTTGCTAAAGATTGCTTTGGCTATTCTGGGATTTTTATTTTTTCAAATGAATTTCATGATTGCTTTTTCTAGTTCTATAAAAAATGTCATTGGGATTTTAAATAGAATTGCATTAAATTTGTATAATATTTTTGGTAGTATGGCCATTTTTATAATATTAATTCTGCCTATCCTGAAGCATGGGAGGTCTTCCCATCTTCTAAGGTCTTCTTTTATTTCTTTATTTAAGTTCTGTAGTTTTCACTGTAGAGGTCTTTCACCTCTTTTGTGAGATTGCTTGCCAAGTTTTTTTTTTTGTTTGTGTGTGGGTTTTTTTTTTTTTTGAGGCTACTGTGAATGGAGTAATATTCCTAATTTCTCTTTCAGTAGATTCATCACTGATGTATAGGAACATGTTTGATTTATGGGTGTTGATTTTATAACCTGCTACTTTGCTGACTAAATTCATTTGTGAGTTTTAGAAGTTTTCTGGTAGAATTTTTTTGACTCTTCTAAATACAGAATCATGTCATTGGCAAATAGTAATAGTTTGAGTTCTTTTTTCCTATTCATAGTCTCAAATCTTCACAATGTCAGCTTAGGACTGACTTCCTTAACAAGACTTCTAAAGTGCCAGAAGCAAAAATCAAGAATCAATAAATGGGATGGATTCAAATTAGAAATCTTGGGCTGGGAATGTGGCTCAGGCGGTAGCGCACTCGTCTGGCATGCGTGCGGCCCTGGTTCGATCCTCAGCACCACATACCAACAAAAATGTTGTGTCCGCCAAGAACTAAGAAATAAATATTAAAAAAAAAATTTTCTCTTTCTCTCTCTCTCTCTCCCCTCTCTCAAAAAAAAAATGTTTAAAAAAAAAACAAATTAGAAATCTTCTTCTCAGCAAAGGAAACAATCAATAATGTGAAGAGAAAGCCTGCAGAAAGGGAGAAAATCTTTACCACATGCATCTCAGATAGATATTAATCTCCAGGATGTATAAAGAACAAAAAACTAATAACCCAGGGGTTGGGGTTGTGACTCAGTGGCAGAGCACTTGCCTCGCACATATGAGGTACTGGGTTTGATATTCAGCACCACATAAAAATAAACAAACAAGATAAAGATATTGTATCCATCTATAACTTAAAAATAAAAAAATTTTTAACTAATAACCCAATTTAAAAATGGGATAAGGAACTGAACAGACACTTCACAGAAGGAGAAATATAATTGATCAATAAATATATCAAAAAATGTTCAACATCTTTAGCAATTAGAGAAATGCAAGTCAAAACTACTCTATGATTTCATCTCATTCCAGTTAGAATGGCAATTGTCAAGAATATAAAAATCAATAAATGTTGGCAAGGATATGGGGGAAAAGGTACACTCATACATTGTCGGTGAGAATAAAAATTGGTGCGACCATTATGGAAAGTGGTATAGAGATGCCTCAGAAACCTTGGAATGGAACAACCATTTGATCCAGCTATGCCGATTCTTGGTTTATACCCAAAGGAGTTAAAATCAGCACATTACAGTGACACAGCTGCATCGATGTTTATAGCAGCTCAATTCACAATAGCTAAACTATGGAACCAACCTAGGTGTCCTTCAATATTTGAATGAAAAAATTGATATATATATAATTTTTATATATATGATGGAATATTACTTTAAAAAGAATGAAATTATGACATTTGCTGGTAAATGGATGGAGCTGGAGAGTATCATGCTAAGTGAAATAAGTCAACCCCCCAAAACAAAAGCTCGATGTTTTCTCTGATATACCGGTGCTAATTCACAAGGGGAGGGGAGGGGTGGGGCTAGGGAAGAATAGAATTACTTTAGATTAGGTAGAGGGTAGTGAAGGGAGGGGGAGGGGGTATGGGGTAGGAAGGATAGTAGAATGAATCAGACATTATTATCCTATGTACATATATAACTATATGACTGGTGTGATTCTACATCATTTACAACCAGAAGAATGAGAAATTATAGTCCATTATACATAATGTATCAAAGTGCATTCTATTGTCATGTATAACTAATTAAAACAAATTACAAAAATTTTAAAAGATGTTGATTCTCCATAATTTAAGTCTTAATTTGACCTACTAAATTAAAAAATAAGGGTTTTTACTAGAAAAACTTATTCTAAAGTACATATAGAAAAAGAAAAGAGCAAATAATTGCAATAAAAATGTGAAAAAGAAGAGCAATATTGGGGGATCAACACTCCTAGGTATTAAAAGATGTTATGAAGCCATGGTAATAAAAACAGATAAAGGCATATAAATAGACAAATAGACGAATGGAGTAGAATATCATAACCAGAAATAGTCTCAAAATTATACAAGGCTACAAGACCGACTTCTTAAGTCATTGGAGAAAATATGGGCCACTAAATAAATGGTATCAGGACAAATAGATTACCACCAAGACAAAAATAAAGCTGAGAGCATTCTTCATGCCTCATCAGGTTCTTCAAATGGATAAAGAATTAACTTTAAAAGAAAAACTAAAACATACTAAAAAATATTGTAGCAAGAAAAGCTTTCTACCATCCCAAATTCAGAAGCCATTAAAGATCAGTAAGTTCAACTATACAAAAATGAAAAAAAATATTCTGCATGTTTAGAAAACTGCAAGTTAAAGAATAAGTAATAAACTAGGGAAAATGCCTTCATATCTGATCATAGTCAGAAGAGTAATCTCCCTCATATATAAAGTCACTAGAAGTCAGTAAATAAAGAAAATATTCCCAATAGGGAATAGGCAAAGAAAATGAATAGACAAGAAATATAACTGAATCTTAAAAATATGCAAATATTATTAACTTAATTTAGAATGAACATAGTACAAAATAAAACACTGAGATAGAAATGTTCACTTAATTCATAAACAAAATCCAAACGTTGAGAACACATTCTTGTGGCAAGTCTAAGAAAACATTCATTTGGAATAATGGTGGTGAGATCCTATATTGATGTAAGTTCTACAAAGAGAAGTCTTAAGATATCTAGTTAAATTCTTATACATAGCTGAGCACAGTGGCATATACCTGAAATCCCAGGCTGAGGCAGGAGGATCACAAGTTCAAGACCAGGCTGGACAACTTGGAGAAACCCTGTCTCAAAATAAAAAATAAAAGGGACAGGGTATGCAACTCAGTGGTAAAGCACGCCAGGATCCAATCCCCAGTATCAAACAAAAAAAGTGTTATATGTATATTTTTTTCACCCAACAATTCTACTTTTTAAAACATGACATACAATAATTGTACGTAGAGAGTACAGTGTGATATTTCAATACATGTATATAACATATAGTGATCAGAAACTGGCAAACCCAACTTGAGTATGTATCATTTCTTTGTATTGGGAACATTCAAAATCAACAAATCCTCTTTGACAGCTTATTCTACACATAAATTCACATGCAAAATTACATGTTTACTAAGCTATACATCCAAGCATTGTTTGTAGTAGAAAAAGATTACAAACAACTCAAATGGCCATCAATAGGAAACTAGAAATATAAATTAAATGTCATTCATAAAACGGAACATTATATGCAGCTGTAAAAATGAATGGAGAGGCTCTGTATTCTAATATGGAAAGATTACCAAGATATACTTTTGAATGGAAGAATATAGAAAAATATATATGTTTTGCTACCTCTTGTGTAAAGAAGGAAAAAAAAGAATCCATATTTGCATTTGCCTGTATATACATAAAGAATCTGGAGAAAGATACATAAGGAATGAAGAAAACAGTTACCACTGGCAGGGATGGGAACTGGGTAGATGAGGGTCAAAAATAGCAAGGAGGGCCAGGCGTGGTGGCACATGCCTGTAATTCTACTGGCTCAGGAGGCTGAAACAGGAGGATCACAAGTTCAAAGCCAGCCTCAGCAATGGCAAGGCACTAAGCAATTCAGTGAGACCCTAAATAAAATACAAAATAGGGCTGGGGATGTGGCTCAGTGGTAGAGTGCCCCTGAGTTCAATCCCTAGTATCAAAAATAAATAAATAAATAAATAGCAGGGAGACTCATCAGTTCTCTCTATGGATTTTTTAAATATTTATTTTCAGTTTTAGGTGGACACAATATCTTTATTTTATTTTTATGTGGTACTGAGGTTTGAACCCAGTGCCCCACGAGTGCTAGACAAGCACTCTACCACTGAGCCACAACCCCAGCCCTCTCTATGGAATTTTTTGGCTGTTGACTATGTGACTATATTGTCATAAAGGAGGAAGAGGAGGAAAACGGGAGAAGAGGTAGTTTTCATTGTCATGACCATGAAAGTAACTTAGAATTGAATAAAGTCCAGATCCCAGCCATTTTTTTTTTTACTGTGATATATATTTTAGTGGGTTTTTTGTTTTTATTTTTATGTTTTTTCACAATATTCCTCACATGGAATTTTTCGATGAGCAATTTGTTCATGATTCATGTTCAGCCACAGAGTGTGAATTATCCTCCTGGACCAATTTAGGCTAAATAAGCAAGAGATAACACCTTTTAAATTCTTGTGGCAACACTGGTAGCTACTGCCTGCAGCCCGTGGGAAGATAATAGGCAACTAAAACACACACACACAGAGGTCAGTGTGATTATATGGTAAAAATCATCATATAAGATAACTGATAATAGAAATGACATAATCCTTTAAAATTAGCACATAGAGCCCATTAATAAGATGTCAAGTTAAGATGTGACCAGTGATTCTTTGCAATTTTCTGTTGATCCATTTTGCAATGTTATTGCAGGTAATTGGCAATGCCCTTTCATTTGTTAATATAGCAATGGAATGCCACTTTGTCAGTTATTTCTCCCTGAAATACTGTTCATACCAGTGTACAGGGAAAAAGAAAAGAGAATTCATATATCTTATATAAAAAACTGGGCAATGCATGTGATAGAAGAGAAGGGACTTTACAATTATGTAAATAATTTTGTAGAAAAAGTTGCCTCTGCTTCCATCTTGCTACGTGACACCAAAGGAGGGATGCCAAGACCTCTACAATGAATTGGCATTAACTTTACAATTGGGAAAGGAGAGGAGATTTTAAAAATATAAAGGAGCCTAGGCTGAACATTCAGACAGACCTGGATGTTAATTATAATTCTGTCATTTACTATCTGGGGTGTGGGAAGCCTCCTGTGAAGCTACTTGAAAGGTCTTTACTCGGTACTGAGCCAGGGGGAGTTAGGTCTCCCCTTGGGAAGATCCCAGCTGCCCAACGCATGAGATCTCTGCCCTCTCCTACTAGTGGGACAGCTCCAGAGTTGGGTGTAACCCATTGGGAACTGGAAAGCCCACCCCCTACCTTATTTGGTAAAGAACATTCCATCAAAAACCTTTGATGTTTCCCCCATATAAATAAAGTAACTGCGAGCTCCAGCTTCCCCTCTTTTCCAGTGTGGAAGCTGATCCCTAAGATCAAAGAGCTGACACGCCCCCACTTTTCAAAATTAATTCCCATGTACTGTGGTTTTTTTGCCTTTTAGCTTTTGTTCTGCAGCCGCCCATTTCATGCAGAGAAACCAGGGTGGGACGTGGGTGAGACTGGGGGATATTGGGCAGATCATTTTAACTTCTCTGAGTCTCAGTTTCCCCATATGTACACTGAGGACAATCATATATGGTTTGCAGGGCGGCAGTGCATTGTGACTGACATGGTATTTGTGAAGCTCTGAGTGCAGGCTTTGGCACAGAATAGCCACATAACAAAAGGAATTTCTGGGGCTGTGGTTGTGACTCAGTGGTAGAGCTCTGACCTAGCATGTGCAAGACCCTGGGTTCAATCCTCAGCACCACATAAAAATAAAATAAAGATATTGTGTCCAACTATAACTAAAAAGATATTAAAAAAATGTTTAAAAAAGAATTTCTGTCTCCCACCCACTGGTGGAGGCAGGACCCATAGAAGCCAAGCCCAGCCTGGGCCATGTTCCTCCACTCAGGCTATTCTATGGCTGTGTCAAAGAATAGACACTTGCCCCGTTTATTGAGAGAAAAGGGTTATTAATCCATACCCATGGTATGATTATAGCTAGGAAACCAAGAATTTTTGGAGATAAGCTAGCTCTATCCAGATCCCAGAAGAGTATCTCCTTCATTATGCTAGTGGGAAGATCTCAGTCCAGGAAACCAAAATGGCTCTAGATATTTTCAGCAGATAGGCATATAGTAGAGAAAACAGCTTGAAAAAATGAGTGGAAGAACTAGAGGGATGAGCTCTAAGCTAGGCCTTCTGGAAGGATTCCCAGAAGATATCAGAACTGTACCCACCAGGGAAGCCACTGCAGCAGCCAAGGGTCAGAACTCAAGAAGTCACTGAGTGCTGCGAATCCAGACACTTGCTATCCATGTAACCTTGGTCACATTACTTAACCCTACCAGGATGAAGACAAGGAAGTTGTCCTCACAACAGCTGCTTCTCAGCACCTATTAACAGACTCATCTCCTTAACTTTTCTTATAAATAAACAAAGCCAAAAGCAGTTGGAAAATAACCTGTGCCTCACCCCCACTTCTCAAATCTCACTTGCTTATGTTTTTTAAATATTTTTCTTTGATTGTAGTTGGACACAATACCTTTATTTATTTTTTAATGTGGTGTTAAGGATCAAACTCAGTGCCTTGCACATACTAGGTTTGAGGGCCCTACTGCTGAGCCACAACCCCAGCCCCACATGCGTAATTCACTGGCAGAAAGTAAATCAAATCCAGAATCTAAGCTTCAAGGGAGCCTA